>NC_132785.1:82187118-82816118 GCF_048418805.1 Vulpes vulpes | reverse complement strand
GGATCAGAGAGCACAATGGAGACCATGTGTCAGTTGCCATACTCAGTACCTTAGGTGCTATTTAATAGGGAAATACTGACCAGCAGATGGCAGGCTGTCTCCAGGGGCAACAGCCAGGGGACCACCCTACCTGTTCTCTCTGGCAATATGCACAGGAGAAAGGGCAAGAACTTCTCTAATATTTTGGAGAGGGTTAGTGGTTCTAAAATATGAGTTGGTGAGAAAATGGGGGTAGAAAATGCATTGTTCTTCTTATTAATTACATCTCTGTTAAAAAGAAATTGGTACAGCTTTCATCTTTACAATCACGTATACAAGTTATGTTTTTAAGCTTGATATGTAATTTTGTGACCCAGATACTTTTATATTCTTAGGAGTTATGAATTTATAATTGTTACTAATTCACCAAGTAATAAAAAAATATTAACCAAGAGAGAGTTTTAAACTTAAAAATAGTCTCAATCAGGGGTCAGTGCAAAGAAATGATAACAGAGGGTAAGAAGTCTTAGAGCAGAGGCATGAATGGAAAAAAAAAAGTTTAACAAAGAGACAACTACTCTGAGAAAAAGTCAGAAAAAAAGAAAGATAAAAAGCACAATTTAAAAAAAAAATGCCTTTATTTTTTAGAGCAGCTTTAGGTCCACAGCAAAACTGAGCAGATTTTCCAATAGCCACTCCCTCTACATATTCACAGCCACTCCCATTATTAACATCCCACACCAGTGGTACATTTGTCACAGTCAATGAACCTACACTGACATATCGCCCAAGTCTGTAAATTACATTAGAATTCATTCCTGATATTGTACATTCTATGGATTTGAACAAATGTATAGTGACTTGTGTCCACCTTTATAATATCATACAGAATAAGGTCACTGCCCTAAAAATGTTCAGTGCCCCTCTGACTCTTCCTTCCCTCTCTGTTACCTCATGGCAACCAGTCATTCTTTACTATGTCTATAATTTTGCCATTTCTAGACTGGCATACAGTGGGAATCATGTAATATGTAGCCTTTTCAGATTGGCTTCTCTGACATTTTTTTTTAAGATTTTATTTATTTATTCATGAGAGACAGAGAGAGAGAGAGGCAGATACACAGGCAGAGGGAGAAGCAGGCTCCATGCAGGGAGTCTGATGTGAGACCTGATCCCGGATCTCTAGGATCACACCCTGGGCTGCAGGCGGGGCCAAACCCTGCGCCACCAGGGCTGCCCAGCTTCTCTGACTTATTAATATGCATTTAAGATTCTTTCATATCTTTTCATGGATTGATAGGTCATTTCTTCTTAGCAGTGAATAATATTCCATTGTCTGGGTGTACCACAGTTTATTCATTCACTTGCTAAAGGACATACTAGTTGCTTTCAAGTTTTTGCAATTCTGAATAAAGTTGCTATCAACATCCATGCGCAGGTTACTGTGTGGATATATATTTTCAACCCTTTTGGGCAAATACCAAAGAATGTGATTGCTGAATTGTATGCTGTTACTGTGTGGATATATATTTTCAACCCTTTTGGGCAAATACCAAAGAATGTGATTGCTGAATTGTATACTGTTACTGTGTGGATATATATTTTCAACCCTTTTGGGCAAATACCAAAGAATGTGATTGCTGAATTGTATGCAGTTTTGTAAGAAAATGCCAAACTATCTTCTAAAATGGCTGTACCATTTTACATTCCCACCGACAATGACTAAGAGTTCCTGTTGCCCCACATCCTTATCAGCATTTGATGTAGTCAGTGTTCTGAATGTTAGCCACTGTAATAGGTGTGTAGTGGTACCTTATTGTTTTAATTTTCAATTTCCTGATGAAATTTGATATGGAGGATTTTTTATTATGATTATTTACCATCTGTATATCTTCTTTGGTGAATCATCTGTTCAGGCCTTTGACTCATTTTTTAACTGAGTTGTTTCCTTTTGTTAAGTTTTTAGAGTTTTTTGTATGTTTTGAATGATAATCCTTAATCAGTTATTTTTTTTGCCAATATTTACCCTCAGTCTGTAGTTTGTATTCTTATTCTCTTGACAAGGTCTTTTGTCCAGCAGAATTTTTTAACTTTAATGAAATCCAGCTTATCAATTATTTCTTTCATGGGTCATACCTTTGATGTTGTATTTAAAATGTCATCACCATACCTGTGGTCATCTAGATTATTTCCTTGTTATATTCCAGAGGTTTTTAATTTTGTATTTTATATTTAAGTCTATGAGTCACTTTGAGTTTATTTAGATGAAGGGTATAACGTCTGTGTGTAGATTAATTTTTTACATGTAGATGTCCAGTTATTACAGAATCATTTGCTTTAGATACTGTCTCTGCTCCATTATATTAATTTTTGCTTCTTTGTCAAAGATAAGTTGATTATATTTATGGAAGTTTATTTCTGAGTTCTCTATTCTTTTCCCATTATCTTCTCGTTTATTCTTTTACAAATATCTCCGTTGTCTTCATTACTGTAGCTTTATAGAAAGTCTTAAAGTTGGGTAGCATCTATCCAAATTTGTTCTTCTTCAGTATTAAGTTGTCTATTCTGGTCTTTTGCCTTTATATCCAGAGCTTAGATTCATTTTATAAATATTTACAAAATAATTTTCTGGGATTTTAGTCGGGATTGCATTGAATCTATAGATCAAGTTGAGATGAACTGACATCTTGACAATATTGAAACTACTTATCCATGAACATGGAATGTCTCTCCATTTATCATTTGATTTCCCTCATCATAGTTTTATAGAAACATGGAATATCTCTCCATTTATTTAGTTATTTGATTTCTTTCATCACAGTTTTATAGTTTTTCTCACACAGATCTTGTACAATTTTGTTGGATTTATACCTAAGTATTTTATTATTTTGGGAGCTAATGTAAATGGTATTGCTTTTTAAACAATTTTTTAAAAATTTTTTTTTAAATTTCAAATTCCATCTGTTCCTTGCTGGTGTGTAGGAAAGCAATTGGCCTCTGTATATTAAGTATATGCTCTGTGACCTTGCCATAATCTCTTATTGTTCCAAGATTATTTTATAAAGGAGTAATGTTTCTTACTTCAACAGAATTTAAAAAGACTCTAAGGGAATGTATGGTAGCACTAGGCCATTGGAATTTGAAAAAGAAATAGAAGCAGCTTAGATGAGAATCATAAAAGTGAATAAGAGGATTTCACAGCACCCAAGAAAAGCTCTATTTATTCATCTATCATCTGTCATGTTTCCAAATGTCAAATGTGCACTGAGGAATGTGGAATTTAGCATACCAAAAATAACGGAATATCTTCTGCATAGAGCCCTTTACTATTGACTTAACAGTAGTGTCAATAAAGAAAGACTGCTACTTCAACAATAATAAAATATTTCCAGAATCTACCGGAGGTTAAGCATCAGTGTAAGTATATCTCAAATTACCTGTATATCCAGCTACTTCTACTCAAGGTGAGGTAGTCTTGAAAAATTCACACTGACTTGAAGTTCTGGACCAAATTTACTTAATGTCACACTATGTAGCATTGTGAAAGACATTTGCCTCTTTGTGCCATAATTTCCCCCAATTTAAAGGATGCAATTAACTAGGCCATTTTAAAGATTTCTTTCTACTCTTGAATGTGATGACTGTAGTTGGAAATAGAGCACTCACTCCAATGTATAGTCGGGTCAATGCCAATTCTGATGCTTTTTGTTTTCAACAGTAGAAAATCAACTCATATATTTATATAATTTAATAAGCACCTGCTTCCTGGCTTTTTTCTGGTGTCAGGTTATCAGGGGAGATATAATAATTCATTTATGTCATCCTAATATAAAGAATATTTCTAGGACTATCAAGGCCAGAATTATAATGTGAGTGCATGTCTCTTCTAGGTAAACTGGATCTTTTCTTTATTAGTTTGTTAGTGACTATACATGGAATCACATACTTTTGCTTTCCAACACATCATTAAAAAGTTTGGAAAATCATCTGAAAATCTTTATTGAGCATAGTAGAGATTATATACCAAACACAAGGGAGAATAAAGGAAGGAGGTCAGTAAAAATATAAATAATATGTGTTTCCCAGTCCAAAAGCGTTTTTAGTTTGGTGGAGGAGGGCACATAAAAAATACATGTGAATATGGGATTTGCATGGGATGCCTTAATTAAAGCTGATTTGGGGAATATCTGATCTCAAGTTTTCCAAAATGGTACACTGGGGACCCAATGTGATATAATCACTCTTGTTTAGTGGTTAAGGGCATGCCTTTGAATCAGATGGGCTTAGGTCCTGCAGTACTATTTATTAGCTGTTTTACCTTGGGCAAATTACCTTATCATTCTAATCTTCACCTTCCCCATTTGAAAAATGGGAATAATCATAGTATTTGTTTCAAAGTATTAATATGAAAAATAAGATAATTCTCAGTATTTAGTATAATGCTAAGACATATGTGGTCAATATCTGTTGGATATCATTTATAAATAATTATTACTATGTTGATAAATCTCTTTGTACTGAATGATGTATGCTAGAAAATACTTCTAGCTCTAGAAATGGAAAAACAGTTCTAATACTAGGGATTTTTTTTCTCCTTTATTTTTTAAATTTTGTTCAAAGATTTTATTTATTCATTCATGACAGATATATAGAGAGAGGCAGAGACAGAGGCAGAGGGAGAAGCAGGCTCCATGCAAAACGCCCGATGTGGGACTTGGTCCCTGGACTCCAGAATCACGCCCTGAGCTGAAGGTAGACGCTCAACTACTGAGCCATCCAGGGGCCCCTATTTTTAATTTTTTAAAAAGATTTTATTTATTTACTTGAGAGAGAGAAAAAGAGAGCATAAGTGGGGGTAGGGACAGAGGGAGAAGGAGAAGCAGACTTCCCCCTGAGCAGGAAGCCTGACAAGAGCCTCAATCCCAGACCGTGGGATCATGCCCTGAGCCAAAGGCAGACACTTAACTTACTAAGCTACCCAGGCACTCCTTCCTTTCTCTTTAATGCTTTGGCTTATATAAGCATGAGTTATCAAAACTGTAATATTAATTGACATAGGAGGGTTATAGACAGAGAAGTTAAATATTCTTTTTTATTATTGTTATGTTTTATTTTAAATAGGCTCCACAGCCAACATGGGGCTTGAACTCATGATCCTGAGATCAAGAGTCGCACACTCCAATGACTGAGCCAGCCAGAAGTTAAATATTCTAACTTATTTTGTTCAAATGATCCTCTGTAGTCTAAGGTCTAATTTTATTTTTATTTTTTAAAGATTTTATTTATTTATTAGAGAGAGAGAGAGAGAGAAAGGCAGAGACATAGACAGAGGGGGAAGCAGGCTCCATGTAGGGAGCCTGATGTGGGACTTGGTCCTGGGACTCCAGGATTAAGCCCTGGGCCGAAGGCAGACGTTCAACTGCTGAGCCATCCAGGCATCCCAAAGGTCTAACTTTCGTAGAAGAAATGAAATCATCTACTAAAAAACACTATCCCTTTTACAACTAAATGATTTGTAAGTTGCCTTGATAGGGGATCCTTGAATGATGCCTTTATTTTTACCTTTACATTAAGCTTCATGCCTAGACTGGAACTCAATTGCCTGGTTAAGAATAGAATATGCTAATTACTTATTCTGCCACAGACATTTAAAAACTCTTATCAACAATTTGTGAAACAGATACTTCTCTAAAATGTTTATTTGCTTACTAAAAACTTAAAATAGTTTATTTTGCTATATAGTATTAAAGTGATGTAATAAGTAATTATCTATTGAATTAGTGTAATCTTTGGCTTTTGTTATTGATTCAATTAACTGCTTACTCTTAACCAGGAGGCAAGCTCTACAGCATATGGCAACACTTGTAATTTACTCTATTTCTCATAATTTAATATGCATCTATTGATTTTGCTACTTAACCGTTGTAAACACTAACAGTTTTCATCATTTAGAAGTTTTAGCACCCCAGTCTGATAGTTAAATCTCAAGGAGAGATGCTTCATTTAGGTATGAAGCTTTTTATGCCAACATAAAAAGCATCATGACTTACTTTTACTTAAGGCTATTGGAGTTACGATAGATTAGGGAAACAGCGTGAGATTATAAAGCATGTTGTGTATTCATGTATTCTCATTTATACTCATTCAGAAGTAGAAAGTATTAACTGTCATTACAAGTTTTTTTGAGACTTTGAGTACATTATTAGTTTCAAATTTTCCATGATTACATCTTAGATATACAACAGGGAGAATATAATGATACTATTAAATGCACACTCTTTTTTCTAATATCTGTCACTTAATGAAAAGCAAAAGCTTTTAAATCATTGCACTTAACCTGAAGTGTAATGAAATGAAGTGTTCTCACTCCAACAGAAAGAATAATCAAAATCTATTAGGCAATTAACATCTTTGGTTTTTGCTCCACTCCATACTCCATCATTATGACACCCATATCTTTATTCCTGAGTGGACTTGTAGCAGAAGCTGGGTCAAGGAGGCTGATAAACTCTGCCGGATTTTTTCACAAATCATGAACTGTAAAAAATGCTCGGGTGCAGTTTTATTGTTTGTATTCTATAGCTTTAGCAATTGCCTACTCTTCCTTAAAAGACTAACAATAATACCTTGGAGGGTGCAGTGTTTTGTTCATGTAGAGGTGCTGGAAATAGTTCCTGATGACATCTCTGTATAGTATTGCTTTTGTGTACAGGCTCCTTGCACAGGTCTGGAGGAGGAATGATCATTTTAAAGGACATATTTTAAAACAGAGTGAAGTATAGATTTGGCATTCTCTGGTTTGTATGGTTGAGAGTAGAGGACCTGTATCAAAGACATAAGAAAGTATGTTTTTTAGACTAAATTTATCTTCCCTTATCATATGAATTAAATGATGGCATAACTTGTAATTTTTGTATATGCCAAATTTTTTTATCAAAGAAAAAAGTGAGAAGTAAGGTTATTAACTGAATCTAATAAATGACATAAAATTTGTAAAAAAAAAAAAAACCTATTTTGCTTTAATTATCTAGATGTCAAGATGTTTTATTTGTTTTCCTTAAATCCTTCATATACCTGCCTTTTTTCTTTTTATTGTTACAGTCTCTTTGACTGTGTTAATAAATATTCAAAGTAAATAGTTTTATTCATTTGTGAAGAGATACTGAAAATTAATGCATAATTTGTGGAATAAAGGTTGGAATGATAAGAAACCAATTTTAAAACAGTTTAATAATTATATATGCATGTGACTGGCTAATTGCATTATACAGACTCAATAAAGATTAGATGAGTGAATATAAATACAAGAATGGTTATAAGAATGAATATTAACCCTCATATTTTTTTAATGGTAGACAACATTTGTGTTGATTTACTTTGTGTATAATAAAATAGTTCTATCTGTTTTCAATTTTTATCTCTGGGACTACTTTAGAGATTTGTTGTTGGGTAGATCATGTATATTTACAAAATAAACATATCAGTTAAATCGTACCCTTTAATTGTGAGGCATTTTTTTCTGCAGATGCGGGATTTATTTCTAAGAGACAAAAGGAGAAATGTTTACTTTTAGACTTAAGTTGTTTTGCCTTATTTTTATTTCATGAGCTTTTGTAGAAAAATAGCTCAGTCATACTGATTTCTGATCACCTGACTCAGGAAATAAAAGTAACACTAAATCTCTTCCTATTTCCTACTCTCTTCCCTCTTGAGTGATTATGGTTAAGAATCAGTTTTGCGGGGGGAGGGGCAAGACGGCGGCAGAGTAGGGTCTCCAAGTCATCTGTCCTCAACAAATTACCTAGAAAACCTTCCAATCATCCTGAAAATCTACGAATTCGGCCTGAGACTTAAAGAGAGACCAGCTGGAACGCTCCAGTGAGAAGTTCGCGCTTCTATCAAGGTAGGAAGACGGGGAAAAAGAAATAAAGAAACAAAAGGCCTCCGAGGGGGAGGGGCCCCGAGGAGCCGGGCTGAGGCCGGGGCGAGTGTCCCCAGGACAGGAGAGCCCCGTCCCGGAGGAGCAGGAGCTGCACCGACCTTCCCCGCGGAAAGGCCTCCCGGGGAATTGGAGCAGGATCCCCAGAAAGGCGGGGATGCCCTCGGGCTCCCTGGGGCAGTAACAGAGGAACTGCGCCCCCGAGAGTGCACCGAGCTCCCTAAGGGCTGCAGCGCTCGGCGGGACCCGGAGCAGCTCGGAGGGGCTCGGGCGGCGGCTCCGCGGAGGGGGCTGCGCGGCTCCGGGAGCAGCTCGGCGGCGGCGGCTCGGGCGGAGGAAGAAGCTCCGCGGAGGGGGCGGCGCGGCTCTGGGAACAGCTAAGAGGGGCTCGGGCGGGGCTCCGCGGAGGGGGCTGCGGGGCGGGAGCGCGAATCCAACAGCGCAGGCCCCGGAGCACAGGGCGCCGGGACACAGCCCAGGATCCGGCCTCCCCCTGGGACAGGCAGAGGCTGGGAGGGCCCAGGACAGCGAGGACGCTCCTGCCCCGAGCTGAGCAGATCAGCGGCCCCGCCCCGGAGCCCCCAGGCCCTGCAGACGGAGAGCCCCGGAGCTACTGCGGGAGCCGACTCCAGGGACCCAGAGCTGCCCCCGCCACTGTGGCTTCCTCCCGGGGCCTCACAGGGTGAACAACCCCCACTGAGCCCTGCACCAGGCAGGGGCAGAGCAGCTCCCCCAAGTGCTAACACCTGAGAATCAGCACAGCAGGCCCCTCCCCCAGAAGACCAGCGAGACAGACCAGTTCCAAGGGAAGTCAAGGGACTTAAAGTACACAGAATCGGAAGATACTCCCCCGTGTTTTTGTTTTTGTTTTTGTTTTTGTTTTGTGCTTTTTTTTCTTTCTTTCTTCTTGATATCTGATTGCTTCCCCCACCCCACCCCACCCTTTTTTTTCTTTTTCTCCTTTCTTTTTCTTTCTCTTTTTCTTCTCTTCCCCCCCCCTTTTTTTCTTCTTTCTCTTTTTTCTTCTTCTCTTTTCTTTCCTTCTCTCTCTTTTTCTCCTTTTCCCAATACAACTTGTTTTTAGCCACTCTGCACTGAGCAAAATGACTAGAAGGAAAACCTCACCTCAAAACAAAGAATCAGAAACAGCCCTCTCTCCCACAGAGTTACAAAATCTGGATTACAATTCAATGTCAGAAAGCCAATTCAGAAGCACTATTATACAGCTACTGGTGGCTCTAGAAAAAAACCATAAAGGACTCAAGAGACTTCATGACTGCAGAATTTAGATCCAATCAGGCAGAAATTAAAAATCAATTAAATGAGATGCAATCCAAGCTAGAAGTCCTAACGACGAGGCTTAACAAGGTGGAAGAACGAGTGAGTGACATAGAAGACAAGTTGATGAAAAAAAAAAAAAAAAGAAGACAAGTTGATGGCAAAGAGGGAAACTGAGGAAAAAAGAGACAGGCAATTAAAAGATCATGAGGATAGATTAAGGAAAATAAATGACAGCCTGAGCAAGAGAAACCTACGTTTAATTGGGGTTCCCGAGGGCGCCGAAAGGGACAGAGGGCCAGAATATGTATTTGAACAAATCCTAGCTGAAAACTTTCCGAATCTGGGAAGGGAAACAGGCATTCAGATCCAGGAAATAGAGAGATCCCCCCCAAAATCAACAAAAACCGTTCAACACCTCGACATTTTTTTTTAATTTTTTTTTTAATTTTTATTTATTTATGATAGTCACAGAGAGAGAGAGAGGCAGAGAGACACAGGCAGAGGGAGAAGCAGGCTCCATGCACCGGGAGCCCGATGTGGGATTCGATCCGGGGTCTCCAGGATCGTGCCCCAGGCCAAAGGCAGGCGCCAAACCGCTGCGCCACCCAGGGATCCCAACACCTCGACATTTAATAGTGAAGCTTGCAAATTCCAAAGATAAAGAGAAGATCCTTAAAGCAGCAAGAGAAAAAAAGTCCCTGACTTTTATGGGGAGGAATATTAGGGTAACAGCAGACCTCTCCACAGAGACCTGGCAGGCCAGAAACGGCTGGCAGAATATATTCAGGGTCCTAAATGAAAAAAACATGCAACCAAGAATACTTTATCCAGCAAGGCTTTCATTCAAAATGGAAGGAGAGATAAAGAGCTTCCAAGACAGGCAGGAACTGAAAGAATATGTAACCTCCAAACCAGCTCTGCAAGAAATTTTAAGGGGGACTCTTAAAATTCCCCTTTAAGAAAAATTTCAGTGGAACAATCCACAAAAACAAGGACTGAATAGATATGATGACACTAAACTCATATCTATCAATAGTAACTCTGAACGTGAACAGGCTTAATGACCCCATCAAAAGGCGCAGGGTTTCAGACTGGATAAAAAAGCAGGACCCATCTATTTGCTGTCTACAAGAGACTCATTTTAGACAGAAGGACACCTACAGCCTGAAAATAAAAGGTTGGAGAACCATTTACCATTCAAATGGTTCTCAAAAGAAAGCAGGGGTAGCCATCCTTATGTCAGATAAACTAAAATTTACCCCGAAGACTGTAGTGAGAGATGAAGAGGGACACTATATCATACTTAAAGGATCTATCCAACAAGAGGACTTAACAATCCTCAATATATATGCCCCGAATGTGGGAGCTGCCAAATATTTAAACCAATTAATAACCAAACTGAAGAAATACTTTGATAATAATACACTTATACTTGGTGACTTCAATCTAGCTCTCTCTATACTAGATAGGTCTTCTAAGCACAACATCTCCAAAGAAACGAGAGCTTTAAATGATACACTGGACCAGATGGATTTCACAGATATCTACAGAACTTTACATCCAAACTCAACTGAATACACATTCTTCTCAAGTGCACATGGAACTTTCTCCAGAATAGACCACATACTGGGTCACAAATCGGGTCTGAACCGATACCAAAAGATCAGGATAGTCCCCTGTATATTCTCAGACCATAATGCCTTGAAATTAGAACTCAATCACAACAAGAAGTTTGGAAGGACCTCAAACACGTGGAGGTTAAGGACCATCCTGCTAAAAGATGAAAAGGTCAACCAGGAAATTAAGGAAGAATTAAAAAGATTCATGGAAACTAATGAGAATGAAGATACAACCGTTCAAAATCTTTGGGATGCAGCAAAAGCAGTCCTGAGGGGGAAATACATCGCAATACAAGCATCCATTCAAAAACTGGAAAGAACTCAAATTCAAAAGCTCACCTTACACATAAAGGAACTAGAGAAAAAGCAACAAATAGACCCCACCCCCAGCAGAAGAAGAGAGTTAATTAAAATTCGAGCAGAACTCAATGATATCGAGACCAAAAGAACTGTGGAACAGATCAACAGAACCAGGAGTTGGTTCTTTGAAAGAATTAATAAGATAGATAAACCATAAGCCAACCTTATTAAAAAGAAGAGAGAGAAGACTCAAATTAATAAAATCATGAATGAGAAAGGGGACATCACTACCAACACCAAGGAAATACAAACGATTTTAAAAACATATTATGAACAGCTGTACGCCAATAAATTAGGAAATCTAGAAGAAATGGACGTATTCCTGGAAAGCCACAAACTACCAAAACTGGAACAGGAAGAAATAGAAAACCTGAACAGGCCAATAACCAGGGAGGAAATTGAAGCAGTCATCAAAAACCTCCCAAGACACAAGAGTCCAGGGCCAGATGGCTTCCCAGGGGAATTCTATCAAACGTTTAAAGAAGAAATCACACCTATTCTACTAAAGCTGTTTGGAAAGATAGAGATGGAGTACTTCCAAATTCGTTCTATGAGGCCAGCATCACCTTAATTCCGAAACCAGACAAAGACCCCACCAAAAAGGAGAATTACAGACCAATATCCCTGATGAACATGGATGCAAAAATTCTCAACAAGATACTAGCCAATAGGATGCAACAACACATTAAGAAAATTATCCACCATGACCAAGTAGGATTTATCCCCGGGACACAAGGCTGGTTCAACACTCGTAAAACCATCAATGTGATTCATCATATGAGCAAGAGAAAAACCAAGAACCATATGATCCTCTCATTAGATGCAGAGAAAGCATTTGACAAAATAGAGCATCCATTCCTGATCAAAACCCTTCAGAGAGTTGGGATAGAGGGAACTTTCCTCGACATCTTAAAAGCCATTTACGAAAAGCCCACAGCAAATATCATTCTCAATGGGGAAGCACTGGGAGCCTTTCCCCTAAGATCAGGAACAAGACAGGGATGTCCACTCTCACCACTGCTGTTCAACATAGTTCTGGAAGTCCTCGCCTCAGCAATCAGACAACAAAAAGACATTAAAGGCATTCAAATTGGCAAAGAAGAAGTCAAACTCTCCCTCTTCGCTGATGACATGATACTCTACATAGAAAACCCAAAAGCCTCCACCCCAAGATTGCTAGAACTCATACAGCAATTTGGTAGCGTGGCAGGATACAAAATCAATGCCCAGAAATCAATGGCATTTCTATACACTAACAATGAGACTGAAGAAAGAGAAATTAAGGAGTCAATACCATTTACAATTGCACCCAAAAGCATAAGATACCTAGGAGTAAACCTAACCAAAGAGGTAAAAGATCTATACCCTAAAAACTATAGAACACTTCTGAAAGAAATTGAGGAAGACCCAAAGAGATGGAAAAATATTCCATGCTCATGGATTGGCAGAATTAATATTGTAAAAATGTCAATGTTACCCAGGGCAATTTACACGTTTAATGCAATCCCTATCAAAATACCATGGACTTTCTTCAGAAAGTTAGAACAAACTATTTTAAGATTTGTGTGGAATCAGAAAAGACCCCGAATAGCCAGGGGAATTTTAAAAAAGAAAACCATAGCTGGGGGCATCTCAGTGCCAGATTTCAGGTTGTACTACAAAGCTGTGGTCATCAAGACAGTGTGGTACTGGCACAAAAACAGACACATAGATCAATGGAACAGAATAGAGAACCCAGAAGTGGACCCTGAAATGTACGGTCATCTAATATTCGATAAAGGAGGAAAGACTATCCATTGGAAGAAAGACAGTCTCTTCAATAAATGGTGCTGGGAAAATTGGACATCCACATGCAGAAGAATGAAACTGGACCACTCTCTTTCACCATACACAAAGATAAACTCAAAATAGATGAGAGATCTAAATGTGAGACAAGATTCCATCAAAATCCTAGAGGAGAACACAGGCAACACCCTTTTTGAACTTGGCCACAGTAACTTCTTGCAAGATACATCCACAAAGGCAAAAGAAACAAAAGCAAAAATGAACTATTGGGACTTCATCAAGATAAGAAGCTTTTGCACAGCAAAGGATACAGTCAACAAAACTAAAAGACAACCTACAGAATGGGAGAAGATATTTGCAAATGACATATCAGATAAAGGGCTAGTTTCCAAAATCTATAAAGAACTTATTAAACTCAACACCAAAGAAACAAACAATCCAATCATGAAATGGGCAAAAGACATGAAGAGAAATCTCACAGAGGAAGACATGGACATGGCCAACAAGCACATGAGAAAATGCTCCGCATCACTTGCCATCAGGGAAATACAAATCAAAACCACAATGACATACCACCTCACACCAGTGAGAATGGGGAAAATGAACAAGGCAGGAAACAACAAATGTTGGAGAGGATGCGGAGAAAAGGGAACCCTCTTACACTGTTGGTGGGAATGTGAACTGCTGCAGCCACTCTGGAAAACTGTGTGGAGGTTCCTCAAAGAGTTAAAAATAGACCTGCCCTACGACCCAGCAATTGCACTGTTGGGGATTTACCCCAAAGATTCAGATGCAATGAAACGTTGGGACACCTGCACCCCGATGTTTCTATCAGCAATGGCCACAATAGCCAAACTGTGGAAGGAGCCTCGGTGTCCATCGAAAGATGAATGGATAAAGAAGATGTGGTTTATGTATACAATGGAATATTACTCAGCAATTAGAAACGACAAACACCCACCATTTGCTTCAACGTGGATGGAACTGGAGGGTATTATGCTGAGTGAAGTAAGTCAATCGGAGAAGGACAAACAGTGTATGTTCTCATTCATTTCGGGAATATAAATAATAGTGAAAAGGAATTTAAAGGAAGGGAGAAGAAATGTTGGGAAATATCAGGAAGGGAGACAGAACATAAAGACTCCTAACTCGGGGAAACGAACTAGGGGTGGTGGAAGGGGAGGAGGGCAGGTGTTTGAGGGGAATGGGTGACGGGCACTGAGGTGGACACTTGACGGGATGGGCACTGGGTGTTTTTCTGTATGTTGGTAAATTGAACACCAATAAATAATTTTAAAAAAAAGAATCAGTTTTGCTAATGGAAGGCTGCTTAATTTAATAGTTGTTGAATACATCTGGGGAGAGCAATATCACAATTGTGAAGACTTAAATGGGATCTTACTTGTCAGATTTGGAATTAAAACAATAAAGATAGCCACCTAATCACATATGTTTTAGAAGACATGGAGTAAGAATGGATTTCCTGAAAATCACAGAGTAGTGAGGTATTGCAGGTATAATGCTGTTGAAATCACAGTGGAGGCAGCTTGATGACTGCTTCTTTACATATTTTTATACCGTGTGTGTGTGTGTGTGTGTGTGTGTGCTCTGTTTTGCTTTTCTTTTAAATATAAACACATTGAAGGAGTTTTCCTGTTGTTGCTATTGAATTCCAGAAATGAAATCTGGCACATGTCCTTCCAAATTTAAATCGGATTGTTTATATTGTATTCTCAATACCTAAAAATGGAATTGACTCATGATAGATATTCAATTTGTATTTGAATTTTTAAAATGAATAAGGAATTGATGAATAAATAAAAGGGATAACAGGTGAAAATCAATGCTAATTATGAACTATAGGTAGTGAAGCCTTCTCAGAAGTGATAACATGTGAGCAGGGTACAAGAAAGTGAAGAAGAGATATGGATATGTTGGATATGTTGTAGATAAGTGTCCTTAGGCAACAGGACAGGAAAATCCTTTAGTGTTTAAGGCAAAGACTTAATGGAGTGCTTGAGAAACAGCAAAAAGACAAAGAGAGAAAAGACAAAAATGACCAAAGGTGAAGTGGGATAATTTACTAGGGCTCAGGTGTTAAGGGCCCTGAAAGACTTTCAGCAAAAATCTTTGGGTCTTTTTCTGGGGGGGAAGAGAGACCATTAAAAGGTGTTTGGCAGAGCAGTGACTTGGTTAAAATTTTTTTAATAATAATTTTATTTTTTATTGGTGTTCAATTTGCCAACATACAGAATAACACCCAGTGCTCATCCCGTCAAGTGCCCCCCTAAGTGCCTGCCACCCAGTCACCCCCACCCCCCACTCTCCTCCCCTTCCACCACCCCTAGTTCATCTCCCAGAGTTGGTTAATTTATATTTTAAAGGAGCACCCTGGCTTGTGTATGGATAATCCATGTAGAGGGTTTAAGAGGGAATGTGGGGCTGCTAGTCCAGAAGGGCTGTAGTCAAGATCAAAAAGGGTGATATCTTGGTTAGAGAAGGAGATGCTAGGAAGTTTTATGTAAAAACAATTTGCTGACGTGTGAAAGAAAGACAGTAATCAAAGAGGGCTACAGGCCTGGGGCCTGAGCAAAGGGAGAATGATATCTTATCCAAAGTTAGGGATTCCTCACATATAAGCAAGTGGTCAATAGTGGCTGTAGAATCAATAGTTCTAATTACATATTAAATTTGAATGGATTTTTTAAGTTTGGAGAGGTTGTAGGCAGGTAGAGAAGTTTATATGGTCTGGTCTAGTGGAGATTGTGATTGCATGAGAATCGTTAGAAGAAATTGATAAGATCAACGTAAGAATTGATGTAGATAGAGAAGAGTTCAGAGGACTTGGGTTTGAGGTGGTGTAAGTCTGTGTATGTCAGCTATACTCAGATTTTTTAAAAAAGCCATATCCTCCCAAATTAGTACTCTCTTTGCGTTTTTAACAATGAACAAACTTTATTAATTTTAAATAGTTCTTAAATTGTCACTGTATGTATGTAAGTTATGTTCAATCTGGCAATATTTCTAGTTCTTATTTTTTTCCCAAAGAAGATGCTCTCTTTTTTCCTTCAAGTTTTTACTTAAATTCTAGCAAGTTAACTTATAGTATAATGTTGTTTCAGGAACATTCAGTGGTTCATCACTTACATATAATACCAGTGCTCATCACATCAAGTGCCTTCCTTTAAAACCCTCATCCATCTAGCCCATTCACCACCCAACTCCCTCCATCAATCCTCAGCTTGTTCTCTATCTTTAAAGAGTCTCTTATGGCTTGTTTCTCTCTCTCCTTTTCTCCTTTTCTTTTCCCCCTTCCCATACATTTGTCTATTTTCTTTCTTAAATTCACATATGAGTGAAATTATATGGTATTTGTCTTTCTCTGACTTATTTCACTTAGCATAATACACTCTCCATCCATGTTGTTGCAAATGGCAGTTTCATTTTTTGATGTCTGAGTTATATATGTGTGTGTGTATATATGTATGTATGTATATATATGTATATATGTGTATGTACAAGTATATGTATATGTATATGTATATGTATATGTATATATATGCATATACCATCTCTTCTTTAGCCATTTATTGGTCCGTGGATATTTGGGCTCTCTCCATAGTTTGGCTATTGTTGATAATGCTGCTATAAACATTGGGGTGCATGTGTCCCTTTGGATCTTTATCTTTGTATCCTTTCGGTAAATATGTAGTAGTGCAATTGCTGGATTGTAGGGTAGTTCTATTTTTAACTTTTTGGGGAACCTCTTTACTGTTCTCTAGAATGGCTCCACTGGTTTGCACTCCTGCTGCCAGTGCAAGAGGGTTCCCCTTTCTCCACATCTTTGCCAACGTTTGTTGTTTCTTGTGTTGTTAATTATAGCCATTTTGATAGGTGTGAGGTTGTATCTCATCGTGGTTTTGATTTGTATTTTCCTGATGATGAGTGATGTCGAGCATCTTTTCATATGTCTGTTAGCCATTTGGTGTCTTCTTTGAAAAAGTGTCTGTTCATGTCTTCTGTCTATCTCTTAACTAGGTTGTTTTTGGGGTGTTGAGTTGATAAGTTCTTTGTAAGTTTTGGATACTAACCCTTTATCGAGGTAATGTTGGCTTTGTAGAATGTGTTTGGAAGTTTTCCATTTCTATTTTTTGGAACAGTTTGAGAAGAATAGGTATTAACTATTCTATAAATATCTGGTAGAACTCCCCTGGGAAGCCATATTGCCCAGTATTTTTATGTGTTGGGAGATTTTTGATTACTGATTCAATTTATTTGCTGATCTTGGGTCTGTTCAAATTTTCTATTTCTTCCTGTTTCAGTTTTGCTGGTTTGTAAGTTTCTAGTAATTTGTCTATTTCTCCCACATTGTCCAGTTTATTGGCATATAAGTTTTCATAGTATTCTCATAATTATTTGTATTTCTCTGGTGTTGGTCGTGATCTTGCCCCTTTCATTTTGATTTTATCTGTCAGGTCCTTTCTGTATTCCTTTTGATAAGATTGGCTAGAGGCTTATCAATTTTATTAGTTCTTTCATAGAAACAGCTCTTAGTCTTGTTAATTGTTGTTTATTTTAAATCATTTGTTGTCTGCTCTAATCTTTATTATTTCCCTTCTTCTACTGCCTTGCATCTATATTTTTTTCTTCCTTTTCTAGCTCCTATGGGTGTAAGGTTAGGTTGTATATTTGAAATTTTTCTTGCTTCTTGAGATAGGTATGCATTGCAATATACTTTTCTCTTAGAACTGTCTTTGCTGCATCCCAAAGGTTTTGGACTGTCATACTTTCATTTTTATTTACTTCCATTTTTTTAAAAAAATTTTTTAATTTCCTTGCTAGTGCATTCATTTTCTAGTAGGATTTTCTTTAACCTCCATGTATCTGAGGTCTTTCCAATGTTTTTCTTGTAGTTGACTTCCAGTTTCATAGCTTTGTGGTCTGAAAATATGTATGGTATGATCTTGATCTTTTTGTACTTATTGAGAGCTGATTTGTGACCTTGTATGTGAGCTACTCTGGAGAATGTTCCAGGTGCCCTTGAGAAGAATGTGTATTCTGCTGCTTCATAATTAAATGTTCTGAATGTATCTGTTACGTCCATCTGGTCCAGGTGTCATTCTAAGTGATTGTTTTCTTATTAATTTTCTGCTTAGATGGTCTGTCAGTTACTGTAAGTGGGGTGTTAAAATCCCCTACTATTATTGTATTATCATCAATGAGTTTCATGTTTATTATTAATTGGTTTATATATTTAGACACTCCCAAGTTGGGGGCATAAATACTTATAATTATTATATCTGCTTGATAGGCCCCTTAATTTTGATATAATGCCCTTCTTCATCTCTTATTATAGTCTTTGATTTAAAATCTAGTTTGTCTGATATAAATATGGCAACTCTGATTTTCTTTTGACATCCATTAGCATGATAGGTGGTTCTCCATCCCCTCATTTTCAATCTGGAATCATCTTTAGATCTAAAATGAGTTGAGTCTCTTATTGGCAGCATATAGATGGATATTTTTTTTTTTACCCATTCTGATACCCTATGTCTTTTGATTGGAATATTGAGTCCATTTATGTTGTGATTATTGAACGATATGAATTTAGTGCCATTGTGTTACCTGTAGAATTATTGTTTCTGATTATGTTCACTGGTCCTTTCTAGCCTTTGCTGCTTTTGGTGTTTTTTACTTCACTCAAAGAGTCCTCATTAAAATTTCTTGCAGGCTGGTTTAGTGGTCATGAACTCCTTTAGTTTTTGTTTGTCTAGGAAACTCTTTATCTCTCCCTCTATTCTGAGTGACAGCCTTTCTGGATAGAGAATTCTTGGCTGCATATTTTTCCCATTCAGTTTGTTGAGTATTTCCTTCCACTTCTTTCTGCCTGCCAAGTCTTCGTGGAAAGAGCCACTGTGAACCTGTTCTGTCTTCCCTTATAGGCTAAAGACCTTTTCTCCCTTGCTGCTTTTAGGAGTCTTTCCTTGTCTGTGTATTTGTGAATTTGATTATTATATGCCCCGGTAATGGCCAGCTTTTGTTGAATTTAATAGTTCTTTGTGCTTCTTGGATTTTGATGTCTATGTATTTCCTCAGATTAGGGAAATTTTCTTTTCTTTTTTTTTTAGGGAAATTTTCAGCTATAATTTGTTCAAATAAACTTTCTACCCCTTTATCTCTCTCTTCATCTTCTGGGGCTTCTAACATGAATATTATTACTTTTTAATAAGTCTCTGAGTTCCCTTTCTTTCCCTCTGCTTTTCAGCTTCATTATTTTCCATAATTTTATCTTCTATATCACTGATTCATTCCTTTACTTCTCCCATCCCCCCTTTTTTATGGTGCCCATTTGTGTTTGCATCTCAGTTATAGTATTTTTAATTTTACCCTAACTGGATTTTAGTTATTTTATCTCTGTAGTAAGGGATTCTCTAGTGTCTTCTATATTTTTTTTTCAAGCCCTGTTAGTATTCTTATAATCATTGCTTTAAATTTTAGTTCAGAAATCTTATTTACATATGTATTGATTAAATTCTTGGCCATGAGTTCTACCTCATGTTCTTTCTTTTGGCATGAATTTCTTCATTTTATCATTTTGTCCAAAAATAAAAAAAAGGGGAAAAAGAACAACAACAGCAACAACAACAACAAAAAACCCCCAAACCAAAACCAAAGCAAAAAAGAAAAAAAGAAAGGAAAACACCCACAGAATAACAAAAACAAAAACAAGAAAACAACAACAAAAAACCTGGGTCCTGGGTGTATTTTGGTCTGCTTGTTAAAAGAATCTAGATCCCAAAATTTAAAAAAAAAAACAAAAAACTTAAATTAAATTAAAAATTAAAAATATATAAAAGTACAATTAAAAAATAATAAATTTAAAAAGGAATTGGAAAATATAAGAAAATAAATGAAAAATTAATAATTAAAAAAGAATAAAAATAAAAAGGAAGCTAGATCCTATTTCCCTTAGAGTTGAAGCTTTGCAGCACCCTATGGCCCATAAACTTGGTGTTGGCTAGTTGTGCTGGTCTTCTGGGGGAGGGGCTTGCTGTGCTGATTCTCAGGCTGACTTATTTCAGTAGAAATGTGCCTCTAGGGCACGAGGTTGGCAAGGCTTGGTGTAAGTGGCTCTGGCCTTCAGAGCTACTTAGGTGGCACTGTTTTGTTCCCCTTCGAAGGCTTTCAGCATTGAAGGGCAGAATGAAAATGGCTGAGCTCTGCTCTTTAGACTTGGAGCTGAAGGTTCCCACCCCTACTCTTAGGTGAGCCCTCACAGAAAAGCAATCAATCACCCCTCTTGTGCCTTGATCTGAACCCTGCATTTATCCTACTCACATCCAAACATTTTTATCTCAGGTGTATGGCCAAGTTTCAAAACTTTAAATTTCAGGGACACCTGTGGTGTGGACCCATACTGTTCCTCCTGAGGTGGATCTTGCCAAGCTTGCTGGCCTGTCCCAGGAAAGCAATCACGCTACTGTGTGTGGTTTGCAGTTTATAGCAGAAAGCTAGCACCAAGACCCACTGCTCTCGGTCGGCTTCTGGCTCCTATATCTGGGAATAGGGCAGCAGCTTGGTGCCACCTGTTCTTTCTGCAACACAGGGGATCCTCAGACCTCTCTATCAGTCGTGGGATTGTGCCCCTCTTTGCCACCTGAGCACCTTTAAGCCAGGCACGTCCTCAAGGTCGTAGACTTCCAAAAGTTCAGATTTTGCACTCTGCAGCTTCTAATACTTTGTAGTAGCCTCCATAAGCAGGGGTCCCTCCCTGCTGCAGTATCCACAGCTATGTCTCCCCCAGTGAACTTCCACACTGCCTACCCTCCAAAAGGTAGGCACTTTTCTACTTTTGTAGACTTGTAGTTTTTGTTCTCTCATACCTTTGATTGACTTCTTGGGTGTTTAGAATGACTTGATAACTATCTAGCTGTGTTTGAGGGGCCCTCGAAACTCAGGATGCCCCTGCTCCTCCACCATCTTAACTCGTCCCCACTACTCACCTTTTCTATCAAATTTTTGTTGAAATCTTTTGGATTATTATTATTTATTGATGCATAGAAGTTCTTTATATATTCTAGATACTAGTCTTTAATCAGTTATATGGATTGCAAAATCTCTTAGCTTCTGGCTTATCATTTTACTCATGAGGTGGTATCTTTTGATAAACAGATATTCCCAAATTTAATACGATTGATTTTGCTAACGTTTTTCCATAATGGTTTTTTTTTTTTCCATAATGGTTTATGACTTTTGAATCCTACCTAGGATTCTCTTCATATTTGAACATAATTAAAGCTATTTTACATTAAAAAAAAAAGTTTTATGGTGCTGGTTTCTATATGTAAGACCTTAATCTATCCAGAATTGACACTTTTGTATAGCATAAGCCTGTATACCAATGTACAATATTGCAGTTATTATCTATATATTCATATTGTTTTAATACAAACAAATCCTCTGCTTGATTTATCTTTAGGGCTAATTTGCCTGTTGTGATTTTTCTTCTTTTTTTTTTTTTAAGATTTATTTATTTATTCATGAGAGACACAGACAGAGGCAGAGAAATAGGCAGAGGGAGAAGCAGGCTCCCCGCAGGGAGCCTGATGCGGGACTCAATCCCAGATCCCGGGATCATGACCTGAGCCAAAGGCAAGTGCCCAACCGCTGAGCCACCGGGCGTCTCGTGGTTTTCTTCTTTTATAAGCTTTTTGCTTGTTCACATATAGACATATGTGAACATCCTAACGTTCAACTGTATACAAAGTAAATATACCATTGTAACCAGAACTCAGATCAAGAAAAAACATTACTGGGCACCCGGGTGGCTCAGCGGTTTAGCGCCGCCTTTAGCCCAGGGCCAGATCCTAGGGACCAGGATCGAGTCCCTCCTTGGGCTCCCTGCATGGAGCCTGCTTCTCCCTCTGCCTGTGTCTCTGTCTCTCTTTCTGTGTATCTCTCATGAATAAATAAAATCTTTAAAAAAAAAGAAATTCAGGTATAACTTTATATATTATCAGACATTATCTACTGTTATTTATATAACTTTAGATATTATCAGACATTATCTACTATTATCCCTCTGCCTGTGTCTCTGCCTCTCTCTCTCCCTCTCTGTGTGTCTGTCATGAATAAATTTTAAAAAAAACATTAAGAGGGCGCGGGGGGGGGGGGGGCGCAAAAAAAATATAAAAAAAGAAAAAAAATTAAGAAAGAACATTACTACTAGCATTTCAGAACTTCCAGTTGTGAGCCCCAATGTGAAACCACTATCCGGGCTTCCATTCCAGTTTAAGTTTGCTTATTTTTGAATTTTATATACACTTCCTTGTAGACTTCACTTAGCTGTACCTTAGGTTTTATTGGTAGTATTTTCATTATGTTGTTCATTGGATTTTATAATTTTCATTACAATTTCTTGTTTAACCAACAGATTATTTAGAATTGTGAGATGCTATATAAATATATATAATATATAATTTTATATATATATAAAAATGCATTGCATATTTTGTCACTTTTTTTATCATTAACTAGTAAATTTTTTTGTTTTATCTTTTAAATGCCCAGATTATGTCCAGTTTTCATAAATGTTCCATTAGTATATGAAAAGTTTATGTATTAATTTATGTTTATTTGTCCTTCTTGGTCTGTAATTCTTTTTCTTACCTTTTTAGCACTTTCTTGATTTCTTTTGATTTTAATGATGTTTTGCTCTTGAATGCTTCAATTTAGATTTTACCCTTACTAATTTTGAAGTTATAAACTATATTTATATCCTCTTTGTTATTGTGGTAGCCCCAAGCTTTATTTCTTAGTTTCATTGCTCTTGAGGTCAATTAAATCCCAGGCTATAAATCAGATTTAGAAGATCCCTTCAGGGAAAATATCTGCTTGGATATTCTCTTGTATCTTTGTAATCTTGTTCTTTATCTCTTCTGTCTCATGACTTTCTTACCCATATTTTGAGAAAACATTTTAAAATTTAACAATTTGTATATATATTTTTTAGCTGAAAATGTTTTCATTACATTTTAAACAAGTTTTTAGAAATGGGAAACTAATTCCTTTTAAAAAATAAATTTTCTAGCAGTTAAGTAATTTAGGGACATGCTAGAAAATAGACATATGGACTTAGCCACTCGGAGCCAATCATCCAACTAGCTATAATTTTTTCTGCCTCCTCAAACATTCTCAGATAATGCTCAATGATATCCCTTTAGTTTATGTTAACCTATTAGTTTAGCTTAACCTTGATAGAGTTATATGAGGTCCTGAGATTCTTGAGTTCAGTATTTCTGCTTATTCATATTTCAAGGCAGGCAGTAAGGCAGAATGGCAGAAATTAAAAAACAAAACAAAACAAAAAAACAAAACAAAAAAAAAAAAAACAAACAACAACAAAACATGGGCTTTATTTTCTGATGGCCCTGAATTCACATGATAATTCCTTACTAGTTATGTGATTTTCTGCAGAATATTTCTTTGGGCTTCAGTTTCTGCTCCAGAAAATGCAGGTCCTAGTATCCAAGTAAACTGCTATAGTAAAGATTAATTAAGATACTATATATCTGGTAATGTGTTTCTATTGTACCTTCAGATCCACTCCTTAAGCTTCTCAACTCTCCCTTGTGCTATACGAGTCCTACGTTTATGGACTATAACCATATACTACTCCAGAGAATACATAATAAATAACCTGGCATACTGACTTAAATATTTGTTGAATAAAAAATGAATGAGCTTCCTAATACCATTAGCTATATTACTGAAATTAAATAGATAAATTAAGATCTAATGATAATAATAGCATCTACTGATGTTATTATGCCATGTTGCAAGACCTGTGATAATCATTTATCATGCATGATAATAGCAGTCAGCAAACTATGATCTACAATACACATCTTGTTGTCTTTTTTTAAGTAAAGTATTATTGAAACATAGTTACCTTCATTCTTTTGTATATTTTCTGTAGCTGCATCTATGCAGCATTGAGGAGCTGAGACCAAGACTATCTGGCCCACAAAGAAGAAAATATTCACTATCTGGCTCTTTATGGGCAAAGTTTGCTGACCTAAGCTTTATAACATTTAATCTTCGTAATGCTTCCATGAAATAAATATAATTTATATGCCTATTTCACATATGAGGAAACCATGATTGGAAATGTTAATTAAGTTGTACAAGCTATTGCAGTATAGATACAGAACCTTCTTAATTGATTTAAGAAAACCAGTTATACATTTCTCCAATCTCCCAAGATGTTTTCAATAAACTGTATATTCTTTGTACACCAAACTGTACATAGGGGGGAAAAAGGCCTATTAATTTAGGCATTGTGGATTTAAAAAAAAAAAAAAAAAAGAAGGAAAGGAGAAAAATGGCACCAATAGCTATTACTCCTTTGTGTCCCTCCTTTATGCTGGAAAACTATTTCTTACCATCTGTGCATCCTCCTCAGGAAGGTGCTTGTAGGATGACTTGGCCTCTATTTTGGACCACTCTACTAGTTCCTGTAGGCATTCCTGAGGGTCTCTGTTGGGTATCAAAGCATCATCTAAGGGACAATGAGTCCTCCAGGAATCCCACCCAGGACTAATTCATCCTGTTATCCTACTCTTTCCTGTGTTCCCAACTCTGAGATGCTGGTTCTTTGCAAGTGGTCCCTCTTGATGGCAGCTCTGGAAGTGGTGGGGGATTGTATCTTCTTAGTTTTTTTCTCTACTTTTACCTTATTCAGAAGAACAAGATTTTTTAGTGTCTCCTTTTATTGCCTCATTTTATTACTTAAGGGAACAATTTAATAACATTAGAAATCAGAATTCTTTTGTTAGATCGTATTTGTGAGTGCAAAGCTATTGATAATTCTGAGAACATTTTAAGTGAAAATATACTCACTGTTTGAAACCTAGGTATAATTAGCTTAAATTTGCTTGATTTTTCTAAAGAGGAAATCATAATAATATTTTATGATTTATGATATAGGAGCTTCTTTACCTTTCCTTGTACTTCTTGTTGGATAATCAGAGATAATTAAGAAATTTCCTTTGTACCAAGGCCCCAGATTTGGAGGTTAAGCTTGTACTGGAGAGATCTGAATCTCTGCTATTAAAAACAGACTTCATCTCTGATACATATTCTTTCTTTATTGTTGTTATTAGTAGTATTACAATTATTTTATGCATTAATGTAAACTAATACAATATAATAATGAGGTATGTATTAAGATATTTGTATGATTAGCGCAGCAGTTTGGCGCCGCCTGCAGCCTGGGGTGTAATCCTGGGGACCCGGGATCGAGTCCCACATCAGGCTTTCTGTATGGAGCCTGCTTCTCCCTCTGCCTGTATCTCTGTCTCTCTCTCTGTGTGTCTCTATGAATAAATAAACAAAATCTTAAAAAAAGATATTTGTATGATTATCATTATTGTAATTATTATCAGTAGTAGTAATAGAAATAAATACTAACAGTATATATGTGTGTATATATGCTACTAATATATTAACAGATAATATTTATATATATCATAATATTATCATGTAGTATATATACCTATATGTACTTATGTATTATATAAATGCATAATTACATAGTCATATATATGGTGTGTGTGTTTGTCTGTGTGTGTGTGTGTATATATATATATATATATATATATATATATACCATTAACATAATGAAGCTTTTGTTAAATACTGTTGACTAGACACTCATTGTAATAACCAGTGTAGTGTATTGTCTAAAATTCAAGCAATGATGATCTCAAGTGCTCTTTAAATTAGTAGCCAGGCCTATTGTAAAAAAAATTTGAACAAGTAAAATATACCTTTAATAGCTGGAAAAATAAATTGATAAAACTGTGATAAGTTAAGCTGAAGAATGATTTTTAATTTGAAGTAATAACATTTTGACAACTGTCAGAAGCCCTTTATAAATTAAATTAAATAATGGCCTTAATAGTCTGTTTTCTGGCTTGCTTCTCTCTCTCTCTCTATCTCTTCCCCCACCATGTTCATCTGTTTTTTTCTTTAAATTCCACATATAAGTGAAACCATATTTGGAATTTCTTTTGTCTTTCTCTTACTTATATATACATATACATATATCCACACACACATACCACGTCTTCTTTATCCATTCATCAATAGGTAGACACTTGGGCTATTTCATAATATGGCTAGTGTAGGTAATACTGCTATAAACATTGGGGTGCATGTATCCTTTTGAACTAATATTTCTATATTCTTTAGGTAAATATCTAGTCATGCAATTGCTGGGTTGTAGGGTGACTCTACTTTTAACTTTTTGAGGAGCTTCCATACTGTTTCTCAGAGTGGCTGCACCAGTTTGAATTCCCACCAACAGTGCAAGAGGGTTCCCCTTTTTCCACATCCTTGCCAACACCTGTTGTTTCTTGTGTTGTTGTTTTAGCCATTCTGACTGGTACGAGGTGACATCTCATTGTAGTTTTGATTTGCATTTCCCTGATGATAAGTGATGTTGAGCATCTTTTCATATGTCTGTGGGCCATCTGTATGTCTTCCTTGGAAAAATATTTGCTCATGTTTTTCTGCCCATTTCTTAACTGGATTATTTGTTTTTTGGGAGTTGAGTTTTATAAGTTCTTTATAGATTTTGGATACTAACTTTTTATCAGATATGTCATTTGCAGATATCTTTTCTCATTCAGGAGATTTTCCTTTGCTGTGCAGAAGCTTTTATTTCGATGGTGCCCTGATAGTTCATTTTTGCTTTTATTTTCCTTGCCTCAGGAAACATACCTAGAAAGAAGATGTTGTGGCCAGTGTCAAAAAGGTTACTGCCTGTGTTTTCCTCTGGGATTTTTATGGTTTCAAGTCTCACATTGAGGCCTTTAATACATTCTGAATTTATCTTTGTGTATGGCATAAGAAAGTGGTCCATTTTGTTACCTTTGAGTATCATTAAAGCATGTTGACATTTTTTTAATGTAAAAAAGATATTAAGTGAGTATTTTCAAAAATTACATGCAGTTTGAGAACTTACCTATTTTACCAAATAGTATTCTATGTTTTGGGGCACCTGGGTGGCTCAGTTGGTTAAGAGGCTGACTCTTTATCTCAGCTCTGGTCTTGATCTCAAAGTCATTATTGGGCCCTTTGTTGGGCTCCATGCTGGGTATGGAGCCTATATATATAGAAAAAGAAAGATATTCATTTATTGTATCATCAAAAATAATTTTTCCAGAATAAGACATTTACTAACAAAGCCATATACTGTGCTTACATTTGGCAAAGCATTAGCATAGTTTATCTTCACTTATGTATTCTTCTGGGTACATATCTCTCACAATCCGGAAAAAAAAAGTAGTACTCTTTACTACTCTGCATTTATATTTCATTTTCTTCCCTTTTTCATTGCATGTTAGAAAACAAGGAAGCTTCTACTCCTTAAATGATTAAATTAAATATCACTTTCTCTGTGAAAACTTTCTCATCTTCCTCAGGCCTAGCCACTTTGCTTTCTGTGATTATATCAGTGTATTATATCCTGTGTTTTTGGTAATTATCACAATACCTGTTATATACATGGTGTTCAATAAATATTTGTTGAATAAATGAATAAATTATTCAATGAAAGAAATAGGAATAGAAATACAATTAAAATTGATCAGTGGATATAAACTAAGTATTACTAACTGGAGAAATAAACTAGGATATTTCTGGACTTAATACAAATTGATGAAAAATAGCACATAATTCATACAACTTAACATATTTAGAAACAAAAACAATATAAATAATTGTGCTATTTTATATGTTATAGGAAATAGTATATACTATTATATATCAAATATTTAGTTCCTAGATTTGTTTCTCAGGACCATCACCTATGTTAAAGTTAAATAAAAAAAAAAAAAAAAAAACCGAAAACCTAGAGCATGTATTATATTGTCTAAAGTTTAGAGCAAATGTCTTTAATTCAGCTGTTATTCCCAATTTTAATAATGTAAAGGGATATGTTAAAACTGAATATGTAGAATTTTCTGGAGAAAATATTTGGGAAAGCAAATGCAATAGTAAAGAAGAAGCAAGAACACTAGGGACTAGGTAAACATTTTATCTGTCAATTCATTCAACGTGCATTAAAAACACTTCCATCTGCTTGATTGTAAAAGTCCCCTGGATGCTAGTAAGTTCAATGTTATTACCTAATAATCCAGTATCACTTGCTTCAGCTAATTAATAATATCTCATATATATTCAAAGCACACTACAGTATATATGCTGGAGATTCATGGACATAACAAAGAGGCAAAATTTTATTTTATTTTATTTTTTTATTTTTATTTTTTTTTAATTTTATGATAGTCACAGAGAGAGAGAGAGGCAGAGACACAGGCAGAGGGAGAAGCAGGCTCCATGCACCGGGAGCCTGACGTGGGATTCGATCCCGGGTCTCCAGGATCACGCCCTGGGCCAAAGGCAGGCGCCAAACCGCTGCGCCACCCAGGGATCCCAAGAGGCAAAATTTTAAATACTGGACACTGAAATGGGTAAATGAAGTTGAAAAATTATCAGTTTTTACAAATAATCCTGCAACATATGCGCGTGTACTATACCCCACACCTTATTTTTGCTTTTGAATGATAAACTGGAAAGTTATGAGTAAAGTTTTGATATTGACCAAAATTTCCCTTATGTTCTCCTCAGCAGGACTAAACTTTAGGCAGGTTTCTTCTTGACTATAGGCCCCTGACCTCCATTTACATAGAGCATATACTTTAGAAACCTTAAAACTATAAATTATTTTTCTACTTTTTTTAGATATAAGTTTTCTCCCAGCCTCTGGCAAGTTTTAGACCCCAGGAATGTCTTCCCCATGAATCTGGAAACTAACCCTCTGAAATGTAATCACCAAAAAGGATAGTGTCCCTGTCACCAAGGCATTATGAGAGGGTAGGAGACTACTTTTTATAATCAATTAGTGAACAGAGATGACCTAATCATGATGACCAGTCTTACATCTAATGTCCTCTAGCTCACCTCAGTACTTAAACACTCTTTGCCTTTCCTTTCAATGGAGTTCAGTCTTTCTCCCCTATAGCAATAACATTGATCCATCTTGCAATATTCTTGAATCGACTCTTCCTTACCATTTTTAACAAGTGCCTAGTACAATTTCGTTTTTGACAGTATAGAATTTAAAAATAAGTTATAAAGTCTATTTATATTAACCACTCTAACAATGAACAACATTAAAAAAAATTAGTTGATGAAATCGTGGTCACTATGGTTACCTAGCCATATTTTCTTTTCTTCTCTTGGGGTGGGCAGAAGAGCCCTGTAATGGTTAATTTTATGTGTCTCCTTGACCAGGCCATGAGGTGCCCAGATATTGGGTTAAACATTATTCTGAGTATGTACATATGTGAGGATGTTTCTGGATGGGATTAATATTTGAATTGGTAGATTTAGCTCAACAGACTGCCTTTCCTAATGTGGGTGGACCTCATCCAACGAACCGAACACTTACATAGAACAAAAAAGCTGAGTAGAAGAAACTCTTCCTACCAGACTATTGAGTTGGGACCTTGATCTTTTCCTGCCCTCAGATTCAAACTGAAATAACTGCTCTTTACTGATTTCAAGCCAACTGGCTCTCAGGCTGGAAATTACATCATCAGTTTTCCTGGTGAGTTCTCAGGTCATCAGACTGTATCTGGAACTATACCATCGGCTCTCCTGGTCTTCAGCTTGCTGACTGCAGATGTTGGGGCTTCTTAGCCTCTACAATCATGTAAGCATAAGCCAATTCCTATGAATGTATGAATGAATTCACGAATTAATGAATGAATGGTTGTTTCTTTAGAGAACCATGACTACACAGCCCCGGCAAATTTGGCTTTAGGTAGAACTTCTTGATGGGACAAAGCATCTGGTTATACTACTAGTGACATTTATAGGGGTTTGGCCGAACATTAATCTCTTTATGCAGGTTTCGATCAGAGAAGAGCTATTTGTCAAGTGTTTGATTTCTGGAACTTCTTAAAATGGCCTTGACCTTCTAAAGTTGCTTCATTTATTCAATGTGAGATTTCCACATTCACTTTATAAAATTTCTGTGTCCCACTAAATAACACATATGTGTCTTTTTGTAAAGAATAACAAAGTTGAAAAAAATTTTTAAAAAGAATAACAACGTTGTACTATATAGTGTTAATTTTCAGATATAAAAGCTTTAATTAGTTTTAATCTGCATATTAAAATGACAAGCTTGTGATGGTGAGGAATTATGTGACCCCCACTAGCCTGCATGCTAGGAGAATTGCTCAAGAATGGGCCCTATACATTATGAAAGGCAAGAGGCTGAAGAGCCAATGCTAGGCAGACAACGGTATTGTGTGCCAAGGCTTTCTGAATGCCGAGTTTTAATTTGGTTTTCATAGGACCGAGATACATCTATTTGTTACCGAGTATCTATAATATCAACAAAATGTAACCAGAGTCCATAATATCTTTAAAGCATTATAACATGGTTAGAATTTTATAAATAGTTTTCTTTAGGTCCTCTTTGATCTAATGATGTAATTAAAATAAAATGAAAATCAGAATTATGGAATTTTATTTTCATGAATATTCTGTCTTTGTGTCAGTGTAATTCTACGAACCATGCGGTCTCTAGTTTAACTAATAGTTTCAGGAAATTAAAATAATTGATGACAAAAGGTAATTTCTCCATATAATTTTCTCATCTTTCAAAAAAATTTCATACTATATAGCTACTAGAAGATTCCCTACTTAAATCATACTCATGTCTATCAAACAAATGATCAACTGATTTAAAATTAACACAGTTGAAAGGATGAAGCATAGAATATACTGTAGTGCTCTGCTATTATTTAGGAGCTTATTTTTCACTATGATTAAGAGGATATTTCTTTTACTTCTTTTTCAGTTGGAGAACAGAAGATTTAAACCCTTTGCACCTATGGAGGCTACATAGGATTTGGGTCTACAAGTGTTGTAGTGTCCTTTTTACTCTGGAGATGGAGATAATTATGCCAGTCTAAATCTTGGTGAGTGAAAAAGAAGGTAATAGTAAATATTTATACTGCTTATCAACTATAATGAATCATCTTTCAGTTTTCCTCATTTGCATGGCTAACCGACTAAAAGCTGGTAGAAGTTGGAGATCAAGAATTCAATTAACTTTCCTGCTGAATTTTGATAATAGTTCTTTAATAAATGGTGGTGATGATATAAAAAAGTTAATGCATGTTGCTGAGAAGGTTGCTTGAGTCAGGCCCAAATGGTTGCAAAATTCTCCATGACCCACATTTTAGACTGAAAACTAAATGAAAGCTGGAGGATTAATTTAAAAAGTTTTATTCATTGTGTTGGTCTTCTTCTGATTTCCTACACTAAATTCAGCTGTGAGTTACAAAGTTAAATTTGCCTTTTCCTCATTTTGTCCCAATTGCTCATTTTCTCTGTTAAAAAAATAGAAAAATATTTTAAGCTCAAAAGAATTTTGGTATTTCTGTCACCTTTGTTCTGAAGACAAATTTGAAATACTATATTATTTCAATTAGGCAAAAATGGTTGAGATATAAGACATTACCTGAGAATTAATAGGTGTTAGGAAGTGCTGATACCTTGGGTAAGCTGATAGCTACTGATTTCTTAGTAAAACAGAGTTTTAGGGGACTGCTGGGTGGCTCAGAGGTTGGTTGAGTGTCTGCCTTTTTCTCAGGTCATGATCCTGGGGTCCTGGGATTGAGTCCCGTATCAGGCTCCTGCCAGGGAGCCTACCTCTTCCTCTGCCTATGTCTTTGCTTCTCTCTGTGTGTCTTTCCTGAATAAATAAATAAAATCTTTAAAAAAATTATGGATTTTTAAATCATTATTGCATTTCTGAGATAAAACAAAAACGAAATAATGTGGTCCAAAGATTTTTATTCCTTGTCTTATAAAGTTATTTTCCTATATGATTTTTTCATATCTGCTCTATTCTTTCACTGTGACTTTCTACTTTATTCTTCAACTTAAATAAAATAGTTTTGTGCATCTGCTAAAAGAAAGGTACTGTCCTAAACACCATAGGGAATGTGAATATTGTGAAGGCTGTCTTTGTTCTTCAAAGGCACAGAGTTCTGTGAGAATCTCTTCAGGTAAATGAAACATAAAGCCAACTGATTTACCATTACTCTAGAGTTACAAAATACAAAGGAAGAAAGGTAGCCATACTTTAATTGCATATAGAGGAATCCACGAAGTCCTCTGGAGAAAAAAAGTAGACTAGAAGTAAAATTTTTCCTGGGTCTGTATATCAGTTAGAATTGATTTTTTTAAATGGGTTACAGAAACTCTACTATAGAGGCTTAGGCAAATAAAAGATTTAATTTTCTCGCATGAAAGTCATCTAGAAGTGGGTAGTCCATGGAGATTATAGCAATCCAAAACTTTCATGAAGGAACCAAAAGCTTTTTCCCTTTTTGCTCTATCACCCCTAGTGACAATATTACAAATATAACATATTCCAGGCAGTAGGAAGGATAGCATGAGAAAATATAACACGTGTACTTTTATATTCCTGTCATACTGCACCATCTAGCAGCACAGGTAAATTTAGTATTTTAGTTTTCCAGCCATTGGAGTAGGTAAGAAAAACAGAAAGAGATTGGAATCTGTGTTGAGTGTCCCAATTTATAATGACTATAACAATTCAAATATTTGACTTTATACAACCTCTCAGAATTGGAAAGATATGATATTACTTTCTTTGTCATTTTGGACTGCTACAATAAAAATACCATAGACTAGGTCGTTTAAACAGCAAACATTTATTTCTCACAGTCCTGGAGGGTGTGAAGTCCAGGATCAAGGTCTTGGCTGACCTGGTGTCTGCTGAGGTTAGGCTTCTGGCTAGTAGAAAGCTGCCTTTTTGCTATATACTCACTGACAGGGAAATGGGGGATTGGGAGAGGACGGGAGAAAGAGAGAGAGGTAGAAGAGAGAGGAAGCTCTCCGATGTCTCTAATTGTAAGAGAACTAATCCCATCATAATGGTCCCACTCTCATGACCTAATTAACCCCCAAAAGCCCCATCTCCAAATACTATTACATTGGGAATTATGGTTTCAACATATGAATTTGAGGTGGGGTGCAAACATGCAGTCTATAACATTCCATCCCTGGACACCCAGAATTCATCTTTCCCTCGTGACAAATGCATCTATTTCATCCCAATACCCTCAAATGTCTGAACTCACTCTAGCATCAATTCTAAATCTAACGTCCAAAGTCTTATCTCAATATCATCTAAATCAGATATGGTTGAGACTTGAGGTACTAGTTATCCTGAGGCAAAATTCCTCTCTAGCTGTGAAACTGAGAGAGAGGGAGGGAGGAGAGAGAGCACATGAGTGGGGGGAGGGGCAGGGGGAGAAAACCTTCCAGCTGATTCCTTGCGGAGCATGAAGCCCAATCCGTGGCTTGATCCCATGACCCATGAGATCATGACCTGAGCTGAAATCAAGAATCAGACACTCAATGAACTGAGTTACCCAGGTGCCCCTCTCCTGTCTCTTCTTAAAAGGATACTAATTCTGTTGTGAGGGCTCCATTCTCATATCCTAATTAGCACCCAAAGACCCCATCTCCACATTCCATCAAGTTGAGAATTTGAGTTTCAACGTATGAGTTTGGGGGACACAAATATGTAGTCCATAACATTTTGTCTATATGTATACTGTATATATGTTGAAACCCCACAAGTATAGAAAAATTACTGGAAACACTATACACAAAAATTGATGTCTTATTTTTGGCAATCAAGTTCTTGTAACTATAAAACTTACATATGTATATTTTTATTGGAGTTTGATTTGCCAACATATAGTATAACATGCAGTGCTCATCTTGTCAAGTACCCCCCTCAGTGCCCGTCACCCAGTCACCCCATCCCCCCGCCCACCACCCCTTGTTCGTTTCCCAGAGTTAAGAGTCTATTATGTTTTGTCACCCTCTCTGATTTTTCCCACTCATTTTCTCTCTTTTCCCCTATAATCCTTTTCACTACTTTTTATATTCCCTGAATGAATGAAACCATATAATGATTGTACTTCTCCGATTGACTTACTTCATTCAGCATAATACCCTCCAGTTCCATCCATGTTGAAGCAAATGGTGGGTATTCGTTGTTTCTAATGGCTGAGTAATATTCCATTGTATATATACACCACATCTCCCACACAAATCTTAAGATTATTTGTTCCAACTCTCTGAAGAAAGTCTATGGTATTTTGATAGGGATTGCATTAAACGTGTAAATTGCCCTGGGTAGCATGGACATTTTCACAATATTAATTCTACCAATCCATGAGCATGGAATATTTTTCCATCTCTTTGTGTCTTCCTCAATTTCTTTCAGAAGTGTTCTGTAGTTTTTAGGGTATAGGTCCTTTACCTCTTTGGCCAGGTTTATTCCTAGGTATCTTATGCTTTTGGGTGCAATTGTAAATGGGATTGAGTCCTTAATTTCTCTTTCTTCAGTCTCATTGCTAGTGTCTAGAAATGCCACAGATTTCTGAACATTGATTTTGTATCCTGCCACATTGCTGAATTGCTGTTATGAGTTCTGGCGATCTTGAGGTGGAGTCTTTTGGGTTTTCTATGTTCAGGATCGTGTCATCTACGAACCTTCTTAGCTTCCCCATACTCTAATCTTATCAGATATTTATACCTATAAATATATAAGGTGATATTCAATATGTTTAGTAACCATATTGATAAATGAACTGATCAATCAGAACTGACAGACTTTTGTGCTGAAGGAGGTCCCAGAAACCTGCTTTGCTAGCATTAAGCCTACTGCTACTGGATTCTGGGCTGTGGAATTTCTTTAGTGGTTCCTAGAAATGACTGGGATTGGAATAAGACATGTGGGCACCTTGGCAGGACATAAACTGCAACATACCAGTAATATCAGCTGAATATTGCAGTACTGTTTCTGAATTCTATTTCAGGGATTGATTTGTGTATTAATCCTGTGCCAACACCACAATTATTTTTCAGTATAAGGGCAAATTCTTAGAAGCAGTTTCAGATTTACAGCAAAGTTGAGAGAAAGGTAATAGATTTCCCATATACCTACTGCCCTTATACATGTATAGCTTCCCCCATTATCAACATCATGCACCAGAATCATACAATTTTACCGAAAGGATGAACCAACATTGACACATCATAGTCACCCAAATTCTATAGTTAATCTTAGAGATCACTCTTGGTATTTTATATTTTATTCTTTCATATAATGTATCATGGCATACATCCATTAGTATGATATACATAGTATTTTCACTGCCAAAAAATTCTCTATGCCTGCCTGTGCATCTCTTTGGTTCATGCCTACCAACCACTTATCCTTTTATTGTCTTCATAGTTTTGTCTTTTCCAGTTATGTCATATATTTGAAATAATAAGTATGTGACCTTTTCAGATTGGCTTATTTCACTTAGTAATATAGATTTAAGAATCCTCCATGTCTTAAAAAAGAAAGATCTTCTATGTATTTTTTGGCTTGACAGTTTATTTCTTTTTAGTGCTGAATAATATTATGTTGCCTGGATGTACTACTGTTTATTAATCCATCCACCCACTGAAGGGCACAGTTGCTTCCAAGTTTTGGCATTTGTGAATAAGGCTGCTAAACACTCATGTGGAGAATGATTTGTTAATAGTTTGTTGAGGATTTTTTCAGAAGAGTATCGGTCTACAGTTTTCTTGTAATTTCTTTATTGGGTTTGGTGTTAGGGAAATGCTGGCCTTGTAGAATGAGTTGGATAGTGTTACTTCTGCTTCTATTCTCTGGAAGAGATTGAGAAGAATTGGCATAATTTTTTTCCGATGAATCCATCTAGGTCTGACGATGTCTCCTTTGGGAGGTAGAAGGTTGTTAATTATTGATTCAATTTCTATAATAGATATAGGTCTATTTATATTATATATTACTTCTTGTGTGAGTTTTAACAGATTGTGTCTTTCAAAAAAATTAGTCCATTTCATTTAGGCTATTTTGTGTCCTCTCTTTTTTTCTTTGTTAGCCTGGCTAGAGACTTAAAGATTCTGTTGAACTTTTCAGAGAACCAGCTTTTGGCTTGTTGTTGATTTTCTTTATTTATTATTTCAATTTTATTGATCTCTACTCTAATTATTAGTACTTCTTTTATTCTACTTATTTTGAATTTAATTTGCTTTTCTTTTTCTAGTTTCCTAAGGTAGGAACTTAGATGATTAGTTTTAGACCCCTCTTGTTTTCTAATATGTGATGTGCATTCAATGCTATAAATTTCCCTCAAAGCACTGCTTTCACTGCATCACACAAATTTTGATAATTTTTGTTTTTTTTTTAATTTGGTTCAGAATATTTCAAAATTGCTCTTGAGATTTCTTCTTTCATTTTATTTAGAAGTATGGTATTGATTCTCTTTATTTTAGCTTTATCTAGTTATATTTCTATTATTGATTTCTAGTTCAGTCTACTGTAATCCGAGAGGAGATAATGCATAATTTTTATTCTTTTAAATTTATTATGGAATGTTTTATGACCCAGAATGTGGTCTGTCTTGGCAGCTGTTCCATGTGAGCTTGAGAAAAATGCATATCCTGGCACTATTGGATAAAGTAGTCTATAGATGTCAATTATATCCAGTTGATTGATGGTGTTGTTGAGTTCAACCACGTGCTTTACTAAATTTCAGTCTTCTAGATCTGGCCATTTCTGACAGAGGGATGTTGAAAATAGTTATGATAGTATATTCATCTATTTTTTTTTTGCAGATCTATAAATTTTTGCCTTATGTAGTCTGAAATTCTGTTGTTACGTGCATACTTATTAAGAACTGTTGTATATTCCTGGGCAACTGACTCTTTCACTATTAAGCAATGCCTTCCCTTATCCCTAATAACTTTCCTTACTTTAAATTCTGGGTGTGAAATGAAAATAGCTACTTCTTTCTTTTGATTAATGTTATTATGGCATATTTTTCTCCTACTTTTAATCTATATGTGTCTTAATATTTATAATGAATTTCTCATAGCAACATATAGTTTGGTCTCTTTTTTTGATCCACTGACAATCTCTGTCTTTTGATTGGTGCATTTAGACCATTGACATATCACATGATTATTGATATAGTTGGATTAGTATCTACCATATTCATTACTGTATTCTATTTGTTGCCCTTGTTTTTGTTCCTATTTTTGTCTTTACTCTTTATCTGCCTTTTGTGATTTTAATTGAACATTTTGTGTGATTCCATTTTTTTTTTCCTCCTTCCTTAATGTTGAGAGTTTAACTAAGCTGCTGAGGTATTGCTACCTCTGCATCCATTTTGTTTGACCAAGAAGCCTGCAGTGACTAACTCTAGCCTCTCATGTAAGTACATGTCCTAGTTAGAAGCCTACAGGATCACAAGTAAATGTTAAATTCTTGGTATGACTTCCCCAGAAGCTGTGTGATCAACAGTCTTCCCTGCCTCCCAAAACCTTTCCTCTTATGTGCTCCTTAGATAAGAACTCTGGAACTAACTAAAATCTTATTGTTTTGGTTTGCATTGACCAATCTAGACTTAGTCTGAGATCCTTTTAGTACTCTGTCCACGTATCTTAAAAAATGTATTTACTCCATGACCCATCTCTCCCTCTATATGTACTCTGTCTTGACCTCTGCAGTGGCCCCTTGAATTTTGTCAGGTATTTCAGCCAAGCTCCATAAATAGTTAAATCCAGTTGGGCTGGATTTGAGTATTTTTCTTTTTCCAGGTGAAATGCTAGAGCCAGCTGGAGTTGGGCATTTCCCTTCAGGAAGCAAGAGGGAATTTTTTTTTTTTCCTGAAATTTACTATGGGAATCTAGTCAAGATCTCAAGGTAAATTCCACAATATTGTGGAGGCCTCTTGGAACTTTCAACTCAGAGTTGTCAGCACTTAGCCTCCAGCAATTTGTCAATTTAGGTCAAATTTTCCTACTCCAGCACTGGTTCCCCTGGCAATTTCTGCTAAAAAGTCTCTGCTCCAAGAAGTCATGACTCCCTACATTCATCAATCTGTCTCTCCAATCTTGGGAGCAGAAGTATGTTCTGTGTCCTCCCTTCATATATGGACCCAATAAGAGTTGATTTTTCAGTCTATTCAGTTTTTTATTTGTGGTGAGGTCAGACTTTAAAGCTTTTTACATGGGGAAATGAAAACTGGCAGTCTCCACAATATTTTTAGTTAATGTATTTTATAGCATATTTTATAGATTAAATCTCCTAATTATATTTTTTAGAAAATAATTTTATATTTTCAGGCAAAATTTCTTCTAGCTTAACTTAAGAATCAGTTTTTTAAGGTACTTAAAACTTCTTATTGTGATTTTCTTTAAAATTAAATTGAATTTGTGGAACATTAACTACTAAGATATTGAGCTTCATCTAAGAACATGGTATCTACCTTGATGAGAACCGGATAGGATAGGATAACTTGTTCAATGGAGAGATATTTGGCATTACTATTTAAGTTCTCTTGACTTTTAGAATCAAGTCCTTCTAACTGTATAAAATATCACATTCTTAGCTCACCTACTATAATTACTAGGTCACTGACTCACCTTAAAATCCTATTGTGCCCTTGCCCTTCAGAATCTTCTACTAGATTTCTCTTAAAGAATTCACTATAAACTCACTGTCTAGTTTATACCCTTGAAAAAGACTACAAGTTTATCTTAAATAAGTCCTCACTGAACACAAAGTACATTCTCAAATCAATTTCTAAAAATACACAGCTCTTGAATCTATGTAAATTAACCTTGGTTTTATATATGTGTCTCTCTATATGAGTGTGTGTGTATATATATATATATGCATACACACATATAGAAATATATATTTTAATATATGATCTTATATAATTTCCACAGATCTTATTTTTAGCAGTTTATATTTTTCTTGATGTGGTAATTTAATTTTCATTGTCAGAAGCTTTTGGATTTGATGATCATGCTCAACCACGGACTTTTATAGGTTTTCCCTGTGACTTGGCAGCTTTGTAGATTAAAGTGTTATAGAATGGTGTGAAGAAGGCGACTTTACATATGAAAATACCTTAGTTAGCTAAATAAATATATTTAACTTATTTCACTATTGGACTATAAACTTCTTAAGAACATAACATGAGTCTGAATTAAATTTTTATATTCCAGGGTGCTGAGTGTAACTATTTTGTGACTGGTAGGTGGATGTAGTGATCTAAGGTATTAAAGATAATTAACATCCATTGAGTACCTACTGTGTGTGTCAGTTTGCTAAGCACTTTCCATGAATTTTACCTTTTTCAATAAAGCTCTGAAGTAAGTACTACTATACTTATTTTACATATGGCTCAGAAATATTAAGAAACTTGCTAAAGTTCTCAGCATTAAACAATTATGGAACTATAGTCAATCTAGGCAATTTGATGTCAGAAGTTCATCTTGAATCTAAGCTAAGTTTTTGGTCATGCCTATATATGCTTCCTACAGATCCCTTATATTGTGTCTAATATTCTGGTCAGGCCTTAGGAGACCTAAGGCCAAGGTGAGCTCAGCCACTGACTAACATTGTTTCTTACTTCTAACAGAAATTGTTTGTGTCACAGGCACTTTATGATGTATTATTTAAGTAGTTGTAATGGCAGGCAAAATAATGCACTCTCCACCTCCAAATATCTACATCCAAATCCCTAGAACCTGTGAATATATTGTTAAAAGGGAAGAGGAATTGGGAAGCCCAGCTGGCTCAGTGGTTTAACGCCGCCTTCAGCCCAGGGTGTGATTCTGGAGACCCGGGGTCGAGTCTTGCATCTGGCTCTCTGCATGGAGTTTGCGTCTCCTTCTGCCTATGTCTCAGTCTCTCTCTCTCTCTCTCTCAAATAAGTAAATAAATAAATAAATAAATAAATCTTTAAAAAATGGAATAAGAATTAAGATTACTCATAGAATTAAGGTTGTTAATCAGCTGGCCCTGAGATAGGGAGGGTATCCTGGTTTATCCAAGTATGCTTAATGTTATTAACAGGTCTTTATAAGAGAAGGAGAGAGGGAGAAGCAGGAGAGATAGAAGAGGTAGGAGAGTTGACGTCAGAGTGGAAAGAAGTGCACCAGGAGCCAAGAACTTCTGGCAGCCTCTAAAGCCAGAAAAGGTAAGATAACATTTAGAGCCTCCAGAAGGAATTCAGGCCTGCTAATACCTTGGTTTTAACTTAGTGTGACCCTTGCAGGTCTCTGGCCTCCAGAATTGTAAGATAATGAATTCATGTTTTATAATTCACCAAGTTTGTGATGACGTTTTTTTTTACAGTAGTAATAGGAAACTAATATAATTACCATTATAAAACTGTAACATAGATATCATTTTCCTAGTTTTGTGGATATGAAAAGGAGGTTCAAAGTTCAAATGGCATATTAAATACAGATCAGGAAATTAACTCAGGTATTTGGACTCCAAATCCAATGCACTTTTTACTGTAGATCAAGGAGTTTGGATGACAGGCTCTCTAAGGTCCATCTAGCTATAACATTTCATGACTTAATGTGTCAAATGAAATCACAGACTAAAATGTGAGGCTCAGTTCTCAGAGTGTTTCTATACCAGAAAAGTTGTGGCATCTTTTTGCTGCGTACCAAAATAGGTGGGGATTTTGTTTTTGTTTTTGTTTTTGTTTTCAAATGTGAGCCTTTTAGCCTTTGCTCCTGGCTCTGAAGTTTAGCTACTTAGGCTCTTTCATTTAACTGAAGTAGTTTTCTCCTTCTGTGCCTGTTAAGGATTTACTGACAGTCGCTAAACTGACTTTCTGCTGACAGAAACTAATTTTTACTTGACCCACTTCTTGAATGAGAGTTGTCTTTCAACAATTCAAAACATTTTGAACAAGCAGGATTAAATTTGTCATTTGTTATGAAGCCTATTAAATTATTTATTTATTTATGTGTGAGAGAGAGCATGAAACAGCAGTGAGAAGGGTAAAGGGAGAGAGAGAATCTCAAGCAGACTACCTGAAGAACACAGAGACGGATGTGGGGCTCAATCTCAGGACCCTGAGATCATGACCTGAGCTGAAATCAAGAGTTGGACACTTCACTTAACTCACTGAGCCATTTGGGTACCCCTATAGTTTCTTATATACATGTTAATTAATATATGTTTATATACTAATATAAATACCTTTAAAATATTTTTATTTTATTTTTTTTAAAGATTTTATTTATTTATTCATGAGAGACACACACTTGGGGGGGGGGGTGCGGGCAGAGACACAGGCAGAGGGACACAGGCTCCCTGCATGGAGCCTGACGTTCGACTCGATCCCGGGTCTCCAGGATCACATTCTGGGCTGAAGGCGGCGCTAAACAGCTGAGCCACCCAGGCTGCCCTTTAAAATATTTTTCACTTATAAATTTTACTTTTTAGTTTTAGCATTTTATTTTCAATAATTATTCACAGGATTTAGAGAAAAGTGTGTAGAAAAATAATCTATATTCTGATCAGATGATTCTCTGCTGACCTTTCAGACACAGAAAAAAAAAGAAATAATCTATGCAGATGGATAGAAAATATGAACATAATAGGTTGATGTAGAATGAAAGAAAAAGGAAATGATTTTTATGTGACTGGTTAAGTATATGTGCATACTTACTAAATTTGATAAAATGTAATCACTTTCTATAAGCAACATCACATATTTGTATAGTATATGATGCGCCCAAACAAGAAAAAGTTCTCCATGGGATGCTGCTTGCCTGATCTGGTTGTAACACTTCTAAGGGTTTTTTGTTATTTTGGCTTTGGTTTTTGTTGAATTATTTTTAAGCTCCTTAGGAGTTTTGTCAGAAACACTGTTGCCAGGGTGGGCAAGAGCATTAAAGTGTAGAGGAATGTCCCTGTCATTGAGGAGCTCTGATATTCACTGGGGCTACAGATTATGTCTGAAAAGTTAAATATTAAAATAGAATTCAATGCAAAAGCATAGTATGTACATAACTAACTTACAAATACATCAATATGTTTTAATGTTTCATTGAAATGTGTAATATGCAAAGGTGAAAACGAAACCTTTTGTATGTATGGATTATGAATCATTTGAATGCATGTAATATCACTTATTGGGCACTCTTATATCAGGAACTTTATATGCATGAACATAATGATCCGAACAATGGTATGGTGTATCATTATTTTTCCAATTTTATAAATCAGGAAACTAAGGGATAAGTTAAGTAATATTATGGAGATCACAGGCTAGAAATTCATTGTGAAAATATAACCAGGAACTTTTGATGCCAAATACACATTTGTTTTTCTGTGTTTTATTGCCATTGTCTGGATAAAAGTTCTCTAGTTTTCTTACCCTGGTTATAAACTACTTATAAACTTATAAAGATGCTAGCAATATTTTATCAGGTACAAACACCTCTGAGGCTGATTTGCTACTCAAAGATGAACAATTTGATTTTAGAAATACCTTCTTCCAGGGAAAGAATAGCATTCCAAATGATTTTAAGCAAGTACCTATGCTATAAAAGTAGAACAGTGGAATAACAGATCAGTAGTTAAATTGTGAAAATTCAGAAGTGTATTCATAAGCAGAAGACACCATTTTTTGCATTAATTATATAGTTTTTAAAATGTTTTCAATTGTTCCTTTTTCTAGAATCAGAATTACTGCCAAGTAATCATTTGTTCATCCAGTAGTCATTTGTTAATAATGGAAAGGAACCCCATATGTGGCAAAGTTTAACTCTAGTTGAAATTATTGTGTGCTTTTGTATAAGGTTATGAATTGCTATTTTGAATCAATCTCAGGATTTATTTGTGGAGAAAATATGGCACAAACTGCTACTAATTAACTCCTCATCCAATGTAAGAACATTATGTACTAAAATCAATGAATTGGACCCCAAAAGAGCCCATGTTGAAAGCTTTATAACACATGAATAAAAATAAAAATATATGTGTTTGCATTCTAAAACAATTTCATGGAGATGGAATTTAATGGTAGTGATTTTTAAGTAGAAATATTTTAAGTTAATTGACTCAATTAGAATCTAGGTTATATTGATTTAAGGCTTAACTTTCTTTTTCTTTTCTCTTAAAGATGTTGTTTATTCATGAGAGACAGAGAGAGGCAGAGACATAGGTAGAGGGAGAAGCAGGCTCCTCACAGGGATCCTGATGTGGGACTCGATCCCTAAACTGGGATCACACCCTGAGCCAAAGGCAGAAGCTCAACCACTAAGCCACCCAGGCATCCCAAGGCTTAATTTTCTGAGTGTCTTTTCTGATGACATCTTTTAATATATCAAAGCTGGTGTAATTGTCATATATACAAATTACACATATATGTGCATGTGCACATGTGTGGGTATGTGCATATATGTAACCTTAATCAGAGTGAATTACCAATTCATACAGTTCTATTTTAGTCTTTTTTTTTAATCAGTGTTTCATTTGGGAAAAGGGGCATTTCTTTGGATACACATATGCTGGCTAACAGTTATTTTATAATAATGGTTTTTGTCAGCAATGTGTAGAGAGGTAAAGGAGTTGCCTTGGATGGGTAATTTAAAAGTAAACTAATATTAATATTAAATTTGTGATCCAGCCACACTTTATTGACTTAATTGCTGACCATATCTCAGACATTTTACATTTACAGTATTTCATTCATTCTAAGTTGCATATTTTTAGTTTTCATTGATACATCTTGATTTCAGAGGTCAACATACAATTGAGGATGTTTTACAATTGTTGACCAGAAAGCAGTTGCTATGTAGTTTCTATTATTGTGCATGCAGGGATTTGGTTATAGACATTTCCACATCGACTGAATATGTGCATTGTATTACTGTAAATGTTGAATTTGACATTTAAATGTCAAATAACTTAGATAATTTGAGAAAGGAGTACAGTTGCTGCCTGAAAACCTGCCAGTGATAAAGTATGGTAAAATAAATAATCCTTAAAATGTATAGACTTAAATGGTATTTAGAAACTATGATCTGATCCTAAGTGTTGCTTATTGCTAATGGTGTCACTATTTTTATATGATACACTTATTTACTTGTATATTTACTTTTATATTACTAGGGTAATATAAAATAGTTCCAGAATTGCTAACCCACTCTCCTGTGAGAAATTATTTTACCAACTAGATTACAGTGTTGCTTAACATTACATTTTATTTAGCCTCCTAGTTAAAACCCTAAAGTTTAAATGAGCTCTCCAGTACATTTTCAGACAGACTTAAAAAATCAGAAGAATGTGATCTCCCCATTCTGGTTTAAACATGAAAGAGGGCAACAAAAGGAATGTAGCCAGCCTCTAGAAGCTGAAATCAACCCTGGCTGATAGCCAGCAAGGAAATGGGAACTAAATTTTCAAAAATAATAATAACCTAAATAAGGGTAAAAGTAGACTCTTCCCCAAAACTTTGAGTAAGGGAGGCAGCTTTGCCAAATCTCTACATCGGCCTGTGATATCACAGAGAAAACCAGCCAAGCCAACTAGAATTTCTGACCTATAGAACAATGAGATGATTAATTTTGTGGTAATGTGACCAAAATAGAAAATGAATATAGTGTCCTTCCTAAAAATTAATAACTTCTATCATGAGAAAAGATCAAACGCATCCAAAATACTCAACCTGTATTCTTCAAAGATGTCAAAGTCCTGGAACACAATGAATAGTAACAAATAGAAGGGATTACAATGACAATGGCAACTCAGTGCAATATGAGTCTTCAACTCATTTGAACTGAAACAAAGAGTAACAGTCATGAGAGAACTGTTGATGTGAAATGAAGTCTGCAGTTTGGTTTATATTATTCTACCAATATTAATCTCTAAATTTTCAGAATTATACTATCATCACATTCACGATAACACTGAGAAGCGCCCTGCTGAAAATGGAAATGCTCGGTACTACTTTGTAACTCTTTTCTAAATCTAGAGTTGCTTAAAAATAAAGAGATTGGGGGTGGTCACTCTCTTGGAAGGAAATCTTAATAGAGGAGCAATCTGAAATGTTGCTTTTCCAGGATGTCTTATCACAGAAAATGTTGACAATGCCAACTAAAAAAAAAAAAAAAAAAAAAAAAATCAAGAGAGATAAACGTTGGTTATTCTAAAAACATTTTCATATTTAATTTGTTTAGCTCTTTTTTTACATACATAAGTAAATACACTATTTTGACTAAATTATTCAAGAGTTCAAGTATAAAAATTTAAGGGATTAGAAAGCATTGTGTCATAACTTAATTAGCCGCATTTACTGTGGTATAGCGAGATGGAGACATTTACAATAGATGGTATCTTAGGTGTGGAAAAAACACATTTTTATATCGCTTAATCCTTATAGCATAAAGGCAATGAAATACACTCATTATTCTTCTTTACATAGGGGTAAACTAAAGTTCAGTAATATTAAGTAATTTGCCTGAACTCATAGTATTAATAAAGGACATAGCTGAAATTTAAAGCATTCTTGTCATACTAAAGAGACTATAGTCTCTTTTACATAAAATATGCTACCTCTCATAACAAATCAGAGTGTACACCAGGGCACAGACTGAACCCTGGATTCACAAAACTAAAGTCCTAACCTCTTGGACCTGCACATCTAACATGCAACATATGGCATAGGAACTAAATGCTACAAATTAAGTAATTAAACTTCTTTAGAAGGGTGAAATCTTGAAAATGAGAAAATAATCACATGACAATTTATTCTTTTAGATGTTAATTATGTTCTGAGACCCAAAGTAGCCATAAATTTGACTGATTTCATTTTATTTTTCTTTAGATCAAATGAAATAGTGAAGCATGCATACTTTGAATTCTTTTAAGTTATACTTAAATTATAAAATTTGTCTTATTAGAGATAGTGAAGTTAAGGGTGATGGTGCTGAATATTCTCATTTAGAAGCTCTTATAGCTTTTGTGTGAAATTGAAACACATAACAAGTTAACAAAGTTTGTAAAGCACAAGCTGTCATCCTAGGCTTTTCAAAGGCACTTGAGAAAGGAACACAGAAGAGTAAACAAGAGGAGTTTAGTTTGTAGACCATATTTCATCTTTTATGTCAGGCCAGTCAAAATACTTCCTGTTTATTTTGCAGCTTTCTCAAATGAAACATTTTAGAATTGATATTTACTCTCAACTCCGTGTCTTGAAAGTGGTATTTGAATAGCCACAAAGTTGACATAGTAGGAATTTGAAAAAAAAAAAAAAAAAAAAAGATGTGGAAATGCTTAATTTAGGGAGCTATCTACATAAACAAAATTTTTGATACTTTTAAAGTTGGGTTAGTGGAATGAGTCAAACTAATTGGCATTCTTTATGTTTCCAGAAACAAGATACTTTAAAAAGAAGTCTTATTTTTGGCATAATCAAGGTAATATCTGTTCATGATATATTCAAACTATTAACAAAAACCTACATAAACTTAAATCCACTCCAGATTCTAATGTGCAGAAATAATTTCATCAGTATCAGATAACTATTACTTAGAGACAAGAGATCCATCCTTCTATCTAAAAAAGGATTTTCATGTGTGCTATTTAAATAAAAGGTTGCATGCTATTCTTTATTTTTTATTTATTTATTTATGATAGTCACACACAGAGAGAGAGAGAGAGGCAGAGACACAGGCAGAGGGAGAAGCAGGCTCCATCCACCGGGAGCCTGATGTGGGATTCGATCCCGGGTCTCCAGGATCGCGCCCTGGGCCAAAGGCAGGCACCAAACCGCTGTGCCACCCAGGGATCCCTGCATGCTATTCTTTAAATAGAACAAATACAGGACTGACATTTTAGTAATTTTTCATCTCCTTATTCATCTTTACAAAGATTGAGCATTAAAAATCTCTCTAAAGTGAGATTATGCAATAAATTAAGACATTGTAACTTAATATATTTTTCAAACTTAAAAAAAATTTAGGCATCACTGATGAACTCACTGCTTGAGAATAAGAGCAATTTGCACTCTGACATTCTCTTCCATTGCTACACTTTCAGGTTAAGTGTTTTATGTGGTCAAGCTTCTAATAGTTATAGTATGTTACATAACCATAATTCACACAGTTATTTAGTAGAAGCATTATATTTAAATGGATTTGGTGTTCACTACTGTACATTTACAATGGCTTCTTCATTCTGTATGTTTATTTTGATGTCTCTTAATAAATAGTTTTTTTGTTAAATGCAGCTTATTTTTCCCCCACAAGAATTTTAAGTACTATAGATGCAGAGATATTATAGATAATAGGTATTGTCTGCTTGAATATATGGAATTTTCTTTTTACTATACTATAATTATATGAGAGGAAGTCTTGACTTTGATCACTTTGTACTGAATTTACCTGGAACTCTGTGTGGTCTGTCAATTTACAGATTGATTCCTTTCATTTTAAGGATAGCTTTCTTTATCCACTATTTCCTATGATCAACTTAAGCCTTACTTATTGTTAATAATTTGCTGTTCAATTGTCCATGATGTCTATTTCATTCCTTGCTGTAGTCTATTTTATTTATTTATTTATTATTTATTTATTAATTAATTAATTATTTATTTATTTATTTATTTTTAAAAGATTTTATTTGTTTTTTAATGAGAGACACAAAAAGAGAGAGGCAGAGGGAGAAGGAGGCTCCATGCAGGGAGCCCGATGGGGACTCGATCCCAGGACTCCAAGATAGCGCCCTGCGCAGAAGACAGAAGTTCAACCGCTGAGCCACCCAGGCATCCCAGCCTATGTTATTCAATACTGTGACTTTGTTCGTTAATGTATTTTAGTTCCCTATTTCTCTTTAATTCAGTTTTTTTTTTTTTTTTTTTTTATGATAGTCACAGAGAGAGAGAGAGAGAGAGAGAGAGGCAGAGACATAGGCAGAGGGAGAAGCAGGCTCCATGCACCGGGAGCCCGATGTGGGATTCGATCCCGGGTCTCCAGGATTGCGCCCTGGGCCAAAGGCAGGCGCCAAACCACTGCGCCACCCAGGGATCCCCTAATTCAGTTTCTTTATCAACACCTATACGAATTCTTATTTATCAAATTTGCTTTCATAAAAAAATGTTCTAGTGTAGAACACTGTGGCAAATATCTTTCTATTCTTTGGATTTTTATTTTCCTAGCCTACATTCTTCACTTGGCCTTTGCATTCTATATTTCCTTTTCTCCTGCTCAAGTGTTTTCTCCATTTCTTTAGGGGTGGGGGGAATCTCTCTAAATTTATCTGTACAGGATTAACCACTGAGGGACTGATTTTCTGTCCTATTTCTAAATACTGAGGGAAATCAGGGCACTTGACTGGCTCAATGGTTGAGCCTCTGCCTTTGGCTCAGGTCGTGATACTGGGGCCCTGGGATTGAGTCCCCGCATTGGGCTCCCCACAGGGAGCCTGCTGCTCCCTCTACCTATGTCTCTGCCTCTTTCTCTGTGTCTTATCGTGAATAAACAAATTAAATCTTTAAAAGTAAACAAATACATACATATATACATTCATAATGAGGGAAATCTTGAATTTTGTTTAGACTTTTCTGTTTCAACTGTTTATCCAATACTTTAGGATATTTGTTCCTTAATATTCCAAACTGGCATATTAAGGGAAAATATCTGGATGAGACCATAATCTGAAAATACCATCTAGAAATTCAACACAGCCTTATCATGATCTTTTCTGTATTTAATTTGAGCTTTATCTTATTACATGAATAGTTGTTTGTTAATGTTTTATTATTCTTAAAGTATAAATAGAAACAAAAGGTAAAATTTTAGTCGAAGGATACATTTATCTAATTTTTAATGGAAAAATATGGCTAATTATGCTATTCTTTGTATTTTTTTTCTTATTGTCAGAAGGTTTAAATACAATGTATAACAGTAGCATTAATAGCAAGATTAGAGGGAAGTATATATTCTATATGTCAATGTATTTTTTCTTGTTAATAATGGGACTATAAACTGCTCTTCAATTTTATAGCAAGAAAATATTTTAAAAAGTAAACTCTGCTGCAGGCATCTGCTGTTTCCCTTCACTATTGTATGATACTTCTATAATATCTATCTGCTAGGGACAAGAGTTCCTGCTGCTATATCAAAAATGGAAGCTTTCATTTTCATTGTAATAAATATTCTACTTCAATTCCAAGTTTAATTATGGAAAAATAGTAGAGCATTTGGAAGTATGGTTTTAACTGTTTGATATAAAATATCTATTTAACATAAAAACAACTAAAATGCTCTTTCAATGAAAACATGTTTTAAAGATTTTTTGACAATAATTTTAGAAGTAGTTTAGTTTTTATATTTATTTATTTATTTTATTTTTTAAGAATTTATTTATTTATTTATTCATGACAGAGGCAGAGAGAGAGAGAGAGGCAGAGACACAGGCAGATGGAGAAGCAGGCTCCATGCAGGGAGCCCAAGGAGGCACTCGATCCCTGGTCTCCAGGATCACTCCCTGGGCTGAAGGCAGCACTAAACTGCTGAGCCACCCGGGCTTCCCTAGTTTTCATTTTTAAAGAGTTAGTTTTCAAATAGCTTCTGAAATACCAGTGTGTACAGAGAAAGTATCCTATTAAGGCTTCTTGCTGGGGCTCTAAATTTTGTATGCTTGAAGTTGTTTTGGAGAAATCTGATTAGACCATGTTCTTCCTGTACTCCTATTAAATGATGGCAGGATTATGCTTCCTGAAAGCCTTGGGTTGTCTGCCCTTGGCTTTATATCCGTGTTTATTTGACCACAAATACTGCTTTATTGTCATTTGCAAAACAGTTGAGCTCTAAGGTCCTGATTGCTCCTCCGTGGTAGTTGACCATTAGACTTTATGCTCGAAAAGTAGTTAGTAGGTTGAAGAAAAAAAAAAAAAAGAAAAGGTTCACATGCTTTTCTCTGAATGTCACAACTGATTGCTAATATTATACTTTCTCCTTTCATTTCAGTTTTACAAATGGCAAACTAGAAATTCTAGCAGAAGGGGAAAATTATGCAGAAAGTTAATGCTGAAAGTTAAGGAGGTTGAACATTTTTTTCCCAACAGAAATAGTTCCCCACATTCCTTCTATAGCTGAAGTCTCTATTACAACACAGTCTACAGGAAAAAGCTGACAATGTGAACAGAAAAACCACTGAGCTGGGCAGCTCACAAGAACCATCAACCCAAACTTCCCCCTTGACAGCAGTAAGTCCACCCTAGGTTACAATTCAGCTGAATTGCTTGTGTGTGTTGTCTGGAACGATTTTTCTTTTTATGAGAAAGAGGGGAAATTATCCAAAATCCATTGTCTCCAATTTATGTGATTAATGGACATTAACTAATATGTGCAAACATAATAGGAGAAAGACAGGTTAGGAGAGCCTGCCAAAGAGGGACTCTTGAGTATACTCCCTCAGGCTTAACTCAGCAGTTAATCAAACAGTTCTTCACCTGCCATTAAGGCTTTCCTCAAAGGAAGCAAAGTGGAGGATCAGGAAACATCACTTTGGAAGCCCCTTTTACCTTCCCCAGAACAAGTATCAAACATTTGTCCTCCATCAAGGTACAACTTCAGGTTTATTCTCCTATGTGTGCTCATCAATATCCTTCTCTAATGAAAGCGTTGGAAAAAGATTCCCATCCCCCTATCCCTCCACTCCCCACCAAAGATTTTGTTCCTATGTCGGTGGTAGTGGTAGTGGTAGTGGTAGTGGTGGTGGCGGTGGTGCTGTTTTCATTTCTAAATGAGAAGTTACTATATCTGTTTGATCATGACTTCATGACTATGTATTAAAATAGAAACAGCATGAGTCAACCAGGGATGATCTACAGTCAGCAAGAGTACAAATTTTTTTTGCTTAGCCCATCACGAGGTTTCCCTGTTTCTTATTTTCAAGAGGATGGTAGGAGGCTGTGATAAGCAGACCTGAGTCACTGTAGGGATTCAAATGGAAATGACAGTGCTTATAAGTTTAATTTACCACATCTAACATTATTTATAATGTATCCTAAGGACCTTTGTAATTGCAAACCTTATTTCATTCATGGAATCCACACATTGGCACTGATATTAATGATTAATACTGCTGAATTTTTCTCATAATATTATTCCTTGCAAACTGTTTCAGCTTAGTTAGATTTTCAGATGTTCCACTTTCCCAATTTGTACAATGAAGCAATCCTCTAGAGTTGACTGTCTCCTGCCCCCCTCCTGTCTTTAGATAGCTTGGTATAAGAAGCCCATCGGCTTTCTCACCACACAGAATTAGTCATTTATACTGACTCTTCAATATGACACCTGGGATCTATTCAGCTCTGGTAGTGTTATTGAAACTTCAACTATAAAACTTAAATTCCCCAAATCTAATGATTTCCTTTTCCTTTATACCACGGACACTATGGGATTATCTTTTAAGACAGGTGATCCTCTCCTGATGATGAGTTGCGTTGGGAAATGGATCTAAATGCAATATCCTGAATTTGATTGTCCTAAATCGTATTTTTCCTAAAAATAATATTAAAAAATGTTTAGTATCTTTTTTATCAAGACATATAATTTTCTACTAAAAATAGGGATTTACCAGCCATGCTATTACTATTAAAAGTGTATTATGACTCGCCTTGCAAATTATAGACCTTTTCGTTGCAGGTCCTCAATAATAGTAAAATTATATTTTACCACTTTTATTCCTTTTGTTAAGACGCATACACCTCTGTTTAATGTCTACTCAACTTAATTTTCTTTAGTCTTTGTCAATTTAGTTGTATCTATATCTGTTAACTTATCCTATCTCAGGGAATCTCAATCCTAGTGCCATAATGAATCCTTCTCTCCATAGACATACATTCTTGGATGATAACCTTATTTTTCAAGAGATTACTTTGACCAAATTATTTTAGAAGATTGGCTCCAGATAACTAAATGATAACTGATAAGAGAAATCTTAGCATTACCTTGAAGTAGATATCTGATATCTGCTTGGCAGATTTATTTGTGTGTGTGTGTGTGTGTGTGTGTGTGTGTAAATTCTGTGTTTCACTGAAATATTAACTATATCAGGGCATACAAAATAATGAGATTGAATGAGGAATTCTTTTAACTTAATAGGCAATTTTCTTTGATAGTTTCTTGCCTCTTACTCATATAGATATAACACAGGGAGACTTAAATGGCTCTGTTTGTTCCATATTTAGCATAAGATTTAAGATTAAATACAAATTTTATATCATGAAAGTAATTAAAAATTCACTACTTTTCCATTATGTGTATAAAACATCACTGACATTCTTATATTAATTAGCTTTCTAGATATTTATGATAGAGATGACATAAGATTGTATCTATATGATGAGAAATTATCAGCTGAATACACTGAGAGATGGATTTCACAAGCCTCTCCTAATTTTTTCATCCCTATGTATATTTGTGTGTTTCATGTATTGAAATCTTAAAATATTAAGCTATTTCAATATGGCAGCCTAACATAACAAGAAATCCGTTAACAAAAGAAAAAGTGTTATTTATAAAGAAAAAGCAATATTTATATATCGCTATATATATATAATTCTATAGTTAACACGTTTTTATATTAAGCAGAGAAGCTTAAGTAAATTAAGAACAGTACTATATATTATTGAAACAAAATGTGATTAAATATACCAAGGTCTAATGACTAAGTAGAAGAGAGGAAACTATAATTCAATATGAAACAATCAAATAACAATTTTATAAGATATTTCAGCTGCAGTGTTCCTTATCAACTAATTGTCCATTTAAATAAATGGACATATAAAGAGATGTGAGGCAATAAAGTGAGTTTTTTGGCTAAAACAAATTTCTTCACAATTAACATTATAATTTTAAAAACCACATTTTACCCTAACTGTTTTCACATGATTAGAAAAAAGATTTAAGGGGATCCCTGGGTGGCGCAGCGGTTTGGCGCCTGCCTTTGGCCCAGGGCGCGATCCTGGAGACCCGGGATCGAATCCCACGTCGGGCTCCCGGTGCATGGAGCCTGCTTCTCCCTCTGCCTGTGTCTCTGCCTCTCTCTCTCACTGTGTGCCTATCATAAATAAATAAAATAAAGTTAAAAAAAAAGATTTAAAAATATATAACTGGAAGAATTGGGAATGTTGGCATAGAAATCAGTGAATGCAAGAGGCTTCTAAATTTCTTACACAAGCTAATGTGTATTTTCTATGTATTTAGCCTAGTATAAAGTTATTTCCAGAGTCTTTTTCCTTCATAGCTGAATAAATAATCTATAACATGATTTCTTCTTGAAAAACATATTAACAAAAATATAAAAAAACAAAAAAATAAAATGTAAATTTATTAACCTTTATTACTAAAGGTTAATAAAGATTGAAAGTCAAATTTTTAACATACATACTGAATTGCCATTTACAATCTAGGACCATCTATTTCGATTCTGTATCTATAAAAAACAGGAAGCGGATTTCTATTTGTGCACAGCACAGAAAAAAATACAATTTGAAGAATGATATATCAAACATTGCCCCAATTTTGTATGTATTAGAAGACTGAACACATGATCAGCTTCTTTAGCAAATCTGTATTATAATTAATTTTTATTTTCAATGAATTACCCATTTACAAGCAGTAACAAAGTTGAAAGATGTCATATGTTCTTCACCCAGTGCCCTAAATGGTTATACATTATGTAACTATAGTATAGTATCAAAACCAGGAAATTGACCTTGGTACTATATATATATACATAAAATTCGATGTCAATTTTATTATATGTATAAAATCATGTAACCACCACTGCCATCAAGGTACATAACTATTCTATCTCCACAAAAATCTACTAGTGTCTATGTTTCAGTAAAGAGTAGAAAACTTACTTTAAGTCCCTTTATCCTCTCCTGTTTGTAATATAATTGTCTTAAAATTTTCTTCATACATCGGGCTCCCTGGAGGGAGCCTGGTTCTCCCTCTGCTTATGTCTCTGTCCCTCTCTGTCTCTCATGAATAAATAAATAAAATATTTAAAACGGGGGGTATTTTTAGGGATATATCCACTTATTCCCAAATAAAGCTAAAGCAAGAGATATCAGCTATTTATTATATTGGTGTTTCCCAATATGCCGATTTCTGCTTAAGGGAAAAGATTTAGGATCTTCTTCAGTAGTAGAACTAGAGGTGAGAACAGCTTAATCTGTGCGTTATTTTGTGAAAAGTCCGCAGATTAAATAACAAATGCTTTTTTTTCTTACAAGAAAAGTAATTTTGAATAGTTCTCATATTCATATATTCAAAATAAAAATGCATTGTGAGGTAAACATTAAATTACTATTTACCTATTACCTGTATTACTAATATAATTTTGCATTTTATGGAAGTGCAGATTTAGATTATTTTCCACTGTTTGCACACTATTCATCTTCTTGGAGACACACCATGTATCTTAAGTTCCTTATAGATATTTTTTAATGATATCATCTATATTTCTAAGGCCAACAGTTCTACGAGAAATAATGTTGCATATATGTTACCTTACATAAGAGATACAGCTGTGGAATATATTTCTGGTAATTGAACATCCAGGTAAAATCAAGGAGCATGTACCATTTTATATTTTCATCATTAATCCATGAGGCCAAACTTTCCACACCGCCCTGACAACTACATTTGTTATAGACCTTCTCAACTAAGAAATTCAATTTTTAATAGTTTTTCAATGTATTTTTTAAGACTCTCTAGTTTTGATTTGAATTTCATTTTGTATAAGTGAGATCATGTATTCTTATATGCTACAAATACTTTTCACCAGTTTGTTATTAGTGTTTCGACATTGTTTATAGTATTTTTATTCTCCTTTGGGAGTTCTCAATTTTCTTATAGTTCAATTTCTCAATTTTGGATTTTCAACTTTTGGTAATTGTTAAAATAGTTTCCAACACTTTATCTGTTGTGATTCTCCATAGCAACTATCACTTTATAATACATGATTAATTTATTACAATTACTTGTTACATGCTTCTCCCATAGTCATGAGCACAGAGATTTTATTGTACTGCTGTATTTTCTGCACTTAAAACACTACCTGGCATAGAGTGATCTATAAATATTTGTTGAATGAATGAGTGTAGATTTTCTAGATTAGAACTTTGTACAGAATAACTTAAATAGTGGTGTACAGATTGTATTAGAGTTGGAAGTCCAGTCGAGTAGTATTGTTCTTTGTCCATTGATAAATAACTAAGAAAAAATTCTAATTTAAAGATCAATGATTAGGAGCTAAGTGGTGATAATGTGTCATAACCATAAACTGTCTGTCATAGAAAATAAGAGTCTTTGTTTATTCTTTGAAAGATAATCAAATGGCTAATTTAAGTTTATATATATATTACACACACACATACACACACACACACATATATATATAAAACATATAGATATATGTATTTTTCTATGCTTTCTAAAGAGTAGCTACTTAAATTACCAATGGAAGCCATATGAAGGTTAATTTTTTTCAGTGTCTCTACCCATACACTTTAACCCTGTTTTAAATGTTGAAAACTGACACTTCAAGAGCACTTCCGAGACTACTGAATTAAGAAGGAAACTCACCTCATGAAAAATTTGCAAAAGAAAATACAGATAAAACGAAAAGGAACTGCCAAAGAATAAGTTGGTAAATTGGCACTTGATGTTCCCTGAAAGGACAGAATTTAAAAGTATTTAGAAAGAGAGAAACTGGGGTGTAGATGTGGGAAAGGTTAGAAAGTGAAGCTAAAAGACCTAAGGGTTGAGTTTGGTATTGGTATTGGTAGTTTTGGGGTTTTTCTTTGCAATATGCATTAGAAAAACACAAAGATAGTGCCAAAAATGTGAAGGCAAGCTTCTTGCCACTATAGATATGTTATTAAGAGATGGTCGACTGGCAGGCAAATTTTGTTACCTTTACACAATCCATGTTACTGAAAATGGAAATTTAAAGAATGTGCTTGAATCTGTTGAGTGAAGAGTACATGTGGCCATACTGAGGAAGGCAATTGCCAAAGAGATGACTGTAGTAAAATTAAGAAGTAAGGTGCTGGGATTGAATTGTGTCTCCAGAATTCAAGTGTTGAAGTTCTGCCCCAACACCCCTCCCACCTCAGGGAGGACCTTATTTAGACATGGGGTCATGGAGTAATATGGGCCCCTCATCCAATATGTCTGGTATGCTTATCAAAAAATTTGTACACACAAACAGACTTGAGTGGGAAGAAGAGGATACAAACAAGGAAAAGATGGCCATCTATAAGGCAAGGAGAGAGGCCTTGAAGAGGCCCCTCTGTCACAGCCTTCAGAAGGAAACAAACCCTGCTGACACTGATTTTGGACTTCCAGCCTCCAAAGCTGAGAAAGCAAATTTCTTTTTGCTGAGGCCCCTCAACTGGTAGTACTTTATTATGGCCTTTTAATTACACAACAAAATTGTTACTGTAAAGTTTTAAAGAAATGAGTTTTCACTGAAGAATAAATATTACTTTATCTGGCATAGGTTTCCAAAAACTATTCTGATTCTTAACAGAGGTCTATTTTTTTCTCAGCTATTTTTTTTTCTTTTTATGACTACTGGCAGATTTCTATTTATTTTCTGAGGAATATTTAAGTAAAAGCCCTAATTTTAAAGCCACTTGCAAAGAGATATTTCTTTTATAAGCAGTTTCTAGCCTTGTCTACTAAGAGTCAAATCATTGCTAATGAATATGGCAATTAATGCACAGCACAGCTACAGGTTTATGGAATATAAGAAGCAGAATTTCTCTGGCTTTGATAGCTACAGTTCTTTAACGTTAATGTTTTTTGAACTCTAAATAAAATAATTTCTCACCAGTTTCTAGAAGCTACAGAAGATCTGGGGAACAGGGTTCATTTTATTATTCCAAGGACATTTCAAATAGAATACAACTAACCCAACTGATCATGGTCAGAGAAGCAGGTTAATCAGTTTGATCTATTTCCTTTAATTTTTTTTCTATTGAAGTGTTACATGTTTATTTCTGAATTTGCAGCAAAAAAGTAGCAGAATACACTAATAATATAAGCAAAAGCCTAAAGCACAGTGGGAATGCATTCAGTAGTTAAGGAATAGCACTCTTTTTTCTATTTATCATACAATGCCATTCTGAGCACTGTTGCACTTGGGTTTATGACAAATTGGCTTGGTACTTTATAAAAACTGAATTTTCAAATAAATGACTGAGGTACTATTCCATATTAAATATTTCTAAGTGCTTCTACATTTACATATTAAAAGATAGATGTCCCACTCTCCATTGTCCTTGGATCTGCTCTATGAAAAATAAAGTATGTGATGTATAAAACAGGTTTCAACCAACACGGTTCTTGGTAATCATTTTAGGATAAAACTTTATGATGACAAATCTTACAAAAAGTTGTTATTTTCAAATCAAATCAATTTTAGTTGTAACTTTATACTTGGCCACAGGTATTGCTACCTACCTGTACAATTATATAGAAATAGATTTTTTAACAGATATAACTTAAAATATTTAATAGTTTTATCTTAATTACTGAGCAAGGAAATTATACTAGAAATTGGATTCTAAGAGAATTAAGATTGTCTAGATAGGAAAATTACTACTACTATAATAGCTAATTTGTAAGTGTTTTGCATGTACCAAATAATTTAATCATGACTACAACTCTCTGACAAGAAATACTATTAGTGAGGTGCCTGGGTAGCTCAGTTGGTTAAGCAGCAACTCTTGGTTTTGGCTCAGGTCATGATCTCAGAGGCTTGGGTTGGAGTCCATACTATTAGGGAGTCTGCTTGAGGATTCTCTCTCTCCCTCTGTCCCACCCTCCTGCTCCTGTGCTTTTGCTCATTCTCTCTCTCCTCTCAAAAAAATATGTATTTCTTAAGAAAAAGGATACTGTAAGTATTTACTTTTTCCAGATGTAGAAATTGAGGCATGGCCAGGTGAATTGAGTGCTAAATAATTAAAATCAAATATGATCTGTATAGTGTAAGTAAATAAATAGTATTCTTCATTCATGCTAGGGACAGAAATCATTTTGGCCTAAGAAGGTAGAAAATGAATTCATAGAGTTGGCAATGTTTGAGCTAAGTTTTGACATGAAAGTAGGAATTTTACAAAGGGAGAAAAATTTGCCAGGGGAAAAAAAATATAAGATGACCAAGAAGAGCTCATCTGTTCTGTTCATGTCAAGACTTTTTCAGTGGAAAAGAGCAAAAACATACTAAAGCTGGCTCAAGAAATAAGGGAAAGCTTATTTTTAAAAGGCACAAAAATCTCAGTGAAATAGTATCCAGAAAGTGTGATGAATCAAGGCAGTCTGTCCATATCTCCCTGTCTGCCTCTGTTTGAGTGTCCTCAATGACTAAATTTCTGAGCCTGAATCTCTGTTTTTCTTTTCTGACTAATTTCTGCTCTGTTATTTTCTCTGTACACTCATAGCTGATGGATTTCTGGCTTCAAAGTACATGACTTTCTAGCTGAGGTCTCCATGGATTACTATATTTATTCCTCAGTGTACAAATTATAAGTTGTCAGAGAATTCTGATTGGCCTAGTCCATCTGTTAATGCCACAGCACATAAGTTCTTTAGTATATTCCACTATAACCAGAAACTGAGTTGGGCATGACCCATTCTATTGTCAAGTCTATAAACAAGCATTCATTAACTAAGTGTACTGGGTACTAATATAGGATAGTAATTGGCTCAGTATGGCAGGTATATATATATGCATTTGGTACCTGGGAGTAAAGTAGGATAATGGACGGCTTTCTTTTTTACGGTACTGACCTTGATCAAGGTCAGTAGGGGGAGGAAGGAGTGAAGAAGCTCTAATTTTTGAAAGCTTTGTTTCATAATCATACTAGAAATAACTCTTCTGGATAGGTGAAAAAAAAGTAAGTCAAGATAGATAACAGGGGGACAATTGTCGTGATCCAGGCTAGAGAAATAATTCAAAATGACAGGCACCAATCCCTAACATTAATGGCAAATTTAAATGTTCACAGAATGTCTTTCTGATTCTGAAATGTTACAGAGGAGGGAGTGTTTGTTACTTTACTATTTGGGAGAATGCTTTGAGGGGTGAAAACAAGAAAAAAAAAAGTATAATGAAACAGAGATGCAAACCAGAACCCAGAAATTGGTGAATGGAAAAGCAAAAGGAAAAAGGGATTTATAGGAGTTTTGTATCAGCTATATTATTTTTCAAAAGGGAGGATATAGAAGAGACTCCTCTCTTTTAAAAAAATGGCATGTTTTAGCCTATAAAAAACAAAAGCATTTTCAGACAAGAGCAGATGTAAAGAATTTAGAAGGAAAATGGAAGTAAGTTGGTAGTTCTCTGTGGGTGGGAAGATATCTATAGGAAGAAAGTTAACTTAGGAATAGGCTGCTATTGGAAAACCAGTTCTTACCTTAAAATTATTCTTGATGGAGGCATTAAAGAAAAAAATCTAACATACTGTAACAGTAACAATAATAAAAGACAACCACATATTAAACACTACCATATATCACACTAAGTAAGTACTCTATTCAAGTTATTATATCTAATCTTTATAGCAGCTCCAAGATGCATATAATATAATCATTTTATAGAGAAAAACATTAAGTCATCAAATAAGTTAATACTCAAGTTATTAAACATTTCAGCAAGAAGAGTAGAAATCCTTAAACTGTGTTCTTCATGTTGCATTATAATATCTCCCTGGAGTACTGTTGAGAGCAGACAAGCACCATGAGAAAATGGGATCAAGTAATTCTTAAGTTTATAATACTTAAAAGAGACGCTGTTAGATATAGGCAGACATAAGCTCCATAATTTAAGGGCTAAGAAACCACATTCAAGATGGCATAGTTTTAGATTTTTGAAAGCAGATTTTTTTTTTGAGAATGAGGATTTCTAAAAATTAGACAAACTTAAGTTTTATTACAAATTGCCGAATAAAGAAGGAGAATGTAAAAGATCAATTAAAGAAATCAAATATGTGAGGATTTTAAAGGAGCACAGATTTTACAAGATTGCATCAATGTTGGAACAAATGTCTTAGATAGAATATAGATGTACAAGTGACATTTATAGTGTCAGGAATACTAAATGATAGATTGTGCCAAAAGCCTGTGAAAATTACTCTTAAAAAGAATGTATATGTTTTAACTATGTGAAGTGTAAGAAGACAGGCAGAGACCTCTATCATTTGAAGATCTAATATGAACAAAATAAAAATGGAATAATATCTTTAAACAGGAACTTAATCTCAAATCTAAATGTGCTTAAGAAAAAAAAATGTCTTAAGAAGAATGATAGCCAACACATAAAAGACCACATAGCTGTTTTAACGAGACTAGTTTTTTTCTAATTATTGAAAGAACTTTAAGATATACAACAACTCATTGGAGGACAGAATCATAACTTTTTTTTTTCTTCAGACAAAAAGGAACATTGTATAATCTATTAATGGTAAACCTAATAAAACTCTAAGATTATTCAGATGTTTATAAACATTTATAAAAGAAAATGATGCTTACTAAAAGTCACCAGAGGCCTGCCAACAAATTTCAACAAAAGTTAAATTTAGGGACTCCTGGGTGGCTCAGTGGTTGAGAGTCTGCCTTGGGCTCAGGTCCTGATCCCAGGTCTGGGGATCGAGTCCTATATCAGGCTCCCTGCGAAAAGCCTACTTTTCCCTCTACTTCTCTCACTTTTTTTTTTTTTTTTAAGATTTTATTTATTTATTCATGACAGACACAGAGAGAGAGAGAGAGGGAGAGACACAAGCAGGCTCCATGCAGGGAGCCCGACGTCAGACTTGATCCCGGGTCTCCAGGATCACACCCCAGACCGAAGGTGGCACTAAATCGCTGGGCCACCGGGGCTGGCCTCTGCTTCTCTCTCTTTGTCTCTTATGAATAAATAAATAACATCTTAAAAAATAAAAATAAAGTTAAATTTATTAAAATTTTCAACATGCTTTATGGCTGTTTCTTTCTACTTCAATTTTTTCCCATTTCTTTTGTGAAAGAAGCTTTATTTTCTTTTGTGGAACCATCCCCAGTCTCCTTTAGGTTCTTGGTGTTGGTCAGGCATGGTTTAGGTTTTGTCAGATAATTCCATCTCTTAGAGAAGCTGATTGAATAAGCTAGACAACGAACAGACACCTGGGATGTTTCTGCAACCATCTGCAAAAAGAAAAGCCCCTTCCTCAGGCACTAAACTAGAGGAATGTGAGTTTGTGTTTTTCTGGTGGCCATTTTGTGTCGTGATTGAAACTTAACTGAGAATGTCACCAACAAAAGAGAATTTCTAGACTGAGTGAGACAGAATTCTAGCAACAAGATTGATTATTTGGAATATTCAGGTAAATGAAATATTGTTTTTGCTTATGCCACTTTGAGTTAGTTGGAACTAAAAGAGTTTTAATTCTGAAATTGGTCCCGCGAAGTGGAGTATTACAATTAGAATACTTAACTTGTGGGTTAAGTTTATTTGTTAAATAACACAGAATGAGAATTCTCCCAAACTTTAGTTGAAAAATTAGTGATGATTATTATAAAGTGGAAAAATTACTTATATTGCCATGTTCATGCAAATTCACTTGGTTCTCGGATTTTTAGTTTTTTGAGGCTAGGCTTTTGGAAATTCTGTAGAGAAATGGCAGTATTTTAGAATGTGTCAACTAGTTTTTTGGTGACTTTCAGTAAGTTCCTCCAAGAAAGATATTAACTTCTCCTCAACAGCCTCTCTGAAAACAGAAGAACCTAAGGAAGAAAAGTTCTTTGTGCCTGCAACTATTGACACCTGGTGGCTGAGAATCTGATGTTCCTCAGTTTGACAGGACTGTAAATCTTAATACCATGCCCCAAGCTAGAGTTCATGGTGGAAAACACAGCAAAGGAAGTAAGAAGCAAAAAAGAGATAGTGTTAAAACCCTGGAGGAGGGATCCCTGGGTGGCTCAGTGGTTTAGTTCCTGCCTTCCAGGAACTAATCCAGGGCGTGATCCTGGATTTCTGGGATTGAGTCCTGCATCGGGCTCCCTGCATGGAGCCTGCTTCTCACTCTGCCTGTGTCTCTGCCTCTCTGTGTCTCTCATGAATAAACAAAATCTTAAAAAAAAAAAGCAAAAACAACAACAACAACAACAACAACAAAAGCCCTGGAGGAAACACTGTCCTTCCTCATGTAGCTAAGTTTTCAATTTCTGTCTGACAAGTATAAAAATTGCTCCCATTGCAGAGTACCATCTATTGGAAAACAACCTTAAAGAAAAAACTATATTAGTTCTGTTGTTGCAGAAGAATGGCCAAGATGGAAGCCATCATACCTATTTCTAAGGAGGTGACAGAGCACCAAAGCCTCTTGTATAAAAGAAAGAATTCCCAATTAATGTCTTGATTCTAGAATTGTCACTGGACTAAACCTCTAGTTTTGGTTATTAGTCCATGAAGCTTTACATTTATGGTCTAACTATAGATTTCTGAACCGTAAAGAACTTTGCCTGGTAAAGACCAAGAGGCATGCTTATTACTCAGAAGTCTTGTGCTCTGCAGCAATTTAACTGTGAGTGAATCTTGCCTCTGTGTCCTTAATGACTTAAGAGAAATTGTATTGGATGGATCAAAGGCTCAGATTCTCTGTCTTGAGGGAAAGTAGTTAAAGAAGTTTCTTTCTCTTTGTAACCATTGCCTTCCGGCCTACAAAGTCTCTTCTCTAAGCACAAGCCTGATGTCTGTTTACTGCCCTAAGTGACCTGAGAAACAACTGCAATTTAAGATTTAGTATTATTCATAGAGTTGAAAAAACAAAAACAAAAACAAAACCTCAAGGTAGAAGACTAAATGTAAGTAAAATATACATATTTAGCTATATATTTAAGAGGGTGTAGGTACTGTGAAACAATATAATTGGTCCCTGACTGTGTCTTAAACATTTTGGTCTTGATACACTTAAATAATCACATTTAATTTCCTCCAAAGATGAGAGGCGGTGCTATTTGGAAATCCCAGATTCTACCACTAAAGATGACCCAAATCTAAGAGAAAGTTCGTACTTAGAATCTAAAGTATCTAAGATAGTATAATGAGGATTCAAAAAGCATCCATATATTTTTTTTTATCGCCCATGCATAGTTTTCAAAAATTTAAAACATTCTCTTAGAGACATAGAATAAAATGTCAGAATTAGTCAACTCATTATTGAAAGAACCAGTAAAACAGTAAATCAAGCCCAAATGAGAATTAGCAAAATAAGGATTAAAGAGTCTTCCCAAAAAGGCTTTAAATTACATATGAAGTGCAGTCCCTTTTCATTAATGGTGGAATTGTTATTGACTTATTACCAAACATAACACTCCAGGTATGCTCTTGATTGTTGCAAAATCAATTTGACCAAGTATATTCTTGTATAGACTGAGATTGCTAGGCTAGATAATGGTTAATATCCTACAAGGCAATAGAACAATAGCTTTTGGATATTATCCTTGATGCTGAACAGAAATGTGCAAATTAACACGTAAACTCACAGAACTTTGCTTTATAGAAAACAACAAAGATAAACACAAGTGTATTTCCCTTGATCAAGGCCAACAAATTATGCCTGCTGCCCAATCTCCTGTTTTCATAAAGTTTTAATGGAGCACAGCCACATCCATTAATTTATGCCCTGTTTTTTTCTGGGTTGAGTAGTTGTGATATATAGACCGTATGGTCTGCAAAACTTAAAATACTCTAAGAAAAAATTTGCCTATCCTTGCCTTAGATACTTAAATGATATTTAAATAACTTTTACTAACAGTCTCTCTCATTTTGATAATAAATTTCTAAACAGTATTGGTGACAAAAAGGTTCTTTTTATGTGTAGTTCTGCTTGCTAACATAGGTTTAACAAGAGTTGCTAATTGACTATATAAGTCTCTTTATTCATATAGTGTCAAAATAACTATGGAGATCTGGTAATTCTTTCAAGAAATTTTCATTTAAAAGTCACTAAAGGTCTCTACAATTTCTTCTGTCCTGAGGCTCGAAAAACCAAGTGTAAGAGCCTTTCTTTACCAGATTTCTCCAGCAGTTATCTGGAGACCACCAGATTTTTTTAAATCTTCCTAGCTTTCCAGGGAGTCACCTTCCTTACCACCTGGGAAGCTGGGACCCTGGAAACTGAGTGAAAAGCCTGTTTCCTTGAAGAGATTTAAAGGTGTTGATCCTACATATAAAGTGCAGTCCCTTTTCATTAATGGTGGAATTGTTATTGACTTATTACCAAACATAACACTCCAGGTATGCTCTTGATTGTTGCAAAATCAATTTGACCAAGTATATTCTTGTATAGACAAAGGTTAAGACTTGTACTTAAGTTGAATAACAATATTATGAAAAGTAAGGAGACAGAATAAAAGGAATTTTTACCAAAATCACTTTTCTTTTGAACAAAAGTACTCTTTTTCTTGAAAAACAAAAAGATATCCCATTATTTTGTATACACAGTTGTATTTCTTTGCAATTATATCCAGTGTACATTCAGTCACTCATATAAATTATAACTGAACCAGATTAACTATTATTTCATAGAGAACATTGGGAGTTGAAATACTGAATATTGGCAATTAAAAATTCTTGTTATACAAGCATTTTAGCAAAGTAGCAAAGCTCATGTTCCTACCTAATGACCACTTTACACACTCACATCACTTTTTCACCAGATTTAAGCCCTCTAACATATAAAACTAAGAAACATAGCTTTCTATGTTCTCAAACTGTACTTTGTGACCAGTGTTTCAGTAGTCTATCTCAGGTAATATTAGATATGCAGAGATTACTTAATAATGAACTCGATATTATTCAAGGCTTTAAAATTAAGGATCTTGAATTATTTTGAAGTTAACATACTACTGAGCAAAATTATTAAAAGTATTTTTAGAAATATGGCTTCATTTAGCAGAAGCTATAATTATGCAATTTTTTCAATCCTAAACATGATGTAAGAGTTACATTAGTTCATCTGCTAGTAATCAGTGTAAGAAGTTTAGGAATTTCAGAATACCTAGTTCTTTTATGAAAAGCAAAACCCAAAACATTAGATACTTGTATTCTATCTTAAATGGATAAGGTCAGAAAAAGCCTATTTGGTTGGTTTGTTTCTAAAAATTTCAGACCATCTCGTTGGTCTAAGGATTCATCTTGGTTGACTGGATTTGCCTTTTTATATAAAAATGTTGCTAATGTAGCAGGTTCTGTAAGAGTAATTTTTTAAAGGCTATTACTTTTATATTATTAGAAGTTCAATTTAAAAGAGTTCTTGGTAACTATTGAGGAGGATTATTTATTTATTTATTTATTTATTTATTTATTTATTTATTAACGTGTTAATCTCTCCAAACCAATCAGAATAGAGCTGAGCTGTTTAAGAGACTTTTAAATCTTATTTGTTCATATCTTTCAAAGATAGGAAAATATTTTACACTTGGTAAATCCTTTTCTAGTTCTTCAGTCTCTGCAGTGGGTCAAGACAAAAGAAGTAGGAAAAATTCATAATTCGGATCTCAAAGAGTAATCTTTCTAAGAGTCCAGACATATTTTCTCCATTTCTATGAAGTCATATAGAAAATTTGAAAGACCAGAAAGAAAAAAAACAAAAATATAGGAAACCATTTTTAAAAATATTTTATTTATTTATTCATGACAGAGAGAGAGAGAGAGAAAGTGAGAGAGAGAGGGGCAGAGACACAGGCCAAAGGAGAAGCAGGCTCCTTAAGGGGACCCTCTAGTGGGGTTTGATGCCAGAATCCAGAATCATGCCCTGACAAAGGCAGACACTCAATCACCAAGCCACACAGGTGTCCTGCTATGTTAACTTTATTAATGAGGAAATAGTGAAATGGTAAATCTGGTTCAAAGACAATGAGAAAAAGTAATTATAGACATTAAAATATTGAGGTAAAATTGATAAATATAGATCTGGGTAATGTTTTACAAGTTAATCATATATCAAACTTTGAAGTTGTCGTTCTTATATGACAAAAATCTAAATTAACATGTAATTCCACAGTGTCAGGGCTCCAGGTGTACAATAAATAGCTAAGCCAATCAATGAGGTAAATTGTCTTCTAGACTTGAGTAATTCTCAGGCCAGTTTGTTAAACATCATTCTGGAAGTCATATTCTCCTCCTACTGCCTTATTTCCAAATTTTGATTAGTTTTCCTGGTATCTAATAGATACATGACACTGTACTGGTGCTGGGATAAAATAGTGAACAAAATAGACATAAGTCTTGACTTTATGAAATTTGTAATTATTGAGGAAATCTAACAAGCAAGCAAATAACTTCTGTAAGTGATTGTAAATAGTACAGATGTCCAATTTTCCCAGCACCATTAATTGAAGAGACTGTCTTTCTTCCAGTAGAGAGTCTTTCCTGCTTTGTCGACTGTTAGTTGACCATAAAGTTGAGGGTCCACTTCTGGGTTCTCTATTCTGTTCCATTGATCTATGTGTCTGTTTTTGTGCCAGTACCACACTGTCTTGGTGACCACACCTTTGTAGTACAACCTGAAATCTGGCATTGTGATGCCCCCAGATATGGTTTTCTTTTTCAAAATTCCCCTGGCTATTTGGGGTCTTTTCTGATTCCACACAAATCTTAAAATAATTTGTTCTAACTCTCTGAAGAAAGCCCATGGTATTTTGATAGGGATTGCATTAAACGTGTAAATTGCCCTGGGTAACATTGACATTTTCACAATATTAATTCTGCCAATCCATGAGCATGGAATATTTTTTCATCTCTTTGTGTCTTCCTCAATTTCTTTCAGAAGTGTTCTATAGTTTTTAGGGTATAGATCCTTTACCTCTTTGGTTAGGTTTATTACTAGGTATTTTATGCTTTTGGGTGCAATTCTAACTGGGATTGACTCCTTAATTTCTCTCTCTTCAGTCTCATTGTTAGTGTATAGAAATGCCACTGATTTCTGGGCATAGGTTTTGTATCTTGCCATGCTACCAAATTTCTGTATGAGTTCTAGCAATCTTGGGGTGGAGGCTTTTGGGTTTTCTATGTAGAGTATCATGTCATCGGTGAAGAGGGAGAGTTTGACTTCTTCTTTGCCAATTTGAATGCCTTTAATGTCTTTTTGTTGTCTGATTGCTGAGGCGAGGACTTCCAGTACTATGTTGAATAGCAGTGGTGAGAGTGGACATCCCTGTCTTGTTCCTGATCTTAGGGGAAAGGCTTCCAATGCTTCCCCATTGAGAATGATATTTGCTGTGGGCTTTTCATAGATGGCTTTTAAGATGTTGAGGAATATTCCCTCTATCCCTACACTCTGAAGAGTTTTGATCAGGAATGGATGCTCTCTTTTGTCAAATGCTTTCTCTGCATCTAATGAGAGGATCATATGGTTCTTGGTTTTTCTCTTGCTCATATGATGAATCACATTGATTGTTTTACGAGTGTTGAACCAGCCTGGTGTCCCGGGGATAAATCCTACTTGGTCATGGTGAATAATTTTCTTAATGTACTGTTGGATCCGATTGGCTAGTATCTTGTTGAGATTTTTGCATCCATGTTCATCAGGGATATTGGTCTGTAATTCTCCTTTTTGGTGAGGTCTTTTTCTGGTTTTGGAATTAAGGTGATGCTGGCCTCATAGAACGAATTTGGAAGTACTCCATCTCTTTCTATCTTTCCAAACAGCTTTAGTAGAATAGGTGTGATTTCTTCTTTAAACGTTTGATAGAATTCCCCTGGGAAGCCATCTGGCCCTGGACTCTTGTGTCTTGGGAGGTTTATTGATGACTGCTTCAATTTCCTCTCTGGTTATTGGCCTGTTCAGGTTTTCTATTTCTTCCTGTTCCAGTTTTGGTAGTTTGTGGCTTTCCAGGAATGCGTGCATTTCTTCTAGATTGCCTAATTTATTGGCGTATAGCTGTTCATAATATGTTTTTAAAATCGTTTGTATTTCCTTGGTGTTGGTAGTGATCTTTCCTTTCTCATTCATGATTTTATTAATTTGAGTCTTCTCTCTCTTCTTTATTTAATTTTTTTATTTTTATTTTTTTCTCTCTCTTCTTTTTAATAAGGTGTACTTTTAAATGGCACAAATAAAACTGGCTTGATTAAAAAAAACTCAATATATAGGGTATGGAGGGTTCATATTTATCAGAAGCTTACATAGAAAAGATATAAGAAATTGAGTAGATCATAAACTCAATACTATTTAGTTGTGTGGTAAAGCTGCCAAACCAACTAAGGTAATCAGGTCATATTTAAACACACACACACACACACACACACACACACACACACACACAAGAATAACATAAAAACACATTTTTTTATGAAGAAAGGAAATCATTAAATTATGGGACTTGAGCTCATGGACAAATGGCAAAAGAGTGGAAATAGAAAATGGGAAGGAGACATTAGTAGAAACCAAATCCTGTTGGGAACACCAGGAAAAATTCTAAGTATATAGAAAGAAAGAAGACCTAGTAGAGATGTAATAGTTATCATTAGGAGAAGCTACTGCTATGTAGGAGTATAATTAGATTGATTTTTGTTTAGCTTCAAAATGTGGAATTAAGCCTGGTGAATGGAGGTGAGAGGGAAGCTAATTGTAAGAATTAGTTCCATTAAAAAATAAAAATTCTATCGTATGTTGTAGCAGTTGCTAGTTGCTCATTACCAGAAGTTTTCAAATTGAAGTTGAACATTAGTGTTTCTTTTCTTGGAGAGGAATTTAAGAATAATGCCTATTCCTGAATTGGTCAAGCCATGTATTTAGGTTTATAAATTGCTTTAACTTAATTTCTCTTTTTTCTATTTCTGAACCTGTTGTCCCGTCCCACTCCTCGTGTCCTCCTCCCTTTGCCTGTCACTTGTTAACAAACTGACTGCTGTGTGGTGTTGCTACCAATGCAGCATTGTTCATATATTTTTTTTTCTTTACTTCAATCTAGAAAATAAAGAACAATGTCATTTTCCAATGGTTATCTAATATTAGAATGAGGAAGGATCTTAAAGTTCGTTTTTTAATAGACTATTTTTTAGAACAGTTTTAGTTCAAAGCAAAATTGAATGGAAGGTACAGAGATTTTCCATAAGCCGTCTGCCTCCCACATATGCATAGTCTCCCCCATTATTAACATTCCCTATCTGAGTGATACATTTGTTATAATTGATGCGTTGACACATCTTTATCACACAGTCTGTAATTTATATTAGGGTTCCTGTTGTACATACCATGAGTTTGGACAAATGTATTAATACCTATTCACATTATAATATCACACAGAGTAGTGTCAATGCCCTAAATAATCCTCTACTTGACTAATTGATCCCATCCTATTTCTTAATCTCTGGAAACTACTCATCTTTTATAGTCTACATAGTTTTGTCTTTTTTCAGAATATCATATAATTAGAATAATACAGTATGTAGTATTTTATAATTGGCTTCTTTCAATTAATAATATGTGTTTTAAGCTTTCTCCATGTCTTTCAATGAATTGATAGCTCATTTTTTAGGGCCAAATACTACTCCATTGTTCAAGTTATGAAAGTTTAGAATAAATAAACTTACGTACACATACAAAAGGGCATTTTAGTCGCTTCTGTGCTTTGGGAATTATGAATAAGGCTACTATAAACATCTGTGTGCAGTTTTTTGTGGGGACCTATGTTGATGACTCTTTTGGTAAATACTAAGAAACAGAATGTTGGATTTTAGGATAAAAATAAATTTACAAGAAACAACCAAATTGTCTTCACCATTTTTTTCATTCCTACCGGCAATATAAGAGAATTCCTGCTACTCCACACATAATCACCAGCATTTGGGTTGTTGGTGTTCTGGATTTTGGTCATTGTAATGAGCATGGTGGTAACTTTGTTTTAATTTGTATTACCAGGGTGACAGAGTGTTATTTTTTGCACTTATTTGCTATCTATATATTTTCTTTGGTGAGGTGTCTGTAAAGGTCCTTGGGTAATTTTCTAAATGTGTAATTTCCTTTTTTTTTTTTTCAAAGAACTTAAGGGCAGCCCAGGTGGCTCAGAAGCCAAGGGCCAATCCTGGAGACTGGGGATCTGATCCCACATCAGGCTCCCTGCATAGAGCCTGCTTCTCCCTCTGCCTGTGTCTCTGCCTCTCTCTCTCTCTCTCTCTCTCTCTCTCCGTGTGTGTGTGTGTGTGTGTGTCTCATGAATAAATAAATAAGAATTTTTAAAAAGTAACTGAAAAAGAACTTAAGGCATATAATGTTTTTATAAACATAGTGAAATGAGTACTATATTAACATATTCTTTTCCTCACATAGTTACTTTTTTGGTGGTAAGAGCATCTGAAATCTACTTCTAGCAAATTTCCAATATACAATACAGTATTATTAACTATAGTTATCCTGGTGTACTAGATCTCTAGAACTTATTTATTGTACATGAGCAACTTTGTACCTTTTGGCCAATGTGTCTCTGTTACTTCACCTCCTTATCCTGCTAACCAGTGTTTTACTTTATGTTTCTATGATTTTGAGTTTGTTAGATTCTGGATATAGTTTAATTCATGTAGTATTTTTCTTTTTAAAAATTTTTTATTATTTATTTATTTTTTTTTCTTTTTTATTGGAGCTCAATTTGCCAACATATAGCATTTACCCAGTGCTTCATGTGGTATTTTTCTTAATGTATATGCCTTATTTCACTTAGAAAAATATTCTCCAGGTTCATCCATGTTATTGTCAATGACAAGATAATTTTCATTTTTAAGGCTGAATAATATCTCAGTGCTTGTATATGTGTGTGTATAATTATGGTTTCTTTATCTATTATTCATCCATCAGTAGACACTTAAATTTTTTTATGTCCTGGCTATTGTGAATAATGCTACAGTGAACATGATTGGGTTGTTTTCTCTTGGATAAGTTTTAAGAGTTCTTTGTATATTTTGGATTACAGTGCTTTATCAGATATCTTTTTCAAATATTCTAGTCTGTGACTTTTCATTTTCTATTGTTTTTTACAGAAGATTTTTTAATTTTAATGAAGTCCAGTGTATCAGTTATTTTTCTGGCTCATACCTTTTGTGTTTTGTCTAAAAAGGCATACCATACCTGAAGTCATCTAGATTTTCTCCTGTGTTATCCTCCAACAGCTTTATACTTACACATGTTATATTTAGGTCTGTGATCCACTCTGAGTTAGTTTTTGTGAAGAGTACAACATCTGTGTCTAGATTCACTTAAATCCCACTTAGTCATTGTATAGAATTCTTTACACATTGTTGGATTTAATTTGATAATATTTTGTTGAGAAACTTGTTTCTTGGTATATGAGAGATACTGATCTGTAGTTTTCTTGTAATATCTTTGTCTAGTTTTGGTGTCTCAGTAATTCCAGCCTCAAGAAATGAGTTAGGCAATATTCCTTTTCCTTCTATATTTCTGGAAGAAATTGTAGAGAATTGGTATAATTTCTTACTTAAATGTCTGGTCAGATTCACCAGTGAACTCATCTGGGCCTGGTACTTTCTACTTTAGACAATTACTTACTATTTATTCAGTTCATTTAATAGTTTAGAAAGAGCTTGTAAAAGAGTTTTGTTCAGGGCTATTCAGATTGTCTGTTTCTTCTTGTGTGAATTTTGGCTAATTGTATCTTTCAAGAAATTGGTCTATTTCATCTAAGTTATTAAATTTATGGGTATAGAGTTGTTCATAGTATTTCTTTATTAGACTTTTAATGTCTATGGGATCTGTAGTGAGGTCTCTTATTTCATTACTGTTATTAGTAATTTGTATACTATCTGTTTTTTTTCTGAGTTACCCTGGCTAGAGGCTTACAGATTTTACTGATCTTTTCAAATAATTAGCTTTTGGTTTTATTTATTTGTCTCTATTGATTTCCTATGTTCAATTTCATTGATTTGTGTTCTAAGTTCACCTAATCTTTGTTCTTTCCGAAAACATTTATTGAGTTTTGGCATATGCTTGATACTCTTTCAAGCTCCTGGAAATGAGTAATGAAACAACAGATGAAATCCTACACCAAAATGGCATGTAAAATGTTCCTGTGACAAAAAAATGAACAGGACAGAATGTAGATCTTATAGATGATATAAAGAATAGTAGTTTTTACTCTAAGAGTGCTGATTTTTTAAAATAGATTTTAATTTTTTTGATAGAGTTGAATAGGAAAAAGTAAATCTGTAGAGGTCATTTATGAAGTCATTCAGTAGTACAGATGAGACTTGAATTAGGCCACTTGATATATATTTGTGGTGGTACAATTGGAGAAATGAACTGACTTAGGAGAAGATTTATTGGTACAATTAAGAGGTTTTTGTGGGGGATTGAATTAGATATATGAGAAAACCACGTATATTTTATCAATTATGATACAGACGTTATTTTTTGGCTTGTGGAAAATATGTATAGTATTAGGAAACAGGAATTGTTTACTCATACTAAATAGTATTTAAAATAATACAAGTGCTCCAAGTAAGCTGTCTTTTTTGATATCAGCTTCCCCCACTTCCATACACTTTTTTTTTTTAAGCCAAATATAACCTGTCATTCACTGGCTCAAAAATGAGTTGGGATGTCTCATTTTAGAAATTATTGTGAAGAATTCTTGCGAAGTAAAGGCTTGGTATCTCTGTGTCCATTAGGAAATATTTGTAGAACAAAGTGTATCAAATATACATTTTATTTATGAGGACACCAAAGCATTAATAAATTTTATATTCTAAAATTTATCACTATTATCAGTTGAATAATAACTTTTACTTTCTTATGTTTTACTATTTCAGAATATTGGGCAACATCTTAATTTCAAGATGCTTAACATTAATACAGTAATATAACTTAAATTTTTAGTAATATAACTTGAGTTTTTATATGTGCTCTGTTCAGTAAACATCCTGTACAATTCCTACTAACCATATTTTTGAAAACCTAATGAGTATACTTTTAAACGTACTCATAAAATAGATGATGTTGTCTACTCATAAACTATCTAATAACTAATATGTGTATTAGTGACTTGTATTAGTCTTTCTGCTAACATCTCTTAGCTTACTGTATATCAAGTGTATATGTCTTATATTCTATATACCAGTCTTCAGTCTTTAAAATAATATATCAAACTGAAAGTTACCATAAAGATTTTACTTAGGGAATAAACGGCTAGTCTGATATTTAAAGCTCTACTCATTTGGTGGTCAAGTTTTTCTTCTACTAACATGATCAAAATAAAAATTACTTAGGAGCATTAAATATATGTCAAAAATTTTCTACAAGTGTTTAATATTTCTGCAACAGTATATTGAAAAAACAAGATTTGTATTACAAAGAGAATCTTATGCTCACTTTGGCAGTACAAATACTAAAATTGGAATGATACAGAGATTAGCATGGCTCCTATGCAAGGATGACATACAAATTTGTGAAGTGTTCCATGTTAAAAAGAATTTTAAAAAAGAAATATTTTCTGCATCTCAATGTTTCAAAATCATTATGCCATGAGAAAAATCAATTCAGATAATAACTGATTTATGATCAACTCCTAAGGGATATTTATTTTTTTCTGTGTATCCATTGAATAATACTCAAAGAGCCCTGTTTTAGAGACCAATTCAACATTTATCTCTACTTTTTTTTTTTCTTTCTTTGTTTTCCTATGCTATTGATTTGGGATAGTGAATATTGTTACAACTGAGGTCTGATGTCCTGGGCTGAGCTTTTTCTAAGAACATCATTTGTGGCACAGATTCTGTAAGATGTGGATTTTGAGTGGTACGTTTTGACTGCTAAGTGCTTAAGCTATTTTTACTCACTTGGCCAGCCCTACTTGCAAGCAGTATAATACATTTTCTTAGGTGACTGGCAAGATTTAAGAATGCAGTTAGAAACATTTATTATAGATGTTGGCCTAAAGGGTGGCCTCTAAGACATTTTTTGACCTACTTTTAAGCAAGAAATCACACAAAAATCTGTTGATCATTGGGATAATGGAATTTAAAGTCTAGGGGTGCCTAATTACACTACAATGTTAATTATGAATATTTGCTATCAAATGCGTTTTCACATAATCATTACTTCTGAGGATCAGAAGCATCAGATAAGAAAATACTGTGTTTTAATGCTTTTCTAGTGACCATTTACTACCCTTTGTCATAATGGCATAAGGTATCAGATTTGACTTACTCAACATGTTAATTCAATATGAATTTCCTCTGTGGATTATATTTCTTTCATGGTCAGAACAAAGTTATGCTTCTCAAACAACTGGGTTTCTTTTTAATTCTTTCATTTCACCTCATGTGTCAAAATTATAATGAAGATACATAGTATTGTAACTCTTGTGTTATCCCCCTGGGTCATATCAGGTTATGATTGTCTGCATGATTAGGTTACTGATGTTGCCAGGCACATCCTGCTTGTTCTGCTAATTTCTTTAGACACATTCTCTCAAAGAGAAAGAACAGATCAGATCTTCTGCATCTTAACATCCTTAAGATTTTTTTTAATATTTTGCAATATATTTGTTTTAAAAGAGGATTTATCCACTTTTGAATCTTTTAAGTATTATAAATTAACATACAATTACAAAACTTTATAGAATAGAGAAGATATACAGTGCTTTTTATCATGATTGTAAAGTGATTGTATAACAGATAGGAAATAGTATGTGTCATATTGTCAAACAACAAAAAATATTAAATAGGTAAAAACCAAGATTCAGGTTATGAACACCATCATGAATACACATAAAAGGAATATGTGCTGTCTAATGTTCCTAAATAATAATAAATGTATGTCACAATTCAGGGAAATTATCATATAAGATAGGCAATCATTAATTGAATCACAGGGCATAAATGAATGAATGATTTACAGATTCCAACTGAATAACAATATAGATACCATTTCCAACATATTGTTTGGTCTTTGTAAAAATTGCAATAAACTGTCTTTAACCCAGTTCCCTTGGCATAGACTCTGAAATGGAGATTTGTTAACAGTAAGTTTATTGTGTGTGTGTGGGGTCTCTCAATATCAAAATCTGTACTGCAGGGTGAATGTGGAGACCCCCAAAATCATACACTGAAATACTATCCCTGACGGTGATAATATTAGGAAGTGGGATTTTTGGAGGTGATTAGTTTATGAGGGTGGAACATGCATGCTTGGGATATTAGTATGCTTATAAAAGAAATTCCAGAGAGTTCCCTCACTCCTTCTGCCAAGTGAGATTATGGAAAGAAGAGGGTCCTTATCTGACACCACATCTGCCAGTGCCTTGATCTTGGACTTCCCAGCCTTCAGAACTGTAGGAAATAAGCCTGTTGTTCATAAGTACCGCAATCTATGGTATTTTGTTATAATAGCCCAAATGGAATAAAACATCCTGTGAGGGAGGGAATGAAGGAAACAGGATCCAGTACACATACTGCAATGCCATGGGGAGTGGTGCAGGTGGGAGGCCCTGGAAGTTGGGAATTGAGACAGAAGGGCTGGGGCTTAGTGTCCATATATAGATCGGGAACTGGGAAAGGCTTTCAAGCCAGTATGAAGCAGCTCCCTTGGGCTGGTGGGAGTTCTAGGGGAGAGATTCAGCTGCAAACTGGCAGCAAGTGACACTTGTAGCAACTGAGGAAACGAGGGCTTTAATCTGAAGTTATGGAAAATAAGCAGCACACCCTAGCATTTACTACTGATCAATAACCCAATATAACCTGGTGATGTTCAGGACTTTAATATACTCTTCTAGTTGTCATGAAAAGGTAATGACCATTTATCAAGCCAACTAATATTTAAAGATGCTTATTTAATAAGTATGGTTTAAACAATACAGTAATACGGTGAAATGAAACCATTTAATATAAAAGTAAATTATACATGGATAAAATAGAAGACTCAAGTTATAAATGCAGCAAGAACTTCCTCAAAAATCAGTAAAACTAAAAAGAAAATGTAAAATATGCCAAAATACTAACAGTAATAGTTGTTTTAGATGTTTTTCAGAACATTTTTTTACACTTTTCTTTCAATTTTTTTTTTATCAGTGAGCATAAAATAAACAAGTGATTTTAAAAATAATGACTGGAGGAGTAGCTTAGTATGTGTAAGTTCAAAAGAGAGATGTAGAAATCATGACATTATTCAAAGCTAGGTTTCAGTGTCCTTAGGACAGACACCTTGCACTAGATAATTTTGCAAGCTTTGGATTTCTTGGTTTTGATTTACTTTGTTTCCGGGCATTCCATTGTCATTTTTAGCTTGGTTATTTGCCCTGAAGGTTGCATATCATTTCTGCTAAATCAAGACCACACTGTCCTGAAAAACAGTGTATTATTCTCTATATAATGTTCGTAGATAACAATAATTTTTCAACTTTATGTTACATTTTACTGCATCCTTAAGAAGTTTATCCAGATCTCTTTGAGTTGTTTTGTTATTTTGTTCTTTCATATCACACATCTTATAGTCTTATGTAAGAGTCCACCCTACTCCTACTCTTGAGTTTTTCTTGCCCAAGTATGGTGATCTCTAATAACTTTTCTAGAAAAAAGTGAGCCATTTAAAGCCTTGGGATATGTGAGGCATTTTTGGAAGAAGAGTGTTGGGAGAGAAAGAAAGAGAGAAAGGAACATAAGTTGAAAGAGAGAAAGAGAAGGAGGCAAAATAGATGGTGAGAGAAAATAGAAAAATGATTTCCAGTTAGTATGTCTGTCTTCATTCCATTAGCAAGAGAAACAGCATTGTAAAGCCCTTATCTTTGTTGCAGGGCTAATCACATTTCCTAGATGCCTAGGTAAAGGCTGTGCTGTTTTAATTTTAGTGCAAAGGTATCTGTGCACTAAACCTATGTTTTAATAAGGTAAATGATATATTTTAGATATCTCCTATCTAAATATAGTGCTTTTGTATTAGCTGAATTTTCGTGTGATAAATTCTCCAGGCTGTCACCAAAATAATATGTGGATGTGTATATATGAAGTAATTGTTCCTATAATGTGCTATGCCTGGCCTCAAAGTAGATACTGAAATGTTTATCAGCCCTGGCTTGTTTCTTGTTATTAGAACACAGTAGTTCTGAAAACTCACCAGAATGTTATTTTTTTAAGCTGCTCCTTATCAGCTGCTTTCCACCAGAATCAGGCAGTAAGTAACATATTTTATGGAACAATTTAGTATTTCTAAATATCTATTATATGGTATTTATTTTTACTGCCATAACTGGATAATATGGGTAACTGGTTCCTCTGTAAGAGATAAGTGGAATTTGTATGTAATATGCTAACAGAAAAAATTATAAAATATAGGAAAAAGATTCATGCAGAAAAAATTAATATAACCTTAAAATGTCAAATCCTCATAGCATTACAAAAGTCAAAATATAAAAAATTATCCTTTGAGTAAAAGTAGGATTGTTAATAGTGTATAAATAGTTTACTTTTTATTCTACAAGTGAATATGCCTTGTCACAGAGAGGCAAAGGAAGGATATTGTTAATGTCCTCTGTATATAAAGTTAGATTTTAGTAAAAATTTTAGAAGTAAGCTAGTAAACCTCAAAGGCAATATATCTATGAATCACAGCAAACATGTAACAATAGTTGATGTCTATAATTACCTTGAGAGAAGTGATTTAATATCTAAGACTAGAGCATATTTCTTGACTGTACCTTTTCCCCCCCTTTAATTCCGGTATAATCAACCTAGGGTGTCATGTGAGTTTCAGGCACACAATACAGCAATTTGAGAATTCTACAAATTACTCAAGGCCCATCATGATAAGTGTGTTCTTAATCTCCTTCACCTGTTTCATCCCTTCTCCCATCTACCTCCTGTGCTTTTATATATACAAGGCATCTAGACACATGGGTATGTGGAAATCATACTATATAGGAAGAAACTCTGCATTAGGTTATGGTGATGATATCACTAATCATTATCTAAGAAAGTGGTTACATTTAATATTTGTTTTATAGATGGATATAAATAAATAACAGCCTGATCATTTTGGTCACTCTTGCCATGCTGGATTCCCGGAACTGTGAGTGCATGGACTGGAAATTTCACTTCAATGTGAATAACTTGAATCCAATCAAAAGATTAATTAATCTGTGCAGTTTGTTCAGTAGTGGGCTTCAGTTTAGCAGCTTTTTAAATGCAAGTTCAATTTAGTTGTTTCCACCCTCTTTTTTCTCTCTTGCATTTATTTTATTCTTTTAAACTAAGTGCTACTCATCTAAGATATAGATGAAAAATGGAGATTCAAAGAACAGTGCTGAAGAAAATGCAAATGCATACTTTGAAGGCATAAAAATGTATAGGTTATCACATAAAATAGTATGGAAAGACCAAGGGAAATTATATAAAGCAGTAAATGGAGGTGTATTAGAGTGAGTTTGCAAAAGGGCAAAGGAAAAGTTCATTGCCAAAAAAGACCAAACATGAGCCTAGGATCAATATTTTAAAATGACAGCATCAAACTACTGTCACATTTTTTAAAGGTTAGTTAAGGCAGGGGTTTTAAGATCCTTAAGGAACTTAGCAAATGCTCATTAAATACAAGCTGCTACTATTATCTGCCATATAACTTTTTAAAAACAACTATTTAATTATTATTTATTTTAGAGAGAGCAAGGGACGGGGAGAAAGAAGGGCTCCATGCCCTTCATGGAGTCTGATGTGGAGCTTGATCCCATGACTCTGAGATCATGACCTGAGCCAAAATCAAGAGTTAGAAGCTTAACCAAATGCACCACTCGGGCGCTTCTATATGTGTCTAGTATTATCTTACATGAAGTGACTTTATCACAAATAGGCAGGGTTGCTGCCCTTTAATATTCTTAGATAATAAACTTAATATATGTATTTTAAAAATAAATGTTAAATAAAACCTATTCTGATGTTTTTCAAATGAGGAAAAAAAAAACCTTCACTTCTCTGGACTGCCTTAGAAAAATTCAAATAGTTACATCTGTTAGAAAATTACTGCTAGAGAGTAATAGAGGATATAAATATTGTTAATATTTATACCTACATTTGAGATGTAGGGTACGAAAGAGACAAAGTGAAATTTAAGGGCTACAATAAGTAGCTAGCAGATTTGCAAATATTTTATGGATTTTAAAATGAAAGCTTTAGATACATAATAATAGTAATCTCTTTTTTTATTTTGGATTGATTAACACACGTTTACTTATAAAATGACTGTTAAAATCTAGTTAACAGTGACATAGTGCCTAGTCTAGATAATGAACTCTTTTCTCCCCTCTAGAAAATGGTCTTGCTCTATCTTCTGTGTATGAAGGCAAAGGACAAGGAAATACAAACAAATCCTTTCACTTGCTCTGACCAAATAAAATTTCTGATAAGCTTCCTTCTGCCCCACCTACCCCAGCTTTCCAGTCTTCCACATTCCCGCCTTCCTTTCTCCCTTCCTAACTTCACGGAATACTTACCATGGTATTATGCTACCCAAATAGTCATTTCTTCTTGAATTTGATTTTTCTTTCTCTTCCAATAAAGAAACTATGCTCTATGATCTTAGAAGAGTGCCCATGAAGGGTGGCTGGTTGGCTCAGTTGGTTAAATATCTGTCTTTGGCTCAGGTCATGATCTCAGTGTTCTGGGACTGAGACCCATCTCTGGTCTCTCTGCTCAGCAGGGAGCCTGCATCTCCCTTTGCCTCTGTCCGCTACCCCCCCCCCCCCCCGCCCCACATTAATGTGCTATATCTCTCTCTTTCTCTCTCTTTTTCTCTCTCTCTTTCTCTCTCAAATAAATATTTAAATAAATCTTAAAAAAAAAAAAAGAATGGCCATGACTCATCACAAAATCCTTAATCTTCAACTCCAAAACACATTTGAACAAATTCTCTGTTGATTGTCAATTATCTACAACTATCATTAATGTAATATTTTTATTTAGCTGGGTAGTTTAACTTTATTATTTTTTTCTGAATAAGTTATACTCATTGATTCATCCCCTTCCAGCAAAACTTCAACAGAATCGTCCAAAATTAAAGGACAAAATGTATTTTTCACCTATATTCCTAATTTTAATCTTATTTTTTAATATCACTTGGAAAAATCACTTTTTCTTTCTAAAAATCTTAAATAAATGCTTGGCTAATTCCATTATAAAATATAGAGAAAGCATTAGTTGAACATTTATGTCTTCATTAATTATTTGTTGAGTGCTAAATAGCAGTTGTGACCCTGTAGGTGTCATAGTGATTTTCAACTGGATATCCCAATCAGTCTATAGGAGGCAGACATATTCAGAAATAACCCTTATGGGAAATTCTATGAAAGCTATTTAGCAAAGAAGAGAGGCAGATGGTTTGCAGAGACTGATCTCATAATCATTGAACCTTCACATTTTTTATATTTAGTGAAATGAGAAACATATGAAAGTTAGAAAGCCCCATATAATAAGTACTAGCTTGGTATCATGCTCAATAGATTCTACGGTTCAGAAGAAGCAATCTTTTCCATTTATGAGACCTTATGATAGGCATTACAAGAAGAAAATGGAACTTGATAAGGCAAAGAATGGGGAGGAAACAGACTCTGTGTCTAAAACAAGTTGAACTGAACTCCTCACTTTGATCCTCTGGTGCAAATATTGTTTTGCTGCAGTAAATGTTTGTGACAGAGTTTTCTTTTTCCTTTTTTAAAGATTTATTCAAATTCCAGTTAACATACTATGTAATATTAGTTTCAGGCATAGGGTTTAGTGATCTGTCATTTACATACAATACCCAGTGCTCATCACAAGTGTCTTCTTTAACATCCATTAGCCATTTAATCCATCCCTCCCCCCACTTCCCTCCAGTACCCTTCAGTTGGTTCTTTATAGTTGAGAGTGTTTTCTGGTTTGCCCCCTCTCCCTTTTTCCCCTAATGTTCATCTATTTTGTTTCTTAAATTCCACAGATGAGTGAAATCATATGGTATTTATCTTTCTCTGAATGACTTATTTCACTTAGCAAAATACTCTTTATCCACATTGTTACAAATAGCAAGATTTCATTCTTTTTTACGGCCTAGTAAAAATTCTATATTCCATGTGGTATGTATATGCTACATCTTCTTTTTCCACTCATCAGTGGATGGCCATTTGGGTCTTCCCGTAAATTGGCTATCTTTAATACTGCTACAAATATCTGAGATGCATGTATCTCTTTGAATTAGTATTTTTGTATCCTTTGGGTCAATACTTAGTAATACAATTGCTGGATTGCAGACGTGGAGAGGGAAACCCTCTTATATTGTTAGTAGGAATGCAAATTGGTGAAGCCATTATGGAAAACAGTATGGAGTTTCCTCAAAAAGTTAAAAATAGAGCTACCCTGTGGCAGAGTTTTGATTGAAACCAGTGCCACCAGTTTTGATTGAAACTCAGTGCTAGTTATCGCTGAGTAGAAAGATTAGGAATAAACTGGGAATCAGGAAATTTTCATTCTGATACAATTGTTGACATTGTGTGAGTGACAGTTGCACAAGAAATGAAATCTAATTTCTTGATCTAGGAGACAAAAATAATTTTGAATATACCTATATTGCTTATGGGATGTTATAACCATGAAATTAGATAGTAGCCTTGAGAAAGTAATGTATAATCTCTCTCTCTCTTTTTGGTAAAATACTCTTGGGCAAAAATGCCAACTAGTTGATTTCTTCTTTCTTTCACTGGACTCTATCTAGTTTCTTCCTCTCATCCCTGGAATTATTAAGATATATAATTATAATGCTGAAAAATTATATTTGATGAATTTCCAAGATAAACAGTCCTTATATTAATAGGTGTTAGGTACAAAAACTTTATTTCAACAGTTACCTTTTTGGAAATTCTAAAATATCTTTTAAAATATCTAAGACAGATATTATAATGCATTTAAATATAATATAGAATCAGAGTTAAGTTATATAGCACAAGGCTAATTAATGTCAAAGTTAATACACAACCTGAATTCTGGAATCCTATTTCATTGTTTCTCCTGAGTGTATAGAGCAATATGTTTGTTTTAAATTTTTATTATGTTTGAAAAGGGAAAGTGCTGTCCGTAGGAACCACTTTTAATTGCATATCACTTGCTGTTTACTTTAGCTAATCAGAAGCATTAGTTCCCCTGTGGGGAAAATTAACATTTAAGATATATTAAAGATCTTGTCAGTTTATCATATCTCTGGAAAGTGTAAGCGTATTTCCTAACTAAATCTATGCATAAATTAAGTAGAATTATAAATGTGTCTTCTATTAATTTGCATTACGCTTGTCTATTTTTGTTGTATTATAAATTTTTCTAAGTATATACTTCTCTTTCATAATTAAGAATAAACCATTAATTATTTTCCACTATAACCACCCAACTCTTTAGGTTTTTGATAATCTACGAAGCATTTAATGATTAATTTTTATATAACTAGTAAAAAGCTTTAAAATATTAAACTCTATGGGCTTGAAATTAATTACTTTGGACCTTATTTTCAGTATAATACTAAGCATGAACAAGGAGTTATTATTTCTGATATTACTACATAAAATACTGATAATTATATCCAGAGTGGAAATTCAATTACAAAACTTGACATCCATGACAAAGTTGCAAACAGGCTATCTACTTTGATGATTTTGAATTGTTGCTAGGATTGCTAGTTTATCATTCTATAAAAGTCAGCTGATTCCATTTGTTAAACTGTATACTGGAAGTTATTAAAGTATTATATATATTATATATGCATTTGTGTATTTCACTTAGGTTGAGTTTATGACCATTCTCAGCTAGGCTTAATGGAAGAGAAATTTAGTAAAATACATATGGTGTGAACTGAGGCAAAAGTTTAAAAAATATTTTTAAAAGCAGTTTATATATCAGTGCCATTTAATCTAGAAAATAAAAAAAAAATCCCTCCAAAGCTCCATTATTTACCTATCTTTTTTAACATGACCTAGAGACCTATTTTAAGGCATTTTAGAAAGTGGCTTAATAACTAACATGAATGGAGTGTTTGGAGTACATGGCAAGGGAAAGTTGAGAGATGATCTGTTAAAATAAAGCCTAAACAAAATCCTTTTTTGGGGCTCTAAGATTTAAATTGGCTGTAGTGATATGAGAACATTTTATTCTCTGGTATACATAAAATTTATTGTTCTGGTTTGGTATATGCAATTTATTTGCAAACTGGCAATTACAGAAGAGGGTATAGTTTAATTATAGTGGTCTATATAAGTGTGAGATGTAGTGGGATTCTTACATGATTGGTTTTATGAAGGAATAATGAAAGCTTCTTCAAGATTAATGAATAAAGATGACTGTCTTGAATTCAGTAAAAATCCAAAGTGCCTTATAAATGTATAGCATTAATTAATATTCATGTATGTTATCTCCTTCAAATTATAGCAATAAATAGTAAGTTTAGAATTAAAACATAAAATTTTTTTAGCTTTTTATTAATCTTAAAGATAGGCTACATAAGGGATACAGAAAAAGTATACTAAATTCATAAAGTTGGTTTATTTGTGTTGCATAGTTTACTGAATTTTATAATGGTAAGCTGGTTATATAGGAGTTACGTTGTAGCCTACGTAGAAGTCATAAGATAAGGATCAAGATATCCTGTAAGTGGGCAGCCCTGGTGGTGCAGCGGTTTGGCGCTGCCTGCAGTCTGGGGTGTGATCCTGGCGTCCCGGGATCGAGTCCCACATCGGGCTTCCTGCATGGAGCCTGCTTCACCCTCTGCCTGTGTCTCTGCCTCTCTCTTCCTCTCTCTGAATGAATAAATAAATAAATTAAAAAAAAAAAAGATATCCTGTAAGTGATAAGGCTAGAGAACATATCTTTGTTATTATTAAAATAATTACTTTTCGTAAAATATTTTATTTATTAGAGAGAAAGCATGAGTGGAGGGGAAGGGCAGAGAGAGAAGGACAAGCAGACCCCTGGCTGAGCAGGGAGCCTGATGTGGAGCTCCATCCCAGAACCCTGAGATCAAGACTTGAAGTGAAGGCAGATGCTTAACTGACTGAGCCACTCAGGGATCCCCAAAGAATTATTCTTAAAGCTGATGTCTACTGTGACATTTTGATCTATTTTCATACTTCAGGTTTTAGAAATATGAAACCAATGAAAAACTGCTTTTAGACATGAGATTTTTTTAATAAACAAAGATGAGAATTTTTTTTACATCTACAAAGTTACTTTATTTTATTTTTATGAATTTATTTTTTATGGGTGTTCAATTTGCCAACATATAGAATAACACCCAGTGCTCATCCAGTCAAGTGCCCACCTCAGTGCCCGCCACCCAGTCACCCCCACCCCCCGCCCACCTCCCCTTCCAACACCCCTAGTTCGTTTCCCAGAGTTAGGAGTCTTTATGTTCTGTCTCCCTTTCTGATATTTCCCACTTATTTTTTTCTCCTTTCCCCTTTATTCCCTTTCACTATTTTTTATATTCCCCAAATGAATGAGGCCATATCATGTTTGTCCTTCTCTGACTGACTTACTTCACTCAGCATAATACCCTCCAGTTCCATCCATGTCGAAGCAAATGGTGGGTATTTGTCCTTTCTAATGGCTGAGGAATATTCCATTGTATACATAAACCACATCTTCTTTATCCATTCATCTTTCAGTGGACACCGAGGCTCCTTCCACAGTTTGGCTATTGTGGACATTGCTGCTATAAACATCGGGGTGCAGGTGTCCCGGTGTTTCACTGCATCTGTATCTTTGGGGTAAATCCCTAGCAGTGCAATTGCTGGGTCGTAGGGCAGATCTATTTTTAACTCTTTGAGGAACCTCCACACAGTTTTCCAGAGTGGCTGCACCAGTTCACATTCCCACCAACAGTGCAAGAGGGTTCCCCTTTCTCCACATCCTCTCCAACATTTGTGGTTTCCTGCCTTGTTAATTTTCCCCATTCTCACTGGTGTGAGGTGGTATCTCATTGTGGTTTTGATTTGTATTTTCCTGATGGCAAGTGATGCGGAGCATTTTCTCATGTGCTTGTTGGCGATGTCTATGTCTTCCTCTGTGAGATTTCTGTTCATGTCTTTTGCCCATTTCATGATTGGATTGTTTGTTTCTTTGGTGTTTGGTTTAAGAAATTCTTTATAGATCTTGGAAACTAGCCCTTTATCTGATATGTCGTTTGCAAATATCTTCTCCCATTCTGTAGGTTGTCTTTCAGTTTTGTTGACTATATCCTTTGCTGTGCAAAAGCTTCTTAATAGATGAGAAATTTCTATGTGGATTTAATGTTCCCAATAGTAATAACACATATGATTACATTAATTACATATTCCATAAAATTACTATACATATCTTTATATATATGTGTGTATATGTAAAATAAGACATAACTTTTTGTAATATAAACTTATTGTTTGTGGTTGTCTAGTTCTAGTGTGTTTTCCTTTATAAATTAGAAGAAACACAACATGAAGCAAAATCTATCATGCTTCTTTGGTAAATGAAGTACTTGAAATCCCCAGGTTCTTTTGTAGGAGCTTTTATAGAAACGTGTGAATGACATAGCAAACATAAACAAAAATACTAGTCTAAAAGGATACAACCTTGAGCTTTGTTTGCTGTGTGTTTTGAGACAAGCCAACTTGAATTTTCTAACTGAGAAAGATAGTCATTCAGTAGCTGTAAGAGAGCATCTTTATAGAGCATTAGATGTTAACCAAATGAAAGACAACTCAAAAGAGAAGAGGAAGGAAGTAACCTGAGACACATTATGGGGCTAATGTGATCAGTGGATCTCCCACAAATATATGGTATTAGGTCTTTCTGTCTGATCTTAGGCATACTATTGTAATATTACAGTCTTGGAAGTGTGAAATTAATTTAAATGCTTTCTATAAAAGAGGCAACTATTACACTAATATGTAGGTAATAACTAGACATTAAAAAATTCTGAAGATTATCATAGGAGGTATGAGATATTTTACTTTGAAATGACTTCTAAGATATAATTGATAAGTATTTTTCATATTTAGAAATATGTAGTGCATGACTTTAGGTTACATTTTGTTTTATATATTGGTGTACACGAACCTGTGAAGTTAATAAAGATTAAGCTATTAGAAACATCAAGAAGGCCAAGTGTACTTCTACAGAAAATATCAAACTAGAATGCAGTTTTGTTTAACACTTTACTTAAATTGTTTACATTCTACACTAACCATGTAAAATATGATATTCAAAATAGTTGATTATTAAGGTAAATATATTGAAAATAAATTATTTAAAGGACACATTTCCTTTTCAATTTTTGTAGTGCATGATTTTAGACTCCTAACTAAGATTATAAGGAATTTAAAATATTAAGCAGGTCTGATTTAAATTTCCAAGAGGATAGCACACAGATCACCCAAATAAGCAGCCCCAGGAAAGGGTACCATAAAGTAGTCATAATATAAAATCCTTTTACTGTATTTCAGAATTTTAGTTTCCCAAGGACTCAAAATATTACTAGTAAATGGAGAAACCAGTTAGAATAAGCTCTTTGTAGCAAAATAAAAATAAAACAAAACAAAACATATGTTCTCCGAAACTAGTGAATCTTTTTAAAGACGGGAAGCAGTATACAATCTTGGAGTTTGGTCCCATGACAGCTGGTAATCAACAGAAGCTAGCAGCCCCACTGAGGCTCACTTTAATCTTATTCCTTTGATTCTGAACTGCATTTTAAGATTGCACACCAGCTGCTCTTTTAGAAACATACATCCATACAACATTCTTGCCTTGAGATTAGTTACTTGCACATGTTGAGTGCTGTGAGAACAGATTGAAAGTTCCCTTTGGAGGGTTGCCCTAGTGGCACACCAATAAATGGTGAACTGCTACTGGTTCTTGATACATTAAAAATTGTTTTGTAGCCAGAATAGATCCTTAATATAAATTATAGATTTAAATAAAACTGGTCACACACTAAAATTTGGTGGCTTATATATTTTAGTGGTAAGAATGGCCCCAAATTAATGAATCTTGATAAGCCACTTAACTTTTACTCTTGATTTAATTGAAGCAAGGTAGGCAAAATGCTCGTCATTTTGAAGCTTTCCATCACCTTCTGAAATCACATCTAGAAATAAAACTCTTTGGAACTTTTCTTAATAAACTAAATGTATCTGGATAAATGAGAATAAGAGCTTTTCCTTTAGAAATGACTTAACTCCTCCAGTTGATAAGTTAAGTATCTTAATTGGGTTCTTGGATTATAGTTCCTAAATCTGATTCTTGACTTCAAGTAGGAATAATTTAAGAAGCTAGGATTGATTTTTAAAATGTATTTTTTAATTTATTATTTTAAAATGTGCCTTATTTTTTTCAGGTAAATAGAAACAAATAACAATTTTTCATTCTCTTGGACACACAGAATAATTGTTCTCAGCAATGACTTTGTAAGATTATAGATAAAAGCATCAGGGATAATTTGGGGATATTTTTAAATGATAAGTTTATTGAACTTCTGGTAATGAGTGACATAAAATGAAGATTATGGGATATCTTTTGAGTTAATTTCAGTATAAACTTAACATTAATATTATTAAAATAGGTAAGACCAAGACATTAGACTGTTTTAATTGACATAATTAAGACACTGAGTCATCATACTGTATTGTATTATAGTCTTATCCTTTTATTTATTAGAGCAGAAAATTTCAGAAATACTGTTGCCTTTTATCACTTTGTTTCTGGCAATTCTCTAAAATAATTTGAGGCTAATTGTACTAGTTCAAAGCAACTTTTTAGGTGCTCAAAAATTAGAGTAAGATTAAAAAAATACTAATCCTCTTTCCCCAAAGTGAGCTGGTATGATGGATTAGACTTAGATAAGTAGTGTCATCTCTTTTCCTCCCAAGGACAGGTCCAAGGATTCCTTCCTCATAGTAGAAGTAATAGATAGTTTTTTAGACTAAAACCCCCAGAAGTTAATAAAAGTATTAACTTGTGGGCAATGGCACAGCATAGAGGTTAAGTGTACAGCCATACAATCCAATGGGTGTGAGTCAAATCCAGTCTTGATTATTTTTTACTTAGACAAGTTACTTAATCACCTGGGACCTCAGGTTTCTCATCAGCAGAATGTGGGTAGTCTCTACTTCATAGGGTTGGGGTCATGAGTGAATGATGTGAAATACATAACATACTCCACAAAAATTAATGGCCCAGAAAGGAAAAAGTTCTTGCAAAAAGTAATTTTGGATGTAGTATGTGCTGGGATAGATGGATTCATAGAAGAATGAAGAGAGAGTTCTTGGAAAACTACACCCTTAGACTAATAAGGCTTTCAAAAAGAAGTAATGCATGAGCCACAACTTTCTAAAAGATAGATATTGTCTTACCTATTCAAGAAATGTTAACCATGGGAAAGGTACTAAAGTATCAGAGATTAAAGTATGCAAATTAATTACTATAATACAGGGTATAAAGTGTAGGAAAAGTAAAGAAAGTGTTATGGGTTATAAATTATTTCAATTTAGAGTGCCCAAGTCAGAGTCCTTAGAAGCAATCATGTTTGCACGCTGTATCTTAAAGAGTGGGCAATCTCATTATACTCATTCATGCTTACTGGTCCCTTTATTCATTTTTTTCTTTTTACCATTCATTTTGTCTGTGAATCATCTTGCCTTACCCTTTTATTTCTTGCCACTCTAAGAAAGCTTGTGTATTTTTGAAAAATCACTTGATTTAGTTTTGAATAGGTAGTGCATGCAGTGGTTAGACAAATTAAAAGCTAGGAAGGAATATAACAAGTATATTTTTGAAAAGTATATTTTTCTCATTTATTGTTTTTAATTGCTGTGAGTTTTCTATTATTTTACAAATATACATTTCCAGTATATACACTCAATTTTTTCTTTTTATATAAATATATTATGCATGTGTGTATACACATATACTATTCTGTTCTTTCTTTTTTTATTCAAAATTATGCCTTTCATGGCGGGGGTGCCCTCGGGCTCCCGGGGACAGTAACAGAGGAACTGCGCCCCGGAGAGTGCGCCGAGCTCCCTAAGGGCTGCAGCGCTCGGCGGGACCCGGAGCAGCTCGGAGGGGCCCGGGCGGCGGCTCCGCGGAGGGGGCTGCGCGGCTCCGGGAACAGCTCAGCGGCGGCGGCTCGGGCGGAGGAAGAAGCTCCGCGGAGGGGGCGGCGCAACTCCGGGAACAGCTCGGAGGGGCTCGGGCGGAGGCTCCGCGGAGGAGGCTGCACCGCCGGGAGCGCGAATCCAACAGCGCAGGCTCCGGAGCACAGGGCGCCGGGACACAGCCCAGGATCCGGCCTCCCCCCGGGACAGGCAGAGGCCGGGAGGGCCCAGGACAGCTAGGACGCTCCTGCCTGGAACTGAGCAGATCAGCGGCCCCGCCTGGGAGCCTCCAGGCCCTGCAGACGGAGAGCCCCGGAGCTACTGCGGGATCTGACTCCAGGGTCCCAGAGCTGCCGCCGCCACTGTGGCTTCCTCCCGGGGCCTCACGGGGTGAACAACCCCCACTGAGCCCTGCACCAGGCAGGGGCAGAGCAGCTCCCCCAAGTGCTAACACCTGAGAATCAGCACAGCAGGCCCCTCCCCCAGAAGACCAGCTAGAGGGACAAGTTCCAAGGGAAGTCAAGGGACTTAAAGAACACAGAATCGGAAGATACTCCCCCGTGTTTTTTTTGTTTTGTTTTTTTGTTTTGTTTTGTTTTGTTTTGTGCTTTTTTTTTTTCTTTTCTCTCTTTCTTCTTGATTTCTGATTGCGACCCCCACCCCCCCCTTTTTTTTTCTTTTTTCTCCTTTCTTTCTTTTTCTTCTCTTTTTTCCCCCCCTTTTTTTCTTCTTTCTCTTTTTTCTTTTTCTCTTTTCTTTCCTTCTCTCTCTTTTTCTCCTTTTCCCAATACAACTTGTTTTTGGCCACTCTGCACTGAGCAAAATGACTAGAAGGAAAACCTCACCTCAAAAAAAAGAATCAGAAACAGCCCTCTCTCCCACAGAGTTACAAAATATGGATTACAATTCAATGTCAGAAAGCCAATTCAGAAGCACTATTATACAGCTACTGGTGGCTCTAGAAAAAACCATAAAGGACTCAAGAGACTTCATGACTGCAGAATTGAGATCCAATCAGGCAGAAATTAAAAATCAATTAAATGAGATACAATCCAAGCTAGAAGTCCTAACGACGAGGCTTGACGAGGTGGAAGAACGAGTGAGTGACATAGAAGACAAGCTGATGGCAAAGAGGGAAACTGAGGAAAAAAGAGACAGGCAATTAAAAGACCATGAGGATAGATTAAGGGAAATAAATGACAGCCTGAGGAAGAAAAACCTACGTTTAATTGGGGTTCCCGAGGGCGCCGAAAGGGACAGAGGGCCAGAATATGTATTTGAACAAATCCTAGCTGAAAACTTTCCGAATCTGGGAAGGGAAAGAGGCATTCAGATCCAGGAAATAGAGAGATCCCCCCCTAAAATCAACAAAACCCGATCAACACCTCGACATTTAATAGTGAAGCTTGCAAATTCCAAAGATAAGGAGAAGATCCTTAAAGCAGCAAGAGAAAAAAAGTCCCTGACTTTTATGGGGAGGAATATTAGGGTAACAGCAGACCTCTCCACAGAGACCTGGCAGGCCAGAAAGGGCTGGCAGGATATATTCAGGGTCCTAAATGAGAAGAACATGCAACCAAGAATACTCTATCCAGCAAGGCTTTCATTCAAAATGGAAGGAGAGATAAAGAGCTTCCAAGACAGGCAGGAACTGAAAGAATATGTAACCTCCAAACCAGCTCTGCAAGAAATTTTAAGGGGGACTCTTAAAACTCCCCTTTAAGAAGAAGTTCAGTGGAACAATCCACAAAAACAAGGACTGAATAGATATGATGACACTAAACTCATATCTATCAATAGTAACTCTGAACGTGAATGGGCTTAATGACCCCATCAAAAGGCGCAGGGTTTCAGACTGGATTAAAAAGCAGGACCCATCTATTTGCTGTCTACAAGAGACTCATTTTAGACAGAAGGACACCTACAACCTGAAAATAAAAGGTTGGAGAACCATTTACCATTCAAATGGTCCTCAAAAGAAAGCAGGGGTAGCCATCCTTATATCAGATAAATTAAAATTTACCCTGAAGACTATAGTGAGAGATGAAGAGGGACACTATCTCATACTCAAAGGATCTATCCAACAAGAAGACTTAACAATTCTCAATATATATGCCCCAAATGTGGGAGCTGCCAAATATTTAAACCAATTAATAACCAAACTGAAGAAATACTTTGATAATAATACACTTATACTTGGTGATTTCAATCTAGCTCTTTCTATACTAGATAGGTCTTCTAAGCACAACATATCCAAAGAAACGAGAGCTTTAAATGATACACTGGACCAGATGGATTTCACAGATATCTACAGAACTTTACATCCAAGCTCAACTGAATACACATTCTTCTCAAGTGCACATGGAACTTTCTCCAGAATAGACCACATACTGGGTCACAAATCGGGTCTGAACCGATACCAAAAGATCGGGATAGTCCCCTGTATATTCTCAGACCATAATGCCTTGAAATTAGAACTTAATCACAACAAGAAGTTTGGAAGGACCACAAACACATGGAGGTTAAGGACCATCCTGCTAAAAGATGAAAAGGTCAACCAGGAAATTAAGGAAGAATTGAGAAGATTCATGGAAACTAATGAGAATGAAGATACAACCGTTCAAAATCTTTGGGACGCAGCAAAAGCAGTCCTGAGGGGGAAATACATCGCAATACAAGCATCCATTCAAAAACTGGAAAGAACTCAAATTCAAAAGCTCACCTTACACATAAAGGAACTAGAGAAAAAGCAACAAATGGACCCCACCCCCAGCAGAAGAAGACAGTTAATTAAAATTCGAGCAGAACTAAATGATATCGAGACCAAAAGAACTGTGGAACAGATCAACAGAACCAGGAGTTGGTTCTTTGAAAGAATTAATAAGATAGATAAACCATTAGCGAACCTTAATAAAAAGAAGAGAGAGAAGACTCAAATTAATAAAATCATGAATGAGAAAGGAGAGATCACTACCAACACCAAGGAAATACAAACGATTCTAAAAACATATTATGAACAGCTGTATGCCAATAAATTAGGAAATCTAGAAGAAATGGATGCATTCCTGGAAAGCCACAAACTACCAAAACTGGAGCAGGAAGAAATAGAAAACCTGAACAGGCCAATAACCAGGGAGGAAATTGAAGCAGTCATCAAAAACCTCCCGAGACACAAGACTCCAGGGCCAGATGGCTTCCCAGGGGAATTCTATCAAACGTTTAAAGAAGAAATCATACCTATTCTACTAAAGCTGTTTGGAAAGATAGAAAGAGATGGAGTACTGCCAAATTCGTTCTATGAGGCCAGCATCACCTTAATTCCGAAACCAGACAAAGACCCCACCAAAAAGGAGAATTACAGACCAATATCCCTGATGAACATGGATGCAAAAATTCTCAACAAGATACTAGCCAATAGGATCCAACAACACATTAAGAAAATTATTCACCATGACCAAGTAGGATTTATCCCTGGGACAGAAGGCTGGTTCAACACTCGTAAAACCATCAATGTGATTCATCATATCAGCAAGAGAAAAACCAAGAACCATATGATCCTCTCATTGGATGCAGAGAAAGCATTTGACAAAATACAGCATCCATTCCTGATCAAAACACTTCAGAGTGTTGGGATAGAGGGAACTTTCCTCGACATCTTAAAAGCCATTTACGAAAAGCCCACAGCAAATATCATTCTCAATGGGGAAGCACTGGGAGCCTTTCCCCTAAGATCAGGAACAAGACAGGGATGTCCACTCTCACCACTGCTGTTCAACATAGTTCTGGAAGTCCTCGCCTCAGCAATCAGACAACAAAAAGACATTAAAGGCATTCAAATTGGCAAAGAAGAAGTCAAACTCTCCCTCTTCGCCGATGACATGATACTCTACATAGAAAACCCAAAAGCCTCCACCCCAAGATTGCTAGAACTCATACAGCAATTTGGTAGCGTGGCAGGATACAAAATCAATGCCCAGAAATCAATGGCATTTCTATACACTAACAATGAGACTGAAGAAAGAGAAATTAAGGAGTCAATCCCATTTACAATTGCACCCAAAAGCATAAGATACCTAGGAATAAACCTTACCAAGGAGGTGAAGGATCTATACCCTAAAAACTATAGAACACTTCTGAAAGAAATTGAGGAAGACACAAAGAGATGGAAAAATATTCCATGCTCATGGATTGGCAGAATTAATATTGTGAAAATGTCAATGTTACCCAGGGCAATTTACACGTTTAATGCAATCCCTATCAAAATACCATGGACTTTCTTCAGAGAGTTAGAACAAATTATTTTAAGATTTGTGTGGAATCAGAAAAGACCCCGAATAGCCAGGGGAATTTTAAAAAAGAAAACCATAGCTGGGGGCATCACAATGCCAGATTTCAGGTTGTACTACAAAGCTGTGGTCATCAAGACAGTGTGGTACTGGCACAAAAATAGACACATAGATCAATGGAACAGAATAGAGAACCCAGAAGTGGACCCTGAAATGTATGGTCATCTAATATTCGATAAAGGAGGAAAGACTATCCATTGGAATAAAGACAGTCTCTTCAATAAATGGTGTTGGGAAAATTGGACATCCACATGCAGAAGAATGAAACTGGACCACTCTCTTTCACCATACACAAAGATAAACTCAAAATGGATGAGAGATCTAAATGTGAGACAAGAGTCCATCAAAATCCTAGAGGAGAACACAGGCAACACCCTTTTTGAACTCGGCCACAGTAACTTCTTGCAAGATACATCCACAAAGGCAAAAGAAACAAAAGCAAAAATGAACTATTGGGACTTCATCAAGATAAGAAGCTTTTGCACAGCAAAGGATACAGTCAAAAAAACTAAAAGACAACCTACAGAATGGGAGAGGATATTTGCAAACGACATATCAGATAAAGGGCTAGTTTCCAACATCTATAAAGAACTTATTAAACTCAACACCAAAGAAACAAACAATCCAATCATGAAATGGGCAAAAGACATGAAGAGAAATCTCACAGAGGAAGACATGGACATGGCCAACATGCACATGAGAAAATGCTCTGCATCACTTGCCATCAGGGAAATACAAATCAAAACCACAATGAGATACCACCTCACACCAGTGAGAATGGGGAAAATTAACAAGGCAGGAAACAACAAATGTTGGAGAGGATGCGGAGAAAAGGGAACCCTCTTACACTGTTGGTGGGAATGTGAACTGGTGCAGCCACTCTGGAAAACTGTGTGGAGGTTCCTCAAAGAGTTAAAAATAGACCTGCCCTACGACCCAGCAATTGCACTGTTGGGGATTTACCCCAAAGATTCAGATGCAACGAAACGTCGGGACACCTGCACCCCGATGTTTCTATCAGCAATGGCCACAATAGCCAAACTGTGGAAGGAGCCTCGGTGTCCATCGAAAGATGAATGGATAAAGAAGATGTGGTCTATGTATACAATGGAATATTACTCAGCGATTAGAAACGACAAATACCCACCATTTGCTTCAACGTGGATGGAACTGGAGGGTATTATGCTGAGTGAAATAAGTCAATCGGAGAAGGACAAGCAGTGTATGTTCTCATTCATTTGGGGAATATAAATAATAGTGAAAGGGAATATAAAGGAAGGGAGAAGAAATGTTGGGAAATATCAGGAAGGGAGACAGAACATAAAGACTCCTAACTCGGGGAAACGAACTAGGGGTGGTGGAAGGGGGGGGGAGGGCGGGTGTTGGAGGGGAATGGGTGACGGGCACTGAGGTGGACACTTGACGGGATGAGCACTGGGTGTTTTTCTGTATGTTGGTAAATTGAACACCAATAAAAATTAATTAAAAAAAAAAAAACAAAACAAAACAAAATTATGCCTTTCATAAGTACGTACAGAAATGAATTTTTTATTGTATTAGCTAATCAGTACTTTACGATATGAATGTGCCATAATTTAGCTATAATAGCTCCATTGGAGAAGTTTAATGTATTCCTGATAGACATTCTGCATTCTGATAGACATTTACTGCTTTCCCACTTTTAACTGTTAAAATTTTAAAATATTTTTTTTATTACATATCTATGTTAAAATATATTTTTTGTCTTAGGAACATAGTATAATATGTCAAAATATTTCAAAGAGTGAGCCATACTGAAACTTCTGAGAAAAGTCTAATTTTGATTGTACTTATTATTTGGTTGCTGGATACTGTACGCTAATATTTGTAGAATTTTTGAATATTTTTTGTTTCCCCCCATTATTATTTCTTGGGTGTAGTATATGTTAAATTTTAATGAAAGTTTCCCTTTTCATTCCTCAATACTTTGAAACCATTTATATAGCATTAAATGTGTAAGATTCTTTTTTTAAAAAATGTGTCAGATTCTTAAAGGAAGTTTTTGTTTGTTTGTGTTTGTTTTGTTTTGTTTTGTTTTGTTTTAGAATTCCCCTGCAAATGCTTTTTAGAGAGTTTATTTAATTCTGGAAGAATATGTTGGTTGTCTTTGACAAATTTCTCCTTGCTTTTTTTTTTTTTTTTTTTTTTAAGTAAGGCATTTGACTCACATATGGTTGTTCACCAGTCAGGACATCCTAATCGTCTCTTGGCATATATTCTACTTTGAGAGTACTGCATACTCTCTAGGCTTTGTCTGAGACAGACCACTGAAAGTGTCCACTCTTGATGGGATCCCTGTGGTTCACTAATCTTTATTACTTTTGGCGGTTTTTTCCTTATTTTTCTGTGTGGGAGTTAGATTTTCTAATTTCATTAGAGATAGGTTCTATATTTCCATGTTGGTTTCTCTGCCTTGTTTTGGGGGCATACATAGTTCTAAGTATAAAAAATTAAATACTTTCTCTTTGAAATTAAGTATAGACTGAATCGTGACCCCAGAATTCATATGCTGAAGCCCTAACCTCCAGTGTGACTATATTTGGAGATCAGATCCTTAGGTAATTAAGGTTAAATGTGGTCATACATTAGGTCCCTAATGTGATAAAATGGATGTCCTTATAAGAAGAGAAACAGAAACCAGACCTCCTCCTAAAAAGGCCATTTGAGGACACAATGAGAAGGTGGCTGTCTTCATGTCAGGGAGAGGGTTGTCACCAAAAAGACCACTTTGAATTTATAGTTCCCAAACTCCAGAACTGTAGAAAAACAAATTGTCTGTTTAAGTAACTCTGTGTTAATTTTTTAAATGGTAGCCCTAGCAGACTAATAGATTATGTAAAAAAGAGCCATGATTGAAAAATTAATAAGAAAATTTGTTTCCAATACTTGCCTAAATGTTTTAATTCCAGTTAGTTAACATACAGTGTTTTATTGCTTTGCTGTGTTTTCAATCTTTAGGAGTGAAAGAGTATCCAAAACTTTAGCGTTTGTCCTTAAAAGGAGAATAGGATAGATATAAACAGGTTAGGTGCTAATTTTAATATCTGATAGTATCTAAATGGCTCCATTTCTCAAGATGCTCTTTTATGTAAGACCTAAGATTCTTATGTCCAATTATATTCTTTGTGAACTACTGTTATAGCAGCAAATAATTAGATGATACATTAAAATAACCTGTGTAGAAGCAAGAGTTCTACCTTTCTATCATTGTCAGCTATATTTAACAGTTACTAATACTTTGTCATTCATATCTGTAGTTTCCTCAAAAGATTATTATATAAAACCTAAACTTTCTATGAATATTAACACATAACACAGCTTATGAAAAATGGTACATGTGAGAGGAAGAGGGAGAGAGATTCTAAAATACGCTTTGAAGTTTTGTAATTCTTTAATATGTGGTCTTGTCTTCTGAGTAAGCAGTATTTTTCTGCTATTGTTAACAACCCTTTACCGTAGGTATGGCTGGGTTTTTTTGTTTATTTGTTTTTTTGGTTTTTTTTTTTTTTAGATTTTATTTATTCATGAGAGACAGAGAGAGAGAGGTAGAGACACAGGCAGAGGAAGAATCCGGCTTCTCGCAGGGAGCCCGATGTGGGACTCGATCCCGGAACCCTGGGATCACAACCTGAGCCAAAGGCAGACACTTAACCACTGAGCCACCCAGGCATCCTAGATATGGCTGTATATCTGATTCCAGAAAGCATATTTTTATCATTAAATAGCCCTTTTTGTAATTTTTAATCGTTAGTGGTGATACTTCTTTTCTTTCCCTTATGTAGATTTTACCCACTAATTAAAATTTAGATACTGTTATGGACTGAAATGTGTTCCTTCAAAATTTATATGTTGAAGTCCTAACTTCATGTCACTGTATTTACAGTTAGGGCCCCTTAAAAGGTTAAATGGTTAAGGTTAAGGTTAGTTGAAGTCATAAAGGTAAGGCCCTAATCTTAGAGAAATGAAACAGATACCAGGGAGTGTTCTCTTTTCCTCCACATTCCCACAAAAAAGAGGTTATATGAGCACACAATACTATGGAGCTGTGGGAAGCCAAGAGGGAAAAGTCAAGAGGAAAAGGCCTCAGAATAAAACAAACTTGGTCAGCACTTTGTTTCTGTTGGGCATGCCAGCAGTCATGACAGCCTAGGCAGACTAAGATTCTAGCCCAACAATCAATGAAACATGATAATTCTGTAGCCATTTAATATCTTTTTTAAAACTCCGTTTTGCCTCTAATTTATATAATCTTAATTACATATTTTTTAATATCTTTCTCATTTTGTCAACTAAATGATAGATTCTGAGAGCAGTTTCATCTTCTTTGTTTTGTACAGCTCTATCACCTAGCAGAAGGGTGAGTACAAAAACAGAACCCTAATGATTTGATTGATTAGGTATCTTGAAAGTTCTTAAAAAATGGAAAATTTACCTGGAAAATTATACAATTACTTTTGTACTCTTGAGTATAACATTTTAAGGTGAATGACTTGATAAACAGCTCAAGTTTTAAAGATAAATACTCTTAATTCAGTAAGTTTTAAAAATTTGACTCAATACATATAAGATAAATACTTATTTTTTATCTTATCGTGATAATCACAATTAATACAGTATTATGGCAATAAAATAAGGTGAATGTATTTGAACCTTTGAAGATGGAGATCTTGCCTAGGAACATAACATAAATTTTAATGAATATATATATCCTATGATTTTTGAAGGAAATTTGTAAATAAGTATTCAGAACTATATTAGAAAAGTGATTTAGAAAGGATAGCCTTTATATTTCAAATAATTGTTTCCAATTAATAATATTTAGCATGGGTCTACATTTTGTCAAAAGTTAATACAAATAGAATTTTGAATACGTAATAGATATCAGATCTAGAAGAAATTAATTTAATTTTCCATGAGTAAAATGATGACAGAATTTCCATAAGTTATAACAACTTGTCATCAAACCTGCTGGTTTTAATGCACAGGACTTGTTTTTTAGTTGCTGAGTTGAAAATTGGTGTTGGCAGACAAAAAGAAGCTGGTTTCATTTCAAGAACACAACTAAATGCTAATTATAAAAATGGATTTAATGTTTACCAGAGGGAACATTTTTCACAAGCCTTATGAAAAGAACTGCTAGTCAGTGCTGAATTAATTAAGACACCAAGAGAGTTCTTTTTTCCTGTATTGTATTAGCTCAGTATTAGTCATGGAGGAGATAAGAGCAGGAAGTTAAACTTTTTATTTGCTGTGTTTTTACTTTTGCATTTTAAAATGATCCATACTGCCTTTCTATACCAGTTGTTGGCATTTTGAGTTACATTTTTCCCATCTTGGATTATGAAGCATCATGGGAGAAAGTAGAGAAAGGATGTTTAGATTGATAAGTTAAAGGGGCTATTAATATTCATCAGGGAGTGTATAGTTTACTTTCAATGGCATAAACATAATAAAACAGAAACTCAAACACAAATAGGTTTTCATATTTTCTTTCTACTGTGTTTCTTTGAATGGTAAATCATGTTATAAAAATATTTATAAGAAATATAAAGAATTTATATGAGTTGAAGAATTTGTGAGGAATATAAAGAAATGATTGGCCAAGAAGGGTAATAGTCTTAAAGATCTTATGTTCATTCATTCATTCATTCATCTCATTATGTATTCCTTTATTTATTGTCATTAATGGCCAGTAATCTTAGATTTAAATCATTAAATCCTAACTTTCTCAACTCCTCATCCTACCTTTTCCCCAAAATGTTATTAAAATTGTAGGCATATGGAAGAATTTTATTTCTTGCCCCAGTTTTGCATAGCCATTTGTTGATATTTGTTGGAGTTCCTAATATTTCAGTAACTGAAGTAACCCTTGATGAAAAACGTTTCTTGAAGATTATTTTTTAATGACTTTTTCCCCAAGCAGAAGTATATGGTGAAAAACACAAACACAAAAGCCTCTAAAGAAATCGAACTAATACATCAACCACTGGAATTTTTTAAAACACATGTATTTTTAATTCAATCACAGTCTTTGAATTTTAAACATGAATCTTTCTCAGCCTGTTGCAATAAAAATGGAGAATAGAGTCCTGGTACTTTTCTTTTTCTCAGGAGGAGGTCAGCTGGTAGTAAAAACTCGTGCAGTTTTCGGTGATTTATTTAGGACAAAATCTGTTGAAGAAACTTTAAATTAATATTATAGCTACTTAGAAAAACTTTTGGAGAAAAGAAATTAGATTGAATAGCATAGTGTTACTTTGTCAAAGCACAGTCAAGAACAAAAGATCCTTAGGGGACTATGAATGCGGGAACATCCCACCTTTGGCTTTCAATATGAAATGTTAAAACACAAATGGGAACAAATCTGAAATAAATGCTCACAGATTATAAATTTGCTTATTTTAGGTGAAACAGAAGAAATGATACAGCGTATTAACATCTCAAGAATGCCAGATAAAAAGTTAAGGAATTGGGACACCTGGGTGGCTCAGCCATTAGGTTTCTGCCTTTGGCCCAGGGTGTGATGCTGGGATGATGGATCGAGTTCCACATCAGGCTCCCTGCACGGAACCTGCTTCTCCCTCTGCTTATGTCTCTGCCCCCTTCTCTGTGTCTAGATTCTTTTTCTTTTTCTTTTCTGAATATCCAGTTCTAGTGTCATTTATTGAAAAGACTTTGTTTTCATTATATTGTCTTTGTTCCCTTGTCAAAGATTAATTATTTATGTGGGTCTATTTCTGGATTTAATTTTTTTTGATAGTAAAATTTCATTCTATTGGGTTTGCCTAAGTTGGTGGAAAATGTTATGTCTTTCTGACTTCCTTTTATCCCAATATTCAGCTGATTCTTACTTATTCTTCATGTTTCAGATTAAATGCCATTGGGTTATATGGTTCACAGTACCTATAGTTTCTTTACTCATTATGATCATAACTAATATCTTTAGAAAATGTGTCTCATTTTAAAAGGCCCTTATATGAGGAATGCATATTCTGTGTTACATACCTATAAAGAAGTACTACTCAGCCATAAAAATATTAACTACTGATACATACAACAATTCAATGAATCTCAAATGCATTATGCTTAGTAAAAGTCAGACTCAAAGGCTACATATTCTGTGCATCTATATGGGATTCTAGAAAACGCAAAATCAGAGGGTAAGAATCAGATTAGAGTTTGTAAGGGGGTTAGTTTGGTGAAATTGTTGAGTGGAGGGGCACTGGGGAAATTTTAGAGGGTAGACATGCATTTGTCAAAACTAGTAGAATTATATATAAATAAGTTATATATCAATTATATCTTAATATATATGCATAAGCATTTTGTTTTATAATTATTTTTAAGTAAAATATGTTTTCCAATTACTATTTTACATTTTTCTTGAATAGGTGAAACTTATACCTGGCCATTTTAACAATTCCTTTACCAATTTCTATTTTTTTATTAGAATCTCTTTGAGTGTCTGTATGCAGTCATCAACAATAGGAGCTAACTTTAGTTCTGTTAATTCTTTTCTGCCAGATTTTGATGTTCTGATCTTACAGAATTTTCTAGAGACTCCAAGAAATACTGAAGATTAATGGTGGCAGTAGACACCCCTCTATAGTTTCTGATTTCATTTAAAATTATTTTTTACTTGGAAAATATGTGGTTGACTTTTGATAAATTATCTCTGCTATACTAAAGAGTTTCCACTTCATATTTTATTGAAAACTAAGTATTATTTATATGGAATATATTAGATATAGGAAATATGTTAGATTTTTATCATCCTTTGGTATAATTTATGATATTTTGCTATAGACTCACTGCCTTTTCAAGAAGATAATTAAAATTCTTTTTATTAAGAGATACCATATAATTGAAAATTTTAAGTCCTCTTGCTTTTGCAACTTTAAGGAAAATTGGAGCAACTAAATAAAATTTGAAATGGTGTTTTGTTAAATCTGCATCTCCATTACAGGAGTACTAATTTGGAGATGATTTGTCATAGTGGTCTGGACAAGCAAGATGATTCTTATCTTTAACACTATAAAAAGCTGGACATTTTAGACAGTATATCACTTGAACTTCATCTCAAAGGTATATACTATTAGCTCTACATTACACAGATGCTAAGGACACAGAACTTAAGATAAATATTGTGTCAAAGGCTATATAACTGTAAGAGACAGTATTGGAACCTCAGCCTGTCAGAATAGTATTCTTGGTTGCAAGGTTTTTTTTTTTCCTTCCAGCACTTTGAATATATCAAGCTACTCCTTTTAGGCCTGTAAAGTTTCCGCTGAAAATCAGCTCATATCTTTATGCAGTTTTCCTTGTATGCAACTGTTTTCTCTTGCTGCTTTTAAAATTCTTCTTTTATTACTACTTTTTGCAATTTTAATTATTATGTGTCTTAGTTTGGCATCCTTGGATTGATTTTGTTGGGAGTTCTCTGCATCCTGGATCTAGACTTCTGTTTCCCTCCCCAGATGAGGGATGTTTTCAGCTGTTATCTCTGGAAATACAATTTCTGCCCTCTTTTCCTTCTCTTCTCCTTCTGGAATGCCTATAATGCAAAAGTTATTGTGCCTAATGGCGTTGCGGAGTTCCCTTCACCTAATCTCATTTTTTATGATTCTTTTTTTTTCTTTTTCCTATTAATTTGGTTGCTTTCCATTACTCTTTCAGCTCACTTACCCACTCTTCTGCTTCCTCTATTCTACTATTTATTCCCTCTAGTGTATTTTTATTTCAGTTACTGAGTTCTTCGTCTCGGATGGGTTCTTTTTTTATAATTTTCCAACTTTTGTTGAAGATCTCACTGACATCCTCCACTCTTTTCTCAAGTCCCTATTGTCTTTATGACCATTACTTTGAATTCTTTATCTGTTTTGTTAACTCTGTTGTGATTTTTTTCCTGTTCTTTCATTTTGAGCATATTCCTTTCTTTCCTTATTTTGTCTAACTTTCTGTGTCTGTTTCTAAGTGTTAGGAAAGTCATCTATGTCACCTGGCCTTGAAAATAGTGGTTTTCTGAAGAAGAGGTTCTGTAGTACCCTATAATGCAATGTTCCCTATTTACCGGAACCTGGAGCTTCAGGGGGTATCTCCTATGTGTGTTTTATATGTCCTACTGTTGTGGTTACACCAGGTTTGCCTTCAGTCCAGTTCCCTACAATGGTGCATTTTGCCTGCTCTGGGTGCCCTTGGCAGGGGTTAGGGCTAGTCTGGGGCTGCAGAGAGCTTTTAGTGGGTATTATCATCAGTCAGACCAGATGCCTGCCCTTAGCCTGTTTTGTGGGCTAGCAGTCACATCAAAGTACAAGGTGCTCTCCCTATGTTGCTCCTCGAGAGCCTTTATTGGGGGGTGGGCTGGCAGTCAGACTAGATGCTTGTCCCCAGTCCAACCTGCCAGAGCTACAGTTGCACTGATTGGCAGGGCACTCTCTGTGCTGCCAGCTATTAGATTCAGCTACTGAGACTGTGAGTGTGCTGGTGTGTATGTGGTTATTTTCCCCTCTTCCCAGGGCAGGAGTCACTTTATAATGGTGCCAGTCCCCACTGGGGTCACCTGCAGAGTGTGATGGGGTAAGAGCTGCTTTGGAGGGATTCCAGCAGTGTGGAGTGGGATGAATGGGGGCAGATCTGTAAGAGAACAGAGGGAAAGAGCACATTGTACTAGCAAGATCGGTGGAAAGTGTTCTCACTGGTTCTTGCCTGTATCCATCTATTTAGGTTGGGGTAGGGGTTGGGTGAATGGTACCCACCAGCACTTCTGTTCTTGGAGAAGTCTCCTAAAAATCCCTGCTCCTCCCTTACACATTCTGAGATTAGTAAATAAATCTCTGATACCTTCTGTGTTTTTCAGACTGCTGCTTCTATGTTGTATCTCTGCTGGATTGTTTGTTATGCTGACTCATTAAGGACAGAGACTGTTTCCTATTGCCCTCAGGCTCTCCTGGAGCTAACCCTGCTGTTAGTAAAGATTCATGAAGTTAAACCAAAGCCAGATTTTCAAAGCCAGAATGTTATGGAGACTTGCCTTCTTAGTGCCGTTCCCTCTGCAGGGTACCTGGTACAGTGATCTTCTCACTTCTCTGTGCTTTTGCTTCTAGTGTCCCTCCCATTTGTGGTTACTGTCATGGAGGGTTTGGTTCTAAACCATATCTCCTACCGATTTGGATTCAGTCTTCTCTATACAATTAACTGTGGAAAGTCTGTTCTGCCAGTTGTCAGGTCACTTTCAGAGTTAGTTTCACTGATGTGGTTGTTATCTCAGTTTGTCCATGAGATGAATTGAGGTCAGGATCCTCTACTTTACCATCTTCTCAGAAGTCCAGATATTTGAAAATCTTAACTGTGTGAAATAATAACCAACAAAAAAGTTATTCAAAAATAATGAAAGGGAAATTTATTATCCAGTAATATGTATTTTTCTACCGCCTCTTGGCTTCTTTTATATAACCTATGAAATTTATGCTACAGACGGCATAAAGTTTGTGTGTCCACTTTGATAGTTTTACCTTCAAAACAATCTTCAGAAAAGGTTATTTTTATTTCCAACTTCAAGTTCAGCACACTTTTTCCCAGTGTATAACTTGCTGTTATGCACTTCAACAAGTGTAACTGCTTCGGTTATGCCGATGAGTTTCGTGATATCAGCTAATTCCATTTTTGTACTTTCAGATTAGTTGTCTGGCTTGTCATACACTTCTGTTGACTATTCAATTGTACAGTTTAACAATTAACAATGGACAGATCTACCATGGAGCATTTCATTGTTCTGGTTCTATCAAAGCCACTTGAATTTATAATACCTTCATAGTTGTCAACTTGTTCCTGCCATACTGTCCAACTTTACTTGAACTTCTTATGAAAAGGCTCCGATCTTTAATTACAAAAAAGAAATATTCGTTAGTTCGCAAATAACAATTCCTTATGATGTAAATTATATTCCAGTAGTGGTAGGTAAAACAATGTTTAGAATAAATGTTTTTATTTAAAATATTTTTCATTAAGAAAATAAAGGAAATTCATTTAAATTCTATTCTATTTTCGCGCCCTGGGCCAAAGGCAGGCGCTAAACCACTGCGCCACCCAGGGATCCCTATTTTGATAGTGTAATTAAGTGATAAAAATTATGAGCCTCAGAGCCAGATAACTTGACTACAAATCATATTACCACATAAACAAAATAAATACCATGAGCCTCAGTTTCCACAATTTTAATGTAGGTATTAAACACTGTTGCTGGCAGCCCAGGTGGCTCAGTGGTTTAGCATCGCCTTCAGCCCAGGGCGTGATCCTGGAGACCTGGGATCGAGTCCCACATCAGGCTCCCTGCATGGAGCCTGCTTCTCCCTCTGCCTGTGTCTCTGTCTCTCTCTCTCTTTCTCTCTCTCTCTCTCTGTGTGTGTCTCATGAATAAATAAATAAAATTTTAAAAAATAAACACTGTTGCTAAAATAATTAAGGTAAGTACAGAGGCATGCTTAGTTTGTTTTATTAATTGGTACATAGTAAAATAACAAAATAAAAAGGTAACTTTTATATTTAGTAGTACTAGTTTCTACTTAAATAAGTGCATATTAAGTAACAAAACCTTTTCAGCCTTCTTGGTAGATGTCTAACAATTATAGGAGGAATAGTAAATATCTCCTTCTATCCTGTAATATTAATCATTCCCTTGATTGTGTCAACTTTTGTAAGATTCTTGTCCACATCTTAATTAAATTCGTCTGAAATAAATCCAAATCCAATACCAATAAAACTATCAGGTAATCTGCATACTATAGATACTGGGTCTTAAGCTATGTTACCAAACTTAAACAATTTTAAGTGTTGAAGGTATTTTCCCATCAGCAATACCGGCAAAACTTTTACTAATTTGACTAATGACTTGGATGCTGTTTTTACTATCTTTTCGTAGTATATTAATGGTATTTATAGGGTTCCATTTTAACATTTAGCTGAGTGCTAGGAAAATAGGTCCTCAGCAAAATCAATTCTCCAAATATTACTGTCAGCTCAGTGCAAGACCATATGAATAAATATTTAAAGTGTTACTTATTTTCATTGCAAAATAAAAGAACATTTTTTCTTAGTTTCAAAAGAAACTATTGTGATTTGATCCATATAGAATAATACAGTAATATGTCAAAGGAGCTTCAAAATAGTGTAAAGAGCCATCACTAGAACATAAGTTATTGCAGAGAACTCTGTGAAAATGTGTGAGAAATTTGAATGACTATGCATTGATCTTTAGATATACACTGATACCACGCTCTCATATCTTTTACCTTTCTTCCTCAAAGGCAAAGTCCACAGAAAGTAAATTCTATTAAGTTTATTCTGCCATTGATAATAAAAAGGAAAGCTTATTGACAATTTAACTCTATTTTATCTTAAACATTATCCATATGCACTTATTTATCTGGTCCTTGAAGACAAGCAAAAGACCAAAGATTTTATGGAATAAGATACCATCAAAGTGTTGACACAGAGTGGCTTTAACTCTTTCCTATTTTATAAGAATGTCTCTGAGTTTTGTGTGGAGGATGGTCTGTGTGGCAAGAGAAGAATCAAAGCTGTATCTGTTTTCTGCATTGTTCAGTGGAATAGATGATGTGAATTATATTATGTTGTAGCAATGGTGGAAATAATTCTGGAAATATTGATTAGATACATTGGCTGGATTCCTAATTAATAAACTCAAAATACTTCTTTTCTTTGTAATGTTTGTAGTTACACAAATCTAACTTTTCTTTTTTATTTTTTCTTTCTTTAGAACCAGAATGCTATTTTTTAAAAGTAAGAGACAACTCAATAAATGCCTGTTGAATAAACAAATGACAGAAATGTATCTTTTTTATGTTTTGTAGACCTATCTTCACATGCAATGTTGAATATTTATTTACATTGTACTCTGGTAAGTTCAGCATGCTTCATAGCTTCAACATCATTTTTTAACTTCAGTTATCTAAGTAATCCTAAAATGTGACATGCAGTGTTGGATTTAAACTAAAAAATCTTTTTTTGAGTAGTTTTCTAGCTGCTATCATGTCTTTTAAATGTCACCAATGCTAACCTTTATTGTGTACTGATCAAATACACTGCAGATAAATTGTTATATCAGTCTTAACTCTATGAGATCTTGGCTGAAATGCAAGAAATTATAAAAAATGTATAAAATAAAAATGATCTATAATGCTATTATTTTTATCTTTACATGTTTTGAAGGAGAAATACCAATAGCTTCATATTCAATATATATGAGGCAATGAATGAAAAGAATGAAAAACACATTTTCTTAAGAGACTGTTAAATTGGCTTTGAAAACTGTACTGAACATACATTTTTTTTTTTCCTGGCACTTTCCCTCTTATTTTTCTGAAAACTGTGTTTTCTCTGAATCTTAGAAACCATAAGGTGTTAAGATGCAGAGTTGTTGGTGAATATACTTTCTGCCATGTGGAGAAAGTTGGTCTTCAGGGAGAAGGAAACATGCAGTAGACATACATGGAGAGACTCTGAGACAGGAGACTCAGATGAGTCCTGACTCTGTTAAAGCACTGGTAGTACTGTCCTAGGATTCTGTTAGATACCACAAATATCTTAGTATGAGCTGGATTTGTAACAGAGACCTAAAGAATACAACAAAAGACAAGCTCAAGAATACTTGGAGTAAATGTATGACTCCTCATTGTGAATACTTTAGCAAGAATATTTTAAAGTATAAGATCCTACTATTTAAAAGAAATCTATAATTTTTCTGTATTATTAATCTATAGATCATTACTTGTTTTATTCTCTACTGATTCTTTAGCACCTAGAACTGTATCTAGCACATAGTAATAGCTCATGAAATATTTGTGACTGAATAACTGTACCAATAGTGACTATGAAAATGATCTTGCACCGAAGAGTGTACTTTGAAATAGAAACATTTTGTGTAAGGTATGTTTGGTCCATCCCACAGAGCTAGCTGCTATACTTCAAATGAAATTTTAAAATGCCAGGCAGAAATTTTATATCTGCATACTGCAAATTCCAAGCAACCTGTTGGACATACGAAACTGAAACATTCCAACAAATAGGCACACTCATAAAGGGGAAAGGAGAAAAAATGAGTGGGAAATATCAGAAAGGGAGACAGAACATGAGAGACTCTTAACTCTGGGAAACGAAATAGGGGAGGTGGATGGGGGGTGGGGGTGACTGGGTGATGGGCACTGAGGGGGGCACTTGATGGGATGAGCACTGGGTGTTATTCTATATGTTGGCAAATTGAACACCAATAAAAAATAAATTTATAAAAAAAATAGGCACACTCACAATCAGAAGAAACTGATAGAGCCACCCAATAATTAAAGTTTAAAAAAAAGTTACTCTAAACAAGAATAATTCAAGTTCCACTGGAGCATAAATAGACCTTCAGTATCATTTTTTAAAAGATTTTATTTATTCATGAGAGATACAGAGAGAGAGAGGCAGAGACACAGGCAGAGACAGAAGCAGGTTCCATGCAGGGAGCCTGGCATGGGACTCGATATCGGGTCTCCAGGATCAGGCCCTGAGCCAAAGGCAGGTGCTCAACCGCTGAGCCACCCAGGCGTCCCAGTATCATTTAATACATGACTATGTTACCACCTCCTACAGAAACTGATGGTCATGTTGGTGACTTGAAACATCAAATATATATTTTATTATGCATCAGTTAATAGGGATGTTAAAATATAATCAATGTATTAAAATTTTTCCACTAAAGTTGTAAACTAACATCTTTGTTCTTAAGGTGTATATTTCTAGAAAATTCTTTCATAGGAAATTTCCCTGCTGCTGGATAAATGAAACTGTTCTCTTTGGTATATATAATGCACATAGAAAATACAATAAGTATCCTTTAAAATTGTCTGATTTTTAATCAGAGGATATAATTTCAAATGATGTTACAATTTGACTTTGGGCAAGTTATTAAACTGCTTTGAAATTTATGTTTTTTCATTTTACAGATTTACTGAAAGGATTAAATGAAATAATATTGATCTTTTTTTAAAAAGATTTTATTTATTGATTCATGAGAGAGACACACACACACACAGAGAGAGAGAGAGAGAGAGAGAGAGAGAGAGAGAGGCAGAGACACACAGGCAGAGGGAGCAGGCTCCATGCAGGGAGCCCGATGCGGGACTAGATTCCGGGACTCCAGGATCATGCCCTGGGCAAAAGGAAGATGCTCAACCGCTGAGCCACCCAGGGATTCCAACATTGATCTTTTACATTTTCTAGCAAACTACCTAGCACATAGGGAATGCCATTTTAAGTCTTGAAATGCAATTATATATACTCAAGTACAGTTGAGTATGTAGATTAGAAAAATGCATTTGGTTAGATATTATTTTTATAATCAACAGTATTTTGAAGTAGATTGTTGAAATATAATCTGCAGTAAAACTCTAAAATATTATTTATAATAACTGCTAAAACAGAAATGGAATAACTCTGGTATATGTCAGGAGATGCATTATTAAACATCTTTTGAAAACTTAGGATTCAGAATATTTTCTGTCAAATTAAATTTAAAGTGAAATTACTATTTTGGCTGTAGTTATAATGTCAAATGAAAATTCTCACATTTTAATGTTTCTTTAATTTTCATAGATAATATCGTTAAGTGGCATTTCCTCTAAATTTTTTGATATGTCTAGTGTAGATTTGATTTAAAAAATTGCTTTTTATATCTCATGATGACCATTTTAACATAATTGCCTAGAACAACATTGATCAGATGATTATGTGTTACTCTTTTAAAAGCATGCAATTGGGTAATACTAATTCATTGGCCTATTTATTTTCCCTAAACATAAGCATAAAGAAGATGAAGATGCAGTTTTGATTTAAGACGTTAAGAATTTTTTTCATGAGGTGTTAACTACATTTTCCACAGTATCTGATTTTATTGTTTGGGATTTTATTACCTCAAGGTGTGAAATGTGTGATAATTATCAGTCCTTACTAATTTGCAGGAATATATTGGAAGCTACTCAAATGCCATGGATCTCAGGGTTGATGTGATGAAGAGTGTATATACTTCACAAAAGTTTAACTCTGCTACTGAAATTTAATCACAAAAGTGTATCAAAATACTGACCCCTAACAGACAGTAATAACATGGGTAATATGAACTGGAGTGATATTTTCTAAGTGTGAAATCTAGTAGAACATGGTAAATAATTTCTGTAGATTACTGCATTACATAATACTGGGGAAATGGAATAGGCATTCAACACCCAACTATATATTTTTATAACTATACATATTTTATAGTGATAATTATTCATTCATCTATTCAAAAAAGTTTTATTGAGCTTCTCCTATGTACATAACACTGTGCTTTATGGAAAACTCAGAAATTATAAAGTTTTGTTTGCCTTTATAACTTAGGTGATAACTAAATATGTGGTAATAAATATAGCACAAGAGAGCTGTATTTGCAATCTGTTTATCCTGCTTTACCCAGGTGCAAGCAATAATATGCATGTGCAGCCCTATCCTATGCTTCAACTAGAGAATCAGGCTGAAAAAAATGGCAAGAGTTTCTATTTCCTAGGGAAATGAAGAAAGAAAGAAATTATGTTCAGAATTTGGGGTGGTGCTCATCACGTGCTTGGCACTCCTTGGTTTTAGCCTTCTTTTTCTGGTTTGTGTGCAATGATCCAGCTAACAAGTCTAGTGCTGAGGTTCCTAATTCTGAATCCTTATCACCAGGATGAGGCAAATTTTGTAATCCACACCTCAAGATTTTCCATGCTTTGATTGACTTTTTGCTACTCATCAGGTAAACTTCAGCCAGTCACTTAAGCAGGGCCACAGTATTCAACCTACTACAAAATACTGAGAGAATTTAGTAGTAGAGGAAATTCCGGCTCGGCAGACCAGCTAATACTTTGTGGAACAACTTACCGTTGAACTTAGCTTTGATGAATAGATAGGATTTTGATAAACAAAGCCACAGAGAGAATGCTTTCTTAACAAAGACCTCATTCCAATTTTCAAAATGCACACCAACCATTTAATATTTTTTGTAATCTTTGCTGGAAACAAAGAGCAATTCTGCTTAGCATATCAAAAGCCTCCTTCCTGAGACCAGTAAATTTTAAGAATACCATTTCTGAGTCTCACTCTAAAATTACATCCACATCACACGTCTTGCTGTCCCCCAATTTTGGATTTTTCTTCCTGAGCAGGCAGGTTACCTATATGACTTGCCTTGCATTGAACTCTCAAAGGCAGGGTGACTTTATGCCTGTGTAGGAACCTCATCAAACTGAAGAAAAAGGAAAACGAAAAATCTAAGACAACTTCTTTGTTAATGCCAGCCCATATTGAGGGCACTGACCTTATGTTTTGACTTCTTCTGCCTTTTTTTTGAGATAAATGTCTAGATTGACCCTGACTCTAACACACCTGCCATTACTGTTTGCCACTTAGAAAATGGTATCCAGGCTCCATTCCCAAGAATGAATTTCATTTCCAACACTTGAAATTGACTATCATGAATATGCAAAATTTATACTTGAACTCTGGACTAATCAGTTTTTGGTGATGTTACAGAATTGATTGTAGTTACTTTAAACAGAAAACAATTTATTTGAGACATTTCAGAACTATCACAGAGTAAGAACAAAATCTGGTTTAGAATAAGGTTTTTAAGAAGGAAGGAACCAATGGATTTAGGACATATGAGAATGCTGCCACTATTCCTTGTCCCAGGAACTGTACATAGGCCTGTATGCAGATGGAGTAGATATTATTTTATTATTTACTGCCACTAGGTGCAGCTGCTGCTCAGCCCTCTGCCTTGAGTCTAATCATCCTGTCCATTTTTCCTTGCACAGTTCACTCTAGACTGTCAAGTTCTCCAAAACGCCATATGGTTAGCCATAAAGTTATGGCCCTCATCCTCAAATCTGCCATGAGAAATTGGATTCTATCTTTCATCAAAATGTAGAAAATGGAGCAGTTCTCCAAAATATAAAAATTCAGATAAAGGACAAAAATTAAAATAATGACAAATACCCTTATGTCCACCTTCTGACTGCCCAGCTTCCACATACATTTTAAAACTTACATTCATAAAATTAAAATGCTTCAGAAATCATTGGGTTTTTTACTTCATATTATGCCAACTATCAACTATGTGTAGTGTCCAACATTCCTGCATCCAGGTTTCCATAAAACAGCAAGCAAACAATGTTAATTATTCCTAGATCTATCAATGAGAATATCCAATGCAGAACCACTGCTAATTGCACCCCTAAAAAGTTCATCCTATTCTAAAGTTATGTTTCATACACCTTTGTAATCTATTCTCATATGTAATCCCTAGATTTTTGTTGATGGCAATTAACAAAGTTTGGCAGTTCATTCATGTAGTCTTCTCTTTCACATTTTGACTTTGCAATTGGCCACATAGGAATATAATGAAATGTGATTCTAGATCTATAAATCTGTAGACTACAGTTGGTTATGAGGAAACCTAAATTTCTCCAAAAAAGAATTGATATTATGCCTCAGAGATATGAGAATATTACAAGTCTGATCAGGGAAGTTCAGTGGTCTCTGGGAGTTTGAGTTACTCTTGGGCCCTTTGGATTTTCATGTATATCTCCACTGCTGTGTTTGTGGTCTCACCTCTTTCTGATAAATTCTCTAAATGTCACATAAGAGATACAGAGAGGTGATGATTCAACAGATATAATTCTCATGATGTGCAGAATCAAACTCTGACTTTGGTTTGCTTACTCTGGCTGGAAAAGAAATAAATTCTGTTAGCATAGTCACAGAAAGACACTGTGGGTCATTGTTAGGAGTCATTTTGTTCCATGAAATTCACTTGCTTTTTCTACTATTCATACGTTCTTATGGCAGGGGCTTCACAGACTCCAAAAAATTACTGCTTATTTCATTTTCAGGTAACTATAGGAGACTATTTAGTTAGCTATTTCTCTTCTGCAGCTAGATGCCTTCCCCTGACCACCAATAGAATTTTCTACCTTCTGATATACACAGGTTAGTTTACCAAATCATAGCCCCTACATATCCCTGAGGAAATTTTACCTTCAGTCCAGATATGGTACTTGGTTCAATTTATAGATACTGACCTACTTAATAATGCAGAAAATACTTCCCTAGAAGTATTTTTTGCATAGCTCCCTAAGTTGTCAAAAAAAGCTTGAGAACTGTATTTTGAAAATAATCAAGAACCAGTGGAACTTAGGCAAAAAACCAATCTGGCCACAATACCACCATGGACAAAGGCTGCCTCTATAATGACCATCTGTACAATGTACAAATCTTGCCACTGTACACAAGTAAATATTGCTGTTGCTGCCACAGATTGAAACTCCTTCCTTATATTTTTTCATGAATCACATTTCTAGGTGGTTATGTCTAATTGGCCAACCTGGGTTATTTGCTCTCATCTTAGCTTGCAGGATGTAGGAAGAACATAGCTACTTTAGGCTGGCATGGTAAGGAGATTCTCAGTCTCCTGAGGGTCTCAACTCATGAAAAATTGCCTCCTACATAGGAAGAATCTTTCATAATAGGAATTCCAAAAAAAGACAAACATATATAGAAAAGTTGATTTTGTGTCCTCCCTAGTTTTCCTTGCATTTCTCTTGGATAGCTGACAACACTTTCCCACCTTGGAGCCCTCCTCCCCCTTAGATCTTAGAATTTACTGTAGGGATTATCACAAGAACCTTGTCCTCTCTCCCTACTGGGACCAAGCTTTGAAGTTGTGGACTTTTTAGAAGGTAAAGAGAAGCTGTTGGATCCTATGGGCAAGGCAATGATACATACAGTCGATGAGCCAAGAGGATATTACATGATAGGAAAGATGAATGGTGGACCAGCCAGGGGAAGCTGTTGTTCTATTTTGGATTTTCTCAATTTTCTCATGAAAGATGAAATGAGAGGTAAGATGGGACTTAAGTAATTTTGTGGTGATAATAAAATTGAAGTAAACTAAAGTTCACTATACAAAAGATGATGTTCAATGATGTACGCTGTCTGAGGAGTTAAAATATATGCACAGCTTTTTTAGCATGGATGACTAGAAGAATGGTGCCAGAAATAGGGGAGTCAGGAAGAGAAATTTATTGTAGCGCAGGGGCTAAATGATAAATAAGGTTTTGAATATTTTTAGTTTGATGGGCTGGTGAAAACAAACAAGTAAGCAAGTGTGGGACATTGGCTATGCAGAATTGCTGCATGCAATCCTTCATGATTTCAGTTTGTTGATTTGATTTATTATGATAGGTGATTTCAAGCTCTCAAAGGAACATGAGATTAGATGGTGAAAGGCACTAAGCATATGAGGCATATGAGTTAATGATCATAAACAAGCAATGGATTGCTTATGAGCCTGGTATGAAATCTAGAAAACAAACTTCTGAAGTTTTAAAATCACTTGCTGAAGAGTGGAGAGGAGAAAAACAAGAACAAAAAAGCATGTGATTTATAAAGCTTATTAAACCACTTTAAATCCTTTTGAAAATTCTATACTTTATTAAGATTGAGAAAAGTGCTGGGAAAGAAAACCTTCTAGAAATGACCCATGTTCTAATAAAAGTAGTATTTATAAATTTTTATTTTTTAATAAAACCAAAGTTGAGGAATTATTTTTGTTGATTGATTTGTTTATTGGAAAGACAATTTTTAAGGAAATATGTTTTTAGTAAGCAATTACATTATGGCAATTGTACATAAATGCAATAGCAGGAAAATTATATATGCTCTATTACTTGGTTGCACTTAAAATGAATATTTATTTTTATAATCTTAATAAGATTATAAACATTTATGAATTAATTTTAAAGTTTTCCTTCTTTAGACCACTGTCTTATGACAGAATGGCTAACAACGCAGGCTGGCTCACAAAAACAATTACTCTAACAAAGACCATTTCCAATTGAGGTATTTCCATTTGCATTAATTAGAAGTTGGGTAAATACTTCGTTAGAGAGTTCTCACAATTGACTTGGGTATGATTTGACAAATAATTCTTATTGATTTATAAAACAAAAGCCCTGAAAATTAAGATAATCTAGCTCATGGTCTTACATTTCTTGAATAGGATAACTATCCAAATTGGTATAGAGTTAAACACAATTTTATCTTATTTTATTTGGTTTTGTATTGGTTTGCATGTCTAATCATGAATAAAATTTTCATTTTTTTCTAATGTTTTCACCAGTAATTTGCAAGATAAATTCAGAAATATCAAAGTCTTATCCTTTACTCATCTCTGTGTTGGATTCTGCTTAATATTTTAAACAGACTGAAGACACTGATTATAATTCTTCTAATGTAATTTCAACAAACATTTAACAGAAGATTTTTGATAAAAGCTGTGTTTAATTAAACCCAAAATTCTTAGGAAAGAATTTGCAAGTTTATATACCTTCAGCTATAAACATGATCTTATTTAAGATTCACAGCAAACCTTTAAAAACTATTATGAACTCAATTTTTATACAAGACAGTTTTTTTCAAAGTGGACAAGTAGCCTGCATAATAGATGAGCAAATTCAGGTACTATAAATCACAAACATATTTGTTCATCATTACACTATTATTTGAAGAACTGACATATTTAAGATTTTTTTCCCTCTTTGCTAAAAAGGGTGGAGTGTTATATGGGCACATAATTGATCAAATACATTTGTTTATACAATAGTGAATAATATTATTTATCTATTTTTTATTTTATTTTATTTTTATTTAATATTTCTTATTGAATAATATTTTTTTCTAGTCAATGGTGACATGATTCTAAAATTAAAACAGAATCCTTGCCCTGGTGAAGCTTATTTTTATCAAAGAAATGTGTAAATAAAACATAGATATATCATGTAATGTGATAGGTGTTTTGAGGGAAAAATACACACATTAGCAGAATGTCATCAAGATCCATTCATGTTATGGCATATGGCAAAATTTCTCCCATATCTATGGTTGAATAATAATCCATTGTGTGTGTATATGTACATGGTATATATATATACACATATATGTGTACATATGTGTTCATGTATGTCTATATCTCTATCTATATCTCTATCTATCTATATCTATATATCTATATCTATATCTATATCTATATCTTCACCTCTCTCTTTTCATAGAATTGAGTAGTTAGGGCCTTACTTTGGATTAGGCTTTGGGAAACAAAAGCAAATATAAACTATTAGGACTACACCAAAATGAAAGAGAATCATTTCTAGCTTTTGATTTAGGGTTAGAGTGAAGGGACTCTTCCTTTCAGTTAAACACTTAGAGGTCACTGTAAGGTTATTAATTGGCCTGGTTTCAATATTGTGTCTCAGAGAGGAGAAAAATTTGAGTAAAGGGAGAAAGAAAGGGGGAATGGCCATTTAGTGGAAAGGTCAGAACACAGACAAGATTTATCAATTAGTTTTGCACAATCATATATGGGCGTGATTGTGATACCCCCAAAAAGTTGCAATAGTAACATCAAAGATCACTAATTACAGATCACAATAACATCATCATCATCATCATAAAAATTTGAAATACAGAGAGAATTTTGAAAATGTGATGGAGACATAAAGTGGGTAAATGCTTTTGGAAAAATGGAACTATAGACTTGCTTGACACAGGACTGCCACAAACTTTTAATTTGTAAGTATATATGCTAGGTATAATAATGCAAAATGCAATAAAATGAAATATGCCTTTTTTAAATGATCATAATAGTATCCTTTCATTTTGTTAATGTGATGTAGTACATTGATTTGTGGATGTTGAATCATCCTTGCATTCTGGAAGTAAATCTCAGTTAATCATGGTGTATGATTTGTCTAATGTACTGTTAGATTTATTTTTTGCTAATAAAAGAGAAAAAATAAAGACTGACACTGCAGAAATACAAAGGATTATAAGAGACTACTAAGAAAAATATTTTGTTGAAGACTTTTACCATCTGTGTTCATCAGGGATATTGACCTTGTTGCTTGTAATTTTCTTGTGTTTTTCTTGCCTGCTTTTTTTTAAAATATTTTATTTATTTATTCATGAGTGACACAGAGAGAGAGAAGCAGAGGGAAAAGCAGGGTCCATGCAGGAAGCCTGAAGTGGGACTGGATTCTGGGACTCGAGGATCATGCCCTGAGCCAAAGGCAGACAGATGCTCAACTGCTGAGCCACTCAGGTATCCCATTGCCTGGTTTTGGTAGTGTTAACTCTGGGCTCATAAAATGAGCTTAGAAGTGTTTGCTTCTAATTTTTGAAGAGTTTGAGAAGAAAAAAAAGAGTTTGAGAAGTATTCATATGAATTATTTTTTAAATGTTTGGTTGAATTCATCAGTGAAGCAATCTTATCTTAGACCTTTGTTTATTGGGAAATTTTGGATTATGAATAAAAAGATTGAATCAGTTGCTTCAGGATTTTCTATGTCTTCATGATTCAGTTGTATATTTGTAATTAGTTACAGCCTTTCTCTAGGGTGTCCCATTTGGTGATGTATAGTTGTTCATAGTAGTTACTTATGGTTCTTTGTAGTTCTGTGGTATCAGTTGTAATGTCTCCTGTTTAATTTCTGATTTTATTATTTGAGCATTCTATTTTTTTTCTTGATGCATTTAGCTAAAGGTTGATTATTTTTATCTTTTCAAAAATATTTTAGTTTTATTCATCTTTTTAAATTATATTTTTCAGTCTCTATTGCACTGATTTCTACTCTGATCTTTGCAATTGCCTTCTTTCTAGTTTCTTGAGGTTCATGTCTTTCTTATATCTTGTTATAGGCATTTAGTGCTATGAACTTTCATCTTAGAATTGCTTTTATTATATCTCATAATAAGTATTGGTGTGTTTATTTCCATTTTCATTTTCTCAAGGATTTTCTTTTGATTTCTTCTTTGACCCTTGGTTGTTCAGCAGCATACTGTTTACTCTCCACATATTTGTGAAATTTCCATTTTTTTTCTTGTATTTGATTCCTAGTTTCATACCATTGTGGTTGGAAAAGATGCTTGATATGATTTTAATTATATTAAATTTATTAAGACTTGTTTTTTTGACCTGGCATATGATCTTTCCTGGAGAATGTTTCATGTGGGTTTGAGAAGAATGTGTATCCTGTTGCTTTTAGACAAAATGTTCTGTAGACATCTGTTAAGTCCATCTGGTCTAGTGTATTATTTAAAGCTGATGTTTGGGGATCCCTGGGTGGCGCAGTGGTTTGGCGCCTGCCTTTGGCCCAGGGCATGATCCTGGAGACCCGGAATCGAATCCCACGTCAGGCTCCCGGTGCAGGGAGTCTGCTTCTCACTCAGTCTGTGTCTCTGCCTCTCTCTCTCTCTCTCTCTCTCTCTCTCTGTGTGACTATCATAAATAAATAAAAATAAAATAAAATAAAGCTGATGTTTATGTATTGACTTTGTTTCTAGATGATCTATCCCTTGGTGAGAATAGTGTATTAAAGTTAAAACTGTTATTCTACTCTCTTTCTCCCTCTATGTCTGTTAACATATGCTTTATATATTTAGATGCTCCCGTGTTCTGTGCATAAATATTTACAATATTGTATCCTTTTGTTGAATTGACCCCTTTATGATTATGTAGTGATTTTCTTTGTCTCATTATAATTTTTGTCCAATAGTTTCTTTTGACGTGAATATAGCTACATCTGTTATCTTTTGGTTTCCATTTGCATGGAATATTTTTGTCCATCCCTTTATTTTTCAGTGTGTGTATGTAATTAAAATCTAAAGTTGATTTCTTGTAGGCAACATATGGATGGTTTTCTTCTTCTTCTTATTATTATTAATTTAGCCACTCTATGTCTTTCAATGTGAAAATTTAGTCCGTTTACATTTAAAATAATTATTGGTAGTTATTTATTTTTGCCATTTTGCTATTTGTTCCTTGCCTGTTTTGTAGTTCCTGTGTGTCTTTTTTCTTGCTCTCTTCCTTTGTGATTTCTTTTTAGATTATTTATTCATGAGAGACACAGAGAAAGAGACAGAGACATAGGCAGAGGAAGAAACAGGCTCCCTGCAGGGAGATGATGTGGGACTTGATCACAGGACTCCGGAATCACGACCTAAGCCAAAGGCAGTTGCTCAGCGACTGAGCCATGCAGGTGTTCCTCTTCCTTTTTTTTTTTTTTTTTTTTTTTTTTTTTTTTTTTTTATTTATGATAGTCACAGAGAGAGAGAGAGAGGCAGAGACACAGGCAGAGGGAGAAGCAGGCTCCATGCACCGGGAGCCCGACGTGGGACTCGATCCCGGGTCTCCAGGATCGTGCCCTGGGCCAAAGGCAGGCGCCAAACCGCTGCGCCACCCAGGGATCCCGGTGTTCCTCTTCCTTTGTGATTTGATGATTTTCTGCAATGATATACTTACATTCTCTTCTCTTTGTCTTTTATGTATCTATTATAGGTTTTTGCATCATGGTTACCATGAGGCTTATAATAATTCATAAAAATCTATGTTAGGTTGATAGCAACTTACATTGAACATATTTTATTTATTTTTATTTTTTTCAAGATTCTATTTATTTATTCATGAGAGACAGAGAGAGAGAGAGGCAGACACAAACAGAGGGAGAAGCAGGCTCCATGCAGGAAGCCCAACATAGGACTCGATCCTGGGTCTCCAGGATCAGGCCCTGGGCTGAAGGTGGCGCTAAACTGCTGTGCCACCCAGGCTGCCCACTTTGAACATATTTTAAAACTCTCTCTATATTTACTCACACCCACATTTTATGCTTTTGATGTCACAATTTACATCTTCTTATCTTGTGGACTCCCTAATTACTGTAGTTATAATTATTTTTACTACTTTTGTCTTTTAACCTTCATACTAATTTGATTAGTGATTAGCCCACGACCTATACAACATTAGATGATTTTGAGTTTTACTACATGTTTACATTTACTAGTGAGAATTACACTTCCATATGCTTTCCTCTTACTAATAAGTCCCTTTTTGTTTCAGCTTAAAAAAAAAAAAAGAAGAAACCTTTAGCATTTCTTCTAAGTCCAATCTAGTGTTGATGAACACCTTTAGATTTGCTTGTCTGAAAGGCTTTCTCTCTTCAATTCTGAATGTCAATTTTTCTAGTTAGAAAATTCTTGGTTGGAAGTTTCTTTTTCTTTCCTCAATTTGAATATATTGTGCCACCCTCTTTTGTCCTGCAAAGTTTCTGCTGAAAAAAATTCTCTTACAGATATTCCCCTGTATGTAATAAACTGTTTTTCTCTTGCTGTTTTTAAGATTCTCTCTATTTATTTAACTTTTGACACCTTAATTATAATGTGTCTTGGTGTGGGTCTTTTTGGGTTCCTCTTACTTGGAATAATCTGAACCTCCTGGATCTGGATATCTATTTCCTTCTCCTGGTTAGGGAAGTTCTCAGCCATTATTTCTTCAAAAATATTATCCCTTTCTCTCTCTTTCTCTTCCGGGACCTCTATTATGCAAATGTCGGTTCACTTCATATTGTCTCATAAGGCCTTTAAGGTGTCTTCACTTTTTTTGTTTCTTTTTCTTTTGGCTGCTTTGATTAAGTGAGTTCCTCTGCCTTGTTTTAAGTTCACTAATTTTTCTCTTCTGTTTCTTCTAATCTACTGTTGAACCTATTTAGTATATTTTTCAGTTAAGTTACTGTATTTTCAGCTCTGTAACTTATATTTGTCACTTTTTTCTTGGACACGAAGACCAAAACATTCATTTTTTATTATATGGGAACATCACAACCAATATTGAGCCCTCCATTATTCTTAGTGACTATTTGGTACTTATAATTGTTATTGATGTTCTCACTTTGGTCATCTTTCTCTTCAACCTGATGAATGAGCACCCTTGTTATTTTGAATTGTTTATCATGTAAATTACTTATCTTCATTTCAATAAGGCCTGTTTTTGAGGTTTTATCTCATTCTTTCACTTGGAACATATTCCTCTGTTTCTTCATTTCTCTTGACTCTGTGTATTGGTTTCTATGCATTACATAAAAGAGCCACATTTCCCAGTCTTAAAGGAGTGATCTTGTGTAGGAAATGGGCCTTATTTTTCAACCTTGTCCATGCCTCTTTGTTGTCTCTGAAGTCTTTGTGATGATATAAGCATCCTATTTTTTAAAAATTATTTTCAGTATTTGAGGGTGTACAAGACCTATCAGTATCCCAAAGGAGAGGATATCAGTCTGCACCTAGATTCAGACTGATAGGAAATCAAATGTTCAAGCATCAGCTTTTAAGGTATTCAAGTATATACAATCCTGGAAGACAACAAGCATATTTCTGCTGGTTATCAGTGTTGGACAATCTAGAGATATCCCTTGGGTGACAAAAATTGGGATGCCAGACAAGTGTACAAACCCCTTTCTTGGTGATATTGACAACCTGACCATCAGGTTGAAACTCCAAGACAAGTAAATAGACCTCTTTAACAGAAGACTGAGGTGTGTTTTATTCTGTCATCTATGCTGTGTCCTGTGAATGTTAGCTGACCATGAATTATGTCACTATTTGTTATAATCCCATGGGACCTAGGAATGCAAGGTGATCAAGGGGCTACTCTTGGGTGGCAGCCACAAAAAAATGGAGCACCAGAAGTAAAAACCAGGCATCAGACACATGTACAAGCTTTCCTATGAGAGATAGGACTGCTCTGGAGCTAGCAGAGGAAGCGTGTGAATTTAATACCTGTTTTCCAAGGTCTTTGGAAAGGATTACAATTGGCCCTTAGATGTATGTTTAATTAGAAGCCTGCCCCCCAGGCAACAACTGTAAAAATGAACTGATGGGCCTGTTTCACAGGAAAACTGTGTGCCCTGGAGATGGTAGCTGGTTACAAATGCTTTGTTCAGGGATGCCTGAGTGGCTCAGTGGTTGAACGTCTCTGCATTTGGCTCAGGATGTGATCCTGGAGTTCTGGGATCAAATCTCACATTGGGCTCCTGCATGGAGCCTGTTTCTCCTCCTTCTGCATATGTCTCTATCTCTCTCTGTGTCTCTCATGAATAAATAAATAAAATCTTTTTTAAAAAAGAATGCTTTGTCCATTGGCTATAGTCCTGTTTGGCTTGTGAGTATAAGCCCCACTGGCCAAGAAAGGCTAGCAAACTAAGATATATCATGTGGGTGGCAGCTCAAAAAATCAGGGCACCAGAGAAGGATATAAGCTCCTCTCTAGGAGTGAGGCATAGGGAAAGCACAAATATGTCACCCACTATACTCTGTCTCCAGAGAATATTTCAGTAGATCCCTAGGTATATGTTAAATTCCTGGCATTCTGGTCACTGCCTTAAGATAAACAAGTAAGCCTCTTTAACAGAAAATCTAGGTGCTTTACAGTCAGCTGATTCCATGCTGAACCCAGGGGTGGGTGAGTCTACATAGGCAAGCCTTTAAAGAACTGTTTCTCCATTTGCTATAGCCCTGTGTGTCTTGTGGACATAAACCAACCCTGTTGGTTTTCAAAACTAGATGTCTTGGGAGCTTGTCTCAGGTGCAGGTCTTAAAATTTGGGGTGATGTTCTGATTTTCAGGTACACACTTGAGCTTTTGAATTTCTTCCCATTTGTGGGTTATAGTGCCAGGGCTGGGTTTATGGTGATATTGTGTCTCAACTTCTCTACCGACTTGATGTGGAATCTTCTTATCTACATGATGTGTAGCAGTTGTCCAATGAGTTTTTACCTTTTTTTCAGAGAAAATTGTTCCATATGTAATTATAGATTTGGTATGCTGGTAGGAAGATATGAGTTCAGGCTCTCCCTGCATGATTATCTTTATAACTAATGCAAGTGTTCTTTTATTTTTATTATGTATATTTTGCATATAAAGTATTTAGACTTTTGTTTTGTTTTGTTTTTAAGAAATTTGTATTAAATACGATTTTAAAGAACAAGAATGGGAAGCCCAGGTGGTTCAGTGGTTTAGCGCCACCGTCAGCCCAAGGCATGATCCTTGAGACTGGAGATGGAGTTCCACGTCGGGCTCCCTGCGTGGAGCCTGCTTCTCCCTCTGCCTGTGTCTCTGCCTCAATCTCTCTCTCTCTCTCTCTCTCTCTCTGTATCTCTCATAAATGAATAAATAAAATCTTTTAAAAAAGTAAAGAACAAGAATTAGAGGTGATAAGTGGAAGTAAGTATACCCAGCTCTTTCAAATATTTTATTGTAAAAGCAGAAGGAATATAGGTGTTAGATGAAAGCAAATAATGTGGCCCAAAAGAAGCTTTCATAGGTTTGTTTATATTGGAGATTTTATTTTGATGAGAATTTTTTGGATAGATTGTTTTGCTTCATTGTAAGTTAATGGAAGTGTTCTAGAGAAGAAAAAAGGAGGTGATGCTTTACTTCAGCCAAGTCATTGGAAAGGGGGGGAGGAGATCCATCCCACCATTCATTAACAGGGATTTTGTGTTCCAGCCACATTGAACATTGATAATTCTACAGGATTACAGTGTCTTTCATAACAACATGTCTTTGGACATCACATTTATTGTTCTTCATTCTGATTTCCTCACTAGTTTGTGAGCATTTTGTCTTACTCATTTGTATTTATTTCTACTGCTTAGTACTAGGCCTGACATATCATAGTTTGTCATAAAATGTTTGAATGAATAAAAAATAGAGATGTCACTTAAAAATACTAGATTATATAAAGTGTCTTGAAGGCATAATTAGTTCTTTCATCTCCTCACATCCCACAGGATACAAAGTCTGCAATTAAAAGAAGGCAAAGTAAACATATTTTTTAAAAAGTAAAGATACATTAATCCACTTTCCTCCAAAGATCTGTGAAAAGTTGAGAGTGTATAAGCCTTCTGTATTTAACAAAGAAAAGAAAAGTCATCTAGAGGAAATGTATACATGATGCTGCTACAAAATCTGGTCCATAATTATACATACCTTGTACTACCTAAAGCAAAAACCCCAAATGTCCACAAAAGGTAGGCTCATGTTTTTTTTCTTTTTTAAGATTTTATTTATTTATTCATGAGAGACACACACACAGAGAGGCAGAGACACAGGCAGAGGGAAAAGCAGGCTCCATGCAGGAGGCTTGGTACAGGACTCGATCTTGGGACTCCGGGATCACACCCTGAGCCAAATGCAGATGCTCAACCACTGGCCACCCAGGCATCCCTAGGCTCATGGTTCTGAAGATGCTTTGATTAGCAGCATATGTTAAAAATTGTGGGTGGGTCTTTGGATTAAAGAAGGAGGATTTCTATGAAGACTTAGACCAATAATATAGATAATTAAAGGAGAAGCTGGAAAAGGAAAAACCATGCTGATGTGCCATCTAAAGTAGCTCCTAGGCAAGAAGCTTTTAATTAGGAAACATGCTCCAAGTCCCATAAAAATGACCAGTTTTATTATGCAGCAACTGACTGTAAACTTGATAGGTTATAAAGCTGTTTCAAATTAGTTTTCTTGTCTCTCTTATTTTACTTTTTCTTTTCTTGCACCTTTTTATACTGTTCTTCAACAAATATCTGGCCCTATCCAAAAATGAATAATAAAATGAGCAGAACCACAGTAAGGTACTGTTTGTGTGTGTGTACGTGTGTGTGTGTGTGTGTGTGTGTGTGATATACCAAAAAAGAACAATCTTTAAAAGTGACAAAAAAAGTTAAAGAAATTATAGGAGCTTTAAAATATATTTTGTAAAAGATAAGACAAGATGCAAAGTAATCTGGCAAAGAACATTTTATACTAATAGTATAAAATGAAAATCTATAGCTATACTGTAAATGACTTTGCAAGGTCATTACTAAAGGACAATTACAAGTATATTACTAAAACCATTGTTACTTCAGGGAAATCAAACTATATATATATATATATATATATATATATATATATATAAACATGTATGTAATTCCATTATTATAGGAAAACTTTGGCTGCCCACAACAATGGTAGTCAAAGTGGAAGAATAAAAATTACCATGTGTGCACACTTGCAGAAATTTTCTTTTCCAGTTGGATAAATCTACTGGGAAGGGATGGATCTTCACTTACTATGTGTGCTGCATATAAAAGGAAGGTGTGCTTAAAAACTTTTTGCTCTCTTTACTTCAGTTAACACAGTTTTATTAATGGTGGGTGTGAGATTAATTATGTTGGGCTCCAGGTGTGTGCACTATAAAGAAAGACATTGCTATTTGAAATGAAAGAAAATTCCACCTAAATGCAATATACACAAAAATAGTGGATGGGCACAAAAGTCCTCCTAATTTTAATCATCTTGAAGGACATAGCAAGAAAAATCAATTTGATCCAATGGTGGCCACTAAGTACATTTCTTTTCAATGTGATTTTGAAAAGAAGTAAGTAGCAATTAACAGCTTCCTTTTTTAACTCTCTGAAGAGGTAGGCTGTGATAGCAATAAGTTCTTCAAATTGAGGAATGAGATAAAAACAATTCCTTCAGAACACACAGCTTATGAGAGAAGACTATTGCTGTGACTTCAAGTGGCTTATTCTGAGGACCTATCTCAGGTCATCTCTAGGTCATCTCTAGGTTGTGTTGAGCTCATATCCTCAAACTCCATTGCCCAAATCAGGTCATATGGCCAAACTAAATATATGTCAGAAGAGAAAGTGAGCTTCTCATGGAGGAGGGTGTGTTGTAAATATTGGGAACAATAATACAATCTATCATACACACCAAAAACTATTTGTGATTTTGATTATGAAAAATGATTTTTCCAACTACTTTAGAAAAAATTCTTTTTTATCGTTCTTTTTTTTTTTAATTTAAATTCAATTTGCCCAGTGCTCATCTTGTCATGTACTCTCCTTAATGCCTATCACCTAGTTACCCTATCCTCCAACACACCTCCCCTTCTGCAACCCTTTGATTGTTTCCCAGAGTTAGGAGTCTCTTATGGTTTTTCTTCCTCTCTAATTTTTCTCCACTCAGTTTCCCCCATTTCCTATGGTCCTTTCACTATTTCTTATATTCCATATATGAGTGAAATCATATGATAATGGGTTTCTCTGGTTGACTTATTTCACTCAGTGTAACCCTCCAGTTCCATCCACATCGATGTAAATGGTATTCATCCTTTCTGATGGCTGGGTAATATTCCATTACAGTTATATACCACATCTTCTTTATCTTTTCATCTGTCAAAGGACATTGTTGCTCCTTCTACAGTTTGGCTATTGTGGACATTGCTACTAAACATTGGAGTACAGGTGTCCCATCATTTCACTACATCTGTATCTTTGGGGTAAATACCTAGTATTGCAATTGCTGGGTTGTAGGATAGCACTATTTTTAACTTTTTGAGGAACCTCCACACTGTTTTCCAGAGTGATTACACCAGTCTGTATTCCCACCAACAGTGTAAGAGGGTTCGGTTCCCTTTTTCCCACATCCTCACCAACATTTGTTTCCTGTCTTGTTAATTAAAGCAATTCTGACTGGTATAAAGTAGACTCTCGTGGTTTTGATTTGTATTGCCCTGATGATAGGTGATGTGGAACATTTTTTCATGTGTTGTTGGCCATGTGTAGATCTTCTTTGGAGAAATATCTGTTCATATCTTCTGCCCATTTGTTGACTGGATTGTTTGTTTTTCAAGTGTTGAGTTTGATAAATTTCTTTATAGATCTTGGATATGAGCCCTTTATCTGATATGTCATTTCTGAATATCTTCTCCTATTCTGTAGGCTGTCTTTTAGTTTTGTTGACTGTTTCCTTTGCTGTGCAGAAGCTTCTTATCTTGATGAAGTTCCAATAGTTCATTTTTGCTTTTGTTTCCCTTGCCTTCATAGATGTATCTTGCAAGAAGTTACTGTGGCCAAGTTCAAAAAGGTTGTTGCCTGTGTTCTTCCCTAGGATTTTGATGGATTCTTGTCTCACATTTAGATCTTTCAACCACTTTGAGTTTATGGTATAAGAGAATGGTTTAGTTTCATTCTTCTGCATGTGGCTGTCCAATTTTCCCAACACCATTTAGTGAAGAGACTGTATTTCCCCCATTGGATATTCTTTACTGCTTTGTCAAATATTAGTTGACCATAGAGTTAATGGCCCATTTCTGAGTTCTATATTCCATTGATCGATGTGTTTGTTTTTGAGCCAGTATCATGCTGTCTATCAAGCTTTGTAATACAGCTTGAAGTCAGGCATTGTGATATCCCCATCTTTGCTTTTCTTTTTCAGCATTCTTCTGGCTATTTCGGGTCTTTTATGGTTCCATACAAATCTTAGGATTATTTGTTCCAAGACTATGAAGAGAAACTACTATTTTGATAGGGATTGCACTGAATGTGTAGATTACTCTGGGTAGTATAGACATTTTTACAATATTTATTCTTCCAATCTATGAGCATGGAATGTTTTTCAATCTCTTTGTCTTCCTCAGTTTCTTTCAGAAGTGTTCTGTAGTTTCTAGGGTATAGATCCTTTACCTCTTTGGTTAGGTTTATTCCTAGGTATCTTATGCTTTTGGGTGCAATTGTAAATGGGATTGACTCCTTAATTTCTCTTTCTTCAGTTTCATTGTTAGTGTACAGAAAAGCAACTGTTTCCTGAGCATTGATTTTGTATCCTGCCACATTAATAAATTGCTTTATGGGTTCTAGAAAATTTGGGGTGGAGTCTTTGTTTTCTATATACAGTATCATGTCATCTGGGAAGAGGGAGAGTTTGATTCCTTCTTTGCCAGTTTGAATGCCTTTTATTTCTCTTTGTTGTCTGATTGCTGAGGCTAGGATTTCTAGTACTGTGTTGAACAGCAGTGGTGAGAGCGAGCATCCCTGTTGTGTTCCTGATCTCAGGTTTTCCTCACTGAGAATGATATTTTCTGTGGGTTTTTTTTAAAGATTTTATTTATTTTTTCATGAGAGAGACAACAGAGAGAGAGAGAGAGAGAGGCAGAGATACAGGCAGAGGGAGAAGCAGGCTTCATGCAGGAAGCCTGATGTGGTACTTGATCCCAGGACTCCAGGATCATGCCCTAGACCAAAGGCAGGTGCTAAACTGCTGAGCCACCCAGGGATTCCCCTGTGGGTTTTTCATAGATGTCTTTTATAATATTGAGATATGATCCTTCTATCCCCACAATTTGAAAAGTTTTGATCAGGAATGTCTGCTGTATTTTGTCAAATGCTTTCTCTGGCTCAGTTGAGAGGATCATATGGTTCTTGTCTTTTTTTTTTTAATGTGATTTATCACATTGATTGATTTATGAATGTTGAAGCACCCTGGCATCCCAGGGATAAATCCCACTTGGTCGTGGTAAATAGACCTCTTAATGTACTGTTGGATCCTATTGGCTAGTATCTTGGTGAGAATTTTTGCATCCATGTTCACCAGGGATATTGTTCTCTAATCCTCCTTTTTGGTGGGGTCTTTGTCCAGTTTTGGGATCAAGGTAATTCTGGCTTCATAGAACAAGTTTCAATGTATGCTTTGCATGCATTTCTATGTTTGAAACAGCTTTAGTAGAACAGGTGCCATTCCTTTAAATGATTGGTAGAACTCCCCTGGGAAGCCATCTGGCCCAGGATTCTATTTTCTTGGGAGGTTTTTGATGACCAATTCTATTTCCTTCCTGGTTATTCATCTGTTCAGGTTTTTTATTTCTTTCTGTTTCAGTTTTCATAATTTATAGGTTTCCAGGAATGCACCCATTTCTTCCAGATTGCCTAATTTGTTGGCATATAGTTGCTCTTAATACATTTTTAAAGATCATATGTATTTCTTTGATATTTGTTGTGATCTCTCCTCTTTCATTCATGGTTTATTAATTTGAGACTTTTTTCTTTTTAATAAGTCTGGCTAGGGGTTACCTCTCTTATTAATTCTTTCAAAGAATCAGCTCCTGATTTCATTGATCTGTTCTACAGTTCTGATCTCTATTTCATTGAGTTCTGCTCAAATCTTTATTATTTCTCTTCTCCTGCTAGTTTAGACTTTATTTGCTGTTTTTTAATAGTTACTTTAGGTGTAGGATTAGCTTGTGTATGTAAGATTTTTCCAATTTTTTGAGGGAGACTTGTATCAAAATGTATCTTCCTCATAGGACCACCTTTGCTGTATTCCAAAGATTTTGAACAGTTGTGCTTTCATTTTTGTTAGTTTGTATTGCATTTTTAAATTCTTTAATTTCCTGGTTGACCCATTCAGTTTTTAGTAGGATGCTTTTTAATCTCCAAGTGTTTGAGTTCCTTCCAATTTCTTCTTGTGATTCAGTTCCGGTTTCAAAGCATTGTGGTCCAAAAATATGCAAGGAATAATCCCAATCTTTCGGTATTGGCTGAGACCTGATTTGTGACCCCATATGTGGTCTATTATGGAGAAAATTCCATGTGCATTTGAGGAGAATGCGTATTCTGTTGCATTAGGATGGAATGTTCTATATATCTGTGAAATCCATTTGGTCCAGAGTGTCATTCAAAGCCCTTGATTCTTCAATCTTGTTCTGCCTAGAAGATTTATCCCTGGCTGAAAGCGGACGGTTGAAGTCTCCTACTATTAATGTATTATTGTCTATGTGTCTCTTTACTTTGGTTACTCAATTTATCTTATTGGCTGCTCCCACATTAGGGGCATAAATATTCATAATTGTTACATCTTCTTGTTGGATAGATCCTTTAAGTATGATATATTGTCCCTCTTCATCTCTTAGTACAGTCTCTGGTTTAAAATCTAATTTATCTGATATGAGGATAATTGCTACCTGAGCTTTCTTTTGAAGTCCATTTGTGTGAACAACAGTTCTCCATCCCCTCATTTTCAGGCTGTAGATGTCCTTAGGTCTAAAATGAGTCTCTTGTAGACAGCAAATAGATGGGTCTTGCTTTTTTATTCAGTCTGATACCCTGTATCTTTTGAATGGATTATTTAGCCCATCACATTTGGAGTAACTATTGAAAGATATGAATTTAGCGTCATAGTATTACTTGTACAGTCCCTGTTTCTGCAGATTCTTTGGTCTCCCCCTTCACTTATAGGGTCCTCCCTAATATTTCTTGCAGAGCTGGTTTGGTGGTCACATATTCTTTCAGTTTCTGTCTATTCTGAAAGCTCTTTATCTCTCCTATTCTGAATGACAGCCTTGCTGGATAAAGTATTCTTGGCTGCATGTTCTTCTCATTTAGTATCCTGTATATATCCTGCCAGCCCTTTCTGTCCTGCCAGGTCTCTGTGGAGAGGTCTGCTGTTAATCTGATATTTATCCCATATATGTTAGGAATCTCTTGTCTTGAGCTGCTTTTAGGATATTCTCTTTATATCTGAAATTTGCAAGCTTCACTATTTTATGTTGGGGTGTTGATCATTTTTTGTTGGTTTTGGGGGTCCTCTCTATCTCTTGGGTATGAATGCCTGTTTCCTTCCCCAGATTAGGGAAGTCCTCAGCTATGATTTGTTCAAACACACTTTCTGGTCTGCTCTTTCAGTCCACGCCCTTGGAATCCCAATAAGATTGATGTTATTCTTTCTCAACCTATCACTTAATTCTCAGAGTCTGTCCTCATGGGCTTTTAATTGCTTTTCTCTCTTTTTCCTCAGCTTCCTTCCTTTCCATCAACTTGTCTTCTATGTCATTCACTCTCTCTTCTTCCTCATTTACCTTAGCTGTTAGAGCATCCAGCTCAGACTGCATCTTAGTTATAGTATTTTTAATCTCAGCCTGATTAAATCTCATTTCTACAATTAGAGATTCTCTAGAGTCTTTTGTGCTTTTTTCAAAGCCACCAGTAGTTTTATTTTATTTTTTAAAGGATTTTATTTTTTTATTCATGAGAGACACAGAGAGAGGCAGAGACACAGACAGAGGGAGAAGCAGGCTCCATGAAGGAAGCCTGATGTGGGTCTTGATCCTGGGACTCTGGGATCATGCCCTGAGCCAAATGCAGATGCTCAACTGCTGAGCCACCTAGCTGTCCTGAGCCATCAGTAATTTTATAATTGTAAACCTAAATTCTATCTCTGACATCTTATGTAAATCCATTAGAGCTGTGACAGAGTATTACTTCTTATTCTTTATTTTGTGGTGAATTCTTCCTTCTAGCCATTTTGTCCAATGCAGAATGGCTGTATGAGTGAGCAGAGTCAAGAATATCAACCATGACCTAAGTACAATATACCCTAGACGATTCCAAAGAGGTCACAGACCAAACAATAAAAGAAAAAGAAAAAGGAAAACAAATTAAAAAAAAAGTGAAACAAATTAAAAAAAAAAGTAAAAAAAAAAATTAAAATGGTAGGGTGAGGGAGAGAGAATACAGTCTCACAGAGTGCACCAAGACAGTGATCCTCTTGGTTCTGAGTGTATTTTGTTCTGTATGTTAGAAGGTGCCAAATTCCAAATTTATATAAACCAGCACAACCTATACAGAGAAACAGCAGCAACAAAAAGAAAAACAATAAGACAAAAGGAGGGCAGAATGGGAAGGAAGAGACAATATAATTTCAGATTGGGCCAACACAGTGCTCCACTTGGTTCTGAGTGTATTTTGGTCTGTAAGTCAGAAGGTACTAAATTCCAGATTTATATAACAAAACAAGGCAAAAAAAAAACCCTTAACTTATATATCTACAAAAATTAAATGGAATATGGTGAAAAGAATCCATAAATGAAGAATATATTTATGAGATTTAATTGTTAAAATATGAAGTCAAAAGAAAAAAACTTAAAATGAAAAGTTGATAAAATGTTGTAATTAAGGCAGTGAATAAAGAAAGAATATTGGAAATTTTTAACTGAAAAGATAAATGAATCACAAGGAAAAAAACACCTCAAGTTCTATGTACTTTTTCCCCCTCAATCCTGGAGTTTTCCACTCTGTTTGGTCAGAAAACTTGCTGTTCCCCTCTTCTTCCAACTGGTCTTCTGGGGGAGGGGCCTGATTCTAGGTGTCTGTGCCTCTTGGAGCTGCCCCACCCTTTGACTGGTGGTCCAGCTCAGGGTAAGCTGTTTGCCATTTGAGGTCTTTGTTCCTAGAGGCTGTGCCTCCCCAGGGTAAAAGGAAAAAATAACAATAATGGTAGGGTCCAGGTCTCTAGCCCTGGAGCCAAGAGCTCCCAGTGTGTCCCACACTGCAGGCTTTTAGTGCCCACTGGCTCAGATCCTCCTGAGGGCAGATGTGGGGCATTGATTTGTACAATTTGAAGGGTGTCAGGTGGCTGAAAAGCTTTCAAAGTCTTGTGTGCTGTCCCTCCTGGAGGAAGCTGACGATTCTGTCCTCTGCCAGGCCCTGGTATGGAGAGCAATCACCTCTTTGAGTATACACTGGCTCTGCCTCTCCGGGATGCCAGTGGAGGGTTGCTGCATTCCAGTCCTTCCAGGGGACACAGCATGGCAGCAGTCCCCTGATCTGACTGTGCTTTGAGGTTTATGCCACAGGTGGGGCTTTCTTGAAACCAGGCTCACTGACCTAAACCTGTTTCCAGCTCCAATGCTTACGAACCTGGCTGACTTAGGTGCCCCTATTTTTTTTTTTGTGCCTCCAGGAGTATTGAGACCTCACTGTCCCTCTTTTGATACTGCTCTATTTTACCACTGAGCACTTTTCAGGCAGGGAAGACTCTCAGGAGCAGATATCTAAAGGTCTCAATTTCATGTCCCAAGTTTGTGTCACTTTGCTGCAGCCGGCTTGCAAAGACACCCTCTCCCCGCTGTTTTTCTTCTCTGCACTCCTATCATACAAGAAGCAATCACATTTCTGTTTGTAGCATTTCAGCTATTCTTTTTTTACATCTCAAGTTGAATTCATAGGTTTTCAGGATGGCTTTAAGGTTATCTAGCTAAATTTGGGGGACCAGATGAATTGAGGATCCCTACTTTCTGCCATCTAGCCCCCCTCCAGAAAAAATTTTTATGTAAGTAAAATTTATGTACAAAAGTTTCAGGGATATCCCATATTCAATTTTCAGATGTCACTTCTACCATACAGCATTAAATAGATAACAAATATTATTTAATAAATAATAAATATTATTTAAAAAATAAATAATAAAATAAATATTTTACTACTCTTTTTTTCTTTTACACAAGCATTTCAATTGTTAATTGGGCAAAAGTGTATCTTAATCTGAATATTCTTTCAATAAACATGCCTAATTATTTTAATTAGCAATTTTAATAAAAGTCATAGTTGAAGTAAGTGAAGATATCCCATGTGAATTAGACTAGTGGAGGCGTAGAATTGCAAATAGCGTGATATATATTGTTAAAAGATTGTTGTTATATAAAACAGATTTAACTTATTGCATATGATTCAAGAAACCATACTTAGAAAATGCAGAAGACAGGGACGCCTGGGTGGCTCAGTGGTTAAGCGCCATCTGCCTTTGGCTCAGGGCATGATCCTGGAGTCCTGGGATGGAGTCCCACATTGGAGCCTGCTCCTCCCTCTGCCTATGTCTCTCCCTCTCTCTGTGTCTCTCATGAATAAATAAATAAAATCTTTTTTTTTAAAGAGCAGTTCGTAAAAGTTATTCATTTATCTAATATATCTATAATATTATGATCATGTTCTATGTATCTGTTCTTTATTTCTCTTAAAGTGCTGGAAAATGTGTGAATGAGCACAGAGAACACTTAAATTACCCTTCAGGCAAAACAGAGAACTAACTTTGACATGAACAAAGAGCAATTCCTCAGTCATGAAGGGTTGTGTGACTGTTCAATCCTGATCCCATATTTTAAAAATCACTGCAGTATGAATTAATACCACATTTTCTTTCTAGAAAGACAAAAAATCAATTTAAACAATTCTTGCATCTTTCATAAACCTGTGGTTTAAATATTTTCCACCATGTTACCCAGGATCCTTTCTACTTAGGTCTATCAGATATATTTCCATGTAATCTCAAAAAAACTCTAAAGATTATTTCTGGTTTTCTTTTTAAGAAATACAAGCAAATTGCAACATTTCATTTCCCCTTTCTATAATTAATTGATTTAAATGCATTTGTATTTGAAAGGCATACATAATTAATTCATCTATGTGATTTACTAGTATCTATTCCTTTTGATACTGAAGATGGTCTTTCAATCCATCAAGGTCTTAGCAGGAGCAGTACATTTTCAAACTCATTAATTGAGGATAGTTTTAAAAGCTGACTATTTACCAAGGTGTAATCAGAAATTAGGGACACCAACAAAAGGGTGTTTGGTATTCAAGGGCCAACAGAATTTCTATTTTTATTATTAATGTTGTATTTAACTGTTTTTAACTTATATATAAGCTCAAATCATTTAAGAAAATTCTAATAGAGATGCCTTCATGGCTTAGTCATTTAGGCAGAAGACTCTTGATTTCTGCTCAGGTCATGATCTCAGGATTGCAGGATTGATCCCTGCAGAGGGCTCTGCACCCAGCATGGAGTCTGCTTGTCCCTCTCCTTCTGCTCCTTTCCCATCCTCTCAAATAAGTAAATAAAATCTTAAAAAAAAAAAGAGAGAACATTCTAATAAAGTAAATAAAATAGTAAAAAAAAAATTAACCTAATAAACACTAAGATTTATTTTATATTCAAATCATGTGTTATAAAATCCACTTCATTAAAATATGAGTATTTATTACAGGTGAAGTGAAGATATTCTTAATAATTTGAGCATGGCTCATAATAATATTTTATTATTAATTACCTTGCAGAAATTTTTGTTATAATCCTTTTTATATGTATGGTGCTTTGCATTTTACAAAGAAGCTTTACAATTATTATCTTATTACCCAGAGTAACTCAATAGAATGAATGCTAATTTTCCAGATAATTTTCATTTACTTGAATGAAAAAAATCAAAGACCTAATTGAGTTTGATAGCACTTATGCAAGGTTGAATATAAATAAAGTTGTTACTTGCAGAAAACTGGTTTTATAGCCAAGACTTACCAGAGAAATAAGAAAGTAAAGCCATTCATTTAAAAATAAAAAACAGGGATCCCTGGGTGGCGCAGCGGTTTGGCGCCTGCCTTTGGCCCAGGGCCCGATCCTGGAGACCCGGGATCGAATCCCACGTCAGGCTCCCGGTGCATGGAGCCTGCTTCTCCCTCTGCCTGTGTCTCTGCCTCTCTCTCTCTGTGTGTGACTATCATAAATAAATAAAAATTAAAAAAACAGGGGCACTTGGATGGCTCAGTTAAGCATCCGCCTTTCTCTCAGATCATGATCTTACAGTTGTGGGATGGAGCCCCACACCGGGCTCCCTGCTCAACAGGGAGTCTGCTTTTCTCTCTCCTTCTCCACTGCCCTTCATGTGCATTCTCTCTTTCTCTCAAATAATAAAATCTTTTTAAAAAGTTAATTTTGTTTTCTATAATTTTTAAAAATGAGATATAAATAAGTAAAAATATAGTGATGGGTAATAATGATTGAATGACAATAATGATGGCTAACATGTGACAGATATTTTAAAAATAGTACTATTGAGTACATGGTTATAACTACCAGGATGAATATTCGATTGGAAACAACTGTGCCTAGCTTTGAGGCTCAGGGAAGTTTACTTTGTGAAGCATGTATCTGTTCATTAGTCATTGCTGCAAAAAGACTGTGATGCAAAAACCTCAGAAATGCAGTGGTTTAAAACAGTAATGACTTATTCCTATAGATTTGGGGGTTCTTGGAGAAGTTGTTGATCCAGGTCTGGCTACCTCATGCTTCTTCTTCTTTGTTTTTTAAAAGATTTTATTATTTATTTATTTATTTATTTATTTATTTATTTATTTACTTACTTACTTATTTATTTCTGAGAGACAAACAGAGAGAGAGGCAGAGACATAGGCAGAGGGAGAGGGAGAGGCAGGCTCCTCACTGGGAGCCTGATGTGGGACTTGATCTTGATACTCCAGGATCACTATGTGAGCCAAAGGCAGACGCTCAATCACTGAGCCACCCAGGTGCCCTATCTAATGCTTCTTTGGCTGATTGGAGTTAATTAGTCTGATTAGACTTGGCTGGGGTGATTCAATTCCACTTGTCTCTCATTTCTCTTTCAGGGATTATGATTGCTTGGGTATATTCCTATCTCATCAATGAGAAAGTCTCAGGACACCAATTAAAAAAACCACAAGTTCTCTTGAAGGTTAGGCTTAGGTTATCATTTTGCCTAATTTTACTGGCTAACGGAAGTGATATTTTCAAATCTAAAGTCAAGAAGTAAAATGGCATAGATACTTGGAACTTGAAGAATAGGGGTGAAGTAAGCAGCCTACTACATAGTTTTTCTTTAAAGAGTTCTTAGTGACTTGAGATAACAGCAAGATGACAAAATAGGAGATCCCTGCTCATATCCTCCCTCAGCAACAATAATTTGACAGTCACCCATGGACAAAAATGCCTTTGTGAGAACTTTGGGATCCAGTTAGTGGATGGTGGAGCACAGGGAGAAGAATTGATAGAGTAGATACAATATGGAATCACATACAATTACAATTGTTTTAGCAATAATCATAGTTTTAGGAATTGGGAATCAGTTAATTATGGAAAATGATCATCTTCAGTGCATCACCATTGACATAATTCAGATATCTGGCTATAGTACAAGAAGACTCTCTCTTGTATTTCACCACATCCTCAATTTCCCTTTCCTCCTCAGTTTCTCCTGCAATCTGAGGCCATACTTCATCCATTTTCATAATCACCCTGCTCTGTTAGTAAGCATTGAGACAGGAACTTATGAGGAAAGGGATGATTTTGGAAGACTTCCTTCTTAGCAAGATGAAAGTGAGTATTAGAACTAACTTTTATCAGTTAGTATTTTTTCAATAGATTTTAAAATCCCCATGACCAGCATGTTTGAAGGAAAAGGGTAATACTAGTCAATAAGAAGTAAAGGTATTGGGTTGAAACTACCTATTAATTGGTCAGCCAACTATTAAGCAATTAACCTCAAGTATTTCTTTGCAAAACACCTATTGTAGTCCATTTTAAGGTATTTTCTCTACCATGGTATTTGGTGCATTGCTCAACAAATGCTTGTTCCTTGCTGAATGTCATGGAATATTCCGTTTAACAGTGCTTTTCAGTGCTCCCTCTTCAACATTAATCAGTGAATAGAAAACCTATCAAAAACATTCTACCAAATGCCCTAGATTAGAAAAGAAATAATCAAAAGTATATTAGCTATTAATAAGGGAGGGGCAGCCAAGTGGAAGTCTGTGGGAGTTTTACTCTCTAAAAACCAAAAAACCCCAACAACAACAACAATAAAATTGGACTAAGTAAGGAGAGACTTTATTTCAAAAGACTAATGCATAGGCAGAACACCTTGACTACAAGATTTATGAATATCTAAAAGAGCAAGCAAAACTAATTTTCTTTTAGAGGGAGGAGTAAATAAGGCTTGAAGGAACTGGGTATGGGAGAGCAGAATGAGTGGCTGGTAGTTGAACTTGAACAGGAAGAGTCTGACAACAAAGCTTCTTTGTTAAGAACTAATTAATCAGTATATTAAAAACAAAACAAAACCAATAAAATTTGACATTCCAAAGTAATTCTTATTGATCTAAATTCTTTCATATTCAAATCCTACATTGGTCATTGTTCATAGACAACAAATTATTTACTGTCTCCCTTGCCTATTAATAAATATGCATGTGGATAATAACAAAATATGAGGGGTTTGGGGGATCCAATTAATTTACTACTGTTAAAGATGGAGACTTTAACTCACTACCATTAATTGTACCCTATTCACTTCCGTGTTTTGGTTTATTGTTTATTTTGTCTTTTTAAAAATTTTCTATATGTTTTCACTATTTTTTAATATTTCATATATATATTTAGCTTTTTCACTATTGGAATTCTCAAACTTTAGTGTCTATAAGAATCAGTTGAAGACCTCTTCAAAATGCAGAGGCCCAGTTTCCTCTGAGATATTCTGATTTGGTAGATGTAGGACAGGACATCTGCATTTTTATTCAACACTCTGTGTTCAGAATAGCCATGAAAAGGAATTCAAGAGATAGTCAAATAAGAACAAATAAATTGGTAAAAAAAAAAAAAAGGATGGATCATTATTGGAAAAACCTAAGTTGATTTGAAGAAGATGAAGGAATCAGGATTTGAAGTGCTATCAACCCAAAAATCCCTTGTATTTTTACTTTTCTCCAGTATTTCCCTGTGGTCTAGTCATAAAAGTAAAGAAGCATTTTTTAGAATCAATCTAGATTTCGACTGGCCGAGTGTGACAGAAAAAAAAAAATGGAGGTGGAGTGAGTGGATGGAGTCTATGAAGACTGTAAGGAGTTCAGTAGATCCAGGCTTATAAAGAATGAAGAGCAGAATGAGCTGTGGAAACATGAAGGCAGCATTGCTGATGTATGGGAAGAATTTGTCGTCCTTCAGTTAAAGTCAAAGAGAAGATGTAGATAAAAATATGGAAGACAGACCTTGCATTGATTATTTGTTTTTTAAATTTAAATTTAATGAATTAATATATAGTATTTTATTATTTTCAGAGGTAGAATTCAGTGATTCATCAGTTATATATAGCACCCAGTGCTCATTATATTACATGCCCTCCTTAATGCTTGTCACCCAGTTACCCCATCCTCCCACATTCCTCCCCTCCAGTAACCCTCAGTTTGTTTCCTATGATTAACAGTCTCTTATGGTTTGTCTTCCTCTCTGATTTTATCTTGTTTTATTTTTTCCTCTTCTCCTTTATGATCCTCTGTTTTGTTTCTTAAATTCCACATATAAGTGAAACCATATGACAATTGTCTTTCTCTGATTGACTTATTTTGCTTAGCATAATAGCCTCTAGTTCCATCCATGTCATTGCAAATGGTAAGATTTCATTTTTTGATGGCTGAGTAATATTCCATCGTACTGAATAATATTCTATTGTGTGGAATATATATACATACATATCACATCTTCTTTATCCATTAATCTGTTGATGGACATCTGAGCTCTTTCTATAGTTTAGCTATTGTGGACATTGCTGCTATAAACATTTAAAAGGTGCTCAGCATGCACTTTTTTTAAATACAAGGAAAAAATGTTTATAGTTATCTAGAATTTATACAAAAGTATATAATGATAAATATTAAGATATATTTAGTATTCTGTAGTAGTGCATATGAATATGTCTAGGAGTTTGATGAACCAAGAAGGATTTTCTGTTTACCACAGTTACAAGTTGATTATTATTTCATGTGAAACTGAAAGACTGTGAAAACCAGGCTTGTAAAAATAATTTTCCAATCTATGTGAGATCTTATGCCAGTTTTACCTACTGAAATAATACAGCTTAAATGGATTTGGCATAAATATAATGAGACTTTTCCTAAATGTTCTAGAAGTAATTACCAATGATCCAAATGACAATGTACAAATCACATTTTTTTATTGTATACTTTTTAAATTTAGCATTTTTTTGATCTATCACTGAAGAAAATCAGATTTTTTGAATGAAGAATGTCTGAAAGATGGGAGTACACAGTTCAAATGAAATGAGGTGGATAACCTGGCTCTCATTCAGATTTCTCCTGGACACATACCACAAAGCCTTGGGTCTCATACCTTGAAAAGCATAGAAATGGAGAGCAAGGTTCTTTGCATCAAAATTACTTTGCAAAATAGAGGAGTGAGAGTCTGGTTACAGCTTAGGAAAAAATAATTAGCATGGAGAAATAGGGACTACAAAGAAGACTAAATATCAACTATGTTGTGACCATATATATATCTCAAGTAAAGACTACAAAATTAAAATATTCTTCATACAAATGCATTTGCTATTGAAAGGTCAGGTCTGCATACCAGTTAACATGAGGCTTAGAGTCTGACATTTAGGTTAAAAAATCAGTGGAATCCTGAATAATGTTATATACTACATGCTTCCCTCTGGCAAGAAAATGTTCAGACATAAATAACATTTTCTCTTATTTCTAGAAAACTATTAATCCCAATAAGGTATATCTATGGCTAATAACTGTTGGCTCACATTGTGAGTAAAAAAATCTACTCTTTATGAAACATTGAATGAATTTAACATTGAAAACACTATTTGTTTGAGTATATCATACACTCACCTGAAATTTATAATAGTCTGATGAGATGATTTTGTTAATTTTGTGTGAATGGTTGAGATTATACAACTAGAAATCTACTCCTTTTGTAATTAAAAGGGAGATGATTACTCTTTGTATCGTAGGTATTATCTGAAGTATGATACTCTTCTATTGAATTTATAAATTATTACATAGGAAAACATTAATTCCTGACTTTATAAATGTGATTTTATTTTTAAGCGAATGGTTTCAAATTTTTATTACTTAGAAGATTAACTGGTGAAAAAATAAGACATTGATGAATACAAAATTTGTGCAGCTAGGATATTTATAAGAGTATATATGAAAGTGGCATTTTTAAAAGCAAAACTGTGGTCCCGTGATTGAAAAGAAAAAATGCCATGGAAAGAAGTAACCTCATTTTCAATGTACCAAGTGACTTTGTTGACAATACAGAAACAATCATCTGAGATGCCAAATACGTGCAAAGCGATATATTTTTAATTTTACCACTTCAAAACTGTTTTATATTCAGAACACATTAATAAAAACATTAAACATTACCAGGAAAAGTAAAATTGTTTTACAAGATGCTATTGCCTGAGTGTGCTTTTTCTATATATTTATGAAAAGTGAGAGATTAAAACACTTTTAATCCAAAATATTTCCTCCTAAAATACACAAAGGGACTTTTATGAACTTTAAACTTCAATTGTTTTTCCATGATTCAGTTATTCTCATGTATTCAGTCACAATTCTACTATTAGTCATATCTTTTTAAAAGTAGTTTTATGAACATAAAACCACTAGTTACAAAGTCATAAATAAAAACAGTGGATATGTTTTCATTGATTTTAAGAGTGGTAGAGGATATAAATTATAGTAAAACCAATTCTAGTTTTAAACCCTTATACCGTACAAGCCATTGTACACAGCTCATATACCTTAATGTAATTTTATCCTCATACCCGTCTAAGAAGTTGGGATGTTCTCAAATTGCAGTGTAGGAAACCGAAGATTATAAAGAAAAATTGCTTTACAATTACGTGGCTGGTAAATGAGCTCAGAGGCACATTCAGATCTGTCTGATTATAAGGATAGCTTTCTTAACATTTAGACTTTTCTGATGTAGAAATCCATAAGGACCCAAAAATGAAGTCTCAGGGCTAATTAGCAACAGGCTGTGTATGAGGTGTACTCAATCTATTTCTCTTGGCAGTATACTACATACATTGTATCTATGTCATTTTATACCTTAATTATAATTCCAGACATGCTGCTAAGTTTGTACTTATATCTGAAAAATTAACAATCACACTACTAACAGACAAAATATGATTATTTTCTTAGTCTGCTTAAATATATCTTTCTTGAAACGGCCCAGATTTCTTTCCCCCATCCAGGTTCATTTGGTTTCCAGATCCAACCAATTCTCATCAACATGTCTTCTCAACATATATATACTTCTCTCCATCCCCTCTGCCTTGGTCTAGAATGTCATCATTTTTGCTTGGCCATTGCTACTCAGTCTCCTTCCTCTGCTTTTCCCTTCACTTACTCCAGACATATAGTTCTAAAAGCAACAATGACCTCAAGTACAAAATGAATCCATAAACTAACATAACCAGTTATTTACCACCTTACCTTAATGTTGGATTTACTGACAGGGTAGCTGGCTTTGAAGCTATGCTCTTTATTTTCTTCCTTTCCTTTCTTTTATGTTCCTGACATACGTACAGTAAACTGTCCTCATTTAAAGTGTACAATTTTATAAGTGCAGACATATGTCTACATTTGTGAAATCATCACCATGATCAAGATAATGAACACTTGTCCCTAAAGTTTTCTTATGCACCTTTGCCATCCCACCTTCCTGCCCTGCCATGTGTCTCCTGCCACTCTCTCTGGTCTTATCTGGTTTCAGACTCTACAGGTAAAGCTTAATGCAGTCATAAATGCAAATATCTTCAAAGAAAATTATTTTCTTGAAATTCATATCATCTATTTATTCTCCTGAGTGAGGGAGCTTTGAATGATTTCATATTTCCTTTGGGAAATGTACGTTTTAATCTGTGCCAAAGAAAAACTGTACCAGATGAAGCTGGGCAGGAGATAAGTTATTCAAGAAGGCAATATGTTATTGAGAAATGGTCATGGAGATCAAGACTATTACGATAAGGATGGGAAATTAACTCAACTCTGCGGGAACAAAAGGCAGGAGAGTGTCTTGAGTGTTGGGGTGAACTAGTAGGAAAGTACTAGGAGATGTTAGGACACAGGTTAGTCAATATTATTAAGTCATCTGGGTTTGCTAGTTGGTACTTATGCAAGTTTGGCTGCTATCTTCTCACAGACATTAAGAGATAGGAGGACTAACTTCTTTGATAATTATATTTCAAAGAGATGGCTTCTAGGTATTTGAGAATGACATTTCTGGGTTGTAAAACTGACAATAGTCTGGGAGAAGATTTGTATCTCAAAGAGACAGAAAAAATTTACAATGGCAACTTTTCAAAAGAATATGGTTCAAGAAAAGGGAGGTCAGGGACCTATAGTCAGGAAGAAATCTGAAGTTTAGTCAAGTTGAGGGGAAATTTAAAGTCATCTTGGTCATCTGGCATCTATCTCACTTAGGTATTTCCTTTCTGTGTAATTTAGTGCTGCAGTCATATATATCTATGTACATACATACATGTACACATAGATTTTAAATTTCATTTAGACAGCTATCCCTAAAAAATTCCTGACACTAGGTCATAAAGATATGATAAATACCAAGAGAAAATGTATTTCATTACCCATAATGAAAATGATCAGCTTTACTTAAAATTATATATTGAGACTGCAGTGTGAATTATAATAGCACATTTTTATTACATAGTGTATATGTTTATTAAATAGCATGTTTAAATTTACTAAATAGCATGCTTTTCCCAATGGGAATATTGAAGGTTTCACAAAGATGTTTACTCCTACGTTATTGTAGTACAATAAATTAATATAGCTCTGTGAAAAGTAGATAGATAGCATATGTAGAAACACATATACTCATATTTTTTTCTATTTTGACTCAGTAAATTTAATTTTAGTGTTTGTCCTAAGAGAATAATCTAAATGAAAAATAAAATCTTTGCATATATGTCTGTATTCATGTGTATGAAGATATATATGCAGGTATATATGTATGTATTTCACATATGTCTATATGAGTATGTATATGTATAGATAGATATCAAAATATCTAATAGTAGTGACTTTTCCTAGAATTCATCTAGTCTCCAGAAATAAGATCTATAGGTTCTTGAGTTGTTACTTATAGACTAATGGTCAAATACAAATATCTTGATTCTTTTTAAATACTTGATACTTAAGTGTACATTTTTTCTGTAAATGCACAATAAAATGTTTGGAGGTGTATTTTCAGATAGTGATTCATTTGTCCTTCTGGAAAACATTATCATGAGTTGGCTATGATCATAGATAGAAGGGGTACAGTCTGGGGTAATTGAAAAGAAAACAACTCATTTACCCAAGTCAATAAGTAGGTTTATTAGATACTGTCTTCTGATAGTAGAATCACTTAGGACATTTTAATTTTGTACCACATAAGTTTTTAGTAGATGTTAAAAATCATCAATGTACCTATAATAACAATGATACCATTGAGACTAATGTTTTCTATTACCTAATACTGGTAACATAATAATAATGTAAAAATAGCTAATATATCTTGAGGGTTTATAATGAGTAAGGTACTATTCTGAATTACTTACATGAATTACCTGGCCTCATTCCCACTACAACCCTCTAAGGTGGGTACTTTTATCATCTATCTATAGTTTACATATGGAGTCTGGGACACAGGGACATTATTTAACTTGTCCAAGTGGTACAGCCTGCTAGTAATATGGCTGGGATTTGGGATCAGTGTTTTCAGTAGAGCTGACAGTGTGTTCTTTCTTAGGTATTTGCAAAGTGAAGATTTGTCATTTTCTTTCATGGAAGAGTATTTGAGAATTTCTAAAACTAAGAAATAGGATCAACTTTGGTCTTCAACTAAATTCTGTATTTGTGAAGAACATTAAAACAACGTTTCAACCAGGAGCCTGTTTTACAAGATGATAGTTTTATTCATTTTTTTCTTAATCTTTTGTTTTTTCTTCTTTTCCTATTGTTGAACTTGATTGGAGAAAAATATTAGCTCGGTAGTCTGCTCTCAAAAGAATACCTAGTAAAGAATATGGTGGAAGGGTAGGGGTCCTCAACTCACCTGACCCCACAAACTTACTTTGATAACATTCAAAATATCCTGAACACCTATGAATTCAACCTGAATTTTAAAGGGAAAACAGATGGAGTGCTACAGAGAGAAAAGTTTTTGCTTCTAACAAGCTCTTCATTTTTAAGCTTTTTCTTTTTTGAATTTCATATTTCTACAATTACATGTCTTAGATATATTTTTCATATCTGGATTCCCTTCAATGTATTCAATGTAATTTTGTTAGATATACAAGATAGGATTTTTGTTTTTTTGGTTGGTTTTTCTGCCTCATTTTGCTTTACAATGGTGGGAGTTAGTACCTTCTAAAACATGACCAGCATACACCCTGAACCAAGTGAAACACTGTTTTTGTTGCTTCATTCTATGAGAATATATTCTCTCTTCCTTCCCATTCTTCCTGCCTCTTTTATCCTGTTTCTGTTTTTGTGGTCAATGTTGGGGCTTTATATAAGTATTACTGGTTTGTATAAATTTGGGATTGAGCATCTTCTAACATACAGAACAAAATACATTCAGCACCAAGAGGATCACCCTCTGGAACTCCTCAGGTAGACAACATTCTCTCTCCACTATCACTTCCTTACTACCACCATCTCCCCCACCCCTTTGTTTTTTACTCTTTTTTTCTCTTCTTTTTTTTTTTTTCTTCTTTGTTTTTGGTTTTGGCTGTTTATTTTTACTACTTTGTTTTCAAATTTGTTTTTCACGTTAGTGGTCCTTTTGTTTTATTTTGTTCTGTTCTTTTTCTTTTATTTTCTGGTTTCTGACCTCTTCAGAATCATCTAGGGTGTATTTTACTTAGGTCATGGTTGATATTTTTGACTCAGCCTGCTCATACAACCACTCTGCACTGGACAAAATGACTAGAAGGAAGAATTCACCAAAAATGAAAGAACCAGAAACAGTACTCTCTGGCACAGAGTTACAGAATTTGGATTTCAATACAATGTCAGAAATTCAATTCAGAAGTACAATTATAAAGCTACTGCTGGCTCTGGAAAAAGAAAATACTCTAGAGACTTCATTACTGCAGAATTGAGATCTAAGAAGGCCATTATTAAAAATAGATTAAATTAGATGGAATCCAAACTGGGTGTTCTAATGGCTAGGGTTAATGAGGTGGAAAAGAGAGTGAGTGACATAGAAGACAAGTTGATGGTAAGGAAGGAGCTGGGGGAAAAAGAGAAAAACAATTAAGAGCCCATGAGGAAAGGCTTAGAGAAATAAATGATAGCCTGAGAAGGAAGAATATATGTCTAATTGGGATTCTAGAATAGGCAGAGAGAGAGAGAGAGGGGGCCACAAAGCATATTTGAACAAATCATAGCTGAGAATTTCCCTAATTTGGGGAAGGAAACAGGCATTCAGATCCAAAAGATAGAGGGGACCTCTCCCTCCAAATCAACAAAAACTCTTCAACACCTCGACGTTTAATAGTGAAACTTGCAAATTTCAAAGAAAAAGAGAAAATTCTTAAAGCAGTGCAAGGCAAGAGATTATTAACTTAATGGGGAGAAATATCAGATTAAAAACAGACCTCTCCAGAGACCTGGCAGGCCAGAAAGGGTTGGCATGATATATACAGAGTACTAAATTAGAAGAACATGCAGCCAAGAATACCTATCCAGCAAGGTTGTCATTCAGAATAGAAGGAGAGATAAAGATTCCAGACAGGTGGAAACTGAAAGAAAATGTGACCACCAAACCAACTCGGTAAGTAATATTAAGGGGAGTAAAAGAAAGAGGGAGCCCAAAGAACAAATCCACAGAAACACGGATTGAATAGGTAATACTATGACACTAAATTCATATCTTTCAATAGTTACTCTGAACATGAATGGGCTAAATGATGCCATCAAAAGACGCAGGGTATCAGACTGGATAAAAAAGCAAGACCCATATATTTGCTGTCTACAAGAGACTCGTTTGAGACCTAAGGACACCTACAGCCTGAAAATGAAGGGGTGGAGAACCATTTACCATTCAAATGGTCCTCAAAAGAAAGCTGGGGTAGCAATCCTCATATCAGATAAACTAGAGTTTATATCAAAGGCTGTAGTAAGAGATGAAGAGGGACACTATATCATACTTAAAGGGTCTATCCAACAACAAGACCTAACAATCATTAATATTTTTATGCTCCTAATGTGGGAGCTGCCATGTATATCAATTAATAACCAAAGTAAAGAGATACTAAGAAAATAATACACTAATAGCAGGAGACTTTAACACAGAACCTTCAGCAAATGACAGATATTCTAAGCAGAATATCACCAACAAAACAAGAGCCTTAAATGATACACTGGACCAAATATATTTCGCAGATATATACAGAACTTTCCATCCAAACACAACTTAATACACATTCTTCTCAAGTGCACAAAGAACTTTCCCCAGAATAGAATACATACTGGGTCACAAATCTCACCCGATATCAAAAGATTGGGATTGTCCCTGCATATTTTCAGACCACAATGCCTTGAAATTAGAACTCAATCACAAGAAGAAATTTGGAAGAATTTCAAACACATGGAGGTTAAAGAGCATGCTACTAAAAGATGACTAGGTCAACCAGAAAATTAGAGATGAATTAAGATTCATGGAAATGAATGAAAATGAACATACAACCATTCAAAATATTTGTGATATAGCAAAAGTGGTCCTGAGAGGGAAATACATTGCAATACAAGCCTCCCTCAAAAAATTGGAAAAAATCAAGTACACAAGCTAATATCACAACTAAAGGAATTGGAGAAAGAACAGAAGGAAAGCCTACACCAAGCAGAAGAAGAGAGATAATAAAGATTTGAGCAGAACTCAATGAAATACAGACCAGAGAACTGCAGAACAGATCAACAAAACCAGGACTTGATTCTTTGAAAGAATTAATAAGATAGATAAACCCCTAGCCAGACTTATTGAAAATAGAAAAGACTCAAATTAATACAATTATGAATGAAAGAGGAGAGATCACAACCAATACCAAGGAAATACAAACGATTTTAAAAACATATTATGAGCAGCGATATGCCAACAAATTAGTCAATCTAGAAGAAATGGATCCATTTCTGGAAAGTCACAAGTTACCAACTGGAACAAGAAGAAATAGAAAACCTGAACAGGCCAATAACCAGTGAAGAAATTGAAGCAGTCATCAAAAACCTCCCAAGACACAAAAGTCTAGGGCCAGATCCTTCCTAGGGGAATTCTATCAACCTTTTAAAGAAGAAATAATACTAATTCTACAAAAGCTATTCCAAAGGATAGAAAGGGATGGAATACTTTGAAACTTGTATAAGGTCAGCATTACCTTGATTCCAAAACCAGACAAAGACTCCACCAAAAAAGAGGATTATAGACTAATATCCCTGATGAACATGGATTCAAAGATTTTCACCAAGATGCTAGTCAGTAGGATCCAAGTACATTAAGAAGATTATTCACCATGACCAAGTGAGATTTATCCCTGGGATGCAAGGGTGGTTCAACACTCATAAAACAATCAACGTGATAGATCACATCAACAAGAGAAAAAACAAGAACCATAGGATCCTCTCAATAGATGCAGAGAAAGCATTTGACAAAATACAGCATCCATTCATGATTAAAACTCTTCAAAGTGTAGCGATGGAGCGACATTTCTCAATATCTTAAAAGCCATTTATGTAAAGCCCACAGCAAATATCATTCTCAATGGGGAAACACTGAGGGCCTTTCTCCTAAGATCAGGAACACAACAGGGATGTCCACTCTCACCACTGCTATTCGACATAGTACTAGAAGTCCTAGCCTCAGCAATCAACAACAAAAAGAAATAAATGGCATTCAAATTGGCAAAGAAGAAGTAAAATTCTCCTTCTTCCCAGATGACATGATATTGTATATAGAAAACCCAAAAGACTCCACCCCAAGATTGCTGGAACTCATACAGCAATTCTGCAATGTGGTAGGGTACAAAATCAATGCCCAGAAATCAGTGGCATTTCTATACACTAACAATAAAATTGAAAAAAGAGAAATTAAGGAATCAACCCCATTTACAATTGCACCCAAAAAGCACAAGATACCTAAGAATAAACCTAACCAAAGAGGTAAAGGATCAATACCCTAAAAACTACAGAACACTTCTGAAAGAAATTGAGGAAGACACAAAGAAATGGAAAAACATTCCATGCTCATGGATTGGAAGCATAAATATTGTGAAAATGTCAATGCCACCCAGGGAAATTTACACATTCAATGCAATCCCTTTCAAAATATAATAGATTTTTTTCACAGAGTTGGAACAAATAATCTTAAGATTTGTGTGGAATCAGAAAAGACCCCAAATAGTTAGAGGAATATTGAAATTAAAACAAGACCTGGGGGCATCACAACGCCAGATTTCAAGTTGTACTACAAAGCTGTGGTCATCAAGACAGTGTGGTACTGGCACAAAAACAGACACATAGATCAATGGAAGAGAATAGAGGACCCAGAAATGGCCCCTCAACTCTATAGTCAACTAATATTTTACAAATCAGGAAAGACTCTCCACTGGAAAAAAAAAAAGACAGTCTCTTCAATAAATGGTGCTGGGAAAATTGGACATCCACATGCAGAAGAATGAAACTAGCCATTCTCTTACACCATACACAAAGATAAACTCAAAATGGATGAAAGATCTAAATGGGAGACAAGAATCCATCAAAATCCTAGAGGAGAACACAGGCAACACCCTTTTTTAAGTTGGCCACAGCAACTTCTTGCAAGATACAGTTATGAAGGCAAGGGAAACAAAAGCAAAAATGAATTATTGGGACTTAATCAAGATAAAAAGCTTCTGCACAGGAAAGGAAACAGTCAAAAAAAAAAAAACGTTAAAAAAAAAGGAAAGGAAACAGTCAACAAAACTAAAAGACAACCTACAGAATGGAAGAAGATATTTGCAAGTTATGTATCAGATAAAAGGCTAGTATTCAAGATCTATAAAGAACTTATTAAACTCGAGACCAAAGAAACAAACAATCCAATCATAAAATGGGCAGAAGTCACGAACAGAAATGTCACCAAAATGTCACCAATGGTCACACATGGCCAACAAGTACATGAGAAAATGCTCCGCATCACTTGCCATCAGGGAAATACAAATCAAAACCACAATGAGATACCACGTCACAGCAGTGAGAATGGCGAAATTAACAAGACAAGAAACAACCAATGTTGGAGAGGATGTGGAGAAAGGGGAACCCTCTTACACTGTTGGTGGGAATGTCAACTGGTACAGCCACTCTGGAAAACTGTGTGGAGGTTCCTCAAAGAGTTAAAAATAGAGCTACCCTATTACCGAGAAACTACACTACTGGGTATTTACCCCAAAAATACAGATGCAGTGAAATGGCAGGACACTTGCGCCCCAATGTTTATAGCAGCAATGTCCACAATAGCCAAACTGTGAAGGAGCCACAGCGACAGATGAATGGATAAAGAAGATGTGGTCTATATATACAATGGAATATTAGCCATTAGAAAGGACAAATACCCACCATTTGATTCAACATGAATGAAACAGGAGGGTATTATGCTGAGTGAAGTAAGTCGATCAGAGAAGGACAATCATCATATGATTTCACTCATAGGGGAATAAAAGAAATAGTGAAAGAGATTATATGGGAGAGGAAGGGAACTGTGTGGGAAAAATTAGAGATGGAGACAAATCATGAGAAGCTTCTATCTGGGAAATGAACAAAGATTTGCAGAAGGGGAAGTGGGTCGGAGGTTGCGGTAACTGGGTGATGGGCACTGAGAAGGGCACTTACTTGAGGGGATGAGCACTGGGTATTATACTATATGTTGGGAAACTGAACTTCAATAAAAACAAATGAAAAAAAAAGCATACCTAGTAAAGGCAAAGAACATTTAAAGGAATAAATCCTTTTGTTCCCTATCTGACAAAATATAGGACTATGGTACAATGAAATATCTCAAATGAATTCTCAGCAAAGAGGGAAAAGAAACCTGTTAAAATGTAACAGCTATTTGAATTTTTTTCCAAGATAAATCAAGTACATTTCATTTCATGTGGAGCCCTCTTTCATGGAAATTGTTGGGAGACAGACTGAGCAATACCAAAGTAATTGGATGCTTCCTGCAATGTATAAGCAGTCCATGAAAAGTAATCAGTGAATCCTATCTCTTAGTATCTGTATACATGATCAATCCAGTGTGCTCTTTACTAATGCAGGTTGAAAATATAATTCAGAATAAACATATATTTGGCTTAAATAAAATGGAGGCATTACTTGTGAATGCTTAGGGAAAATATTTTACAAAGGAGAAAAATGGAATACACATCAAATTCAATCCCCTAAGACAACTTCACTAGTAACTTCATATATATTTTCCAGCCATTTTACTTTGCTTATATGACACACATGGTTCAATTTCATTTTGTTTTTTTATGTCTTTCAGTTCTGTTTATCATTTGAAAGTTCTGCTTTCACTTAGTTGTATGTGGTGCATAACAATAAATATTTCTATGTAAGATGACTGCTAATGATTAAATATAACTTTCTTGTAATATATAACTTATTCTAAATTACTGATACACTATCATTAACCATTCAGTTTGTTCACTATAGTGAACTGAAGTGCTGTTGGAGTTAAATCTTTAAACAATCTTCATTAATAAAAGCCTATATTTTAACATTTTAAAGATACCACAGGACATTAATTGCAACAATGATATAAGCTTAAGACTTAACGAATTAGTTATTGATGCCAAAAGTACTTTTAGCACCTTTTAGGTGTTCACTAACAGTGACTTCAGAAATGTAGCGATTTAGAAATCTTCATTAATCTAAACTAAATGCTAATAGTAGATGTGAGGATAGTCTCCTACTTTGTTTACAATTTGATAAATACTTTGTTGAAATGTTTGTATTCCTTTTGGAGAGTTTTACATTATGTTACCAGATATAAGTTAGCAGATAAGTTTTATGCATGTAAGACTGAACTCTGAAAGAGTCTAAACAAGATTGATTGTATCTTCCCTATTCATTCCTTTATTAACTCTTGCATTCAATCATATAGGAACTGTGTTCACAGACTTGCATACTATCCTCTCTGCCCTATAAATTTCCTCAGTAACATGTATTTTTACTCTTTAGTTGAAGCAATTTAAGATAGACCTTCGGGACTCATCTCACCAGATAAAGTGTCCTTTTAGCATCACCACTCAGTGGTGATGATAATAGTTACCCATGGCCTTATTTACACAGCTATTAAGCAATATGGATGATATTTTCTTCTTAAATATGCCATACTTTCAAGTAGATTATCTAGAATGTTGTAAAAAGAAAAACAACATAATTAATTTGCATTAAAGGACATGTACATATATTGTCCTTTTTTTACACTGCAGCAGATTTTCTCACGTAAACAAAAATATTTATACAAAACTCAACATCTCATCACACTTTATACAATAGCCAAAAGGTAGAAAATACCCAGGTATCCATCAATGGATAGATAGGTAAGTAAAATGTGGCATATCCTTACAATATACGTAATACTATTCAGCCTCAGATTTTTTTTTTAAGATTTTACTTATTTATTCATGAGAGACACAGAGAGAGAGTCAGAGACATAAGCAGAGGGAGAAGCAGGCTTGCCGCAGGGAGCCCTATAGGGGACTGGATCTCTGGACCAGAGATCATGCTCTGAGCCAAAGGCAGACACTCAACCACTGAGCCACCCAGGCGTCCCATCAGCCTTAAAAATTAATGAAGCATTGACACATTACACAATATGAAGAAAACTCAAAATTATTATGCTAATTAGAAGAAGACATACATAAAAGATCACCTATTATATGAGTCCATTTATATAAAATATCTAGAATAGATAAATCCATTCAGATAGAAAGCAGATTGGTGATAGCCAACAACTAGGAGGAAGAGAAATAGAGAATGAAGGGTATAGATTTTCCTTTGGGGACAAATAAAAATATTTTGGAGCTAGATATGGATAGTGGTTGTAAAAACGGTGCAAATGAAGTGACATTTAGTTGTGCCCTTTAAAATGGTTGAGTTAATATAATGTAGATCAATTAAAGAAATAAAAAATGATGTTTACACAGAAAGATTTTTTTGGGGAAAATCTTTACAAAGGTTCCTAAGTAATTTGTTTCTGAATTATCAATGAGAATCAAGTCCTATTTAAAATGTTTTAATTTCAGTTGACAAAATCATTGTAAATTAAATTGACAGTTGAAAACAGAATAAGAAAAATGGGATTTTTCTTAAGTCTATTGGAAAACAGAACAGTAAGAAATAATACCAATAATACACCAAAACAAATTACCACAACTACTTTTCACTCAGCCAATTGAGTCCTGTGTAACTTGTTTTTGTAAGAGTAGGTTTTGGATTAGCCTCTCCTTTACCATAAAGTTATGCTTTGGACTAAAATGAGTCCTGACAAATGTCTAAGTTATGTCAGCTTTCATCTTTGAAGTCTGGTCTATTCTTTCAAATATCAGTAGTAAAGAGTATATGGCTTACTTTTTTTTTAATTTTTATTTATTTATGATAGTCACAGAGAGAGAGAAGTAGAGACACAGGCAGAGGGAGAAGCAGGCTCCATGCACCGGGAGCCAGATGTGGGACTCGATTCTGGGTCTCCAGGATCGCGCCCTGGGCCAAAGGCAGGCACCAAACCGCTGTGCCACCCAGGGATCCCATGGCTTACTTTTTATACAATTTTCTGAGCTTGCCTTTCTCTATTAAAGTCATGTCATCTAGGCTGTGAGCCTTAAGGTGAGCCAAGATCATCTGTAGATGATAGTAAATAGATGTGATTAATTTAATATAGTAACAAATAATAAAAGAAAGGAGAGGACTAAAATCCTTTGCTAGAGTAAATTACATAATAATTTCATCAGTATTTCCTCATTGATTCTCCTGGGGCTCAGAATATGTTATGTACAATGATAGCATTACCAGATCTAAACCTTCCAATCCTTTCTGTAAGTGCACAATTTCTCACACATGTATAGACATTAGTAGCATTTCAGCTTTACAAAAATATTTTTGATTTAGTAATTTTTTCTCCATACTTCTTATAAATATTTAAATATTTAAGAACTACAGGACATAACATGCACCTAGGAACACACAATTTTAGCAAATTTAATTCAATAATACATAACAAGGAAAATACATGATAACCAAGTGATATTTTTCCTCAGAGTACAATTTTGTGATGACATTTAAAAATCAGTTAATATAATTAAACAGATTACAAAATATAAGGAAAACCATATGCTCAACTTAATAAATAGGGATTTGGCACTTGCCAAAATCCAAGATTCACTCTTGATAAATCTTCCAGCAAAGTGGGGAATATAAAAGAACTTCTTCAACCAGATAAAGGGTATTATATCCTGGGGCTGTCAGAACAAAGTACCACAAGCTGGGTGCCTTAAATAACAGAACTTCTTTGTCCCACTATTCTGGAAGCTAGAAGTATGAAATCAGCAGGGCTGGTTTCTTCTGAGGGCTGTGAAGGAAAAAATTATTTTATGCCTCTCTCCTTGTTTCTGGTGGCTTCAGGCACTCCTTGGCTCATAAATGGTGTTTTCCCTGTGTCTTCACATCATCTTCCTTCTGTGCGTGTCTGCCCTTGTGTTCTAAACAGGCATCTAAATTGAAGAAGTAAAACTGTCTTTATTATAATATAACATGATCATCTGTATTAAAAATTCAATGGAATCTAAAAAAATGCTGTAAGAACTAACAAGTATGTTTAGCAAGGATGTAGGATATAAGGTCAATATACAAAAATTAATTATATTTAATATATTAGCAACAAACACTTGGAAATCAAAATTAAGCACTACCTTTTATGATAGCTTTAAAAAACCTGAAATACTTAGGACTAAATCTGACAAAATATGTGTATGACACTGAACAAACACTGAACAAACACAAACCATTGTTGAAGAAGATCTAAATGAAGAGAGTTATACTGCATTTATTTGTTAGAAAACCAAATAGAAAGAAGATGCTAATCACCAAATTTGATCCATAGATTCAGTACACTCTCAATCAAAATCTCAGAAGGTATTCTTATAGAACCTAAGAAGCTAACTTTAAAATTCATAACAAAATACAAAAGACAGAATAGTTAACAATTTTTAAAGAATAATATAATACTAACATTACTTGGTTTCAACTAGTATGTCTTTTTTCTTTTTCCCCCCATAGGTTTTTATTATTATTATTTATTATATTTTTTTAGAAAGGGAGAGAGAGAAGGAGAGGGCAGGGGAGGGGAAGAAGGAGAGAGATAATTTTAAGCAGGCTCCAGGTCCAGCACAGAGCCCATAACCCTGAGGTCATGAGTGGTCTTGGGCTGAAACTAAGAGTTGGATGCTTAATGGACTGAGTCCCTCAAGTGCCCCTTTTTTTGTTCTCCCTCCCTGTCCTCTCCTTCTGTTTATATTTTATATATTCTGAAGTTGTCTAATAGTACAATGATCCTTGATAAGTTTTCTTTCTTTGTATATATGTATTTAATTTTGTATCAGTTCTGTTGTTATGCCTTCACGTTTATTGCATTTTCTTCTCTGATATCTAATCTGTTGTAACTCTATCCAGTATATTGTTCATTTCAGGAGTTATAGTTTTCATTTCTAGAGGTTCAGTTTAAGTCTCTTTTCTAACTTTTGCGTCTACACTTGTTCAATTTATCTACTCCTTTTTGAACATAGGGAATATATTTTAATATCTGTTCAATATCCTTTGCTACCAGTTCTAACAGCTGTGTCAGTTTGGGATTGTTTTGATTAATTCTTTCTCCTCATTGTGGTTCATATTTTCCTTCTCCTTTGCTGACTGCTAATTTGGATTTAATGCCATACATTTTGAATTTTATCTTTTTATTGGATATTTTTGTATTTCTGTAAGTATATTTGAGCTTTGCTCTGAGATGCTGTTAAATTACTTGGAAATACTTTGATTTCTTCAGTTCTTGCTTTTAAAATGTGTTACACAGAAATAGACTAGCATGTAGACTAAAGCTAATTTTGTCTTGCTAATGAGTCAAGAAGTTTTATCCAATACCTTGTAAATTTTGATGTTTTTCAGTTTGGCTAGCCCTGTGGGAACATTAACTACTATTTCCTCTACTCCTTTCAGGTGGTAATTTTCTTGGTCTTTGATAGTTTACTCAGTGTTGAGCAGTACTCTACTGAGTAGTTAAGTGAGACCCACTGCAAATCTTTGGATTTTTCTCTTCATTTCTTTGTTCTCCAGTTCTCTGTTCTAGTCATCTTAGACTCTCAAATAAAGAACTCCATCAATTCAAATGGATTCTTCTTATTTATGTAATGGCCTGGAAACTCTTAAAACAGTGAATCACAACTCTTATGGGGCCACCTGTTTGGGTCTTGTCTCTTAGGGATAACTGTCCTTTGTTGCATAATATTCAAAGTCTTAAAAACCATTGTTTTGTATAGTTTTACTTTTTTTGATTGTTGCAGATAGAAAATTGAATCTTATCCTTTCTGCAGCATGATGCCCTGAAGAAGTGATCCTTTACTTCTTTTATGAAGCAAATGACATTTTTATCATGGACTTATTTTTTAAAATGACTTTTTTTAGTTGACACATTATAGGGTAAGGAATCAAATCCAGTGACTTGCTTACTGGCAATGAATTATTTGAGAGTAAAAGATAATGAGTTAAAAATCTATATCCAAACAATTAAAAGTGGGCTATGCCAACAAAGAGTGACTTTCAAAGTTTACAAATTGCTGTTAATAGAATTTACACCAATCTTGGACTCCAGAAGGCGAAAAGATTAAAAGCTAAGTATCTTTTTTGTTGTTGTTGTCATTGTTTGTTGATTTAAACTTCACCTTAAAAGAAACTTTCTAAACAACTCTATAGGAAATACTTTTTTATAATAAAGGCCTCAAAAGAAATTTTCTATTATACATAAACACATATACAATCAAATATTTATTTGAAAACATATTTTGGATCAAAAACTTTTAGCTGACAAAATGCTGATGTCATTTGAGATATGTATTTAAAAGAAATCACTAATGTGCTTCCATGCTGCTTTTGTCTTTCATCACCAAAAGAGAAATGCATGGGGATATACACCCATTAAATATATAATAGAACTGACTTTTAACATCTTTAGAGAGGACATGTGGATTTTCCTTCTTGTTCTCCTAAATGAGAGCCAGAAATTTGCATACATAACACAATAACCCATAAATTATGCTTACCATGTAAAATTAATAAAAATTAAGTTCATCTCTTATTCAGTAGGTTCTATATATAAAACCTTGTGTGAGCTTCTGATATTCAAAAATAAATACAGTCTGATTTTGAGGAATTTAGGTTCTGGAGAGGAGGACAATGTTTGAAGTATTTATTCCATAGCATGTGATGCTGCTTGCTATTGTAGAAGAGAAAAGAACTTTGGCAGTCTTGGAAGAAGTCCAAAGGGGAAATTATTCCTGAGTTCAGTCTTTAAAAACATAGGTAAAGGAAACAGGAGAAAATGGGCATACAGAAGTTTTCAAAAGGGAAGGACCCTATGTATAATATCCCTAAACTACTCTTTTAAGGAATTTATCATGTGTAATTTTCTGATAGATCATTATTGTAATGATTTTAAAAGCACATTTTCATATTAAAATTTTAGATTAGTTAAATGAAACTATATATTGCCCACTTGTGTCTTTAATCCATTATCCATATTGTAGGTGAGCTACGTTATCACAGTATAATCTTTCCATGGCAACTTCTGCTTGAATCTCTTTAATAGTGATTCTCCCAATTCCAATAGGAAAAAGTCCACTGCGTTTAAAATATGCTCCAAGTTCCTTCACATTCTGGTCACTAGTAGTTCCTTTAATGTTATCTCATTTTCATGTCACTTTCCTCATTGATTTTAGGATCAGCCATATCAATTCCCATGTTGTTGTTCCTTTTAAGTTTCAGGCTTTTTTTTTTTTTTTCCAGCAAATATTCTTACGCTTCTTGATATCTTTTTTCCTGGCATTTTTTCCTCCATCAGCAAGAGTCCACAGAGATTCCTGCATACTGGAAATGAGACTTTCTCACCCCAAAACCACCAAACTTCTGACAGCATTTCCTAGAAGCAATCTCTGTCTTCTCAGAGGCAGACCAACATTGGTCTCTATGCCTTTGGTTTTCATATCTTTACTTGCCAAAGTGGGGAAGGGTAGAGGTCTCCACCCCTATCCTCCCCAAATTTACTGCCTTGTTAGCACTATCTGCCTTCAATCATCATCACTGCTCTCACTGTGCACTTACTTCCTCTTTATGTTAGGCACCATGAGAGGCACACCTGCAGGGCATTCTGCATTTCCCCTGGACTAAGCCAAAACTTTTACTTGTTTACTGGATCCTATCCCCTTTCTTTTATGCAAGCACAGTCCTCCAGCAACATTCCCCACTACCTAAAGAAACACTGGATTTTCTTTCACACTATTTCTTGAACTTGACCATCAAACTTGACCACATTTACCTCTCTACGTACTTCCCAATTATCTCTTCCCCTTTACATCAAATCTTCTCCCTAAAAGCTGCCTAGGTTCTACTCACATCTTATTTTATTACCATCTCTTCACTAAATCCAGCATTTTTAAAGTTACCAATGATCTCCATATTGCTATATTCAGTGATAAATCCCATTGACCTTTCAGTAGAATTCATCAAAATTATCATTTCTTCTTTTTGAAACATATTCTTTCTTGGCTTTTTGAGAAGTGTGCTTGCCCTGTTTTCTTTCCATCTCATCATTCTATTCCTCAATCTTCTTTGTGAGATATCTCTCATTTTTATGAGTGTGGTAATATAGGGATGTTCCAGGCGTAGTCCTTGATAGTCTCTTTTATGAATACATACTTAATCTCTTGGTGATCTCAGTCTCACAGATTTAAATTACCATCTCCATTTGCCCCAAATGATCAGGCTCCTTCTTTCATCCCTTGGCTCACCTGTAGTGTTATCCTTCGTGGCCTCTCTGTTACTCCCTACTAAACTCCTTGCTGGTGCTTGAGGTTTGTTAGCAGTACCTTTGAAACTTTTCATCTGCTATTTTTTCTGCCCCAAATGTCTTTGTCTCAATTATTTTTATGGCTGTCACCTGCTTTAAATACTTGCTCAAATATAACCTCCCCAGTGAAAAGTTTCTTGACCAATCTATTTAAAATTACCCATCACTTTCACCTTGGCACTGACTCTACACTTGCTCTGGTTTGTTTTTCTTCACAGCCTTTATCACCTAACTTATATATTTTACATATTTATTTGTATGTTTTGTGTCCCCCACCCAATAGAATATAAAGTCTGTAAGAGAGAGATTCTCCCCCACTCCCATTTTGTTCAGTAATGCCTCCACTGCTTAGAAAAGAACAGTTAGGTATTTCTAAATTCTTTTTGGATAAATAAATAAGTGAGTGGAACACTTGTCCATGTTGTCTAAATCTTAATTTACCTTTAGTACTCAGTATAGTTTCATTGTTTCTAGCAAGTTTAGCCTTGCTAGAAGTCTGTGATGAGACCGTGTGCCCAGGTCTCATTATGGTGTGCTTTCCTTATAATAAGAATTACTGTGCTATACACATTGTTACCACTTGATCAATTGCCTGTATTTCTCACTAAACCTAAATCATGGGCTAAAAGAAGGGCTAAGTCTTATTTGTGGATCTTATTTTACTAATATTTAGAAGAGTTCCTTGCAAAAACAAGGTTTTCCACTTAATGGATTCTTAATATGTCTTGTGATCAGATTAAAAGGTATATGGAAAGTACTTTCAAAGCTGATTGAAATAGTTTATAATGTATATAACTTCTTAGAAAGTATTCCTTTTGTTAAAACTAGTACTTAAAATGGATGGGTTGTTTTGTATCCCCTATATTTCTGAACCTTTCAAGTAGCTATCAGGGAAGTCAGATCTCACACTTTGTAGCACAGTGGAAGAACCACTGCCTCAAGTCATCTGGAAAAGTTAAATATGGGTGATGGATATGTTGCAAATCCTGCTATGGAGGCCAATGGGGGGCAGGCTGAAGGCAAGCCTAACCATAGGGAAGACTGAATCAACGACCTATGTTGCTTCAATTTTTTTTTGTCTTTTAATAAAATTGAAAATTATTTCTCTTTAATGTAATAAGAGGTTTCTGAGCAAATTTAAGCTATTATAGCTGTGTTTGCACAATGCAATAATTTTTAATTTTTTAAAAGTATAATTAACATATAGTGTTATGTTAGTTTCAGGTGTGCAATATAATTCAACAATTCTATTCATTCCTCAGTCCTAATCAAGAAAAGTGTACTCTTAATCCCTTTTATATATTTTATCTTTATGTCTATACCTCCCTTCTGAAGCCACCAGTTCTCTGTATTTGAGATTCTATTTTTTTCTTTTTTTCCCCTTTGTTCTGTTTCTTAAATTCCACGTATAAGTGAAATCACATGGTATTTGTCTTTCTCTGACTGATTTATTTTGCTTATTATTATATCCTCTAGGTCCATCTTTGTTGCAAATCACAGTATCTCATGTTTTTCCTGTAGCAGGGTGATATTCTACTGTCATCTACTTATGGATAATGGCTTTGCTTCCACATCTTGGCTATTGTAAATAATGCTATAATAAGCATAAGGCTACATGTTTCTTTTTGAATTAGCGTTTTTATTTTCTTTGGGAAAACAGTAGTGGAATTCCTATTTTTAATTTTTTGAGGAATCTCTGATGTTTTCCATAGTGACTGTATCAATTTGCATTTTCATTTTTTTTTTAATATTTATTTATTTATGATAGTCACACAGAGAGAGAGAGAGAGGCAGAGACACAGGCAGAGGGAGAAGCAGGCTCCATGCACCGGGAGCCCGACGTGGGATTCGATCCCGGGTCTCCAGGATCGTGCCCTGGGCCAGAGGCAGGCGCCAAACCGCTGCGCCACCCAGGGATCCCCAATTTGCATTTTCATAAACAGTTCACAAGGGTTCATTTTTCTTCACCTCCTCACCAACATTTGTTATTTCTTGTCTTTTTTATTCTAGCCATTTTGACAGATATAATATGATATCTCATTGTGGTTTTGATTTGCATTTCCCTGACAGTAACATTGAGCATCTTTTTATGTCTCTGCCATCTGTATGTCTTTTTTGGAAAAATGTCTATGCAGTTTCTCTGCTCGTTTATAAAATCAGATTATTTGTTGTTTTTTTTTTTGGTGTTGAATTATCTAAGTCATATATATATATTTATATATGAATGAATGAATATATATATATATGAATGATATTAACCTTTCATTGGATATATCATTTTCAAATATATTTTCCCATTCAGTAAGTTGCCTTTCCTTTTGCTGATGGTTTCCTTTGCCATGCATGCACTTTTTATTGTGATATAGTACCAATAGTTTATTTTACTTTGATTTCCCTGAATTTAGAAGACATATCTAGAAAAATGTTCCTACAGGTAATGTTAAAGAATTACTGCTGATGTTCTCTTCTGGGAATTTAATGGCTTTGGGTCTCACATTGAGGTGTTTAATACATTTTGAGTTTATTTTTGTGTAAGAAAGTGGTGTAAAAAAGTGGTCCAGTTTTGTTCATTTGCACATAGCTATCCAACTTTCCCAGCACCATATGTGGAAAAGACTGTTTTTACCCAGTTTCATATTCTTGGTTTCTTTGTCATAGATTAATTGACCATATAAACATGGTTTTATTTCTGGGCTCTCTATTTTGTTTAATTGATCTATGTATATGTTTTTGTGCCAGTATCATACTGGTTTGGTTACTGAAGTTTTGTAGTATATCTTGAAATCAAGAATTGTGATCCTTCCAACTTTGTTCCTTCTCAAGATTGCTTTGTAATTCCATACAAATTGTAGGATTATTTGTTCTAGTACTATGAAAAATGCTGTTGTTATTTCAGTAGGGATTACATTAAATCTGTAGATTACTTTGTATAATATGAACATTGTAACAATTTTGGTTATTTCAATCCATGAACATAGAAAATCTTTCCATTTGTTTGTGTTGTCTTTAATTTCTGTCATCAATGTTTTCTAGTTTTCAAAGAACAGGACTTTTACCTCCTTGCTTAAGTTTATTCCTAGATATTTTATTCTTTCTGGCACAATCATATATGTGATTGTATTTTAAATTTCTATTTCTGCTACTTCATTATTAGTATATAGAATTGCAACTGGTTTCCATGTATTAATTTTGTATCCTATAAAGGCAAAAAAAAAAAAAAAACCGCTTAAAGACAAAAGAATCGCGGGAGTCACATAGCATTCAGGTTATTGATTTCTCAGAAGGTCAACATGAACCTATTCAGGGACATTCCAATCAGGGTGTGGGGGAAATGGTTTTCTTATTATAAACAGAATGCTTTTTGTTGCTAAAATTTCAGGAAGGTTGGGAACCCTGAGTGGCGCACGGTTTGGCGCCTGCCTTTGGCCCAGGGCGCGATCCTGGAGACCCGGGATCGAGTCCCACGTCGGGCTCCCGGTGCATGGAGCCTGCTTCTCCCTTTGCCTGTGTCTCTGCCTCTCTCTCTCTGTGTGTGTGACTATCATAAATAAATAAAAATTAAAAAAATATATTAAAATTTCAGGAAGGCGCCTGGATGGGCTGCCTCTGGATTAGGGCTGGTTCTACTTGCAGGGGGGGTTTCTTCATACTGAATTCATTCATTAATTCTAATAGTTTTTTGGTAGAGTCTTGAGGGTTTTCTGTGTATATGTAATTTGCAAATAGTGACAATTTTATTTCTTTCTTACCAATTTGGATGCCTTTTATTTCTCTTTCTAGCCTGATTGCAGTGGCTAGGACTTCTATTACTATGTTGAATGTAAGTGGTAAGAGCGGACATCTTTTTTTCTTATTTCCAAATTTAGAGGGAAAGTTTTTAGTTTTTCATCATTGAATAGGGTGTTAACTGTGAGTTTTTCATATATGGTCTTTGTCATGTTGAGGTATGTTCTCTCTAAAGCTAGTTTGTTGAGAGTTTTTGTCATGAATAGATATTGTACTTTGTCAAATTCTTTTTATGCATTTACTGAGATGTCCATCTAGTTTTTATCCTTTCTCTCTTTTTTAAAAAAATATTTATTTACTCATGAGAGACACAGAGAAAGAGAGAGAGAGAGGCAGAGACACAGGCAGAAGGAGAAGCAGGCTCCATGCAGAGAGCCGGATGTGGGACTTGATCCCAGGACTCCAGGATCAGGCTCTGGACTGAAAGCAGGCGCTAAACCGCTGGGCCACCCAGGGATCCCCTCCTTTCCCTTGTTAATGTGATGAATTACACTGATTGATTTGTAAATATTGAACCATGCCTGCATTTTGGGAATAAATCCAATTTGATCATGGTGAATGATTTTTTAAATGTATTGTTGAATTTGATGTGTTAATATTTTATTGAGGATTTCTACCTCTATGTTTATCAGCGATATTGGCCTGTAGTTTTCTTTCTTTCTTCTTTCTTCCTTTCTTCCTTTCTTCTTTCTTTCTTTCTTTCTTTTTTTTTTTTTTTTTTTTTTTTTTTTTTTTTTTTTTTTAGTATCTTTTTCTGGTTTGGGTATCAGTGTAATGCTGGCCTCATTGAATAAACTTGGAAACTTTGCTGTCTTTTATTTTTTGGACTACTTTCAAAAAGTAAGTATTAACTCTTTTTTCAATGTTTGGTAGAATTTGTCTGTGAGGCTGCCTGGTCTTAGACTTTTCTTGGTTGGAAGATTTTAAATTCCTGATTCATTTTCATTGTTATTAATCAGTCTGTTCAGATTTTCTATTTCTTTCTGCTTCAGTTTTGGTAGGTTATATGTTTCTCAGAAGGTTTCCATTTCTTCTAGATCATTCAGTTTGTTGGCATATCATTTTTCATAAAACTCTTATAATCCTTTGTGTTTCTGTAGTGTATGTTTTTATTTCTCCTCCTTCATTTGTTTACTTTATATATTTGAGTTCTCTTTTCCTCTTGGTAGGACTGGTGAAAGATTTGTTGATTTTTTTTTCTCAGAAATAGCTTCTGATTTAATTGGTCTGTTCTATTTTTCTCATAGTTTCTATAATATTTATTTCTACTCTAATCTTTATTATTTCCTTTTCTTTTGCAGGTTTCAGCTTTTGTTTTGTTTTTTTTTTTCTAGCTCTTTTAGATATGATTAGGTTTTCATTTGAAGTTCTTGCTTTTTAAGGAAGCCCTGTTATTACTATAAACTTCCCTCTTAGGCGATCCCTGGGTGGCTCAGCAGTTTGGCGCCTGCCTTTGGCCCAGGGCACTATCTTGGAGTCCCGGGATCGAGTCCAGCATTGGGCTCCCCGCATGGAGCCTGCTTCTCCCTCTGCCTGTGTCTCTGCCTCTCTCTCTCTCTCTCTCTCTCTCTGTGTCTATCATAAATAAATAAATAAATAAATAAATAAATAAATAAATAAATCTTAAAAAAAACACAACTTCCCTCTTGGAATTGCTTTTGAGGCATTCCAAAGCTTTTGGACCATTGTATTTTAATTTATATCCATGTATTTTTTTTTAAATTTTCTCTTTGATTTCTTGTTTTACCCATTCTTTTTTTTTTTTTTTTTTTTTTTTTTTTTTGTAGCATGGTGTTTAATTTCCATGTATGTGTGCTCTTTCCAGATTTTTCTTGTGGTTTATTTCTAGTTTCATAGCATTGTGGTCAGAAAAGTTAAATGGTATGACTTCAAACTTTTTGAATTTGTTGAGATTTGTTTCAACAAAAATATATGATCTATTCTGGTGAATGAATGTTCCGTGAGCACTTGAAAAGAATGTGTAATATGTTGATTTAGGATGGAATGTTCTGAATATGCCTCTTAAATCCATCTGGTCCAATTTGACATTTAAAGCCATTGCTTTCTTGTTGATTTTCTGTTTGGATCATCTGTCCTTTGATATAAGCAGGGTGTTAAAGTACCCTATTATTACTGTATTACCATTTCTCAGTTCCTTTGTGTTTGTTATTAACTGCTTTATGTATCTGGATGCTCCCATGTTGGGTATATAAGTACTTACAATTGTTAAATCTTGTTGGATTGTCCCCTTATTGATTATATAGTATCCTTTGGTACAGTCTTTGTTTTATTTTTATTTATTTATTTCTTTTCAGTCTTTGTTTTAAAGTCTATTTTGTCTGATATAAACAAAATAATAACAGTAATATAACTATTCCTGCCCCAGCTTTCTTTTCACATCTTTAGCATATAAATGCTCCTCTATCCTGTCACTTTCAGTCTGCATGTGTCTGTAGGTCTAAAATAAGTTTCTTGTAGGCAGTTTATAAATGGTTCTTGATTTTTTTAATCCATTCTATTAATGTATGTCTTTTGACCATTTAGTCCATTTATATTCAAAGTAACTATTGAAAAAAAAAACAAAGTAACTATTGATAAGTATGTATTTATTGCCATTTTGTTATTTGTTTTATGGTTGTTTTTATAGATCTTTTCTGTTCTTTTTTTCCCTTGCTCTTTTCTTTCATGATAAGTTGGCTTTCCTTAGTTTTATTTCTCTTTATTCTTGCATATCTTTTACTGGTTTTTGATTTGTGATTACCATTAGGTTTGTATGTAACATCTTCTGAATATAGCAGTCTATCCTAAATTGATGGTCATTTAAGTTTGAACTAATTCTTTACTCCTTCCCTGACCAGCACACATTTTAGGTATATGGTGTCATACTTTACTTCCTTTTATTTTGTGACTTCCTTGACTTTTATAGATATACTTATTTTTACTGTGTTTGTTCTTCCCACTTTTCTTACTCTTACTTATGGTTTTTTCTTTCCATTCAAATCCCCTCTAACATATCTTATAGGGCTAGTTTAGTAGTCATGAATTCATTTAACTTTTTTGAGGGAACTTTTTATTTCTCCTATTCTGAATGGTGACTTTGCTGGATAGAGAATTCTTGGCTGCAGATTTTTTTCCTGTCAACACTTTGAATATATTATGCCTTTCTCTGTTGGCCTGCAAAATTTCTGCTGAAAAATCAGGTGATAGCCTTATGGGGTCTCCCTTGTATGTAACTATTTTCTTTTCTCTTGCTTCTTTTAAAATTCTCTTTATCACCAATTTTTTGCCATTTGTATTATGTGTCTTGGGGTGGACCTCCTTCAGTTTATTTTGTTGGGGGAATCTGTACCTCCTGGATCTAGATGTTTGTTTGCTTCCCTGGATTAGGGAAGTTTTCAGTTATTATTTTTAAGTAAGTTTTTCTGCTCTCTTTTCTCTCTTCTTATTTTTCTGGAACCCTGCAATGCAAGCATTATTACACTGGATGGTGTCCCTGAATTCCTTTAACCTAGTCCCATTTTGTATTATTGTTTTTTCTTTGTGCTATTCAGCTTGCTTGCTTTCCATTACTCTCTTCCAGTGTGCTGGTCTATTCTTCTGCATCCTCTAATCTGTGATTGTTTTCCTCTAGTATATTATTCATTTCAGCCATTGAGGTCTTCATCTCCAACTGGTTATTTTTTATATTTTTTAATTTTTTTGTTGAAGGTCTTGTTGAGATGCTCTACTCTTTTCTCACGTGCAGTATGACAATTACTTTATGACCATTACTTTGAATTGTGCATCAGAGATATTGCTTACCTCTGTTTGATTTAGTTCTTTTTTTTAAAGATTTTATTATTTATTCATGATAGACAGAGAGAGAGAGAGAGAGAGAGAGAGGCAGAGACACAGGCAGAGGGAGAAGCAGGCTCCATGCCGAGAGCCTGACGTGGGACTCGATCCCGGGACTCCAGGATCACGCCCTGGGCCAAAGGCAGACGGTGAACCTCTGAGCCACCCAGGGATTCCCTGATTTAGTTCTTTTGATCTGATTTTGTACAGTTCTTTCATTTGGGACCTATCTTCTATGTCCTAATTTTGTCTAACTCTCTGTGTGTTTCTGTATTACAAACCTCAACTCCATCTTCTAATCATGAGAGTAATGGTTTTATGTAAGAGATCCTGTGGTGCCCTGCAGTACAATGACCCTAGTCACCAGGGGGTACTCTAGGGGTGTCTCCTATGTGGGTTGTATGCACCCTATTGCTGTAGCTGAGCCATTTTTGCCTTCAGTCCAGTGAGAAGCAATGACCTACCTCGCTTACTGTGAGCATACAGGCAGGGTTTGGTCCCTGTGCTGTTGAGGGGAAGCTGACATGGGCTAGTAGTTAGGGAATGCCAACACTCAGGGTAGCTGTATGCTAGGGCTTCAGCTGCAGTGAAGTCCCTGTGTTGTAAGCTAAAAGAATCAGGCAAGCTGGTATGTGTGGTTATCACCCTCTCTCCCCAGGACAGGAGGCACCTGTGCTGAGTCTAGTTCCTCTCAGAGCTACTTGAAAAGTATCCTGGAGTAACAGCTGCTTTTGGAAGGACATTTGCCAAATGGGGTGGGTTTATAGGGGAATACAGAGATGGGGCACATGTTGCTAGCAAGATAGGTAAAGCATGTTCTTACTGACTCCTGCAAATGTCCAGTTACCTAGGTTGTAGGCTAGAAGAGAAATAGGTTTCCAATAGCACTTTTCTTTCTGGAAAAGTCTCCTAAAGATCCTTGCTCCTCCAGTGCATACTCTGAGATTAGTAAGTAAATCTTCACACATTCCCCAGGCCCTTTTCAAACTACTGCTTCTATGTTTGTCTTGGTAGGATTATTTGTAATGCTGACTCTTTAAGGGTGAGGACTCAGTTTTTTGTTGCTCTCTGGCTCTCTTGGAGCTAAGCCCAATGATTTTTAAAGTACCCAGAGTTAAGCCCTGCTGATATAAAGAAAATGATGAAGTTGTGGCTCCTGGTATCCTTTTCTCTTTTTTCCTTTCTCTCTTTCTTTTTTCCTTTTTCTTTCTTTCTTTCTTTCTTTCTTTCTTTCTTTCTTTCTTTCTTTCTTTCTTTCTTCTTTCTTTCTTTTTTCTTTTTTTCTTCTTTCTTTCTTTCTTTAATATTTATTTGAGAGAGAGAGAGAGAGAGAGAGGAGAATAAGAGAAGAATAGGTGTGCATGAGTGGTGGTAGAAGTAGAGGGAAGGAATCTTTCAAGCAGACTCCATATTGAGCACAGAACCCAATGTCAGGCTGATCCCAGGACCCATGAGATCAAGACCTGAGATGATACCAAGAGACGGATACTTAACTAATTGAGACACCCAGGCACCCCACCCCACTAGTTTTCAAAGCCAAATGTCACAGTGCAGCTCCCCTGTGCTTGGGGTGCTGGTATGGGATCTGATCCTCTTGTATCTCTGTGCTTATAGTATTCCTGATGTTTATGTTTGGTTTCCAACCACATCTCCATGATTCCAACCACATCTCCATCTTTCTATGATTAACTATGAATAGTCTGTTCTGCCAGTCTTCAGGTCACTTTCAGTATTTTTTTGCACAAATAAAATAGCTTTTATCTTGGTTTGTCTAGGCGATGATTGAGCTCAGCGATCTCCTACTCTGCTATCTTCCTGACATCCTTAATAGTCAATTTTGAAATATGATTAAAAGTATATCATTCTTTACAGTGGACTGAATTAATTGTAAAAAGACAGGGCAAACCAAAAATACTTTAATATTTGAAATAAAATCACCATGAAAAAATTGATTAAAATTTAAAATGCTACTTAGGGGTTCTAGTATTTTGTGCCTAATTAGAATGTGATTTTGTTAAAAAATATAAATTATAATTTTTTCATTAAAATAAATAAATTCTATAGAAAAATAGGAAAAGAGAGACAAAAATATATGAAAAAAATTAAAGCACTAAGAACTAATGACACAGTACTATTGCTAAAATTTGATTATGCTTTCTCTCTTTTCTTTCCATTTTATACAAAATTGGGATAGTGTTACTTCCATAGCATTGTAACATTTCCCCTTTATGTACTATATTGTAAACATTTTCTCAAATCACAAAATATTCCATAAAATTTTTAATTTGAAAATGCCATACCCTAATTTAACATTTCTCTATTTTTTGATATTCATATTGCTATAAGTTTTTTTCTATTATATAAAGAAACTTTACTAAACATACTTTTGCATAAATTTTTGTAATTTTATCCTATGGTGAATATTAGATATGTAGTTTCTGAGCTAAGGAACTTGAATATACTTAGGGTCTTGATTTAACATGTCAAACTGCCATCCTGAAAGATTGTACTTTCTTAGTAGTAGTCTTTCTATTTTACTATACTTCAATCCAAATGAAAATGCATCGGTTTTTGAAAATCTATTATTGCTATTTTAGGTTATTCTTTATCCATAAGTTATTTGATATACTGATTTTCTGAGTGACTAGTATATTTTTAAGTATGTGTTAAGCATGTTTTTATAATAAATGGCAGACTCATTATTTATTTGCAAATTTATATCAAGGATAATATCCACTCAATTTTTAAAAAGATTTTATTTATTTATTTATTTATTTGAGAGAGAGAAAGCAACAAAGAGAGCACACGTGGCATGAGGGCCATAGGGAGAAGTAGACTTCCTGCTGAGTAGGGAGCCCTATGTGGGGCTCCATTCCTGGACTTCAGGATCATAACCTGAGCTGAAGGCTACCCAGGCACCTCAATATCCATTCAATTTGGATGTTATAATTATTAGATATTATAATTATTTTTTCAGTTTATTTTTCTTTTGGTTTTGCTTACAATATTTTTTGAAGAAGTGTTTCATGTTTTAAAAAAATTATTAGTTATTCTTGTATTGTTTATTTATCTGGTTTAATATTTATAATGTTTTTCTACATTTCTACTTTAGTTATATGAAGCTTCCTATGTATCAGGCACTGTTCTTTACAACATATTCACTCTTTTAATCCTCACAAAAATCCTTATAAGAAGTCACTATTGTTCATATTTTACAGATTAGGAAATTTAGGGATAAAAACATTAAATAATTTCCCTAAAGTCATAACAGTCTGTAATTTGCAGAGCTGGGGTTTTAATCCAAACAGTCTAACTCTATACTCTATGCACTAAACCATTGTGAGAAACTCCCTATATTTTCTTCTATTCGCATACTTTTAACTTTTTATCCCTGTCATCTTTTTGGCTAATAATATATATAAAACCAGAACAAGGGGTAGTGGAAAGGGAGGTGGGCGAGGGGGTTAGGATGACTGAGTAATGGACACTGAGGGGGGCAATTGACGGGATGAGCACTGGGTGATATGCTATATGTTGGCAAATTGAACTCCAATAAAAAACAAATTAAAAAAAATCAGAATGTTATTTTTCATTTGTTCCCCCATTGGACGAACTTACAGTACCATTTTTGAATAATTTATTCTTGCCTCATGATCAAACTGATACAGTCAGCACATACTGAATCTGTGTATAGTGTAAATGTTGCACTTTGAATTTCTATTTAGTTTTATTATCAGAGTATTACCAAAATTATTATACTTTAAATACTTTCAATTTTTGAAATTATATCCTCCATCACTACTTTCTCAGCGAAAAACGTTTTTAGTTTTTTCTTGCTTATTTAGTCATTCTTAAACTTTAGGAATATTTACAAGATGTAAAAAAGTTTCCATCAGAATTTTATTTTTGATTTGCTTAAAATAGATAAGGTTATTTTTTTAATAGATAAGGTTATTGATGGACAATTCACACTTTAATATTGTTTTTCCACCTAGAATGTGGCACAAACCTCCAATTCAAAATTAATATGCCTAGTAATAATTACACTTTAATGTAGAGTTTCTGCATATATGTATAATGTATATATGTATATATAAAGGAAAACACTCGTGCTTCTCTTGTACTACTTTTATACTGCTGCCACACAATACTTCTGACACTGGATGTGTGTTTTTTCCCCCACACCCACCAATTCTCTAAATACTAGCTGGGTGTCCAGCAATTCAGTTCAATTTTGACACTAACTAACCAGAATTAATGCAGATCTCACAGGTTAAGGGCTCATTCCCATCATACTGCCCCCCACTTTAAGTGCCAATCATAAATCATAGGTCCCAAGATTATCCACAATTTCTGTCCTACATGGCTAAAAACCAGAAACTCTGACAATCTCTTTGATCATTTGCTAGAACCTACAGAACTCAGAGAAACATTTGCCTACATTTTCTAGTTTATTATATAACAAAGGATATGATGATACAGAGGAACAGCCAGACAAGTATTACATAGGGCAAGGTCTGGAAGGATCTTGAGCATGGAAGTTCCTATGGAATTAGGATGTGCCAGCCTTCTGATATATATATATATATATATATATATATATATATATATATATATATATACCAACCTGGAAACTCTGAGAACCTTGAAGTTTGAGAATTTCTTGGAGGCTTCATCAAACATTCATAATTAATCATTAACTCAACTACTAGATCCTCTCTCCTTCCCTGAAGATGGGGAGCCTGGGGCTGAAAGTTCCAAGCTTCTAATCATGGTTTGGTCTTTCTAATGACTATCATTCATCCTGAAGTTATCCAGAAGCCCATCAAAAGTTGCTTCATCGGAACAAAATATATTCTTATTACCCAGAGAATTCCATGGAATTTAGGACCTCTGTTAAAAAACAAGGTCAAGGACCAAAAGTTAGAGCAAAAGATGCTCCTATGCCAAGAAACAAGAAACTACATGAAGATAGATATAGACATAGATATACAGAGGTATCAGTAGATATAATTCTACTATATATATAAAATGTATTCTAAAATAAGTTTATGGGAACATGTTATATGCAGTGAATATATATATATAATTTATTATAACTATTCTATAATTAACCAACTCTATCATTCATTTTAATCTGTTACCACAGTTCATTATGATTACTCATTTGTGTGTCTATTCTCTCCAAAACTAGGGAAAACATTAGGATTAAGATCTGAGAGTATATTTTATACCCCTCAGTACTTATAAGAAACACAATAAATGCTTGCTAAATGAATGAATGTTTATCTCCTCCCTATGTAAAGTGGAAACCCCTCAGTCCTTTGTATTCAACTCATATATCTTTACCAACAACTTGCAAACCACTAGAAGTAGTATATTTGATAAAAATTTATGTTGCATTTTTACAAATTATTTTTGATCCAGAATAAAACAATTTCAACTGAAGATTTGTCTTTAAAATGCTAGCTATTCTTATTCTTAACGTTGTTTGAAGTAGGTTCTAAGTGTGGTCAGAGGTAGGAAAGCCCCTGTGCATAGAAGCTATTTGTTGACTCTTCAGTACTGCTCTCATACAATTAAAAACAGCAAGAATTTCACTTTGTAAACCTCGGAGTTCTTCAGAAGTGTTTACTTTCTCACGTGCAAATCTTCCAAATGTCAGTAATTAATATTTAACAATAGTTTCATGAAAACACAATCTTAAAAAGCAATGAGAAAAATGTTTTGGAATTTCACCTAATGTTGATGTTTTCTACTTATTACAATAACAAAATTAAATATATTATCGAACTATATATTTGCATCTATAACAACTTATCCTAGATTATGTGTTATATATAAATACATGTTAAATAGAAGGGTTTTTTTTTAATTAAGCAAAATATTCCTTAGTTCTCTGATGTGTTTTTATAGTAGGTTGACATTTTCTGTCAGCATAGCTTTGAGTACCAACTAACTCTCCTTTACAATTCCTACACGCCATAACCTGAAGAACATCACAAATGAAAGGTAGATTTAATCCTATAGAAGTTTCAGGCCTCATTGAAGGTGTGTGTGTGTGCACACACACAGGGTTTATTTACATTGATTTAGTTCACATTATATTAAATTTGTAATACTATAGGGCTTGATGTTTTGTCAGTTATGGCTTTAATATACTTGAGGAAAACGGAAATGATTAGATAAACAAAATATTCATTTACAGCTGATACACCTTTATTTGTACCATTTGTTTTTGGGAAGAAAAACATATAAGTGGAAATGGGTTCATATGCAATAACTTGTAACATGTTAGGAATTGGGCTAAAATGGTATGTAATGTTGAGCAAGCTGTAAAGTATGTGACATTATCCTATCATAGTTCACATGTAGAAAGTATTTTATAGAGAGATTACTTTATTCAAAGTCACATAATTACTGACTAATATAGTCTGGTATCCATCATGTTTGTGTTTTACACTTTCTGCTACACTATCCTATCATCAAGGGCTTTTGACATGTAACTGGAGAGATGAGATTGTAGTTCAATACAGTATAACTAGGTGAGATTTTTATCTGTTAAATTAGACTTTGAAGAATAGAGAAAGTAAAGGAAAGAGGCATTTCAGAACTGGAGAAGAAAGTGACAAAAAACAGTTCAGGAGGTTACAGAGCAGGGGGAGACCTGCTTGACCACAACATATACATGTAAGTTGGGTTCAAAGGATATCAGATTGGAAAAATTGGGTGGAGCTGAGCTAAGGAAGGTCTCTATGACCAAGCAGAGTGGTTCACTTAAAATTATATTTGCAGTAGATAGCCATAGTTGTTTGTATGAGAGAACTAACACGATGGCAGTGGCATGCTGTTTGAGGGAAGAGGGTTGAAGTAAAATAAAAGGCAGTGAAACTAGATCATTAGAAGATTAGCATAATTTTTTTTCAGTAAAAGGCTGATATTCAGGACTATTTTCCAATTTCATGTTTGATTTCTTGACATATCTATGGTCTCTTTATTATATTTTATTTTATTTTTTTAATAAATTAATTTTTTATTGGTGTTCAATTTACCAACATACAGAATAACACCCAGTGCTCATCCCGTCAAGTGCCCCCCTCAGTACCCGTCACCCATTCACCCCCACCCCCCGCCCTCCTCCCCTTCCACCACCCCTAGTTCATTTCCCCGAGTTAGGAGTCTTTTTCTTCTCCCTTCCCTTATATTCCCTTTCACTGTTATTTATATTCCCCAAATGAATGAGAACATATAATGTTTGTCCTTCTCCGATTGACTTACTTCACTCAGCATAATACCCTCCAGTTCTATCCACGTTGAAGCAAATGGTGGGTATTTGTCATTTCTAATGGCTGAGTAATATTCCATTGTATACATAAACCACCTCTTCTTTATCCATTCATCTTTCGATGGATACCGAGGCTCCTTGCACAGTTTGGCTATTGTGGACATTGCTGCTAGAAACATCGGGGTGCAGGTGTCCCGGCGTTTCATTGCATCTGAATCTTTGGGGTAAATCCCCAGCAGTGAAATTGCTGGGTCCTAGGGCAGGTCTATTTTGAACTCTTTGAGGAACCTCCACACAGTTTTCCAGAGTGGCTGCACCAGTTCACATTCCCACCAACAGTGTAAAAGGGTCCCCTTTTCTCCGCATCCTCTCCAACATTTGTGGTTTCCTGCCTTGTTAATTTTCCCCATTCTCACTGGTGTGAGGTGGGATCTCATTGTGGTTTTGATTTGTATTTCCCTGATGGCAAGTGATGCAGAGCATTTTCTCATGTGCATGTTGGCCATGTCCATGTCTTCCTCTGTGAGATTTCTGTTCATGTCTTTTGCCCATTCACGATTGGATTGTTTGTTTCTTTGGTGTTGAGTTAAATAAGTTCTTTATAGATCTTGGAAACTAGCCCTTTATCTAATACGTCATTTGCAAATATCTTCTCCCATTCTGTAGGTTGTCTTTTAGTTTTGTTGACTGTATCCTTTGCTGTGCAAAAGCTTCTTATCTTGATGAAGTCCCAATAGTTCATTTTTGCTGTTGTTTATTTTGCCTTCGTGGATGTATCTTGCAAGAAGTTACTGTGGCCGAGTTCAAAAAGGGTGTTGCCTGTGTTCTCCTCTAGGATTTTGATGGAATCTTGTCTCACATTTAGATCTTTCATCCATTTTGAGTTTATCTTTGTGTATGGTGCAAGAGAGTGGTCTAGTTTCATTCTTCTGCATGTGGATGTCAAATTTTCCCAGCACCATTTATTGAAGAGACTGTCTTTCTTCCAGTGGATGGTCTTTCCTCCTTTATCGAATATTAGTTGACCATAAAGTTCAGGGTCCACTTCTGGGTTCTCTATTCTGTTCCATTGATCTATGTGTCTGTTTTTGTGCCCATACCACACTGTCTTGATGACCACAGCTTTGTAGTACAACCTGAAAACTGGCATTGTGATGCCTCCAGATATGGTTTTCTTTTTAAAAATTCCCTTGGCTATTCGGGGTCTTTTCTGATTCCACACAAATCTTAAAATAATTTGTTCTAACTCTCTGAAGAAAGTCCATGGTATTTTGATAGGGATTGCATGAAACGTGTACATTGCCCTGGGTAACATTGACATTTTCACAATATTAATTCTGCCAAACCATGAGCATGGAATATTTTTCCATCTCTTTGTGTCTTCCTCAATTTCTTTCAGAAGTGTTCTATAGTTTTTAGGGTATAGATCCTTTACCTCTTTGGTTAGGTTTACTCCTAGGTATCTTATGCTTTTGGGTGCAATTGTAAATGGGATTGACTCCTTAATTTCTCTTTCTTCAGTCTCATTGTTAGTGTATAGAAATGCCACTGATTTCTGGGCATTGACTTCGTATCCTGCCACGCTACCAAATTGCTGTATGAGTTCTAGCAGTCTTGGGGTGGAGGCTTTTGGGTTTTCTATGTAGAGTATCATGTCATCGGCGAAGAGGGAGAGTTTGACTTCTTCTTTGCCAATTTGAATGCCTTTAATGTCTTTTTGTTGTCTGATTGCTGAGGCGAGGACTTCCAGTACTATGTTGAATAGCAGTGGTGAGAGTGGACATCCCTGTCTTGTTCCTGATCTTAGGGGAAAGGCTCCCAGTGCTTCCCCATTGAGAATGATATTTGCTGTGGGCTTTTCGTAGATGACTTTTAAGATGTCGAGGAATGTTCCCACTATCCCTACACTCTGAAGAGTTTTGATCAGGAATGGATGCTATATTTTGTCAAATGCCTTCTCTGCATCTAATGAGAGGATCATATGATTCTTGGTTTTTCTCTTGCTGATATGATGAATCACACTGATTGTTTTACGAGTGTTGAACCAGCCTTGTGTCCCAGGGATAAATCCTGCTTGGTCATAGTGAATAATTTTCTTAATGTATTGTTGGATCCTATTGGCTAGTATCTTGTTGAGAATTTTTACATCCATGTTCATCAGGGATATTGGTCTGTAATTCTCCTTTCTGGTGGGGTCTTTGTCTGGTTTTGTAATTAAGGTGATGCTGGCCTCATAGAATGAATTTGGAAGTACTCCATCTCTTTCTATCTTTCCAAACAGCTTTAGTAGAATAGGTATGATTTCTTATTTAAACGTTTGATAGAATTCCCCTGGGAAGCCATCTGGCCCTGGACTCTTGTGTCTTGGGAGGTTTTTGATGACTGCTTCAATTTCCTCCCTGGTTATTGGCCTGTTCAGGTTTTCTATTTCTTCCTGCTCCAGTTTTAGTAGTTTGTGGCTTTCCAGGAATGCATCCATTTCTTCTAGATTGCCTAATTTATTGGCATATAGCTGTTCATAATATGTTTTTAAAATTGTTTGTATTTCCTTGGTGTTGGTAGTGATCTCTCCTTTCTCATTCATGATTTTATTAATTTGAGTCTTCTCTCTCTTCTTTTTAATAAGGTTGGCTAATGGTTTATCTATCTTATTAATTCTTTCAAAGAACCAACTCCTGGTTCTGTTGATCTGTTCCACAGTTCTTCTGGTCTCGATTTCGTTGAGTTTTGCTCGAATCTCTATTAACTCTCTTCTTCTGCTGGGTGTAGGATCTATTTGCTGTTTTCTCTCTAGCTCCTTTAGGTGCAAGGTGAGCTTTTGTATTTGAGTTCTTTCCAGTTTTTGAATGGATTCTTGTATTGTGATGTATTTCCCCCCTCAGGACTGCTTTTGCTGTATCCCAAAGATTATGAACGGTTGTATCTTCATTCTCATTGGTTTCCATGCATCTTTTTAATTCTTCCTTAATCTCCTGGTTGACCTTTTCATCTTTTAGCAGGATGGTCCTTAACCTCCACGTGTTTGTGGTCCTTCCAAACTTCTTGTGATTTAGTTCTAATTTCTAGGCATTATAGTCTGAAAATATGCAGGGGAAGATCCCAATCTTTTGATATCGGTTCAGACCCGATTCGTGACCCAGTATGTGGTCTATTCTGGAGAAAGTTCCATGTGCACTTGAGAAGAATGTGTATTCAGTTGAGTTTGGATGTAAAGTCCTGTAGATATCTGGAAATCCATCTGGTCCAGTATATCATTTAAAGCTCTCATTTCTTTGGAGATGTTGTGCTTAGAAGACCTATAGAATATAGAAAGAGCTAGATTGAAGTCACCAAGTATAAGTGTATTATTATCTATGTATCTCTTCACTTTGGTTATTAATTAAGTAATATATTTGGCAGCTCCCACTTTCGGGGCATATATATTGAGGTATGTTAAGTCCTCTTGTTGGATAGATCCTTTAAGTATGATATAGTGTCCCTCTTCATCTCTCACTGTAGTCTTCGGGGTAAATTTTAGTTTATCTGATATAAGGATGGCAACCCCTGCTTTCTTTTGAGGACCATTTGAATGTTTGAATGGTAAATGGTTCTCCAACCTTTTATTTTCAGGTTGTAGGTGTCCTTCTGTCTAAATGAGTCTCTTGTAGACAGCAAATAGATGGGTCCTGCTTTTTTATCCAGTCTGAAACCCTGCGCCTTTTGATGGGGTCATTAAGCCCATTCACGTTCAGAGTTACTATTGAGAGATATGAGTTTAGTGTCATCATGATATCTCTTCAGTCCTTGTTTTTGTGGTTTGTTCCACTGAACTTCTTCTTAAAGGGGAATTTTAAGAGTCCCCCTTAAAATTTCTTGCAGAGCTGGTTTGGAGGTCACATATTCTTTCAGTTCCTGCCTGTCTTGGAAGCTCTTTATCTCTCCTTCCATTTTGAATGAGAGCCTTGCTGGATAAAGTATTCTTGGTTGCATGTTCTTCTCATTTAGGACCCTGAATATATCCTGCCAGCCCTTTCTGGCCTGCCAGGTCTCTGTGAAGAGGTCTGCTGTTACCCTAATACTCCTCCCCATAAAAGTCAGGGATTTCTTGTCTCTTGCTGCTTTAAGGATCTTCTCTTTATCTTTGGAATTTGCAAGCTTCACTAGTAAATGTCGAGGTGTTGAACGGTTTTTATTGATTTTAGGGGGGGATCTCTCTATTTCCTGGATCTGAATGCCTGTTTCCCTTCCCAGATTAGGAAAGTTTTCAGCTAGGATTTGTTCAAATACATATTCTTGCCCTCTGGCCCTTTCAGCGCCCTTGGGAACCCCAATTAAACGTAGGTTTTTCTTCCTCAGGCTGTCGTTTATTTCCCTTAATCTGTCTTCATGGTCTTTTAATTGTTTGTCTGTTTTTTCCTCAGTTTCCCTCTTTGCCATCAACTTGTCTTCTATGTCACTCACTCGCTCTTCCACCTCGTTAACCCTGGTCGTTAGGACTTCTGGTTTGGATTGCTTGTCATTCAATTGATTTTTAATTTCTGCCTGATTGGATCTAAATTCTGCAGTCATGAAGTCTCTTGAGTCCTTTATGGTTTTTTCTAGAGCCACCAGTAGCTATATAATAGTGCTTCTGAATTGGCTTTCTGACATTGAATTGTAATCCAGATTTTGTAACTCTGTGGGAGAGAGGACTATTTCTGATTCTTTTTTTTTTTTTTTTTTTTTTTTTTACTATTTCTGATTCTTTTGAGGTGAGGTTTTCCTTCTAGTCATTTTGGTCAGTGCAGAGTGGCCAAAAACAAGTTGAATTGGGAAAAGGAGAAAAAGAGAGGAGAGAAAGAAGGAAAGAAAAGAGAAAAAGAAAAAAGAAAAAAGGAAGAAAAAAAGAAAAAAAAGTGAAGAAAAAGAGAAAGAAAAAGAAAGAAGGGAAAAAAAGGGGTGGGGGAAGCAATCAGAAATCAAAAAAAAAAAAAACGGGGGAGTATCTTCTGGTTCTGTATACCTTAAGTCCCTTGACTTCCCCTGGAACTGGTCCGTCTAGCTGGTCTTCTGGGGGTGGGGCCTGTTGTGCTGATTTTCAGGTGTTAGCACTTGGGGGAGCTGCTCTGCCCCTGCCTGGTGCAGGGCTCAGTGGGGGTTGTTCACCCCGTGAGGCCCCAGGAGGAAGCCACAGTGGCGGGGGCAGCTCTGGGACCCTGGAGTCAGCTCCCGCAGTAGCTCCGGGTCTCTCCGGTTGCAGGGCCTGGGGGCTCCCGGGCGGGGCCGCTGATCTGCTCAGTTCCAGGCAGGAGCGTCCTCGCTGTCCTGGGCCCTCCCGGCCTCTGCCTGTCCCGGGGGAGGCCGGATCCTGGGCTGTGTCCCGGCGCCCTGTGCTCCGGGGCCTGAGCTGTTGGATTCATGCTCCCGCCCCGCAGCCCCCTCCGCGGAGCCGCCGCCCGAGCCCCTCCGAGCTGTTCCCGGAGCCGCGCAGCCCCCTCCGCGGAGCTTCTTCCTCCGCCCGAGCCGCCGCCGCTGAGCTGTTCCTGGAGCCGCGCAGCCCCCTCCGCGGAGCCGCCGCCCGAGCCCCTCCGAGCTGCTCCGGGTCCCGCTGAGCGCTGCAGCCCTTAGGGAGCTCGGCGCACTCTCCGGGGCGCAGTTCCTCTGTTACTGTCCCAGGGAGCCCGAGGGCATCCCCGCCTTTCTGGGGATCCTGCTCCAATTCCCCGGGAGGCCTTCCCCCCGGGAAGGTCGGTGCAGCTCCTGCTTCTCCGGGACGGGGCTCTCCTGTCCTGGGGACACTCGCCCCGGCCTCAGCCCGGCTCCTCGCGGGGCCCCTCCCCCTTGGAGGCCTTTTGTTTCTTTATTTCTTTTTCCCCGTCTTCCTACCTGATAGAAGCGTGAACTCTTCTCACTGTAGCGTTCCAGCTGGTCTCTCTTTAAATCTCAGGCCGAATTCGTAGATTTTCAGGATAATTTGAAGGTTATCCAGGTAATTTGGTGGGGACAGGTGACTTGGGGACCCTACTCTTCCGCAGTCTTGCCCCTTTTCCTATGGTCTCAAAAGAGACACAAATGACCCAGTCATAAGTAAGACATGATTTGGATTTTTAAGATACAACAATGAACAAAACAAGGTCCCTATCTTCCAAAAGCATATTCTAATTGATAATTTGTACAATAAATACATAAATCCAAAGATTTCAATTGCAGTGTTAGAAAAAATATTATTTATCCCTCATGAACATTATTTATAATACTGTTATTATTTTCAGTATCCATGTTTCTCCTTTTTTGTTTCTCTGTGTCTTAATATGTTTTTTTTTTCTGAGTAGCATATTGCAATTAATTCAGTATCTTAGTATAAATTTATCACACAATTTCTGTAGTTCAGGAATCTGAGTATTGCTTATTTGGTTCCTCTGCTCACAGTCTCACAAGACTGCAATGGAAGGATATGCATTCTCATCTGAGGTCAAGATCCTTTTCCAAGCTCACTGTTTTTGGTAGAATTTACTTCCTCACAGCTCCAGAATTCATGACAGTTTGTTTCTTCAAGACCACCAGGAGTGTCTGTCTCTCTGATCTCTAAATTTCCTTTTAATGGGCTCATCAGATTATATCAGGTCCACCCAAGGTAATTTTCCTTTTGATTAACATGAAGTTAACTGATTAGAGATCTTAACTATATCTTCAAAATCCCTCTACCTTTGCCATATTTTAATAATTAGAAGCAAGCCTCAGAGTCAGACCACACTCAAAAATAGAGAATTAAACAAAGAATGCTAGGAATGGGAATGACTGGGATCATTTTATAATCTTGTCTACCACATTCTGTGACTACAGTTTATTTATTTATTTATTTACTTACTTACTTATTTTTTTAATATTTTAATTTTTATTTATTTATTCATGAGAGAGAGAGAGAGAGAGAGAGAGGCAGAGACACAGGCAGAGGGAGAAGCAGGCTCCATGCAGGGAGCCTGATGTCGGACTCGATCCTGGGTCTCCAGGATCAGGCCCTGGGCTGAAGGTGGCGCTAAACTGCTGAGCCACTGGGGCTACCCCAGTGACTACAGTTTAAAAATAGTTTAAGGGAGAGTAAATATATTCTGTTTATATTATCTTAATTTATACCTTTCACACCAATTGTAACCAGCAAGATAGTATTCAAAAGCACTAATATTCTTTATAAATATTAAGTAACACTGTGCTTGTGAAAGTTTTATTATCTTTTCATCATAACTAAGACTTTTGTGGCCATTCTCTTATTAAGGTAATTTTAACATAATCTATAGAAGTATTCTTCAGATACTTGACCTAATTCAGAAGTGATGCTTTGGAAGAGAGACCATCCATAAATGTGTATATACTTGAATACTTTCATGAAGTGAAGAATGAGAAATCTTAAAAGATTTTTCCATCATTTGGACTTTTAGTATATTCTAACATTAATCCATATCAGTCAAGGAGTACTTGTGCCCTACTTGTGTTTTAGATTGCATAATACAGAAGTGTCTAATGTTATCAAATAATACTTTCCTGAATTTAAGATCATTTGAATCTTTCAGGAAATGGAAAAGCAGTCAAGAGAAGTCATTGCATTATACTGGATTTCATTTTAAAATCCTAATGATTTATTGAAAATTATTAATAAATAAAATGTGAATGTACATGGAAGTGTTTCCATAGTAGAATAATCTTTTATTTTGATATATTTATGCCTTAAAGCTTACCTATTTATGAACCTAAATAATTATATTCAAATTAATATAGAAAAATATCTGCAGTCCTTTTTTAGGGCAAATATACTGCATTTAAAGTTTTAAAATATGTTATTTATAACTTGATTGAGCCCAATCTGTAAATTATGGCTTCAGTTTCCATTTTGCCATTTCTATTTTCAACTTAGGCTATAGTAGAAATTCATGTGATAAGGCAAAATAGAAGTCTTATCATTGTCTTCTCCTTTAATTTGGAGCTTTCCTGAGTGGGGGCCAAACAATGAGAGCTTGAGGAGAGAAACTACTTTTAGTTATATAGGAATGTCCATTATTCAAATACTACATTCTTTTGTCTCATAAAGTAAATATCATCTAGAGGTTATACATAATTAGACACATAATCTTTCCACAATTAAACCAGAACTCTTTCCTGTGCCAATTCCCTGGAATGTTCATATTATTGTGATTGAAATGTTTATAAGTAGTTGAACATTCTCTGTTCATCAGGGGTTCTTTTTCTCCCCCCAAATTTAGAAGATTTTAAAGGCTGTATTGATCTAAAAGCACTTTCTTCCAGCCCATGTTGCTTTCTCTGTAAGCTTTACTGCTCATTAATTGCTCTTGAATTGATAGCCATTATAAGTAACTCCCACTGTGGTCAATTATCAAGTGGTAGAACTTAGAACAGTGGGGACTATCTGTTAATGTGATTCTTTGATCAACTCAAAAAATATGAAGACTTTTGAGGATGACACTGACTGCATGTAGATTTCATTTTGTGCACAAAAAGAAAACCTAATATAAAATTCCAACAATTGATGAAGACCATAATATTAAGAAGCATAAGTGCTAGAAGGCATTTAGCATGAAGAAAGAGAGCTCATGTTATTACACTTTGTCAAGGCAATGCATCCTAGCAGATACCAGTCCTAGAGCTTTCCACTGCCTACAAAAACATAACATTATTTAGTGTGATATGAAGGGCTACTAAAAAAAAAAATCCTGACCATGTCATGGATTCTCTCATAATATATAGAACTCTGAGTTAAACTTTGGGAATTTTTGTTAAAATAAAAGTATAATCTCAAAAAAGGGTAGCAAATCATGTATTAAGGCAACTTATGACAAACTTTATCAGAATATGGTACTGAATGCCACTGAAGCAAAGAAAATAATTTTTGTTTTGTCTCTTGGTAGGAAAGACAAAGAGTCATTCATTGTAAAATATCTGTGCTATTCTTACTCATTTTATACTTTCCTTCTTTCACCTACCAATATACCATTTCATTTGACAGCACCTGTGCATTACCAAAAAGGTCAAGTATAATCTGTGGATAGGCATACAAACAACTTTATTGTCCCTCAAGAAGACAGACTCAGGAAGAGACTTGCGTAGACCCTAGAAATGGATACAGGCAATTCAAATAGCTATCACAGTGTCTTAGAATCTAGAGCATGGCCTAGAATAAGTGAAAGGCTCAATGTGGGCATGTCTTATTGGCCCCAAAAACTTCTCATCCACTGGGGAGAGTTGTGGTCAGGGTAAAGTCAGAACTGGACACTCTAGAGACTGAGTCCAGGACAAGGGTCCCCGATTTCTTTCTTATTTTATATTTTTCCTTAAAAAACTTCTATTGATATATATACACATACATACATTCCTCTTAATTCATTGATTTATTTTCATTAACTAATATAGTTTAATAGTTAATATTTTTTTCTCCAATATAATATTTTCATATTAACATTATATAACATCAATAAAATATTTTCTCTTAAAAAAAGGTATATTTACTTTCTAGAATTCCTTCAATTGTGCCATTATTATTTTAAGACCTATTTATTTAATTTTTTTTTTTTTTTTAATTTATTTTTTTTTTATTTTTTTTTTTATTTATTTAATTTTGAATTTAACTTTAGTTAACCTAAGTTTTACTCACATTTGCTTCATCTATATGTCTAGAAACATTAGTATTAGCTTTTACTTCTGTAAGATTATCTTGATAATTTCAGAATTTTGTACCTAACTCTGAGAGTTCAGTCTTTAGACAAACTAATTGGGTGAAATTAGGAGCTTAATTATTCAAAGATAAGGAACCTAATTCCATGATGATTTGATGGTTTATGTGGTGTCAAAAGGTAAAGACAGCTGGATATGAAATGTCATTAATAATATTTTTCATAATTTTAGAGGAAATTAATTCTAAATAACAAATATATAATATTTTATTTTGAGAGAAATCAAGGGAGGTTTATGTTTATTAAAGATTCCTGATAGTTCACCTGGATGGAAATAATTCATTGACCCAACTGGCAGAAAGACTACTGAGCACAGGGAAATATTTTCCAATAGGGTGATTTGTGCCTTCTAATATAAGAGAGTTGGTAATTCTTCTCTGCTGCCCATGTTAGCACAATTAATTGTGGAGCAAAATTCTCAGCTGACCATAAGATGAGAATGTGGCAGAGGAAAGGTCCTTCTGGTTGTAAAGGAGAGTAGCTCCTAAACTGTTTTTCAAAATGGTTATGAAATAAGTAATTTCAAAGAGCATCTTTTGAAAACTCCTGTGTTAGCAGTATCAAAAAAGTCAGCTTAGACTTAAGCAGTAGATAAGGTTTGACCCTATTTAAAGTGATAAAGATAGTATGGCTTTTAAGTTATAAAATGCAATTATTGAACTACACTTAGAGCTCCATTTTAGCTTAAGTTTTTTTCCTCACCACCACCCCGGGTAATGGTGATAAAATTCATTTTATACTTTTAAGAGTCATGAAAAAAATTCTCATAGTTAATACTTTTCAATTATTGTTAGATATAGCATAAAATATAAAATAGCCTATGAGGAAGCATTATTTTTTATTTTTAAGAAAATAATTGGAGTTTGAAAAATAATCAGAACTGAGATAAGATCCAATTCTTTCAATAATTAATTGTGTAATATTTACATTTTCTACATCGTGTCTTCATGTGTTAAATTGTTGAAGTGAATAATAGCTAAGCTTATTTTAACCATAAAATTCTACATTTATTTGCAAGATAATAAGGGATAATTCCCTCTTAATTATAAATTATACATATTTATGCCATTTTACATAAATTTTGCATCTTGAAGGCACTAACATTTATAATCATTTTGAAGGGTCCTGAATTCTTTTACACTAAAATATCCTGCCCAATAGTAATATTCCTAACCTGATGTTCTTTGTGAATATACATACAGTAATATGTATATGTTGGTAGATAACAGACTCAATACATGTTTGTTGAATGAATAAACTATGCAGTCCATAAATCTATAAGTAAATCTATATAGTTATATACTTTCTCTGTTTTAGTTATTTGGGATAAAATCACATTAAGTCACATCCATTGACTTACATAACACATTCCCTAGGGTTATAGGACAAAGGTACCTTGCTCTGTCAAATAGGAAAATGTTTGGGCCTTCTCAGGGTGTTACCAAGTGAAGAAATTGCTGGGGAGCAAGAAGCAGTAAGAAACACTTGAAAGATGAGAAGTCATCAAGACTAAAAATAGAGCCCAATATGGATGATGTGTTGTTCTTTCCAGTTTGTTGAAAGATAAATCTGGGATATATACTTTTAAACAAAATTATTAAATGGTAGGAGGTATATTTTTGTTTTTAGAATTTCCAATCTAGAAAGAAGGTGAAAATGGTAATTTCCTTTGACATCTTTAAAAATTCAAGTGTTTGGTGACATAAAGTCATATTCTGAGTTTTTGTATTCTTGCACCATAAATGTAGTGTTAGGAAGGAACTAAATTCTTTTTACTTGGATATCAATTGAGCTATTAGTTCTGATAGACACACAGTCTGCCTCTTAGGTTTGCTATGTCCTTCTCCAGGAAACATGTCTAATTTAGGTACATTTTAGAAAACTGGACATGGGATGAATAGGATAAGGAATTTGGTTTCAGTGCAAAGCAGATCAAGGAGATTTTATTCAATCTCTGAGAAAATTGAGAAACTTAGGTTATTTGGAAATAAGACAGAGAATTAATGCACCTAGGTCCGTTGTAGAGTGAAGTGGAACATCGAAGTTTATCTCTAGGCTAATCCAGGGTCTAAGTAAGCCAGACCAGTCTCTCAGGTCCTGATTAGATATACTTTGTTTCTGAGTATTAGGAATCTGGAGCCTTAGGCATTGCCTGAAAGCTAAAGGTCTTGACTAGAACTGTATTTAGGAAATATCATAATCTTTTGGTAATATTTTTCCTTTTTTTTTGCTTACATGAAAAATGAAAAAGATACTTTTTTAAAAAATGCTCTTTATATTATTTTCTGTAATAGGATAGGATATTAGAGTTAAGGTAAGAACAAAAGAGGAAAAAAAGCAATCAAAATATATTTACAGGTAAACTCATTTCTGTAGATAAGATATTGTCAGCTAATTGACCTTAAAAGAAATACAAAACCAAAACAAAACGCTCACAAATCTCCTAAAAGAGCAATCTGCCTTTATTCCTGAGTCAGTATGTAGTCAAAAAGTTTGAAATCCAAAGATGAAAGACAGTATCCAGGGGATTGCCACCAAAATGTGAACATTGGGTTTACTAGAATAAAACAAACAGACCCAGGTGATAGTTTCATTTGTCTAAGTACCTAATAATATATTATGAGAGGATGGTGACTGTCACCATCTCAATAATGAACCAGAAACTAAGTTTCAATTACAGCGCAAATAATTTGTGTTACTCATGACAATTATTTTTTCTGACTTGGATTACAAACCATTGGAAAGATTAAGCAAGGGTAATTTTTGAGATTTCTAGTTCTTTGCTAGAAGAAAGTTTATAATGTTTCACATTTGGCTTTAAGGAGAAGTCAGGGCTAGTAAATTTTTTGAGATTTGTAATCTGTAATTATAGCCACATCTATATAAATTATTTTTATGCTTGTTCATGACATCTCAAGACCAAGATTTAGCAAGTGTTCATTTGTTTTAGTGCACTCACTAGTTACAAATAATTTTTAGAGTCTCTTTTATTTTATCCTTCTGTTACATTTCAGGATAAAGTATGCAGAAAGTATATAAGATGGAATATGGAAGAAAATATATCTCTTCCAGAAAAACTTTTAATGTGTTCCACATTGGCACATGCCTTTAGAGAATAATGTAAATTATTTTCATCTTAAGAAACAAGAGGAGAAAGGCTTAACTTGCAGCAAAAAAAAAAAAAAAAAAAAAAAAGCATTAAACATAAAATGGCTTTTAGTTCCTACTCTACTCTCCAAACATAAACCCATTATAAGGTTTACTCTCTCACCAACGTTCTCACGTAATTTTCTAAATACCCCAGAGGAAATAAAATAAAAATACTTTACACTGTTGAAAATGTGAAACTTAAGTGTATGTGAAATGAGCCCCCCAAATATACCAAACAAGTTGTGATTTCATTAACTTTTGGTAAACATAGGAATTAAAAACTAAAGAATACAGGTATAATGATTTTAGAAATGGCTCGTTAGCTTATGTACTTGCACCACAACTATTTTAGTAATGGTGTACCACACCAAAAGGAAAGGATCGACAGAAATAAGATGTTGGATGATTTTTGAGGCAAGTATTATTTATTCCCTTATTTGGTAAATGTATGTATTGGAGGTGAAAGGGGGAGGCAAAGGTTTGGTAAAGAATTTTCTTGGCCATTTATTTATCATAAGCCTAAGGGAAACCAGGTGGTGTAGGTGTTAGAAACAACACTGTAAATCATTTCTGTTGCCTGTGCCAGAGGAAACCACCAGGTGCTATGTAATAGTCCTTGTAGAAGGGATTACATTGAAATGAAAAGTCAAAAACTAGAAAATGGAAAAGTAACAATAGATGGTTCATTACTCACAGTTCCTTTAGACATTTGTGACAAAAAGGTGGGAAACTCATTGGAAACAAATGAAGAATCAATGAGAAAGGAAGGATAGAGCACTTTTAAACAAATTACCTTATTCTGTTCTAGGAAGCAAATAAATATGTGGCTAAGGATATACAGGAGGGAACAGAAAATGTATGTTGCATGTTATGGACTTTGTCTGAAAATGAATTCTGATCTTTGATGTAGTAAATATCTTGAAAGAGAGTTGGAAAGTAATCCTAGAATGGATGTGAGTTTCCATGTTCTCTTTACGCAGCTGAAAGAACAATTTTGCCCTAAAGTTTTATAACTTTTATAGTTTTCAGTGAATCTTTGCGCATAAAATATGTGTAAATATAAAAGCAAAATGGGGGTTACAAGAAGGTCATCTTGAAAAGAACGTGTAATGAGACTTTCACTTTTCTTGCAAGTTGACATCACTGCCCTAATGAAGTTTGATTTCAAGTTACTTTATCTTGTCCTTGGATGACCCACTAAGCAGAAAGTCAAGAAAAAAACCCACAGTATTGCAATAGGGACAAATTACATTTCTTTTCCTTTCCTGTAAAAAGGTCATTATAGTATTTATTTCACTATTAAAAGTAAATTAAACCACTCTGAATTATTAAAGCAATATGAGTTTTAAATATAAAAGTATAAAAATGAGGTTTAGGATTAGCATAAAGCTCTCACCTTAAAAGTACAGCCCTTAGTTCTTTCTATATTTCCCTCCTTTGTGCTCACAATTGCTTATCTTTTCCCAAGAGAAGAAACTCATTGGGTTTAATATACATAAAAGAGTTGTTTGCCACATTCTCAAATGGGTATAAATTTTCAATATGGTTACTCATCCAGCATTTGTGACTTAAAAAAAAATATTTATTTGGCATTGTTATGGAAAATCACTCAGCTAAACTCTCATTATGGATTTACAAGGCAAATAAATCAGGAACTCTAAGTATGTTTAGAAGTAGTAACTATAAAAAAAAAAAAAAAGAAGTAGTAACTATAATTAAAGTATTATTGTGGTAGCCATCATTTGAAGTATACTTTAATTGTTGTTATCCTGAGAAGGCAGCCATTAATTCCCACTACAGAGTTCTGGGAAGGCATAAGAGTAGAGCTGGTGCTGCAGCTGCTTTACAGAACATGGATTGATCTAGATGGTAGACAAACTAAAGAGTAATCTAACAGAAATCTTATGAGCAAACATTAAGAGGTATAAAAATCTACAGAATATTTAAATTATACTCAGTTTAAGAAGTATTTACTTGCTTGATCTTGTGCATAAGGAATGATTACAACTCTGAAATTTATAATTCAGAGTGAATTTCAGATTGACATTCAACCGGTAAACACGGATACAGCATTCTGAGTGTTAAAATATTGAAATGCTGTGATTCTACTTGATAAATAATCACAGCCCTAGCTCTTCATGTGAAGTATGCTCCTGTGGTCTGTTCAGCCCAGAACGTTGTCTGGGATTCAGTGGACCTCTCCAGGATCTAATAATGAAAGCAAAAACCTGCTTGTTTTTTTCAGAAGAGATTTCAAAGATCCTGATTCAGACCAAAGCTTCCTAGTATCAATTTTTGTCAGTCAGTGAATTTACCATAGTGGTTATTACATATTTTGAGTTTAACTCTTGGGTTGATAGATTAGAATGAAAGATATATCTAGAAAGAAAGATTGAAAACATAATGTGATGAGCTTTGACTATAATGCTCAGGATTTGTGGGGAATTTAATATTTTTGGTTTTTATTTCTTTATGAGAAGTAGGTGACATGATCAAAACTGTAATTATTTTAAAAATATCTATAATGGTAAGATAGAATATAGATTTGATATTTGGCATAGGTGTCCAAATTAGCTAGGAGAAAGTTATAATTAAGAAGAGCATGTGAAATCACATAGATTCCAAACAATGTGATTTTTGAAACCTATTCTTGTTCTTTTTATATGTATTCAGGATTGTTTCTAATTTCATTAAATAAAATTTCTTTTCACATTACTCATAAACTTATGTATAGCAAGTGAGATCAAGTGTCCTTTATGGGAAGACAGCTGGGGGAAGTGGTGTAAATGTAACAAATTGCATCACCATTTCTGTGTTCATTTGTACTCTATAGAGTTTCAGAAGGACCAAGACAGAAAAGATGAGGAGAGCAAGAGGAGTGTTCCATATTGAATTCCTCCTGTCTATTCCTTTACTAAGATGTCAATGTTCAATATTCAGGATATTTTACTAGTTAAAATTCCAAGTGAAACTGATCCTTTTAGAAGATTCCCACCATTTCCAAGATTTAATGCCTCCTGAAGAATTACTTTTCACAGTTCACAAACTACAGTAGCCTAAGTTAGGACAGCATTAATTTCATTTGATGGCTTCACTTCATATTACTCTACCCTCTATTGCCCACAAGTAAGCTACATTGCTTGAAATTATAATTCACTTTGTGCTTATCCTTCTGCAGATTCAGGTCTTACTCCCTCCTTTCAATAGTCCATCTGGGAATTATTTGCCTATCTTCAGCAACTACCTGCAACTATTAGAGCAGTGATCAGCTTTGCTTTAAGTTGGTGGGTTGACGAGCCTTTGGGGAATAACTCCTGCCTAATCTATTTCATACTTATTATATCTTTCAGGTTAGGCTGATTAATTTAAGGAGCTTACTTTGCCATCTGTGAGATGAACAAATCTCAGAGTGGTGTTATGTTGACATTTTGAAAGCAATATGCATGCTAAAAAGGGAGCATTGCCAGGGAAGTTTTGGCTTGCTTGCAGGATTCCCAGATCCTTCACAGAATATTATTATGTCAGTGGATTTAACTAGGTCTGTGGTCTGAAACTCTACCTTATAGGTTTAGAAACATGATTTTATCAGGACACCCAGGTGTCAAATACTAAGAAGAATGCTTCATAGTAAGCAAGGAACTAGCTTCTTGAATGATGGTTTTGAGAAGTATTTTGAGCAGGCTAGTAGTTTTTAAGCTGTATTCCATGGCACTTTAGAACTTGCTGGATTCCAATATTCCATGATTTGGGTTCAATTGTTGGAAAATTGCCTGTTTCTTTTTGTGATACAGTATTACCATGATTTTTCAAGTACTTGATGAAAAGTGCCTCTGCCACCATATTTAAAGTAGCTAACACCTTTCTTATTTAGGCAAGGTTTTGTTTTCTTTGATTCTTAAATTCAACAGGTTGGTAGTTAGGAGCCTTCCTCTTGACTTCCAGAAGATGGAGTAATAGCACAAGTTTTTGGTTTCCCTTAACCAGTGTTGATTCCCTGCCAAAGTTGGGAGTGCTTGAATTATAAATACATACATACATACATACATACATACATACATACATACTAAATAAATAAATAAAGGCGGTGGGTGGGAAGTATACTTAGCATTTGGGGCTTTGAGTGTACCCATAGAACAGTAGGGGTATCCTTCAAGTGTGTGGGAGGGAATCTCAGAGGTCCTTGGGGAGTCCTCTCCCCTCCCAGGGCAGACAGAATGAGACATTTTCCTTTAATTCTCTTTGCCTATTTTTCTTTCTTTTCCATCTTTCTGGTCATACCTCTCTTCTTAGAGAAAGCAGCTGGTCCCTACAGCTTCAGCCTGTACCAGTTGATTAGACTCTTCTTCTCACTGCCTTTACCCTCTACCTCCTCTGCAAAAAAATCATGCTGGCTCACTGTCAGACGTGCCACTGTGTTTTCTGGTACTGCTACCTCTACTGCTGTTAGCTCTGCTGACACTTCCTTTGTTCCACAGCCTCCCCTGTGGTCCAATCCACTCACTTTTGGGTGCACAGATAAATGGATCTTTCAGGGATCCTGGTGTGTTGTGCAGAGGTGCCTTTTGTCTGGTACAGGTGTTTGATGCTTGTAATATACATATATATACATATATATTTTTTAACATATTATATGTTATAAATTAATTTCACTTAAACTTTTTACTTTTTAAAAAGATGGCTCCTAGGAAATTTAAAATTATACACATGTAGCTTACAGTATATTTTTACTGGACAGAGTTGTTTTGGAACCTAGGGGTATGTGGAGATGAGGGTTTTCTGTGTTATCCTTCCAAAGCAAAACAAACTTCCCTGAAACAAGTTCTGCTTTTCTCTTATACTTTTGTTTTATATGTTGGGCTTCCATGTAAGATTTAATCTCAAGAAAGCACTCTTGCTAATAATCATTTTTAAAACCGCATTTTAGATCAGAATGAGGTTTTTTTTTTAATTTATTTTTTATTGGTGTTCAATTTGCCAACATATAGAATAACACCCGGTGCTCATCCCATCAAGTGTCCCCCTCAGCGTCCCTCACCCAGTCACCCCTATCCCCCGCCCACCTCCCTTTCTCCGTTTCTGGGAAAGAACCCCTTGTTCGTTTCCCAGAGTTTTAATACAACAATATGGTACTCTTTGTTTTTGGTTTTCTGCAATTTGAATATGACAAGCAGAGGTATAGATTTTTGGGGGTAGTTATCTGGCTTAGAATTTTTGAGCTTCCTGGATATATGATTTAGTGTCCATCACTAACTTTAGAAAAATTTTGGTAATTTTTACTTCAATTATTTATTCAGCTCTGTTATGTTTTCCTTCTCCTTCTGGTATGCCAGCTATGTTTATATTTCACCTTTTATAGTTTTCTCATAGTTCTTGCATGCTCTATTTCATTCTTTTTTATTTTTTGTAATTTTATTTTTTATTGGTGTTCAATTTGCCAACATACAGGATAACACCCAGTGCTCATCCCGTCAAGTGCCCCCCTCCGTGCCCATCACCCAATCACCCCCACCCCCGCCCCCCCCCTTCCCCCGCCCCTAGTTCGTTTCCCAGAGTTAGGATTCTTTCATGTTCTGTCTCCCTTTCTGATATTTCCCACTCATTTTTTCTCCTTTCCTCTTTATTCCCTGTCACTATTTTTTATATTCCCCAAATGAATGAGACCATATAATGTTTGTCCTCCGATTGACTTATTTCACTCAGCATAATACCCTCCAGTTCCATCCACGTCGAAGAAAATGGTGGGTATTTGTCATTTCTAATGGCTGAGTAATATTCCATTGTATACATAAACCACATTTTTATCCATTCATCTTTCGATGGACACCTCCTTTGGAGGCTCCTTCCACAGTTTGGCTATTGTGGACATTGCTGCTATAAACATCGGGGTGCAGGTGTCCCAGCTTTCATTGCATCTGTATATTTGGGGTAAATCCCCAGCAGTGCAATTGCTGGGTCCTAGGGTAGGTCTACTTTTAACTCCTTGAGGAACCTCCACACAGTTTTCCAGAGTGGCTGCACCAGTTCACATTCCCACCAACAGTGTAAGAGGGTTCCCCTTTCTCCACATCCTCTCCAACATTTGTGGTTTCCTGCCTTGTTCATTTTCCCCATTTTCACTGGTGTGAGGTGGTATCTCATTGTGGTTTTGATTTGTATTTCCCTGATGGCAAGGGATGCGGAGCATTTTCTTATATGCTTGTTGGCCATGTCTATGTCTTCCTCTGTGAGATTTCTGTTCATGTCTTTTGCCCATTTCATGATTGGATTGTTTGTTTCTTTGCTGTTGCGTTTAATAAGTTCTTTATAGATCTTGGATACTAGCCCTTTATCTGATACATCATTTGCAAATATCTTCTCCCATTCTGTAGGTTGTCTTTTGGTTTTGTTGACTGTACCTTTTGCTGTGCAAAAGCTTCTTATCTTGATGACATCCCAATAGTTCATTTTTGCTTTTGTTTTCCTTGCCTTCATGGATGTATCTTGCAAGAAGTTACTGTGGCCGAGTTCAAAAAGGGTGTTGCCTGTGTTCTCCTCTAGGATTATGATGGTTATTCCATTTTTATTATTGTTTACTATTTGCATTTCATTTTGGGAAGTTACCATTGTCCTATTCACTGATTCTTATTCCTGCTTTGTCCAATCCACTGATGTGCTCATCAAATGTATTCTTCATTTTTGCCCTAGTGTTGCTGATTTCTAGTATTTCCTTTCCATTTTTTTCTTAGCATTTTCATGTTTCTACTTATATTACTCATCAATTCTTACATGTTATCAACTTTTTCCATTAGAAACCTTACTATGTTAATCATAGTTATTCGATCTTTAATATGTTATAATTCCAAAAATCTATCCCATCTTAGTCTCGTTCTATGACTTACTTTGTCTCTTCAGATTTTTTTTTATGTTGAGTATGTCTTATAATGTTTTGTTGAAACTAGACACATGTTAAGTAAAGGAAACTGAGCTAAATAGGCCCTTCTTGTGAGAATGCAGGTTAATCTAGTAAGGAGTTGGTTGTATTTAGTGTTTGATGTAGTTATGGGTTCCAAAGTCTTCAGAATCTTCCAGGGTCCTTATTTCGGTCTCCTGATGTCTTTACACTTCCATAAAAACGATCTCTTAGACAGTCTACATTTTGCACTTCTTTCTGTTATGATCTGTTGTTATTATACTGGATCACTGTTGTGACTGTGGAGAGGTACAGGAGAGAGAAAGCATTTTGTACATGTGTGATTAGATGAGTGCTTAAATAGGTCTGTGTTTCTGACCTTCATAAAAGTTTATTAGCTTTCCTACTGCCACCCTATTAGTTGATGCAAGAAGACTGGAAGATGCTGAGGTCTGAGAAATGCCCTTACCTCATGTAGGATAAAGTCTTTCCCACCAGAGGGTAGACTTTTGTGTGATCATATATCATGATGGTTACTCTTCCTCACCCACTGCCTCATTCACAAGGGGATTTTTGTTGTTGTTGTTGTTGTTGTTCTTTACTAAAGAGAATCTGATGGAATTCTTGGAGATAAAATCAACTTAGGTATTGGGACCTCTTTGATAGTGGCTTCCAGGTTCTCACTTATATGCTAGTCCATAGTGAGTCTCTAGCAATTTGCCAAAATTACTATTTAAGTGTTCCAACTCCATCCAGTTTATTTTTCCAGAAGTTTCTGGTCTCAGTAAGCAGATCTCAGCTTATATACTGTCTGGATTCTCCTCTCTTTCTGGGTTTTGAATTGGATGTTTGCCTTGTGACTTTAAGTCTCATTTGCCTTTTTCCTCATATAATGGAAGTTAAGAAAAGCTAATATTCATACATTTAAGTTTTGAATGAATCATGAATTACTGAAGTTGGTGTTGTTGGAGTTACAAATAAGAGTAAAAAAAAAAAATCTCCAGGGAAATTTATCATGTATATAAAGACAAATCTCACTGTCTTGAAATACTTTTTTAAAAAAGATTACTTATTGATGAAATTTGGTGAGTGGAGAATGGCTTTTAAAGCCCCATCAGTGTAAGAAATTATGTACTTTGGAGCCTATGTAAGCATGCAGAACATGAGACCAGGACAAAAAGTGAAGGAATTTAATTAAATTGTAATATTTTATAAATTTAAGACATTGACAAGAAATACTTTGTAAATAGTTATTGATGTAGCTGAGGATATCTTTTAAGTTTTCTAAATGTTTATTATTTTAAACACATCGTTTGGAGTTAAAAAATTAAATTTTCATTGATACACCACCTGCATGTTTCAGATGGTATATCTCAGCTAAAGTAAGCTGAGTAAAAGTAATTTATGAATGTTGTTCAGTACTAAATATTTAAAGATGATTATGATGTTACATGGAAGTGGAGATTACAGCCCCAGAATTCACCAAGCTGATTAACATCATTCTGAAGTATTTGATCCTTGCTCTGGAAATGAACACATTTTCTTATATGTGTACTTCCAAACTATAGCCATCAGCAAGTAGTAGTTACTAAATGATATTTCCAAAAATTTTTAAAGATTTTATTTATTTATTCATGAGAGACACAGAGGGAGAGAGAGAGAGGCAGAGACAGAGGCAGAAGAGAGAAGCAGGCTCCATGCAGGGAGCCCGACCTGGACTCGGTCCCAGGTCTCCAGGATCACATCCTGGGCTGAAGACAGCACTAAACCACTGAGCCACCCAGGCTGCCCTCCAATTTTTTTTCTTTGGGAAATTGCAACATTTTCAAATAGCATTTCAATACTAGTTTTATTTTTTTGATTAAAAAATAAGTTCAAGATATTTATTTTATGCTATTGTAATAAAATAATAAAATATATAACATTTAAAACCTCAACACTAATTATCTTTAATATCTTTTTAAATTTAGAAATTCAGGCTGTGATAAAATTCCTATAGTCCCTGGGTCAGGCATGTCTATAAATAAGAGATTTAAATATGGGGATTTTGTTATGTCGTAGTATGAAAAATACAGGTTATCAAACCTTATCTCTTACTACTCACCAATGCAACTTCTGCTCATTTGTACCTCCTGTTCGAAGTCCTTTCCTGGAAAGGGAGCATAAAATGATCATTAAAAATGTAGATTCTGAAGCCTGGGTATATATCTGGTTATATATCTTTTAGCTACTACTGTAGTAAGACCATTTAATATATCTTTGAGCAATCTCTTCTTAGTACAATGGGGAATACTACCTATATCATAGGGTTTTGAAAGAATTAAAGTAACAAATCCTTTGTAATTTATTTGTAATTACTTGTAATTATTTGTAAACTACTCACTATGCACCATACCCTGTCTTAGTTCCTGAATATATACCAATGAAGTAAAAAATAGACATAATCTCTACTTTTATAGCACTGAAATTCTAGTAATAAGAAATAAGTAATGGATAAATACATAGCACTACAGGCGGTAATAAATGTTTTTAAAAAGAATAAAGCAAGATAAAGACATTAAGAGTAAATGGGATCACTATTTTAGATACAGTTATTGTGCAAGACCTCTCTCAAGAGGTGATCTTTGAGTAGAGCCCAAATAATGTGAAAGCAGTCAAGTGGTTATCATATGGAGAAGAGTGTTTTGTTTTTTGGTTTTTGTTTTGTTTTGTTTTGTTTTGTTTTGTTTTTAAGAGAGACCAGCAAATAAGTGCAAAGGCCCAAAGATAGGCATGTGTTTGACATGTTTAAAGAAGGGCAAAAAGGCACATATGGCTGGATCAGTTGATGATTGGATGAGAGAGATCTTGGGGGAAGTCCCAGACCTCCTGAAGCCATAATAGGAATTTTTTGGATTTTATTCTGAATCAGGAAGAGAAACCACTAGAGTTTTATGTGGAACAGTAAAATGATCCTCCTTGGGATTTTAAGGAATTGTTACACTTGCTTCTTGTGGAAGAAGAGACTAGGAGAGCAAAGGTAGGTACAGTGAGACCAAAACGAAGGAAGAGTCCAGGAGAAACATGACTGTGGGTTCGATGAGACTATTGGTGGTAGATTTGTAGGCTCAGTACATAAGTTGAAGTACAGCAGACAAGATTTGTAGATTGATAGACCCTCAAGTTTTTAGCTGAGCACCTACAAGATTTGAAATTCACTGAGATGAGAAAAGCTGAGACAGAATAGGACTTCAACTGGAGAGGGGAATGGAATGAACATGGCCTAGAGTATGACCTGGTTCCTACAAAGAATGCAGTAAGTATTAGCTCTGCTTTTCCACCATAACTGCTATTTCTATTCTTGTGTACCTTTTACCTTGCTCTTATTCCTTGTCATCCCAAACTCTTCCTTTCCTTCAAAAGCCAGTTTGAAATTCATTTTTAATCTCACTACAATAATCTTCTTTCCCTTGTATGGAATCTTAAATATGAATAACATATATAGATTTCCTCATGTAATTCTATTTGTTTTATGTTTTCTTTTATTCAAGAGACTATAACATTGTCTATGTTGATTAGTATAAAAAGTTATCGCATGTCTTACTTCTTAAACCTTCAGATGATTTGGTGTCAGATATACTAACAATTGAAGTCTTAAAAATAAGGGAGCTGGAGTCATCATAAAATATTTATTATAAATTTCTTTTCATTTGAAAACATTTATTGACATTTAGATGTTGGGTATGCCTTTAACTATGGCTCAGATGTTCTCCAAATGAGACTCTAAGTTCTTTTTTTAATTTAAATTTTAGTTAACATACAGTGCAATATTGGTTTCTGGAGTAGCATTCAGTGATTTATCACTTATGTACAACACCCAGTGCTCATCACAAGTGCCCTCTTTATATATATATATATATATATATATATATATATATATATATATATTTATGATAGTCACACACACACACACACACAGAGAGAGAGAGAGAGAGAGAGGCAGAGACACAGAGGGAGAAGCAGGCTCCATGCACCGGGAGCCCACGTGGAATTCGATCCCGGGTCTCCAGGATCTTGCCCTGGGCCAAAGGCAGGCGTTAAACCGCTGTGCCACCCAGGGATCCCCCACAAGTGCCCTCTTTAATACCCACCACCCATCTAGCCCATTCCCCACCCATGTTCCTCCATCAACCCTCAGTTTGTTCTCTATCATTAAGAGTCTCTTATGGTTTGTTTACCTTTCTTTTCTTTTCATCCTTCCCATATGTTCATCTCTTTTCTTAAATTCCACATATAAGTAAGATCATCTGGTATTTGTCTTTCTTGTCTTTCTCTAATTGACTTATTTTGCTTAGTATAATACACTCTAGTTCTATCCATGTCATTACAAATGGCAATATTTCATTCTTTTTGATGATTAATACCCCATTGTGTATATATACCACTTCTTCTTTACCCATTCATTAGTAAAAGGACAACTAGGTTCTTTCCATAGTTTAACTATTGTTAATAATGCCGCTAAAAACATGAGGGTGCATGTGTTCCTTTGAATCTTTATTTTTTGTATCCTTCGGGTAAATACCTACTAGTACAATTGCTAGGTGGTAGGGTAGTTCTATTTTTTATTTTTTAGGAACCTCCATACTGTTCTCTAGAGTGGCTGTACTAGTGTGTATTCCCACCAACAGTGCAAAAGGGTTGCCCTTTCTTCACATACTTTCCAACACCTATTTTTTCTGTGTTGTTAATTTTAGCCATTGTGACAGGTGTGAGGTTGTACCTCATTGTGGTTTTGATTTATATTTACCTAATGATGAATGATGTTGAGCATCTTTTCATCTGTCTGTTATCCATCTGAGTGTCTTCTTTGGAAAAGTGTCTGATCATGTCTTCTGTCCATTTCTCAACTGGATTATTTGTTTTTTGGATGTTGAGTTGGTAAGTTCTTTGTAGATTTTGGATACTAACCCTGTATCAGATTTGTCATTTGCAAATCTCTTTTTCACACTCAGGTGGTTGCCTTTTAGTTTTGTTGATTGTTTCCTTTGCTGTGTAAAAGGTTTTTATCTTGATGAAGTCCCAATAATTCATTTTTGCTTTTGTTGCCCTTACCTGTGATGATGTGTCTAGGAAGAATTTGCTATGGTCAAGGTCAAAGAGGTTTCAACCTGTGTTCTCCTCTAGGATTTTAATGGTTTTATGTCTTATATTTAGGTTTTTCATCCATTTTGAATTTATTTTTGTGTGTGATGTAAGAAAGTGGTCCAGTTTCATTTTTTCTGCAAGTTGCTGTCCAGTTTTCCCAGCACCATTTGTTGTAGAGACTGTCATTTTTTCCTTTCTTGCTTTGTCTTTCTTTCCTGCTTTGTCAAAGAGTAGTTGACTATATGGTTGCGGGTCCATTTCTGGGTTCTCTGTTCTGTCCCATTGATCTATGTGTCTGTTTTTGTGCCAGCACCATACTGTCTTGATGACTAACAGCTTTATAATATACCTTGAAATCTGGGATCATGACAAGGCTCTGAGTTCTTTTGAAAAATGGTGATCTTCTTTGTGAAATGTTTCTGATATATATTTCTATGCATTGGTTGCTTAATGCCACTTCCACTATAGGTGTTTTCTTGTTGGAATTCATATGTCATTAAAAATCTTCACATTTGCCCACCTTCATACTTCCATCCATACTTCCTTTTTCCCAAAACTTTTTGCCCACCATCTTCTAACTTTTCCTTTATCAAGCCCCTAGATGAGTGATCAACCAATTTAAAACTCTTAGGACCACTCCTGTAAACAGTTGTCTCAGGATCAGGGACTATGTCTTGAATGCAAGTACCTTCCTGATCAGGAATGGCGGGGGGACAAGAAATGGCAAAAAGGGAAGAAGAGAATACACTCTTCAAGAGTACATTTCAAGAGTATGATGAGCTGGTTACCACTGAGAGTAACTAGGGTTCAAATGCCTTTTGAGGAATCATGTAAAATATCCTTCAGCATTATTTGCTTGGGACATGAGGGACTTTTTGTATTGGTTTCATCCAGTTTCCCATTTGTCAAGGGTTGTCCAAGGAGAATAAATACCTCAAACGTCCATGTTTGTTTTTCTCATGGGCTAGAGTAGTTAGTTGGGCTATTGCAACCTGTCTGGTGGTAGTAGAAATGTCAAGGGCAGAAAAGAAGAGATATATTCATATTAGCTGAGTCTAGGTGATGTTAGGCTACATTGTGCATCGCTGGATACCACAGCAATGTCTGGAGCAAAGAGATGAACTTAAAGGATGTGACAAGGGGAATAGAAAGATTTTCTACACAGAGAAAGTATACTTTCAATAATAAACATATGGTTATTCTATTAAAATAGTTCATTTAGCAATATTAATGGGTCATAATATAGATCTTACATTTTGTTCTGAGTATAAATCATTTCAGTTAATCTCCATCAAGGTTTTTTTTAGTTAGTAAAATTAAAGTTGTATTTCTGTTAGTACTTTAGAGAGGCAGCTGTCCCCAAGAGACTTTATTTTTTGGTGTTTACTGATTATCTAAATGGCTTGTGAAGGAGTAGATTAAGGGTTTAAAAGTATAATTATAGTTGACTTAGTGTTTTATGTGTTATCCAACTTTCTTTTTGCAGGGATGGTCTATGTCAGCACTTTAAAATCATCAGGCATTCATTTACTCTTAAGGGATAAAACTGGCTTCAGAATTTGGTGATTTTATATTTTTTAAAGTTTATTTATTTATTTATTTATTTATTTATTTATTTATTTATTTTGGTGGGGAGAAGGAGCAGAGGGAGAGAGAGTCACAAGAAGACTTGGTGATGAGTGTGGGCCCTTATGTGGAGTTTAATCTCACAAACCTGAGATCATGACCTGAGGTGAAACCAAGAGTCGGACACTTAACTGACTGTACCACCCAGGTGCTCTCATAGTTCAGTGATTTTAGAGGAAATGAGAAAAGATCCATGACTTTAATCTCTATGCTGGGTCTCTCTTCCCAAAAAAGCTTTCTCCACCGTTGCAGGGTCTAAATTCTATAACTGAGTCTACTTCTCGATGTTTCCTAGAGTACTCTTTGAAAGAAGAGATTATTATTTAAGTTGAAAAAAAGTTAGAATAAATGGTGCTTAAGAGGATAGAGGGAAATGGGAAAAAGCTATTGACACAATTTAGTAATGAACCTGGAAAAAGAGAAGGGTAAGGAGAGAGATGCAATTCTTGCTTTGCTGATTTATTCTATCAAAAGAGTTGAGTGTTTCCTTGAGGAGTGGATTTAAATAGAAAACAAATTTGGGGGATCCCTGGGTGGATCAGTGGTTTAGCACCTGCCTTTGGCCCAGGGCATGATCCTGGAGTCCCGGGATGGAGTCCCATGTTGGGCTCCCTGCATGGAGCCTGCTTCTCCCTCTGCCTGTGTCTCTGCCTCTCTCTCTCTCTCTCTCTCTCTCTCTCTCTCATAAATAAATAAAATATTTTAAAAAAAAGAAAAAAATTTGGAACAGAAAGGAGCAACAATGTTATGCATTTGTCAGCTTGAAACTGAATAACACAGGTTCCTTTTTAGACTAAATATCTTACTGAACTAACTCAAGTGCACTATAAAGAAAGCACGGCTATTCCTGTTTATGATTTTAAAGGAGCTTAATGGATGGTTTTAATAATAGTAGGTCTTGGCTTTGAAGACCTGCTAAACTGATATTTTGAATGAAGTTGCTAAGGCTTAAAATGAACATTTCTACGGTGACAAATTAGATATATAACTGTTCTTATAAACTTTAGCACTGGATTTGGAGACAACCATTTAAAACCACAGCTTAGCAACTTACTAAGTTGAATATTAGACACAGCTTCCCTGAATCTCATTTTCTTTATCTGTAAAAAAGAATAAAAAGAACTTGCTTTAAGTTAAGTGAATATATATAATGTATTTTAGCAGTTTTTATTACAATTTCATTATCTCAAATTTCATCACAAAAAGGCATTTTATAAAACACTAACATATATTGTGGTGTAGAATGTAAAATTTATAGCTCAATAACAGATTACTGTAGTATAGTTAAGTATTGGGTACTACAATCTAATACAGTGCTTATATCAGTTAAATCAGAGGAATCAAAATATATTTTGCCAAGTTTATCTAAAATATTCTCTCAAGACCAGAGCACAATCTGAAAATGAAGATAAATATTTTAGATAGTATCTTTTTTCCCTTTAACCTATTAAAAGATTATATCTTAATGTTCTGGGAAAGTTAACATTTTGCAAACACTCTAGAGCTCACAGTTTTATTTTGTTTTGTATGTTAACTTCTAAGAATCTGCCTATACGATTCATTCATTTTCATGGTATTTTTGTGTAGTAGAGAGGCAATTACTGTCTTGGGGGTAATATGGATGACAGGTGTTTCAAGACTCATTCACCTGGATTATTTTAATAGTCTCACCCTGGCCAGTTATCACTTCACTTTAGTCCTTTTTAGACATCTCCATGCATGCTCCTTCCTTTGGGTTAATGAATAATGAAAATATTGTCCTTTCTATAACAGTTTTCTGTAATTCTGCTTGTTTCTTAAGCTCCATAGTCTCTCTTTTCCATGGCACTGTTGTCTGGCAAAGTAGAATTATTCACTTCTTCCTTGAATTCCCAACAATTTCCTGATTTTATATGTAGACACTAATTGTTTTCAAAATATGAGGAATGTTATTTTTGTTTCTATTTCTATATCCATCTTTAACATAGGCTCATATAGAATATTGGCTGTCCCTTCTCCACTGTTCTTGCCTCACCAGAGCAAGACTGTCTGTAAAGGAAAGGCTTTTGAAGTTAATCTTTACATTAAATGGGTCCAATGGCTTTAAAAAAAAAGGGCTGGTTAATTTGTTAATTAATAAAATAACATTTTAAAATAAGGATGCAAACTATATTTTCTATGAGGATTAATATTTGTACTTGGGAATGTACATATGTTTAATTGAGCAGAAACATAGAGGAAACTGGAATATCTCCTCCTAACATGGGTAGGGAAATAAAAAAGAGATTTTACTAACCAGATGATTCATACTAACCCTCAGGTGGGATTTTAGATTCCCTGATTCATTTGCAGCTTAGGGAACAATAGACATCATTGACGAAACCCAGGGCTTTCTTCAGATAGACCAACTCAAAGCTGGTGAACGGAAGGGGTTTCAGGGGACATAGAGATTTAAGGTGCAAGATTTCTTCTTGTCAATAGGAAAAGGTATATGTCCAGGAGTGTAGGTGGAGATTTGGATGAAGAAGTTTAAAGAAGGACTACCTGGAGAGATTTAATAAACCTGAGGGAAGGGAATCTACCTGAGGAGGAGAGAAGCACACATTAGAACTCTCAAAATACCTTTACTTTGAAATCTAGAGTATAGTCCACAGTACTACATTGTACCTTTTATTTGGAATTGTTCCATTTTTCTGTACAACATAGGTTGACTATCTTGGAGAAGACTTAGCAGGCAGAGACTTTCTCACTTGATCACCTCACTGACTCCAGGACAGAAATAGTTAAGCATGTATCTGACTTCTATTTGATGACCATCAAAAACCATGTCAGTTAAAAATGAGAAATAGTGGGAGAGGTTTTTGCTGGAAAATAGTAAAACATTTGTAGTACAGAAGCCATAATGCACATTTCCAACTGTTCTTTCCTCCTGGCCAGGGGAAGTATCTTTTGACATATGGCATGAAAATAAAATTTGACAGGTTTTCTTGTGTTCATCTATTTCTGAATCCTTCTTAGTACTAATAGTCTTTTTCCATTGATCCTAAAATCTCTATACACAATAGTCTTAAAATAGAAGTCAGATACATGCTTAACTATTTCTGTCCTGGAGTCAGTGAGACTGTCTTTTTTTGAGAATATTTAAGTAGTAGACTGCCTTGAAAGGTAGAGATGGATAAATAGAGACCTACCTAGAGCAGAGGGGAAATTTGTTTCCTGACCAGGGTACCAGAAAGAATGACTCCATCTAGCAAGAATGCTGAACATTTTTGCTAGTAGTTCTTGAAAGATCAGTTCAGGGCTTTCCTGAAAATGTGATGGAGGTGTGCCATAGTATCCTACTGGATCATCCTATATCATTTCTAAGTGCATTTTTAATCTCAATGATGGCATGTATCCCTTTCTAACTTATATAATAAGTTATATAAACTTATATGCTGCCATATACATCACTGCATTGGGTTCTGTAATATCTTGATTTACAACCAGGAACCTAGGATTGGATAAGATGACATTTGCATTGATTATATTATATAGTCTTAGTTCATCAGAACTTAATTTTTAAAATAAATGGAGGACATTTAATAACATCTGTACAGTAAATTGCTGAAGATAGACCATAGATGATAAAAAGAGGATAATAATGAAAAAAGTACTTACTTTACTGATCCATTCATCAATCCATCCATTCATCTGTCCATCTGCTATTTAGACATCTAGCCATCCATCTACCATAAAAATTGTTTTCACCTTCAGAACAAACAGATTATAAGTCCACCCATCATAAAACAAAGGAAAATAAATTTAAAATATAGAATAAAAGTTGCTGTTCTTTAAGCTTAACACTTTCTTTCGTGCTTCATAGCTTCTCTACATCTTTTCCTGCCCAACTTCTCTCTCTGTTTTATTTGTTTAAGGAAGGAAGGAGGTGGTTATGACTATAAAAAGGTAGGACAAGAGATCCTTGTGATGGAACATTTCTGTGTCTTAAATGTTGTGGTGATCACATCAACCTACAAATATAATGAAATTGCATAGGACAAAATACCCACAAGTGAATATAGCATTTGTGATGTCTGAATGGGGTTTTCAATGTCAGTTTACTAGTTGGGTATTATATGATAGTTATGCAAGATGTTACCACTGAAGAAAACTGGGTGAGGCATAATTAGATCTCTCTGTATCATTTCTTACAACTGCATGTGAATCTACAGTTATTTCAAAATTAAAAAAAAAAAACTTTGAAAAATAACTTTCCCAGATGTCCATAAATATTTGTACCATTTGTGCGACATTAGCAATGTGTGCTTATTAAAGAAATTGAGGTTTTTCACAGATCTATGAATCAGTTATGGTCAATGGTAATGGATTATTAGTTAAGTTCCTTAATTAGTTCCTACAACTTACTAGATCCAGTGGCCAATTATCTATTCAAACCCTTGGCAACAGAACAAAGATGATCTCCTATTTGAAATACATTTTAAATATAGGATTCCATGGAAAATAGTAAAATAAGTTCTGGTTTTGCTCCAATATGACTATTACCTTACTTTTTATTCTTCTTTCTTTCATCCCCAGTCCCTCTTGATCTATACATATCAGCTAGTCCAAAATGTCATTCATTTTCTCTTTTTTCTTCTTCATTTACATTTTCAAGAACTAAAAAGTTCTGCTTTGCTTAAGTTTTATAGATGCTAGCAGAAGACTCAAAACTCCTAAGTCATAGACAATGGTCTTTACTGCTCATGGCATGGCAGATAGCATGATGCCTTCATGTTTCCGTTATTTTCCCTTTTTTTTCTCAATGCACTTAGAAATGATATAGGATGATCCAGTAGGATACTATGGCACACCTCCATCACATTTTCAGGAAAGCCCTGAACTGATCTTTCAAGAACTACTAGCAAAAATGCTCAGCATTCTTGCTAGATGGAGTCATTCTTTCTGGTACCCTGGTCAGGAAACAAATTTCCCCTCTGCTCTAGGTAGGTCTCTATTTATCCATCTCTACCTTTCAAGGCAGTCTACTACTTAAATATTCTCAAAAAAAGACAGTCACAAACAAAAAACTGCAGAAATGTCTTGGAGAATTGTTTCCTAATGTTTTCTCTGGCGACTTCATCTACTTCCATGGTTTTCAATATCATCATTATTTGAATGAATATTTATAACTATAACTATAACTTATCCCCTAAATTTAGACTAACGTCAAACAGGCATGATAGGTCTTTTATGCACTGTAAACTTGGTAATATCAAAACAGAAATCTCGGATTTTCTCCCTGATCCAAAACTTGTTCCTTCTAAATTAATGCCATCTGTAGCCACCCATTTCCTCAGGCCCAAAACCTACATGTTATCCTGAAGTCTTGTTTGCTTCAATTCTCATATACACAACACTAATAAATTTTGTTGAGCCTGAACCTAAAACATATTCTGAGTCCAAATCTATATTGCCTGAAGTTCTAGAAATGTTAAGCCACTTGGAGTGCTAAAGATTGAAGAAAGCTCAAGATCTGATAACTGTGTATTAGCCTTGGAATAGGTAGAAAGTGATTGTCTTCATTCTTATAAACACGAGGAATTGACCAATTGTTTTTTTCTTAGATTGTAAGAAAATGGCCAGTGAGAATAGAGCTTAGGAAGATGGATGACAGGATCACATAGAATCTAGACTTTGAGAATCTAAAAAACCCCTGCTCATCAATAGATCACTTTTTCACCTGACACCAAAGAGCTCCTTTTATTTCATTTACTAGTTCTTTATCGGAAAAAATGCGCCTGCCTAATTTCTTCTTCCCTGTTGAGTCCCCTATCTCTAAAACTAAGAGGATGAGAAAGGGGCAATAAGGCCCAGTCTATATTTCAATACCAGAAATAGGTTTTTTTAAGAGCCAAGTAAGTAATTATTTTAATTGACTCAGCAAATAAAGATGATTAAGGAAAATTTTACTGAGTGCTAAAAACAGTGAGTTTACTTCAGGGAGTGACTACTGGATTAAGGATATTGCACTACAAATACTCAGTTCAAATGCCACTTCCTCTGGGAAGCTTTTCTAGATAAAAAGGTCTCAATTAAATGCACCTTCCTTGTGTTCTAATTAGAGTCAAGTACATGCTACTATTACAGCATTTATCTCCCTGAGTTATAAGTAGGGTTTTAAATTGTTTATTATTCAGTACACTGGAAATCTCTTAAGGCAGTGTATGCATATTATATTTCTAGATCTTGAGAGCTAGGATGAGGCTAGATGTTATATGCTCAATAAATATGACTGATTGAATGAATGAATGATATAGGAAAAAAGGAACAGGTGAATTATTTTTCATTGTGTAAGGACAGATAGAATAGCACAGGGTACTTGTGAATTGCTTAGGGCTATACAATGATCAACCACAAAAGTAAGATCTTGGTTATTGTTGTCTATTCAACCAGAAAGTCTATGCAATTTATGAAGCTTTGCAAAAGCCCTAGAAATGGAGTCAGATAATTTTGTCCCAGAATCCCACCTTTCTACACTGTAAAGTTGGCATTGTTTTTATATATATATATATATTATAGAATTGTTACTGAAGTAAACAAAACAATAAAGTTTTCAACATATTCTTCAATTTAAAGTAAGTACATAATAAAAATTCATATTTAATTTAAATTTAATTTTTTTAACATTTTTATTTTAAAAATTACATTTACTTACCTTAAATGCTCACTGCTCCTAGGGTACATAAAATCAAATAAACATTTGACATAAGTTATTCCTGATCCATAGGCTTATGTATAAATGCATTCTCATATCTGTTCTTAGTTGTCAACAGAGAGTAACAAATGCAATGAATAAGTTATATAAAAAATTTTTTAGACAAGATGCTTTATTCCTTTGCAAAAATTGTGTCAAAAGTTAAAAACTATTTAAACCATCTCTCTATTTCATTTGATTTTCTTCTTTCTATTAAGTGGTGCTAACATATTCCAAGGTCAGATGCATCAAGTATCTAGTGTTAGTATTACATTTTATTGTTTTTGGGGGTAAGTATAGTTCAATTATTTGCTCACATTTGATGGGACTTAATTTTTTAAAACCCTAAGTTATGTATAGTAAAAGATATATTTTAACAATGGGAATTGTAAAAACAAGAAAGAAAGCCATGTTTCCAAATGCATTTTCAAAACTCTTTCAGGTAAGCTTATGTTCTTAGTGTTTTGTGGACCATGAGTAGTTGGGCAGATAGGGTAGAAAGAAAAAAAATGCAGACAAAAAGCTGGTAGTGGAAATGAAACTTTATTGATACCCAGAAGGTTTTTTCTTATTACAATCTTTTCAGTTTTTCCAAAAATCCAAGCCAGCCAATTGAAGTGAATTCAAAAATGTTATTTCTGGTGGGTTTCCTTTATTCAGTAAGAATAACAAGTGAGAGCATTTCTCCTAACCTAAGCTATAGAACAATACATTACTTTTTGTTGATACTGTATTTGTAGTTAATGTTGGAAATAAGCATCATCTCATACTTTATGGGATATAGTAGGAAATGTATATGCTGGATGTGAAAGGATAACATACCATCATGTTCATTCAACAAAATATATTGAACATGTATTATGTATATCACTTTATGATTCAGAAGTCTGTGGGGATATGAAACCGTGAAATCATAATCCTCAGCTTCAAGAGCTTACATTAAATTAGAGGAGACAAGGAACTGTGAAGAAACAATGAGAAGAAGCTATTGATAAAATGTAGAAACAGATTATTTTGTCTGAGGAATCTTTTGATTGATAGAGAAATATATAAATAGATATTAAATATGAAAATACACGATAATAAATATTTCTCACTTTGCATGTTGGTATAGGATTTTACTGCTTTGAAATATCTTTGATATGTTATTTAAGTCACATAACAACCACACCGACTTAATTGGCATGGTTTCACTTTTGCAGATAAGGAAAACGAAGCTCATTAGAGTAATGTTCACAAATTAAAAAAAAGCATAGGTGTTTCTTCATTCCAAATCTAGTATAATAGAACCACTTTCAACTGTAGATCATTGTTTTAATATACATGTTTAATTACATGTACAGTAGTATGAAAGGTAATACAGCAATGACCTAAATAGCTGGGGCACTAGAATTAGATACAGCTGATACTTAGTTTGATGTTGACACTTCTCAGCTATGTAACTTAATTAAGTTCCCTTTTGGACTTTTTTTTTTAAATCTGGATAATGGGAATAACAACAGTAATTGTCTCACAAGGTAGTATATTAGCTAAGATATTTGCAACTACAAATAACAGAATTGCAGCTTAAATAATATAAATACTTTTTTAAACTAAGTATTTTTGAGAGCAACTTAAAATTCATAGCGAAATTGAAGGGAAGTTATAGAAATTTCCCATATACATCTGCCTCAACACATGCATAGCCTCTCCTATTATCATTGTCTCTACCAGAGTAGTATCTTTGTTACTTCAGATGAACCTGATTGACACATCATAATCATGCAAAATACATTATTTACATTATAGTTTACTCTTGATATTTAACATTCTATGGATTCGGACAAATAATGACATATATTATCATTACAGTATCATGGTATTTTATTTTCATTGTCCCATAAACTGTATTCACTTTTTTGTCTGTCTCTTTCACTATCCTGGCAACCACTGATCCTTTTACTGCCTCCATAGTTTTTGCATTTTCCAGAATAGAATCATACAGTATATAGCATTTTCTTATTAATTTATTTAATTTAGAACTATGAATGTATGGCTTGAAAGTTCCTTTATACTTAGTACTAAATAATATTCCATTGTCTGAATGTACCCAAGTTTATTCATTTACCTACTGAAGGACATCTTGATGGCTTCCAAATTTTGCAATTATGAATAAAGCTGCTAAAAACCCCCTCTGCAAGTTTTGGTTTTGGATATGTTTTCACTACTTTTGGGTAAATACTGAAGAGAATAATTGCTGGAACCTATGGTAAAAGTATATATAGTTTTATAAGAAACCACAAAACTGTTGTCCAAAGTGGCTCTATTATTCTCACTAGCAATAAATAAGAGTTCCTTATTCCAACTCCACATCGTTGCCTGCATTTGATGCTGTCAGTGTTCTGGATTTGTACATTCTAATAGGTGTAATAGTAGTAATTGTTTTAATTTGCATTTCCTTGATGGCATATGTGGAGTATCTTATGCTTGTGTTTGTCATTCATATATCTTCTTTGATGAGGTGTATTTGTTAAGCTCATAAGCCTACTTTTTATCTAGTTTCTTTCTTATTATTGTTTTAAGAGTTCTTTCTACGCTTTGGGTAATACTCCTTTATCAGATAAATCTTTTACCAATATTTTATCCCCATCTGTTTCTTGTCTTTTTATTGTCCAGACATTGTTTTTTGCAGAGCAAAAAATTTAATGGCCTAGTTTATCAATTATTCTTTCATTTATCATGCCTTTAGTATTGTATCTAAAGTCATTGCCATATCCAAGGTCATGTAGCTTTTTTTCAGATGTTATATTCTAGGAGAACTTTCTTATTTTTAATGCAGATAGTTGGAGGTAAGTTGTCTTCACATATGATTCTGTAGCTCAGCATTAACACCAAATTTCCAGGGTTATTTTAATCTCACTATGTCATAATCAGGGTGTTTATAATATCTTTCCTCCTGGTTTGATATTTTTGTGATATCCTTCAGATATCAATTTTTGTGATATTTTCCTTCAGATCTGATGTTTGTATGAAGATGTTTCTATGTGTAAATATGCCCTCCCTGAACTGTGTAGAATGTGATTGTCCTGCATATGTTCCATTTTCCCTTCCATATCCCTTTTTTACCCTTCTCTAGTCATTCTGTGACAAAGAGGATTAACAGAAATGGAATTCTTCAGCTAACTCTGATATCTGGTTTGTTTTAGCTAATCATACCAGAAGGTTGAAAGTAGAAAGGAGAGTGATGTTGAAATATTCTTTTCCTTTAGCATCTTCCTTGCCAGGTCTTTGTGGGTTATTTATCTACCACAATAATAGTCCTGTCATCCCAGCTATTCCTACAAAGCAATTATTTACTATGCCAATGACTCAGTACAAATACTGAGTCTACAAATACTGAACTATTAATGATCTATATGTATATTATCTTAGAAGTTATTACATAAACAATTTCTTTCCAAAATGTCATATAATTAAGCAGATTTTTCCAACTTATAAAATATGAAATATTTCCAACTTATAAAAGAAAATTCTCTATACCAATAAAAGCAGTAAAAGGCAACTTATGATGTGATTTAAAATAAATACGGGGATCCCTGGGTGGCGCAGCGGTTTGGCGCCTGCCTTTGGCCCAGGGCGTGATCCTGGACACCTGGGATCGAATCCCACGTCGGGTTCCCAGTGCATGGAGCCTGCTTCTCCCTCTGCTTGTGTCTCTGCCTCTCTCTCTCTTTCTCTCTGTGTGTGTGACTATCATAAATAAATAAAAATTTAAAAAAAATAAATAAATAAATAAAATAAATACATATTGAGTCTTTGTCCCCATTTTTGGCACAGAGCTCCTAAAATCCATGAAATTTCCTAAGTCATGATAGAAATAAAGGTTTTTATTGTTGTTGCTGTAGTTGTTATATTAGTAAGGTGACTTTTGGAAAGACTTCAGGTATAGAGGCTGGTTGCTTGGGGAACCAACGAGGTGATTAGAGGATTGGCACATCCAGTCCCAGCCTCATGAGGGGAAAGAATTAGAGAAGATTGGGTAAAATGACCCATAGCCAATGATTTAACCAAGCATGACTATGTTATGAAGGCTCCACAGAACCCCAAAATGACAGAGACTGGAGAGCTTCTAGGTTTGCAAACCAAATGCATACCCCAAACTCCATAGGGACAAGAGCTTCTGTGTTTTGGATCCTTCTGGACCTTGCCCCATGTAACTCTTCACCTGGATGCTAATTTGAATCCTTTAATAAAGTGGTAATCTAGTAAGCAAACATTGTCCTGAGGTCTGAGCCACTCTAGCAAATTAATTGACCCCTAGGAGGCATTGGGAACCTCTGATTTGTAACCAGTTGGTCAGAAGGACAGGTTAACAACATGAACTTGTGACTAGCATCAGATACCCAATTAGTGTCTGTTAAGAATTTGAGAGTTTCTTGGTGGTGGTAAAAAATACACCGGACAATCTAATTATGGAATCAGTAATAATGCATAACTAGCCCTATGATAAATTAATATATGTTGAAAAAATATGTTTTAACTCTTGGAATTTGTACTTTTACAATATGAAAGAAACCCAACCAAAAACACAAAATGTGCTTTGTTCCTTTCCACCATAATATGTGATTCACATTTTTAGAACATAGGCAAATCTAAAATGGTGTTGCCCACTCACTTTTTCTGAAGAGTTGCTTCATGAAGTTAGCGGAGTGCTGTTTCCTCCATTCTATTTGCCTTGAATACTGATAGCAACATAATTTCCTGTCCCTGAGATGAACACTACTGTGACCAGGCAAAAACAATTTAGCAATTTGCCCTAAGAAATGCTTGTTTATGAAAGATAAGGCTGGGGAAAGAACTAAAATATCTTACTTTACCAAACTATTTGCTATTAAGACTTGCTTCAAGACTAACTTCACCATGTCAATGAAGCTAAAACTATTATGTTGTAAATTTCCTAATCATAATAAGTTTCCTACCTTGCAACATTCACCATAAAATCCTTTAGCCTAGTCCCTACCCCCACCAAAACCAAGTAAAAAATAAAACCTTGAAACTATTCAGCCCAGTCCGTAAGACACTTCAAGTATACTCCTTGACTTCACCTTTCTGAGACCCTACTAAGAGTCAGTCAAAATAATGTCCTCCTTACTGCACGGTAAGTCTAAGAAACAGCTTTGATCAGTAGTGTTTTCCTAGTGGTTTCTAGACAGTTGACATTTTTACCTGTAGCTGTGCTGAGATCCTACTGCACCCAGATGAAGAATCATAGGCAGGGATGCCTGGTGGCTCAGTGGTTGAGTGCTTGCCTTCGGCCCCAGGGCATGATCCTGGAGTCCCAGGATTGAGTTCCACATCAGGATCCCTGCATGGAACCTGCTTCTCTCTCTGCCTATGTTTCTGCTTCTCTCTCTCTCTCTCTCTCTCTGTTTGTGTCTCTCATTAATAAATAAATAAAATCTTTTTTTTAAAAAAAATCCTAGGAAATAAAGGAAGTAGAACTGTGAGAGGATGGATTAATACATTCCGTGGTTTTAGCTTTTTTCAATAAAGTGGAGTTGGAAGTGTCAGAAAGAAGAAGGAGGGTAATGATTTTTATTTGAAAGTAGTTTTTGATGTATTAAATTGTTGCAGAGCACCATACCACCAGGAGATAAAGGATAGAATAAAGATAGAACTCTATTTTGCTAGAAGGGAGGAATAGGACTAAAATTCTTTTCTTTTTAATTCATGATAGTCACACAGAGAGAGAGAGAGAGAGAGGCAGAGACACAGGCAGAGGGAGAAGCAGGCTCCATGCACTGGGAGCCCGACGTGGGATTCGATCCCGGGTCTCCAGGATCGTGCCCTGGGCCAAAGGCAGGCGCTAAACCACTGCGCCACCCAGGGATCCCAGGACTAAAATTCTTGACCTCACTTGCAGGAGATCTAAGAAAGGTATTCATCTACTCACAGAGTAGAGAGTAAACAGAGAAATCTGCAATTCCCTCATACTTTTGCCATACATGTAGATTGAGATTATATAGATACTTGTGGAGAATTAATATAAAGGGGGAAAAATCAAACAGTAGCATGGAAAAAAAATACTTTGTTAACAGAATTGATTAGAATCTCAACACTGAAATCATCTAGGAGGCTTTTACATTGTAATAAAGCTCCACAGGCCCCAGTAACAGGGATTAGGATTCAACTGATTGGTTTAAATCCTAGTTCCAATATGTAGCTAGAAATGAGAAGTACAGATCTAGAACAGAGATTGGCAAAGCACAGTTTTTGGGCAAAAATCTGGCCCACTGCCTATTTTTTGCACAGCTCACAAGCCAAGAATAGTTTTTTTTTTCAATTTTAAAGAGTTGAAGAAAAAAAACAAGAATATTTGAGGACAAATAAAAATTATATGCAGTTTAAATCATAGTGTACACAAAGTTTTATGAGAAGATAGCCACCCTCATTTATTTGCATTCTGTCTGTGGTAGCTTTTGTGTTGCACAAATGGAGCTCAGTAGTTGGATCAGAGACTGTATGGCTGGCAAAGCCTAAAATTTTTAATATTTAGCCCTTTACTCCTGACTCTTGATTTGGATGACTCAGAGGAAAATCACATCTCTAATAAGGGTCTGCTGCACAGTTCAAAAAAAGTTAGGAACCTTTTTTGATATATTAATACATTAAACATAACCATTAGAGATGATAATACATAATTATACAGAGAAAACACTTTATCACTATCCAAAGGCATAAGAGGAAATGAAATGAATTCAGCAAGGAACAGGTAACTGAGCTGCAAGAGCAATGATGGACACATTCCTGTCCACATATTTACAATGATAAATCAAAATTTCACTCTTCTTCACTATGGCTCCATTTTACAACAGCAGTATCATAGGATGGACAAATATAAACACCAAAGAAATACATATTCAGTTGGCAAATAAACTCAGATTCTCTGATGCAACTACTTTTATGTAAGGTTCTACTTTCAAGAAATTGAACCCATTGCCTGAACTGAAATCCTTGAGCTATAACTTACTTTATTCAGCTATAGTCATATGCATTCTTCAAGATTTGCATTAAAATATTATTAACTTTATATATCATTGCAGTTCTAAGTTGTTACAATAGCAGTGGACATGACCAGTTTTCATCAGCAACTCTATCTGGCCAAACAAATGAAAAATGGCTGTGAATAGAAGTTCATACTATATAGATTAATTATCCTTCCTCTTGACATTTAGCAATGAATTATCAATTTTGATGATAAGCCTGCAAGTGTATGACCAATTAGAGGTGGTGAGAAGCAAGCGACCTTGTGAAGGAACAAAGATCTATTATTTTATAGAAGTGTAACTTTAAGCAAATAATTTTTAAAGGTAAAAAAACAGATTGAAACTGGAAAAATTAAATAATATACATTTGGGGTTTAAAAAGGAGCATGGAAATTATTAACAAAATTCCAGAATAGCAATTATTTCTAGCCACAGGGAGAATAATGCTTTTTTGGAGGCAGTTACAAAAATTCAAAGATAATGCTATTGTTCACTTGTTTTTAGTGAATGAATGATTGCTTTTTTTTTTCTGTATGTAATCTGTACATATTACTTTATACAAAGTATAGTTAAAAAATGGCAATACAAAATATTTGAATGTAACATTAAATGATTTAACTTTGATGGCAATTTTCAATAGATACAATAAAAAGTTAAAAATCATGGAATTTTTTACTTGTGTATAATGAAGTTTGTACCAATACATTTCAGAAATATAAATCTTGGGCAGACCCGGTGGTGCAGAGGTTAGCGCTGCCTGCAGCCAGGGGCATGATCCTGGAGTCCTGGGTTCGAGTCCCACATTGGGCTCCCTGCATGGAGCCTGCTTCTCCCTCTGCCTGTGTCTCTGCCTCTCTCTGATAAATACATTTTAAAAATCTTTAAAAAAAATATATAAATCTTCCCTTTTTTCAAAGCCTATCAGAATAATCAAGAAAAATTTTAATAACAACTTGAGAACATGACTCAAGTATTTAATCTTAAAAATATGGAGAAGGGGCGGGCAAGATGGTGGAGGAGTAGGGTCCCCAAGTCACCTGTCCCCACCTACTTATTTGGATAACTTTCAAATTATCGTGATAACCTACCAATTCCACCTGAGATTTAAAGAGAGAACAGGGGAATACTACAGAGAGAAGAGTTTGCGTTTCTAACAGGGTAGGAAGACGAAAATAAAATAAAAAAGAATCCAGTGGGGGAGGGGCCCCACGAGAAGCCAGGCTAAGGCCCGTCAGTGAGAGCCTCAGGGAGAACCCAGCCCCGGAGAAGTGGGAACTTTAAAGATCCACTCCGAATTCTTCCCGGATGGTAAGGTGCTCAGCAGGAACTCAGGCAGAATCACCCGAGGGACAGTGGAGCCCCCAGGTTCCCGGGGGTCACCAGCAGAGGAAGTGCACCAGGGTGAGAGTGGGCCTCATATTGCTGGCAGATCTCAGTAAAGGGCTGGAGTGGCCCAGTGGGGCCTCGGGGAGAAGCAGGTCGGTCAGGTGGGGGCTCCGGGCAGAGGGGGCTGCGCCCTGCTGCCTTCGGGAGTGACCCCGGGAGCGGGATTCCAGCAGTGCCGGCCCCTGATCCCAGGGCACTGGGGGGACACAGCCCAGGATCCTGCACTCCCCCCGGGACAGACAGAGGCATGGAAGGCACAGGACAGCAAGGACTCCCCTGCCACTGGGTGCCCCCAAGCTGTGCAGGTGAGCTCCCCTTGCCCCTGGAGCATCCAGGCTGGTGTGGACCGGGAGCTGCAATATTTACTGCAGGAGCTGACTCCAGAACTGGAGAGCTGGCCGCTGCCAGTGGGGTTGTTCCTCCTGGTGTCACCCTGTCCTGGGAGGGGTGGGGCCGCCAGGGGACAGGGGCCTAATAGGATAAACAGCTCCCGCTGGGCCCTGCACACACCTGAGAATCAGCACAGCAGGCCCAACCCCCAGAAGACCAGCTAGAAGGACAGGGGGAGAGCAAGTTGTTGGCTGAGCAGAGCTGGAAAATGCCAGGGGAAGTCAAGGGATTTACAGTATATAGAATCAGAGGATACCCCTCCTGCTTATTTTGTTTGTTTCTTTTTCTTTTTTTTTTCTTACTTTTTTCCAGTACAACTCATTTTCAGCCACTCTGCACTGAGCAAAATGATTAGAAAGAACTCACCACAAAAGAAAGAATCAGAAAAAGTATTCTCTGCCACAGAGTTACAGAATTTGGATTACAATTCAATGTCAGAAAGCCAGTTCAGAAGCACAATTATAAAGCTACTGGTGGCTCTGGAGAAAAGCATAAAGGATTCAAGAGACTTCATGACTGCAGAATTTAGATCTAATCAGGCTGAAATTAAAAATCAATTAAATGAGATGTAATCCAAATTGGAGGTCCTAATGATGAGGGTTAATGAGGTAGAAGAAAGAGTGGGTGACATACAAGACAAGTTCATGGCAAGGAAGGAAGCTGAGAAAAAAAGAGAAAATCAATTAAAAGACCATGAGGAAAGGTTAAGAGAAATAAATGACAGCATCAGAAGGAAAAATCTACCTTTAATTGAGGTTCCAGAGGGCGCTGAGAGGGACAGAGGGCCATAAAGCATATTTGAACAAATAATAGCTGAGAACTTCCCTAATTGTGGAAGGGAAACAGGCATTCACATCCAGGAAGTGGAGAGATCCCTCCCTAAAATCAATAAGACTGTTCAACACCTCAACATTCGATAGTGAAACTTACAAATTCCAAAGATAAAGAGAAAATCCTTAAAGCAGCAAGAGACAAGAGATCCCTAACTTACATGGGGAGAATTATTAGATTAACGGCAAACCTCTCTACAGAGACCTTGCAGGCCAGAAAAGGGCTGACAGGATATATTCAGGGTCCTAAATGAGAAGAACATGAAACCAAGAATATGTTATCCAGCAAGACTGTCATTCAGAATATAAGGAGAGATAAAGAGCTTCCAAGAGAGGCAGAAACTGAAAGAATATGTGACCACCAAATCAGCTCCGCAAGAAACATTAAGGAGGACTCTGTAAAAGAAAGAGGATGTCCAAGAAATAATCCACAAAAACAGGGAATGAATAGGTATTATGATACACTAAATTCATATCTTTCAATAGTAACTCTGAGCGTGAATGGGCTTAATGATCCCATCAAAAGGCGCAGGGTTTCAGACTGGATGAAAAAGCAAAACCCATCTATCTGCTGTCTACAAGAGACTCATTTTAGACCTAGGACACCTACAGCCTGAAAATAAAAGGTAGAACCACTTACCTTTCAAATGGTCCTCAAAAGAAATCAGGGGTAGCCATCCTCATATCAGAAAAATTAAAGTTTATCCCAAAGACTGTAGTAAGAGATGAAGAGGGACACTGTATCATACTTAAAGGGTCTATCCAACAAGAAGACCTAACAATCATGAATATTTATACCCCTAATGGGAGCTTCCAAGTATATCAATTAATAACCAAAGTAAAGACATACTTAGATAATAATAAACTAATACTGGAAGACTTCAACATGGCACTTTCTACAAATGACAGATATTCTAAGCACTATATCTACAAAGAAACAAGAGCTTTAAATGATACACTGGACCAGATGGATTTCACAGATATTTACAGAACTTTACAGCTAAACGCAACTGAATACACATTCTTCTCAAGTGTGCATGGAACTTTCTCCAGAATAGACCGCATACTGAATCACAAATGACGTCTTAACCGATACCAAAAGATTGGGTTTGTCCCTTGCATATTTTCAGACCATAATGCTTTGAACTTGAATTCAATCACAAGAAGAGATTTGGAAGAAATTCAAACATGTGGAAGTTAAAGACCATCGTGCTAAAAGATGAAAGGGTCAACCAGGAAATTAGAGAAGAATTAAAATGATTCATTGAAACTAATAAAAATGAAGATAGAACCGTTCAAAATCTTTGGGATACAGCAAAAGCAGTCCTAAGAGGGAAATACATCGCATACAAGTGTCCCTCAAAAATTGGAAAAAACTCAAATACACAAGCTGACCTTGCACCTAAAGGAACTGTTGAAAGAACAACAAATAAAACCTACACCAAGCAGAAAGCAGAAGAAGAGAGACAATAAAGATTCAAGCAGAACTCAATGAAAGAGAGACCAGAAAAACTGTAGAACAGATCAACAAAACCGGGAGTTGGTTCTTTGAAAGAATTAATAAGTTACATAAACCATTACCCAGCCTTATTAAAAACAAAAGAGAAAAGACTCTAGTTAATAAAATCACGAATGAAAAAAGAGAGACCACAATCAGCACCAAGGAAATACAAACAATTTTAAAAACATATTATGAGCAACTATTGCCAATAAATTAGGCAATCTTGAAGAAATGGACACATTCCTGATAACCACAAACTACCAAAACTGGAACAGGAAGAAATAGAAAACCTGATCAGGCCGATAACTAGGGAGGAAATTAAAGCAGTCATCAAAAACTTTCCAAGACAAAACAGTCCAGGGCCAGATGGCTTCCCAGAGGAGTTCTATCAAACGTTTGAAGAAGAAACCATACCTATTCCACTAAAGCTGTTCTGAAAGATAAAAAGGGATGGAATACTTCCAAACTCATTCTATGAGGCCAGCATCACCTTAATTCCAAAACCAGACAAAGACCCCACCAAAAAGGAGAATTATAGACCAATATCCCTGATGAACAAGGATGCAAAAATTCTCATCAGGATACTAGCCAATAGGATCCAGCAGTACATTAAGAAGATTATTCACCATGACAAAGTGAGATTTATCCCCTGGATGAAAGGCTGGTTCCACACTCGTAAAACAATCAATGTGATAGATCGTATCAACAAGAGAAAAAACAAGAACCATATGATCCTCTCAATAGATGCAGAGAAAGAATTTCACAACATACAGCATCCATTCCTGACCAAAACTCTTCAGAGTGTAGGGATAGTGGGAACATTCCTCGACATCTTAAAAGCCATCTACGAAAAGCCCACAGCAAATATCATTCTCAATGGGGAAGCACTGGGAGCCTTTCCCCTAAGATCAGGAACAAGACAGGGATGTCCACTCTCACCACTGCTATTCAACATGGTACTGGAAGTCCTCGCCTCAGCAATCAGACAACAAAAAGAAATAAAAGGCATTCAAATTGGCAAAGAAGAAGTCAAAGTCTCCTTGTTCGCCAATGACATGATACTCTACATAGAAAACCCAAAAGCCTCCACCCCAAGATTGCTAGAACTCATACAGCAATTTGGTGGCATGGCAGTATACAAAATCAATGCCCAGGAATCAGTGGCATTTCTATACACTAACAATGAGACTGAAGAGAGAGAAATTAAGGAGTGAATCCCATTTACAATTGCACCCAAAAGCATAGGATACCTAGGAATAAACCTAACCAAAGAGGTAAAGGATCTATACCCTAAAAACTATAGAACACTTCTGAAAGAAATTGAGGAAGACACAAAGAGATGGAAAAATATTCCATGCTCATGGATTGGCAGAATTAATATTGTGAAAATGTCAATGTTACCCAGGGCAATTTAGACATTTAATGCAATCCCTATCATAATACCATGGACTTTCTTCAGAGAGTTAGAACAAATTATTTTAAGATTTGTGTGGAATCATAAAAGACCCTGAATAACCAGGGGAATTTTAAAAAAGAAAACCATATCGGGGGGCATCACAAAGCCAGATTTCAGGTTGTACTACAAAGCTGTGGTCATCAAGACAGTGTGGTACTGGCACAAAAACAGACACATAGATCAATGGAACAGAATAGAGAACCCAGAAGTGGACCCTGAGCTTTATGATCAACTAATATTCGATAAAGGAGGAAAGACCATCCATTGGAAAAGACAGTCTCTTCAATAAATGGTGCTGGGAAAATTTGACATCCACATGCAGAAGAATGAAACTAGACCACTCTCTTTCACCATACACAAAGATAAACTCAAAATGGATGAAAGACCTAAATGTGAGACATGATTCCATCAAAATCCTAGAGGAGAACACAGGCAACCCCCTTTTTGAACTCAGCCACAGTAACTTCTTGCAAGATACATCCATGAAGGCAAAAGAAACAAAAGCAAAAATGAACTATTGGGACTTCATCAAGATAAGAAGCTTTTGCACAGCAAAGGATACAGTTAAGAAAACGAAAAGACAACCTACAGAATGAGAGAAGATATTTGCAAATCACATATCAGATAAAGGGCTAGTTTCGAAGATCTCTAAAGAACTTCTTAAACTCAACACCAAAGAAACAAACCATCCAATCATGAAATGGGCAAAAGACATGAAGAGAAATCTCACATAGGAAGACATGGACATGGCCAACATGCACGTGAGAAAATGCTCTGCATCACTTGCCATCAGGGAAATACAAATCAAAACCACAATGAGATACCACCTCACCCCAGTGAGAATGGGGAAAATTAACAAGGCAGGAAACCACAAATGTTGGAGAGGATGCGGAGAAAAGGGAACCCTCTTACACTGTTGGTGGGAATGTGAACTGGTGCAGCCACTCTGGAAAACTGTGTGGAGGTTCCTCAAAGAGTTCAAAATAGACCTGCCCTAGGACCCAGCAATTGCACTGTTGGGGATTTACCCCAAAGATAGAGATGCAATGAAACACCGGGACACCTGCACCCCAATGTTTATAGCAGCAATGTCCACAATAGCCAAACTGTGGAAGGAGCCTCAGTGTCCATCGAAAGATGAATGGATAAAGAAGATGTGGTTTATGTATACAATGGAATATTTTCAGCCATTAGAAACGACAAATGCCCACCATTTGCTTCAATGTGGATGGAACTGGAGGGTATTATGCTGAGTGAAGTAAGTCAATTGGAGAAGGACAAACATTATATGTTCTCATTCATTTGTGGAATATAAATAATAGTGAAAGGGAATATAAGGGAAGGGAGAAGAAATGTGTGGGAAATATCAGAAAGGGAGACAGAACATAAAGACTCCTAAGTCTGGGAAACGAACTAGGGGTGGGGGAAGGGGAGGAGGGCGGGGAGTGGGGGTGAATGTGTGACGGGCACTGAGGGGAGCACTTGAACGGTTGAGCACTGGGTGTTATTCTGTATGTTGGTAAATTTAACACCAATAAAAAATAAATTTATTTTTAAAAAAAGTATTTGATGCCGAATTTCCTGTGAAAATACCCAAAGGTAAAGAACAAGAGTGTCACTGTAGCATCACCTATAATGGTCCCAAACAGGAGACAACCCAAACCTCTATCAGGAAGGAAGTCAAAAAGTGCCTGAACTTCCAGCCATGCTGCCGTACTCTGCAGCTGCTCTGAGAAGGGCCGGGGCTAACAGCACTGGTCCGGCATGTTCTCCAGGTTATAATAAATGCATTGTTTTTCTCAAAAGCAAAAAAAAAAAACAAAAAAAAAAACAAAACAAAAAAGAGGGCCAACAATATACAATGGGGAATGGATAGTATCTTCAATAAATGATGTTGGACAATCATATGCAAAAGAATGAAACTGGACCATTATCTTAAATCATACATAAAAGAAGATCAAAATGAATTAAACACTTGAAAATAATATCTGAAACCATAAAACTCCTAGAAGAAAACTTAAATAATAAGTTCCTTGCCATACATCTTAGTGATAATTTTCTTGACACTAAAAGCAAAAGCAAAAAAGCAAAAACAAGTAAATGCTACTATATCATACTAAAGAGCAAAGAAAACCATCAACAAAATTAAAAGACAACCTACTGAACAGGAGAAAATACTTGCAAATCATATATCTGATAAAAGATTACTACCCAAAGTATAAAAAAAATAAAGAACTCACACAATTCAATAGTATAAAAGCCAACGATCCTATCAAAAAATGGACAGAAGATCTAGATAGACATTTTTCCCAAAGAAGACATATGGATGGCCAACAGGCAAATGCAAAATTGCTCAACATCACTAATCATCAGGAAAATGCAAATCTACACCACAATTAAATAACACCTCACACCTGTTAGAATGGCTAGTATTAAAAAGATAAGAAATAACAAGTGTTAGTAAGAATTCAGAGAAGAGGGAACTCTTAATTCTTGTTTGTATACTGTTGGTGGGAATGTAAATCAGTGGAGCTACTATGGAAAATGGTATAGAAGTTTCTTAAAAAAAGAAAAAAAAAACAAACAACTACCATATGATCCTGCAAATCCACTTCTGAGTATTTATCTGCAGAAATTAAAAAAAAAAACAACACCAATTAGAAAAGAAATATATACCCTGATGTTCATTTCAGCATTATTTACAATAGGGAAGATATGGAAACAATCTAAGTGTCCACTAGGAATGAATGGATAAATTGTGGTAAATATACACAATGGAATTTTATTTAGCCATAAAAAAGAATGAAATCCTGCCATCTGCAACAACATGGATGGATGTCAAGGGCATTATGCTAAGTGAAATTAGTCAGACAGAGATAGACAAATGCTATATGATCTCACTTATGTAAGGAACCAAAAAAGAAAAAAAAAAAAGCTCATAGAACAGACTGGTGGTTGCCCAAAGTAGGGGCTAGGGTATAGGAGAAACTGGTGAAAGAGGACAAAAGGCAAAAAGATAAAAAAAGTATATGATGTATTACTGAACAGCAATAACAAAAAGAAGCAATTGTTTTTTCTGGATGCACAAACCTAAAAGTAGAATGAAAATTACCATAGGTACCATGTATAACACCACGAGTGAACCAAGAGTGATAATGATGTGTCACTTACAGTTCGTCAGTTGTTACAAATGTACCACTCTGGTGGGGGCTGTTGGTAATGGGGAAGCTATGCATGCGTGAGGCAGAGGGTTTATGGGAAATCTCTGTACCTTCAACAAAAAGGAGGGAATAGTTCCATTCTCTTAATTTTAATGAAGATAGATAGGCTGGAACATTAAATTTAGACTTTTGTAACTCATAGTTCTACCACCAGTGCCTGGTCCTGACCTGACTCCTTCTCTTTTTACTCTTGTATCTAGTTCCATTGTGAATTTTAAGAAGATTTACATTTGCTGAGTCCCAGCTTATACTGCATGTCCATGGCTAATACACAGTACCATGAACTCTTGAGCCCAAGGTTTGCATACCAGCTATGTATTCCATATTTGGGGAGACAGACTCAGGAATCAGCCCCCATCAGTTTCTGAAATAGGTTGAAGACCATTTGGGCAGAAAATATTGATTTGCAGGGTAGAAGCAGCAGTATGAATTCATATAGATAATCCCTTTGGTTCTATAGAGTCCTCACCTTGAAATGTGCTTCAGTTAACGGAAGTCTATAGTAAGGCTATCTGAGGTATGTAGCCTAGTTAAAGGACCCTTTTTGCCCAGGTCTAGGGTTGGAATTTCAAATGATCCTGTTTCTGAAGCAAAAATATTGGAATCAATGCATCATATATATTGGTAGCTGTAGCTCATTATACACTCTTCCAGTTCCATCAATTTTAGCATGATTATGCCACTCATCCAATAATCAAAACCACAAATAGCAGTATTCCATCTCTGAAAAGCATCCGTAGGTTTCCAAATGTCAACCTCTTTCAGATAGTCAGGAAATTACATGTCTTCATCCCAGACATAAAGAAAAACATTCTTTCCTTTTCCACTGGTCTAATAGGTACAGAGAAAACAAAGTCCTATTCATCTTCTCTAGATCTCCATCCTCATAGAGATATACATAGAATGATATCTCAGTCACATACTTTATCTCAACTTGCTTTAGTTTATGTGAGTGACATAAACATTAGATCACACTTATACAGTATCAAGCTTTATAATAAGTTCAGGAATATAAGAAATCAAGAGGCACAGATGAAATAGAGGTCTAAGACAACTCATGTGGCTTCACAAATCCTCCTTTTCCTCATCACATTCTATGGCTTAGAGTTGTAGGTGATATCTTAAATGAACTTTACAAGTAATCTCACAAATGGAGAGCATTTAGGATACAAAAAGTGCCTATTTTATATTTAGATGTTCAACCAGCTTATGTTCAACATTGGTCAGGAAATCATGTCCCCCCTTAATCCACAGAACTTGTGTACAGATACCATAAGCAATCCTAAACTAAGGACATCCCAATCAAAGCATTGCATAAATGAGGACACTCCTACCAAATATCATAGATATAGTCTATTTACCAGGATCACTTACCATACTCTTTACAAAGATATTAGACCAGATCAGCTATCGTCTTTGTTTCCCCAGGAAAACTCTCTGCTCCAATTGTCATTGGTACTCAGAAAAGCATGAGTCATAATGTTTAAACTTCTTTGTTACCATTATATTATTTCAGAGAAGAATATGGAAGAGAGACTATTTAGGGTTTATTCCATGACACTATTTACCCAGAAATCTAATCCTTTTCTTTATGAACCATGAATATTTTGACTAGTTATAAGGCATATGCATTGCTTTTATACTAAGGGAAAAAATGAGTAGGGAATTATTTTTTAAGTCTTTATGGGTACGGAACACAAGAAAACACTGACTCTTCAAAGACATGAATTCCTATGATAATTATTATCTCCCATTAAAATTATAAATAGTGAGGACACCTGGATGGTTCAGTGATTGAGCATCTGCCTGCAGCTGAGGGTGTGATCCTGGGGTCCTGGGATTGAGTCCTGCATCAGGCTCTCCCCAGGGAGCCTGCTCCTCCCTCTGCCTATATCTCTGCCTCTCTCTGTGTGTCTCTTATGAATAAATAAATAAAATCCTTAAAATAATAATAATAATAAATTATAAATAGAATTTGTCATCCTTCAAATTTTGAAAACTATAAATAACCAATTGAAATCAGTTATTAATGGACTTTCCCTCTAAATTAATGGCTAAATAGCTTATTCTACATATATCATGCATGCTAATTCGTTAATTAATTCACTTTCTTTAACAAAAGAGAAAGTAAACAAGACAGGGTTTTTCCTTAAAAGAAAATGTGGGTTTTTAGGGCATTATCATTTATTTTTCAAAATCGATGCTTTGGCACACTGTAGGAGTCCATAGATTAAGATGTTTAAAACTGCAGAATAATTTATAGGTATAATATTATTATATTCTACTTACTTTACAGATGAGGAACCTGAAAGAATAAATACACTGTCACTCAGCTCTGTAGTGTCTGTCTTCTCAACACTTTTTCTAGAGTCTATAGTAGCTCAGATAATTCTTGAATTTGCCATTGTGCTCTCAAAATTACATTCTACTACTTATTCACTTGTTCCTAAACTCAATTCAACATTTCAATTTTAATTAAAGACAGATTTATTTCATTTAAAAACCTCTGGGTATTCAACCTTCTTATCCTTTTAATGTATCATAAGTTTTATGCATCATATTAAGCCACAGAAAAGAGTGACAATTCTCACTTTTAAGCAACTGAAACTGATGATTGATTGAACATGTTTTAAAATATGGCTTTAAATCATCTAAAATTCTTGTCTCATTTTTAATTTAGAAAGGTCACAAACTGAGAATTCCCACAAAATTAAAATATGATGCCTGATTCAGCTGAAATTTAAATCAGAGAAAAAACAGTGGAATTCAGGAAAACTCTCATTATCTTAAAGTACTTATTAATTTTCTATTTCCTTTTTATATACACACCAAATATAAAGATGATTCATGCATTATATGCATCATCTTTCTGGCTAATTATAATTTAAAATAATCTCTAATGACAATGTAATAACGATAGTGTGTAATTATAATGTCTATTTTCAGACAACACTTTTACCTTAGAATCAAATGCATTTCCTCAAAACATCAATTTGTTGCTTTTGTTAGGCACATAGAATAAGTGGATTCATATTTTAAAGTTAGAATATCTGGGCAAATAAACATGAAATTATTTTGTTATTGGTAGGAGGCATGTTATAAAGATTTTAATAAGATATCTACATTGGAGCACTTTGAAAATTATATAAAAAATTGGAAAAAGAAAAAATATATAATCCAGTTATATCTGGCTTTGTATTTCTAGTTTCTATTTATTCAATCCCAAACAAATATTTATTTAATACCTATCATATAATGAGCATTAAATTGTGGCCTAAAGATCACAGAAAACCAGTTTTACTGTCAGAGGGCCACTTTCCAAATGGAAAGCCCAGGCCAACAGTTCTAATTCATAATATAGTAGAATGTCTAAATATTGTGTTGTACAGTGTCCTATGACAACATAGTCAAAGAGAACTAAATTCATCTGACAGGCTAGTGACCAGGTAAATATATCTGAAAGGATATGAGAGATCACTACTTAGAAACAAAGGAAGACAAATACATTTGTTACCCTGTTATAGAATTTTCCAACTGAAAGCAACGACCAACCTAACACTACTTTTATTATTTCAATTTAGCAATTTTTAGCAGTAAAAATACACAGTAAATCAAAATACTTATATACATATCAGAACAAACAGGGTAATTATAGAAAGTGATATATATTACATTTTATATATTATAGAAAAATGATATATTATTCCTGAGAGAATATTACTGACTACTATTCAAATGAATATTTGTATATTTTATAACAAATCAAGTCTCCTAAGTGAGCATGGACCACACTAGATAACAGAGGAGAAAGTCTTCAACCTCACTACTTTAGAAATTAAAGTGTTTTCTAGTTTAAACAGTCTCCTCTGGATATCTCAGTCTCTACAAGGTACATACACAGTCTTTCAAATATATCCCTCACTCTTACCCGATTGCTACTCTTCAAGATAACACCTGATTGTATTTGTAGGGGCAGGTAGCCTAAATGGTCCCATGACTCAGAGAGAGAATGGGAGCTATATAGATCTACAGAGTGTTCATATTGTTTCCTGCTGCAGTCTGACCTGATCACTGGACTAGGGACTGCTGTGAAAAAGTGCTGATATGTTTTTAGGGTCAATATGTTGTCATCCACTCCTGCTACACATGTTCCCAGCCATGGCAAGAAAGAAGCCTCTTTGTTCTACTGCAGATCTGTAGTGGTTCTAGTATTCTTTCAGCACTTTCTTGCCCCTATCTTGAGATATAGATGTTTCTTGATTTTCTATGTGGCATAGTAAGGCTGTAGGAAGTCAGAAGTTCTACCTCAGTCTAACCTGTGTTGCTCATCTCCCTGTGCTACTACTGTTCAATTTCCCCAGCTGGGTGACATCGCTAAAACTCTAAAAAGGAATTGGGACAGAATATTTTGTGGGGTTTTTGTTTTTTTGTTTTTTTTTTTTGTTTGTTTTTGTTTTTGTTTTTGCTTTGTTTTGTTTTCCCTTCAACCTATTGAATAAAACGAACTTCAAGAGGAGATCCATGCACCTGTATCTAATTATTTGTCCTCCTTGCCTCCATATCCCTAATCTATTTTCTATATCCATCAGATTTAGAGTAGCAGGCTTATTCTCTCATCTTCTTGCAGGATATAGGATTTTTCCTATATCACATCTCCTGCCCAATGCCACATGGAATTTGTTCTGATCCTTTCACAGATTTCCAAATTGTAGATGATAAGCAACGAAAGAAAGAAGTTGAGAAATAGAGAAAGAGGGGCGCCTGGGTGGCTTAGTGGTTGAGCATCTACCTTGGGCTCAGGTCATGATCCCAAGGTCCTGGGATCATGTGTCACATAGGGCTTCCCATGGGAATCCTACTTATCCCTCTGCCTATGTCTCCACCTCTCTGTGTCTCTCACGAATAAACAAATAAAATCTTTGTTAAAAAAGAGAGAGAAATAGAGAAAGATGCGATGAGAGTTACCAAAAATATTATTCCCATTACAGCCAGAAAACTCAAGAACATCAATTAAAGTTTTAGCTACATAAAATGTAGTCAGAAATTTCCCATATGCCAGCAATAACTAGCTAGAAAATATCTCAGTATGTGCTATGTTTCTGTTATAAAGCTAGATGTGAACATATTTGTACTGATCCATTTGCTTAAGTTTAAATCAATTAATCTTATAAAAGCATCTAAAAATAAATAAATTATATTAATTTGAAAAAGCAAAACTACCCATAACTTTGGAATCTGGTTGCTAATAAAGAAATGAGAATACTTCAAGCATCTGTGACCTGAGAATTTTATATAACTTCTATATGAATATCTTTTCATTTTTAAGAACAAAACACAGACAATAAGGTATGATATATCTACATAGATTCTGTTCCATCTATGTTTTTACTTTTATTTAGCCATATATAATTATTAAGGACTAGATAGATGAAGGAAGAATCATTACTATAAATGATTTTTCTTTCTGGATTTCATCATTTTAATAATTCTAATGTTGAAACAGGACTATGATGCAAGACACCATCTGTTTTCAGATACGAAAAAAATCCCCATATGTGAACTCTAAAACTCTATAATTGTTCAAATGTTTAAAAGTAATAATCTTATAAGATTGACTGAAAGATAAATTTGGGTCCTCTTGTTTAATGTCATATCTTACAAAAATTAGTTTCTCTTCTGTGAGCTCAATGATTTCTGTTTTCCCAGTGAAACTATAAAATTTGGATGGCTTTATAGTCACCCTGATTGGAAATGTTGACTTGTCTACCAAGATCACACAAATAGAAATAATTGCCAAAGTTTAAGGCAGATGGATATTTCTTAGTGATACATTAAACCACTTCTAATTCTAGAGATTGCTTTAGCAGGAATGCCATGAAAGTATATGGTGAAAATCTACCATGTGAAACCTAGTGAAAACACAACAGTTTAACACATCTCTCAATATAATTCTTCTGTGTCACTGATGTAAATACAATGTCATATTTAGCTATTATTTTTTTAAAATGCATTCAATTTGGAGTTTTATATAGTTGTGGAAATATAATTTTAAAACATTAAAATTAAAAGTATCTATATAATAATGATATAGATATATATTCATGACTAAACTATATGTGTCATGAATTACAATGATCAATCATTAATGAATACTTGGCTTTCTAGTTTCTGTAATTTAAAAGGTAATTACATTTTTATTTTGAATTTTAGTCAACTACTACATTGCAAATGATTATAAAATTATAATAGCCTTCATAATTTTATCTTGATTTGAGACAGGATAATACGCAATAAGAGCCCAGGCTTTGAAATTTGAGAGCGCTAATTTGGAGTCAAATTTACATCAATTACCAGCGATACTGACATTGAAAAAAAGTTATATCACATATTTCAGCCTGTGTTACTTCAACCATAAAATTGGGTACCTACCATGTAAGGTTGGCCTTATAATTATTTCTAAGCATAAGGTAAATAAATACTCAGTAGATGTTAGCTTTAAATAGTTTACTAATCCAAACATTCACATCTTCTTTTTTCAAATGTAGTATCAATTATACCTGAGTATCAGACATTTACAGAATGCCTTCTGATTCAAAAGTCATCCTCAGACAATGACAAATTCATGCCCATCAAATCAATAGAAAGCATGTCACTTCAATTATCAAATCAAATTCAAAATCGAGTATCATTTTCTGATTCTGTGTTAGAAGTATTAAGCCTCAAGAAAAAGTCACTAACAACCCTAACCACAAGAACAAAATGCATAATCTATAAAATCATATTTGGGGGAGTGGGATGTCCACCTGAAAGCTGAGAAAGCAAGCCCATTTGATCAACCAAACCCAAAGAGTGACATGTCTCTCTGTGAAGAGATAGGTCATATGGATTGTTTCATCTTGGCTGAGCATGAAAGGAACAGATGGTCACAATAAAGTAAGTAAGAAAACAGCTGTATTCTTAAAGAATCCTTTAAGTGGTGGCTAGTAGTAAGGTTTAAAATCCCTGGGGACCCTAGAAACAAGGCAATTCTGTATCTGCTTTCCAACTCTTTTATACAGTCTTCCACTGACTGCTTGGAGAAGTGAGGAAGAAAGTCCCTGAGGAAAGGAAAATCTGAGGTGAAGCTTACCTGTCTAGACAATGTGATTCAACAGAAAGGTGAATTGTTTCTGGGGTCAGAAGCTCTGAAGGCCAACAGTGGTTTGAGGTCTTTTATAACTACCAAATTTATCTAATCTAGGGCTAGCAGGTGTCAGGTTCAGTTTCACAGGGTATGAAAAGCAGGCCGACTCTCAAATGATTTTTTTAAATTCTAATTGAGATACATTTAAAGCAGTTGGATGTGCGGGAATTTGAGTTTAGTGCTGATGGGCTTCCCAGCGTGCTCTGAAGAAGTACCAATATGCACTAGCCATCTTTAGTCCATGTACATAAAACCTAGAGAAAGCCATCTGCACTCTAGGACCTATATTAGTAAAGTAGTTTTCTATCAATGGGGAATGGACAGGAAATCCAAATGTGCCTTTGACCGTGCTCTGATTTGAGTCAGGAAATATATGTGGACTTGACAGGTGTCATTTCCAGGCAAAAGTTTTTAGGAAATAGTGCACGATTCTTGCTTTCCCCAACTGCCATGACAACAGACAATATTCATGATACAGACTCAGGCTGCATCCATGAATGAGTTCAATGTAAAATGGAACATCATCTAAGCCAACATGAATATACAATGTGAACGGGAAACCCATCCTTATTGTTTTAATTTATAACTGTCTACGGGTTGTTCGCTGCCATGCATAAACTACTCAAATCTGACTAAAATAATGCAAATGGATTTGGTTCCTAATGCTGGTTTGTTCATGAGAATTAAATTTGCTATTTTATTGAGAGGATATAATTTCTAATTAATTACCCATAACTGAAAATTTCTATAAATCCCATTTTGACAGTAGAGATAACATTGAAGCAGGCATTTTTTTAATAAGTGCTAGTCTTTTTTACTTACTCAATCTCATTTCACCATTAATCATTGTTTAATGTGTAAGTGTTGAGCTTGCTTTCTGAACTTTGTGTACCAAAGAATTTTAACTTCCATACCAGACATAATTTTGCCTTATGCTTACTATTAATTTTTTTATCACAAGTTGTGTTGTTATAAGTTTATCATTGAACAATAGTTGCATCTTTAAAATTATACTATAATTATGAAGACTATTGAAATATCAGATATCCAGATATATATCTATATTCGATATAATTGTTCTTCACAATAACAGTAATAGAATGTTTACATTTCTCAATGAGAACTGTGATGTGTAAAGTGAAAAGAACATGACAAAACATTGTTTTTTTGCAATGAATCTTCTTTTCCAGAGAATCTCAATTTCCTTCTCCCAAAATCTTATCAAAATCTCCATCTTACAAAATTCCCTCATGTTGAGAAGCCTAGTTTTATCAATGCAGTGTTTTATAGGTCACTTAATATTTGATTAAGTGTCTCTCTATAAGATATTCAGAAATTCTCCATATTTGTTTATCTGATTTTTGAGTATGAATTGCTCATATGGAAATGCAGTCACTATGCTACTGGTGAAATGGTTAAATCACTTTTGGATATTACTTAACTTACAAACTAGATCAAATATATTCTCTGTGCTCTAGTCTATCCACTTCTCAGAATTTAGCTTATCTTTATCCAGCTGTTTCAGTCATATTTAAAGCCACCATTCAGAACACCTACCTACCTACCTACACACACACACACACACACACACACACACACACACACACTTTATTTTTAGAGCAGTTTTAGGTTGACACAAAAGTATAGAAATCTTTTACAAAATATCTTTTTATAGAATATATTTTTAACAGAATATCTTTCAGCTCTAATAGTCTAGAAAAAGAGAATCATCTTGTCTATCTCAAAATCATTCACACTTTAGTTTTTATATATCAAGGATATCATTAGAAATGCTATCACTTTACTATTCAGTAAAATATATCAGGTATGGGGGATCCCTGGGTGGCGCAGTGGTTTGGCGCCTGCCTTTGGCCCAGGGCGCGATCCTGGAGACCCGGGATCGAATCCCACATCAGGTTCCCAGTGCATGGAGCCTGCTTCTCCCTCTGCCTCTCTCTCTCTCTCTCTCTCTCTCTCTCTCTCTCCTCTCTCTCTGTGACTATCATAAATAAATTAAAAAATATATATATCAGGTATGTTAAAGTATAGTTATAGCTAAAAGATAAACCCTTTCTCTCAGTAAGAGTGCTTACTGAAAGAAACTATTATGTTAGAGCTGAAGAAAATGTAAGATCTTGTTTTGAAGTATAAGACATACTACTTGTAATGCTAATAGAAAATAAAAAAAAAGAAGGAAAATAAATTTAAAAATGAAGATGCTAAACAAGTGTTGAGAAATTGGGCCAGTAGATCATGGCTAGAAAATTGATAAAATAATTTTTTATTGTCTCGAATTTAAAATCTAGGTTTTGTTTGTTTGTTTGTTTACATTATAACATCTCTGAAAATGGTAGTTATCTTATAGTTTATGATTCATTGATAATTATGTGATTTTTTTAATTTCCTGTTGGTACATAAAATAATGGCTTGTTTTATAGATTGCAACTTAGAGTCCATGAAATATGGAAAATGTATGAAATATTTTAGGGCATGTAATGAAAATTAATTTTACAAAAGCTATTATGATTGCATTCAGGAGTCATTCATTTCTAAAACACTTAATATTGTACTATGAAATGTGTATAATTTACATGATCAAAGAGAATAGCTGATAACCATTTAAAGCCCTATTCCTATATACATATACAACACTAAACATTCCAGGAAACATTAGCACTAGAGCATTTCTAAAACTTCTTTTAAAAAGTATATATATATATATATATATACACACACACACACACACACACACACACACTTTTGTATCTGGTGTGAAATGAGGTATTTAAATATTTTACACACTTGACATTATTTGAAATATTATGAAATATTTATGCTCAAACTCCCACAAATGGAAAGAATAAGGCCAGCAAAAACTGAAAGACAAATGCCTCCCTTACAAGATCATTTTGGGAAATAAAATGTGAAGATCTGCTTCCCTGCCCCCCAATATATATATGCTATGATTTAAACTGCATATATATATGAATTCGCTCCGTACTTACAGGTTTAAATGTTAAAATTTACCTGAAAAAATATTCATGGCCTTGGTTTTTGATTTAAAAAGTTATCTTCCAAAGTTTTGAAACTTAGGCTTCAAAACTTCTCATGTCTTTATATATGTAGATAGCAGCAATTTTATTTTTTCTCTTTTCTCCATTTTAATATTTTTTACATTTTTAAACTTTTGTATATATATTTTTATTGGAGTTCGATTTACCAATAAAATAAATAGCATAACACACGGTGCTCATCCTGTCAAGTGCCCTCCTCAATTCCCATCACCCAGTCACCCCATCCCTCCGCCCACCTCCCTTTCCACTACCCCTTATTCGTTTCCCAGAGTTAGGAGTCTCTCATCTTCTGTCCCCCTCACTGATATTTCCCACTCATTTTCTCTCCTAGCTCTTTATTCCCTTTCACTATTTTTTATATTCCCCAAATGAATGAGACCATATAATGTTTGTCCTTCTCCGATTGACATACTTCACTCAGCATGATACAGTTCCAACCACATTGAAGAAAATGGTGGGTATTTGTCATTTCTAATGGCTGAGTAATATTCCATTGTATATATAGACCACATTTTCTTTATCCATTCATTTTTCGATGGACACCGAGTCTCCTTTCACAGTTTGGCTATCGTGGACATTGCTGCTATAAACATCGGGGTGCAGGTATCCTGCCGTTTCACTGCATCTGTATCTTTGGGGTAAATACTCAGTAGTGCAATTGCAGGGTTGTAGGGCAGTTCTATTTTGAACTCTGAGGAACCTCCACACATTTTCCAGGGTACCAGTTCACATTCCCACCAACTGTGAAAGAGGGTTGCCCTTTCTCCACATCCTCTCCAACATTGGTTGTTTCCTGTCTTGTTCATTTTCCCCATTCTCACTGGTGTGAGGTGGTATCTCATTGTGGTTTTGATTTGTATTTCCCTGATGGCAAGTGATGCAGAGCATTTTCTCATGTGCTTGTTGGCCATGTCTATGTCTTCCTCTGTGTAATTTCTGTTCATGTCTTTTGCCCATTTCATGATTGGATTGTTTGTTTCTTTGCTGTTGCGTTTAATAAGTTCTTTATATATCCTGGATACTAGCCCTTTATCTGATATGTCATTTGCAAATATCTTTTCCCATCCTGTAGGTTGTCTTTTAGGTGACTGTATCTTTTGCTGTGCAGAAGCTTTTATCTTCATGAGGTGCCAATAATTCACTTTTGCTTTTGCTTCCTTTACCTTCATAGATGTATCTTGCAAGAAGTTGCTGTTGCCAAGTACAAAAATGGTGTTGCCTGTGTTCTCCTCTAGGATGGATTTTGATGGAATCTTGTCTCACATTAAGATCTTTCATCCACTTTGAGTTTATCTTTGTGTATGGTGTAAAAAAATGGTCTAGTTTTATTCTTCTGCATGTGTCTGTCCAATTTTCCCAGAACCATTTATTGAAGAGACTGTCTTTTTCCAGTGGACAGTCTTTCCTGCTTTGTTGAATATTAGTTGACCATAGAGTTGAGGGCCCATTTCTGGATTCTCTATTCTGTTCCATTGATCTATGTGTCTGTTTTTGTGCCAGTACCACACTATCTTGATGACCACAGCTTTGTAGTACAACCTGAAATCTGGCATTGTGATGCCCCCGGCTCTGGTTTTCTTTTTCAATATTTCTCTGGCTATTCAGGGTCTTTTCTGATTCCACACAAATCTTAAGATTATTTCTTCCCACTCTGAAGAAAGTCCATGGTATTTTGATAGGGATTGCATTAAATGTATAAATTGCCCTGGGTAGCATGGACATTTTCACAATATTAATTCTTCCAATCCATGAGCATGAAATATTTTTCCATCTCTTTGTGTCTTCCTCAATTTCTTTCAGAAGTGCTCTGTAGTTTTTAGGGTATAGATCCTTTACCCTTTACCTTTAGATCCTTGCCGCCATCTTGCCCCTCCCCCCCTATATTCAGTTTTAGTAGATACTGTCAAAAATTGTCTAAAATGTTTGCCAAGTCAAGTACCCCTCATCACCAATAACAATAGTATGTGAAAGTTCCTGTTAATCCAAACGCTTTCCATTACTTGGTATTCTCCTTAATTTCTCACTTTATTTTTATGAGTATGTGGTATTATATCATTGTGATTTAATTTAAATATATCTAATGCCTAATGTATATTTACTGTTAAGTTCCTAAGTTATGAACTTACATTTTTTCTTGTATATTTTTTTCATAAAACTATTCCTTATAACTTTTGCCAGTTATGTCACCTTTTAAGTTTCTGAAGTGTAAAATAGTAGATCAAATAGAAAGACCTCTAAGTTATATTTAGTTTTAAACATCTTATTCAATCCATATGAAAAATTAATTTCTATAGTATGCCAAAACATAGTATTATTAACCAAAATGACAGATATTATATATGTAGAATTAATGAAATATTTGGCAGTTAATTTAGGAATAGAGGCTATTTATACTTCACCTCAGTGAGTTGTTTTTGTTAAGAATTAGAAGGATGACAATTCCATTTACCATTCAAACAGGAAAGAAGAATGTAACAAAGTCTATGTTTGAAGTCAATATTTTCAATTTAAGCCCATAATGGATTTTAGTATTGAAAGATTTAAAAATAAACATAATTTTCCCCCAATTCTATTTATATATACAATGCAAGATACATTTTTATATATCAATATACTTGAATTTGAAAGGACAATTAAATATAAAAATATATTAAGTAAACAATACCAATAGAGGAAATAAGGTGTGGAACAGAGAGTTCTTACTTGACTTCACCCATATTCTTTTTTCCTTTGCTCATTTTTTTTTAAATTCAAATTCAGTTTGCCAGCATGTAGTCTGACATCCAGTGCTCATCTCATCATGTGCCCTTCTTAAGGCCCCTCACCCAGTTACCCTATCTTCCCACCCACCTCCCCTTCTGAAACCCTTTGTTTGTTGCCAGAGTTAGGAGTCTCTTATGGTTTGTCTTCCCCTCTAATTTTTCCCTTCTCAGCTTCCCCCCTTCTTTATGGTACCTTTCACTATTTCTTATATTCCATATATGAGTGAAACCATGATAATTGACTTTCTCAATTGATGATTGACTTATTTCATTCAGAATAATACCCTCAAGTGCCATCCATGTCAATGTAAATTGTAGGTATCCATCCTTTCTGATGGCTGAGTAATATTCCATTGTGTGTGTGTCTGTGTATGTGTGTGTGTGTGTGTGTGTGTGTGTGTATACACGTATATCACGTTTTCTTTATCCATCCATCTGTTGAAGGACATCATGGCTCCTTCCACAGTTTGGCTATTGTGGACATTGCTGCTATGAACATTGGGGTGCAGGTGTCCCATTGTTTCATTACATCTGTATCTTTGGGGTAAATACCCCGTAGTGAAATTGCTGGGTCATAGAGTAGCTCTATTTTTAACTTTTTGAGGAACCTCCACACTGTTTTCTAGAATGGATGCACCAGCTCAAATTCCAACCAAAGTACAAGAGGGTTCCCCTTTCTCCACATCCTCGCCAACATTTGTTGTTTCCTGTCTTGTTATTTTTAGTCATTCTCACTGTGAAAAGTGGTAACTCATTGTGGTTTTGATATATATTTCTGTGATGACAAGTGATATGGAACATTTTTTTCACATGCTTGTTGGCTTGTTGGTCTTCTTTGGAGAAATGTCTGTTCATATCTTCTGCCCATTTCTTGACTGGATTGTTTGTTTTTTTGGGTGTTGAGTTTGATAAGTTCTTTATAGATCTTAGATACCAGCCCTTTATCTGATGTGTCATTTGCAAATATCTTCTCCCATTCTGTAGGTTGTCTTTTAGCTTTGTTGACTGTTTCCTTTGCTGTACAAAAGCTTTTTTATCTTGATGAAATCTCAATAGTTCATATTGCTTTGGTTTTCCATGCCTTTATAGACATGTCTTGCAAGAAGTTGCTGTATCCAACTTCAAAAAGGTTGCTGCCTGTGTTCTCCCCTAGGATTTTGATGGATTCCTGTAGAACTTCCATCCATTTTGAGTTTATCTTTGTGTGTAGTGTAAGAGAATGGTCCAGTATTGTTCTTCTGCATTTGGCTGTCCAATTTTCCCAACACCATTTATTGAAGAGACTGTCTTTTTTCCATTGGATATTCTTTCCTGCTTTGTCAAATGTTAGTTGACCATAGAGTTGAAGGTCAATTTCTGGGTTTTCTATTCTGTTCCATTAATCTATATGTCTTTTTTTTCTGCCAGTACCCTGCTGTCTTGATGATCACAGCCTTGTAATACAGCTTGAAGTCAAACTCTAATTCTTTGCAGATGACATGATACTGTATATGGAGAACCCAAAAGACTGCATCTTAAAATTGCTAGAACTGATACAACAATTCAGCAATGTGGCAGGATACAAAAGTCAATACACAGAAATCAGTTGCATTTCTATACATTAACAAAGAGTGAAGAAAGAGAAATTAAGTAATTGATCCCATTTACAATTGCACTATTACAATAATCATAAGATACCTAGGAATAAACCTAATCCTTTGCTCATTTTAATCTGTATTTTTTCTGCAATAAATCATAACTGTGAGTAGGACAGTTTTTCTTATTCCCGAGTTCTTCTAGTGAACCACCATATTTAAGGTGCTCTTGATAACCCCATCTAACTTATATAACCTACCTATTTTCATCCACCAAAACAGATGACCCTTAAGTGGAATATTTTAAAATGTTGAATGTTATGTAGATGAATAAATACATGAAAATTTGGCAGCAAAATTTACATAGCATGTTACAACTAAGCAGAAGTGTATGTCCCTTAGAGTTGGCTTGCAATAATTTAAAAATCATATCACTTAGTGGCCATAAACATACAATTTTTCAAAATATGATGCTACTCTTACCGTGGTTGGTTCTATACCTGTAGTATTACCCTACTTGCTGTCAACTATTTCTACTATTACCAAGGCATCTCTAGGGCTCTAAGAAGCAGATTCTGAAAATGAGTCACTCATGTTAAAGGATGAGAAAACAATATTAAGTCAATAGTTTGGTTTTGGATAGCTGCTGTGATGAGGAGCAAATGCTGCATAAGAATCAATGTGGAATCTGAAGTGAAGGAGAAGTCCTGCAATGCCCAAGAGTTCCTAGCATACATGCCAGTAAGTGATAGATATTCCTTAACACTAATATTTGTATTCATCATTTTTTGAAGTGGTTATGGAGTTTTTAGGATATAAGTACTTACTAAGTTGTTTAGCCATTCAATAAACAATTATGTATTTCTTTCAGCTAAAGGTGCTATGAGACAAAACACAGTACAACAGACCACTAAGAGCGCTGAGAACAGAGGAAGTTTCAGAATGTCTTATCTCTGACATTTAATAACATAGAATCTCGGGCTTTCTTTACCTTAGAGTTATTGAACCAGGATCTAAATCTCATATAGACCAACCAGAAGTTTGACAAGCATCCTCACCGACTGTGATAATTTACATCTACATTTTCAGAAATATCCTTTGTTACTGCCTGTGATTATTTTTTGCCTAGTGATTAAAGATTTCATGAAGTTTGGCTTAATGATATTGTTCATATTCGTTATGGTCAATTGGTACTGTTTTATATCAATGTTGTTTATTATTATTTTCATTATTATATGTATAAAGACATTTTTTGCAGCAATGCACAAGTTTCAAAGAAATTGTAATCTTAAGACCTCCCATTGGAACCAATTAGCACTTAAAATGTTTATCATGAAAACTCTAATTGTTCCTTAATACATGCACTCTATGTTAAATTTTAATGAGGTTATTTATTTGGTTCTTCTGACAATGGGCCTTTATATTCTACATGTGCCTTTGATGGTGAGTATTAATGAGCTAGTATAAAATAGTTCTGTAAAAAGAACTTCCATATGATTCTTTGATCTGTGGAAGTGTTAGAATTTTGTTATTAATTAGCTTACAAATGTTGAGAGCAAAGGGCACCATTAACTCTTGCAGGAAGACTTACCTCTGGCTTAACTGTAGAGAAAGACAAAGGTTGCAGAAGGATGTTGACTTAAAGTTAGTCATACAGATTAATCAATATGAGAGATGCTGTGAGAAAAAAATTGTGCAATAAAACCATTTGGAAAAAGCAGGATATAGTGTATCTTCATAATTCATCATCTCTATTTTCATATTAAGTGTCCTGAGTATGTCTCTACTAAATAATCAAGGTAAACATTGCTAAATTCATTGATTGGCTATGAAAACTTCGTGGGTTTTTTTTTTTTTTTGAGGTAACACTCAGTAGTAGTCCAAATAATTAGCATTCCTAGCAAGATACTTTGAGAAATGCTGTGCAAGAAATGTATTATGATATTCAACAGCACTCAGTGTTGATTGAATGTCCGTTATATATCAGTCACTGCTAGATGCTGGGCATGCAATGATAGAGATAGGTAGGCATCATCTCTTATCCTCCTGGAAATAGACAGTCAATTCAATAAGTTGCTGAAATAAAATGTAAAATACTTTATCACTATGCTATGAATTGACAACACACCAAAGGTGACCATAAGACAATTTTTAGAAAAGAGCTAGTGTAAGATCTGAAATATGAGTAGTTGAGTGTTGTATATAGTGTAGTAGGAGACAAATAGAAACACAGGGAGAGACAGAAAGAGGGGCAGGCAGGCTTGGGAGAGGTAGAAAGAGGTAGAGAATATTCCAGCTTTGGAAATAAATTTAGTGACGTTGCATTTAGTTCTGCAGACTAAGAGAACATGCTTTCTCATTTAGTATATGTTCTATGTCAAATGAGGAGGCATTTAAAATTTTCAAGCAAGAGCATATTAGAAAATCACTCTGACTGCAATGTAGATCATGGTTGTAGGCTGTCATGGAGAAGTGGCAGTGGGAGTTTTAGATGTATTTGAGAATGTAGATTGACATAATTTTATTTCTAATTGCATAGTATAATTTTATGACTATAACCCTCAAATTTGAGTTATTGTGGAAAGCTGAAGTGTTCAGTGTTGGGCATGTTGAGTTTGATATTATAAGATATCTTATAAAGACATCCAAGGGGCAGTTCAATAATTTGTCTGCAGCTTGAGGAAAAGGATGACTTATACATATAGAATTGCTCTCATTGAGATTTATGTGTAACTCCAATCCATGGCAAGATTTTTTAAAAAGAGTAAAGAAGAGAACCTAGAAGACAAACCTAAGGAAGAAAACAATTTAAAGGACTAGAGGAGGCAAAGAGCTTGCAAGGAAATATGTCCAATCATAGAGTAGAAACAGAAAGCAAGGAGACATTTGTTGAAGAATTAGTGGAAGGAAAAATGGGAATATGATAAATAATTTCAAATTGGACATAGTATATTTCTTGAAAACATAAAGAAAACATTTCCTCCTTCTAAACCTGACACAAAGAGCAAGATGTGGGTGAAGATGGTAAAAAGGTATAAACTTGCAATTATAAGAAAGTAAGTTTTGGAGATGCAGTGTGCAACATGATGACTGTGAGTAATAACAAGGTTTGTATATTTGGAAGTTACTGAGAGCCTAGATCTTAAAAGTTATCACCAGAAGTTCACATAGTTACAACCTTTGTAACTATATGACTTGATGGATTGTTAACTAAACTTGTGTCAATCATTTCACAGTATGTCCATATACCAAATCATCACAGTGTACACCTTGTACAATGTTACATGTCAATTATGTCTGAATAAAAATGAAAAAAATGATAACCTATATTCAAATACCTATTCTACTTATCAAAATTTAATTTCAAAGTAAAATAAGATGAAACTATGCCAGTATCCATCTTAGCTGCCTATATGTAGAAATCCTTCCAATGTGAGACATTATTTTACTTTTCAAAATGTATCCATCATCCAAAAACATGTTTAGCTTACAACATTGACCCCCTTGCTAAACATAATTTTGTGGGCCTTATGCAAGTACAGGAGTCACACATTTACAAAGAACATCCTATGTGTATTGTACAAAATATTATTAATTATTTAACAACAAAATCTTTCACTATTGCAAAAATATAAAGATGTAAGAAGTAGTTCTATTTATACCTATTAGGATGGGAAAGAAGAACATTTAATTAAAATAAGTGGTGAGTAAAGCCTTGATCCTAAAACACCTGATCACATAATTAAATTACTTAAGAGATAAAAATGACAGGCTTTATAATAATCGTATGGTGATTTGAGTATTAAATCTTAAATGTCTCAATATTCAAATGCATTTTATTTTTATTTTATACTTAAGTGATTTATATAGACTCTATTTGTGAAATTCTCCTGTGAAATTCAAGTGTATCTTAATTCCCACCTCCAAGATGATGACAGAAAAATACAGAGAAAAATTACCTTATTTCTATTTCAGTTTACAAATGAGATTCTTTATTGTCACTTTTCTCTGGAGGTGAAATGCAAAATATTAATATAGGCAATGAATAGTAATTTGCCATATGAATGGTATAGTAATCAAAAGAAAGGAAATTTTTTTAAGAATTTATTTATTTGTTTGTGTGTTTGTTTATTTATGACACAGAGAGCAAGAGAGAGGCAGAAAAATAGGCAGAGGGAGAAGCAGGCTCCATGCAGGAAGCTTGATGTGGGGCTCAATCCTGGGACTCCAGGATCATGCCCTGGGCCAAAGGCAGACACTTAACTGCTGAGCCACCCAAATGTCCCAAAAGAAAGGAAATATTGATGGAACAAAAGAATATCAAGTAAAAGGGAAGGAGATTTACAGAACAGTAATGATTTTAAGCAATACAATTATTTCACTGATCAATATTTCACTAGGAAAGTTTTTTTAATAGGTACTTATTTTAGTTTAGTTTCGTTTAATAGAGCGATTTACAATCTTTTTGTTGTTGTTAAAGATTTTATTTATTTATTCATGAGAGACACAGAGAGAGAGACAGAGGGAGAGGAAGAAGCAGGCTCCATGCAGGGAGCCTGACGCGGGACTCGATCCTGGGTTTTCAAGATCACGCCCTGGGCTGAAGGCAGCACTAAACTGCTGAGCCACCCGGGCTGTCCGATTTATAGTCTTTTTAATGGTCTTTTTTCTGGATTCTATAAACCATATAAGCTTACAATTTCTTATGTAATAGGATTTATATTAATTATACAGTACTCAGAATAATAGCAAGATTAAGGTTTTTTAATTGAATGAGATCCTTGCATTCATTGTTATTTTTTATATTCAATTATATTACTTTTGCTATTCTTAGAGTTGCTTAAAAATTTCGGGTGCCTGGATGTCTTAACCTTCCTGGGATCATGGGAAGCTCTGCTTGCTACAAGCAGGTATGTGATTTTTTTTTTTTTTTTTTTTTTTTTGGCATAATGGACTATCCTTGGGACAAATGAGAAGCTTAGTAATACAATTTCCCAGACATTTATATTTAGAGGAATGACATTAGGTTTGTTTTGAAATAATTTTTATTTCTGAAAAATATTGATTTAATTAAGTGTGAATATTAACTACTTAATAAGAAAAACGCCATGTGTTTTGGGCCCTAAAATTTTTATACTTTTTGATATCCCTTTTTATTTTTATATTTTTTAAATATTTATTTATTTGTTTTAGAGAAAGAGAGGGAAAAAATGGGAGTGAGGAGAGAGGCACAGGGAGAGGGAGAGAGCACCTAAGCAGACTACTGAGATCACAATCTGAGCAAAACCAAGAGTTAAATGCTGAACCAAATGCACCACCCAGGCTCTCCGATAGTCTTTTCTAAAAACAGGACATAAAATTATAAGAGAGTGGTACCTGAGTGACTCGGTGGTTGAGCATTTGCCTTTGGCTCAGGTCATGATTCTGGGATCCTGGGATTGAGTCCTGCATCAGGCTCCCCACGGGATGCCTGCTTCTCCCTCTGCCTATGTCTCTGCCTCTCTCTGTGTCTCTCATGAATAAATAGAATCTTTAAAATAAAATAAAATTATAAGAGAAAAGAAATGACAAAAATATAAATTATAAAATGTTTATTAATACCATAAACATAATACAATTTAAAAAGTAAGTAATTATTAATATTTTGGTATACCCCTATTATTTCCATATTTTAGGCTTGCATATTCATATTTCCCCTTCATATCATCATGATTTTATAATAAAATTTTCTATAGAAAAATGAAAAGGTAATTTGGAGTCCTCTACTGTAGTTCTCAAAATTTGTTTTAATTACTGAGATTTGACTCTTCACATGGACTTGTTCACTCAAGAGTAGCACTGTAGTAACATTCAGATGTGTATTATAACAGTAAGGACTTCTAATATTTTCTCTTTTGCATGATTCCCATGAGAAAAGGTAAAAGAAAAATATTGTGCACTCACATTATACAAATACTGCATATATCACATTATACTACTGCATTATATATTTCTGATAGAATTTGATTAAAATTTGACTAGAATTAAATCTTCCACTTTTAATTTTTCTCATGGAATTTTTGGAAGAATTTGCATGACTACCTTCTTATTCTGTTCACTTTAAACTTTGTTACCCTTCCACTGTGTGCATACATCTCATTCAAGGCATTTTGGGCACATTGTAACATCATTAGTCCTTATCCCCAGAGCCTCTGTCCTGTGATGTTAGGTAAGTTGGCATAGTGGAACTCCTCTCTATCAGATGGGCACTAATAACCTAACTATGCATTGAATTCACTACAATTCATATAATGACGTTGGTCTATATCTTAAATGTAGCGCAAATCCAATTTCATTCCTGGATCCCCAAAGTGTTCAAAATCACTCCAGCAACATATAATTGTCTATAAAGTATATGGTTTTTACTTGATTTCAGTCAAAATATTACTCTTAAATATCTTTTTTTTTTAATGTAGGATCACATGAACACATCACTGTAGTTTCTCTCAAGGTCCAGGAGGGGCCTATGAAAGTGAATAGCACTGTGTTAAGCCTCATTAGCTTCACATTAATCTACCTCTCTGCTTCCATTCTTAATCACACATTTTTATGGCTACTAAAAACAGCTTCCCAGTAATAAAAATAATACATGATATATTTCAGTGACTGGCAAGGTGATTAATTACAGGCTAAAATCTGGGTTATTCTTCATGAGAAAATAATTGCTATGATTATCTTTAGACCTGATATGCATTTAAATGAAGAGTTTTAAAAGAAATGTTCTAATTGTCTTGACTTTGTAAAATTTCCAAATCTTATTCTTCTTATGGAAATCAGTTCTTGTAATTCTAAGCTCTTAAGATAAATCATTTAGTGATGACTAATTAATAGAATGTCAAAGATGATGTTTGTACTTTATATTTTCTACTTATAGTGTTACATTTTCCTAAAGATCAAAATTATTGTGAAATACTGAATCATAAAAATCTAAATAAAAATATCTATGGATTTTATAACAAAATGGAAAATATTAACTTTCATTGTTATAAAGATGGCTATATTTTATGTGAATTAATGAAGCCTCAACTGATCATAACACGTATTGTTTATTATTTTGCTTGAAAATACAGTATCTGACAATTTCATTGCAACTAAAGCAATTTGTCTAGTACCACTTTTATGCACTTTTATAAATAAGTAATGGGAAATGAATCCACACAGGTTACAAAAGGACTTTTGATAGTCAGCACTAATATGTAAATGGCCTTTTAGCATTGTACCTTGGGCTGTAGCAAACTGAAATAAATCCTTAGTGACTTGGCAAACATTTTCACTTCAGCATTGAATTCAGTGAAGTGTTCTGATAAGCTTTGAGTTTGAGCTTAACTGTTCATTTATTTCTATTCCATAGTGAATATTGAGAGCCATTTCAGGAATCTGATCTGCATCCTCCAAGGAGAAACTTTCTAAACAAACACAAGAAGCCTTTTAAGGGAACCCTGTGCACTCTTAATAACAAGTCATCTAAAAGTAGATACTATTAAACCCAAACTCACTTTAATTGAATATTTTTCTTTGAACCTTTAATGACTTTCTCATTGTGATTTATAGTTTAAATATGTCTGAAAAAGCAGCAAAATATATTACACTGGATAATTCTTTTTTAAATTCAGTAATTGTCCAGACTCTCTACATAGGGAAGACTGTGGCATTTGGACATGATTTCTCTAGCATGAGGAATTCCTAATAAAATTCCAAAGATAGGCAGTTGCATCTAAGCAGCATATAGATTTAAAGTAGTGAAAAATAAAATAAATTTAAAGTAGTCTACATTCTGGAAAACACACAACAGGTATTAAAATTGATTCACATTTAGAAGTACTTAAAAGGTATAGGAAAACTATTAATAAGAAATGTAAAGCACTGGAGTTGCCTTCAATAATTTATTTATTGTTTTTAGAAGCTAAAGTAGATCTTATATTAGAAAACTCTTCCACTAAAAGTAATTTATGCCAATGTATTTATTTTATAAGATATTTATGTTTCCGTTAAACGAGAACATGTTTGGCCAAAGAGCATCATACACACAATCCAAGTCAAATAGGCAAATTTTCATTATCAGAACAACTTTATAAAATAAAAAGCTGTAGAATGATATATAAAAAATATTTCTCTGTGGTTATAGGACCATATAAACACTATGTACTGAGTAATTTTAGAACACAAAAGTATGTTATTGAGTAAATATACCTTACAATTTTTAACATTAAATAGTTGGATATAGGAAGCTTCCTTAAGTATATGTATGATGGTATGACTGATAAGTAATTTGGTAGCATTTCCTAGAAACTTTGATGAAGCATGTGGACCTCATGCCCAAGAATCTGCTCATATGATTATGAATGTGTAGGACAATCTAAGGTTAAGTGAAAATAGTCAGAGTGAGCAGCACTACAAAAACAGATTGTTCAGGCTTTTGGAATTTGGTAGAATCTACCTTTGATTATGGTGGTGAGTATGATTTGCAAATATTTTGCAAAAATACAGAGGCAGCACATTTCAATGTCTTTAGTGACCAGGGTAGTAACATGAGTATGTGAAGCCCCCCAAAATAAATATATAAATAAATAAATAAATAAATAAATAAATAAATAAACAAACAAACAAAACAACCCTCCCCCAACTCCCACAAATTTCTACTAATAGAAAACTGTGGGCGGTGTGGTAGAGAGAACCTATCTCAACTAAAAACACTTGAACACATTCTTTGTAACGTCATGCTATTCAATCAAGATATCTACAGACTACAGATGAACTGCAAGCCTTGCTTTTGTTATTTCCTGCCATGATGACTTCATTAGGCATGAGGAAAGTAAACATGTTAGTTTCTCTTTGGTTACTCCAAAGTCTAGGGACCATGTCATATTTATTTTTAAAGAGATTGCAAAATCAGTTTTTAAGGCATAGTTTAAACATAATAAAACATACTACTGATTTTCAGGTGTTCAGATCAGTGGGTTTTACAGATGTGCAAACACAAGTAACCATCACACTAAAAAAAGGTATGTCACATTTTCATCATCCCAAAAGGTAAATTCACCCATGCTACGTTCAGTAAATCGCTACTCCCAACACCTGGCCTTGGTATCCATCACTGTAGATTAATCTTGCCTTTATATTGTTTCAGATAATGAAATCATGCAGTTGGTACTCTTTGTGTTTGACTTGTTCTATTTGACATCTTATTTTTGATACATTATAGAGGTATCAGTAGTTTGTTGTATTTTATTGCTATTATTCCATTAAATAAGCATAACAGTTTTTTTTTCATTCCTTGTATTGATAGACCCTTAGCCTATTTCCATTTATGGCCTATTGTGAAAAGTTTTTTTTGGTGGAATGCCTATGAATGTAGTTGTTTTGTCATATGTTAAATGTATGACCAACTTTATAAGAGATTGCCAAACTAATTTCCAAAGTAGTTATAATATTTAACAGAGCATTTAGAGTTCTCATTACATCACATACTTGTCCATACTTGATATTTGTCTATATGTTTTCAAAATTTTTGCTATTTCACTTGGTATCTGAAAAGTTTTCATTTTGATTTGATTTAGATCTCAATGATAAATAATGATGTTGAACATATGATGCATTCAATAGCCTTTTCCTGTATTCCTTTTGTGAATTGTCTTTTCCAGTTTGAGGCCAATTTTTATTTGGTAGTTGTATTCTTATTATTAAGATCTTTCTTTATATATTTTAGACAAACATTCATGTTTTATAGTTTTTAATATACATTGCTATATTTTCTGAAGTTTACCCCTATGCATTTCATGTTTTTTAATGCTATTTTTTTTAGAATCGTAATTGTTTATTGCTATTATGTTAAAATAAGGTTTATTTACTTATTTTTACCTGGTAATCTGAACTTTCTATAAATTTATAATGTTTAGTAGTATTTTGTAGATTCCTTAGCATTTTTATTAGAATAACCTCTGTAAATATTTATTTATTCATCAACATTTATTTTCTTTGTGATTCTGTTTTTCTCTATTGTAATGGCTACAATGTCCAGTAAAATGTTAAGCAGAAATAGATCAGACACACTGCCTTTATCTCTGAGGGAAATGCCATTCTTTTGTCATTAAACATTAGTTATATGCTTTTTTCACAATGCCTTTTAGTCTTTTTTGTATCTATTGAGACATACTATTTTTCTTTTCTTCTTATCTTAATGTCATGAGCTAATTCCATATATTCAATAACCTTATAATCCTAGGATGGTTCCATATATTCAATCAACCTTATAATCCTAGGATAAATTCCTCTTGGTCATAACATAACTTTATAAATATGTTAGATTTGACATGCTAATATTTTAAACCACTTTTTATCATAGTATAATTTAAATACATATTTACTATTATTTGGTTAGGCATTTGTGTTTGTGTGTCTATGGGGGATAGCAGTCTTTAGTTTTCTAGTAATGTTTTTCTCATATTTTCTTTTTTTTAAGATTTTATTTATTTATTCATGAGATACATGGAGAGAGAAGCAGAGACATAGATTGAGAGAGAAACAGACTTCATGCAAAGAGCCGGATGCAGGACTCCATCCCAGGACTCTAGGATCATGCCCTGGGCAGAAGACAAATGCTCAACCACTGAGCCACACAGGTGTCCATGTTTTTCTCATATTTTTGTGATAGTGGTTTCCTATATTGAGTTTGAGGGTGTCCCTGCTTCTCTCTTTTTCTGAAAGTTTGTGTTAACATGACCATTATTTCTTCCTTCAAGGTGTCATGGAATTTACTTCAAAAGCCTCTTGGGGATCCCTGGGTGGCTCAGCGGTTAAGCATCTGCCTTTGGCTCAGGGTGTGATCCTGGAGTCCCTGGATTGAGTCCCACATAGGGCTCCCTGCATGGAGCCTTCTCCCTCTGCCTGTGTCTCTGCCTCTCTCTCTCTCTCTCTCTCTCTCTCTTCTGTGCCTCTCATGAATAAATAAATAAAATCTTAAATAAAATCTTTAAAAAAAAGCCTCTTGAACCTGGAATGTTCAGTTGAGAATACTTTTACTTAAAACTCGATTTATTTGACATTGCTATTTAAATAGGACTATTCATATTTTCTATTTCTTCCTAAGGATATTTTATAGTTTGATTTGAAGTAATAGGTCAGTTTTATCTATGTTATTGTCTACTTTGACCTACAATAATTTTTAACATAAAATCATATTTTAAAATATTTATTTAAATTCCAATTAGTTAACATACCATGTCATATTAGTTTCAAGTGTACAATATAGTGATTCAACATTTCCATGCAACAGCCGGTGCTCATTATAAGTGTATTCCTTAATCCTGTTTGATATGACCCATCTTTAAAATCAGAAGTGATACTCCATCATTCATTCTATTGTACCAGTGATTTTTGCATTCTCTCTTTTTTTAATGGTAAATCTAGAGATTTATCTGTTTTATTAATTTTTAAAGAATCTTTTTGTTTTTATTGGTTTTTCTCTATTACCCATTTAATATTTTGTTCACTTCTACCCTTATCTTTATTATTTTGTTTAACTTGATAATTTCCTAGCTTCACTAGATAGAAATTTAGATCATTAATTTTAAATGCACCTATTTCTTTTTCTAATGTACTCATTTAAACTTAAGCATTTCCATATATGCAGAGCTTTAAATGTTTCTCCCACATTTGACATGTTTTTATCATCAGTAAGTTCAAATATTTTCCAATTTCCTTTGTCATTTCTTTTTTCACCTGTAGATAATCTAAATTTATACTATTTAATTTTAAAATGTTTGGCTATTGTCCAGATATATTTTTGTTATTTATATCTTATTTAATCTGTAAGTGCTCAGTTACAATTCTCTCTATAATTTCAAACGTTTTACATTTTGGCACTGGCTTATGTCCACTCTCCCCTATTATAGTTTGTCTTGGTGAAAGGTAGATATGTCCTTTCCACCTCCCATACACTTTATTGAGATATACAATTGCCATGCAACATTGTGCAAGTTTGAAAATGTGTTCATAAAAATAATGTATCAACTTCTAGAAACCATGGTGAAAATTTTTATAAGTACAATTGCTTACAAATTATAAATTTCTCTATGATGACAAAGTCTAAAGAAAAGGCAATGTTCAAACTGTATATGTCACAGATGGCAATTTCATTCCTTTTTAATGAACTCTCATAAAGTTTGGTTGTTTAGTGTGTTTGCTGAATAGAGGAAAATCAGCTTATATTTTTCATCTTTATTTTTAATTAAGATATAATTGGCATTAACATTATATTAGTTTCAGATGTAAAGCATAATGAATATCTTTTGCTCTTGTCATTGCATTCCTGAGTACAGCAGACCTGCTTAGATCTCAATTGTTATAGGTCCTTAAGACAAATGTATCCAAGTTCACTTTTCAGTAGTGATTGTAGTAGCAACCTACTTGTTGATAACTTGAATAATGAATTGTAGTATATGCAATGACTGTAGGTTGGCTATAATGGGAAGGGAGTGATATTGTTAATTCCTCTAGCCAAAGACTTCCAGGAACACACCTATAATTGAACAATTTAGACTTTTTGCTCTTTCCAATGAAAGACAACACACATCACAAGGAACCAAATGGTGTAGTAAGAGATTGTTGAATGAACTTAGTATATAGCATTTGGGCACCTGTTAGGTGATTTTGGAGAAGGCTTTGTTCTGAGTTGGATTCTGTCTGAAAGTAAGTGAAAACTTATGATTCATTATCTTAATAAACTAGATCTATTAGACAGGAAGAATTAATGACAGCTAAATAGATACAAAGTGAAGAAGCAGCAACCACTTACTTTAATCAAAATAGGAAAACATTTCTTCATTTTTGTGGTATGGATGACATGTTTTTGTCTATGTTCAGAATGATTCCCTGGTGGTCTTGTTTTTGTCCTGATCTTTTCTTTTTCTTTTTCCATTTGCTTTTATTTATTTATTTTTATTTTTTAAGGTTTTATTTATTTATTTATTTATTTATTTATTTAAGTTCAATTTGTCAACATATAGCATAACATCCAGTGCTCATCCCATCAAGTGCCCCCCTCAGTGCCCATCATAGAGTCACCCCCACCACCCGCCCACCTCCCTTCCCACCACTCCTTGTTCGTTTCCCAGAGTTAGGGGTCTCTCATGCTCTGTCTCCCCTTCTGATATTTCCCACTCATTTTTTCTCCTTTCCCCTTTATTCCCTTTCACTATTTTTTATATTCCCTAAATGAATGAGACCATATAATGTTTGTCCTTCTCTATTGTAGTCATGAAGTGGCCTTGCCTGAACACATAATTAAATAGATTCAACAGGAAAAGAGCAAGTCCTACATTGAAATTAGGTCATGTCCCAGAAGTTAGAGACTACTTTTATCTTCCTCAGAATGAGAGATGGAAGAAAGAGAGAAAAATAATGAACATTTAAGAACACAAAAACAAAAAGGGTCCTTGTGCCAGCTGGTGATGTTATGTGCCATGAATATTGGAGTCTGATTAAAATTGTGTGTACTTCAGGGTCATCTCCCCATCCACACACATAATATATTTTTTTTAAAAAAAGAAATTGAAATTAGACTGTTCGAAACAGAAAAACCTAATAAATTGCAACATGAAATATCTAAGTTGTCCTTATACTCAAACAGAAGGGATCTCAGGAAGAGCTTTATACAAAAATCTTACATTTTCCTTGAAGTTTGAGCAATTTCTCCGTTGGTTTTAATATTCATCATTGCTGAAGAAAGAGCTAATGCTAATCTGAATTGTGTTACTATACTACCCTGTTTTATTCTCATGCAGCTATGTTTTTAAAGAATATTTATTTATTTATTTATTTATTTATTTATTTATTTATTATTTATTTATTTTAGAGAGAGAGATAATCCACAAGTGAGTTGAGGGAGAGGCAGAGAGAGAGCAAGAGAAGCAGACTTTTTGCAGATGGTGGAGCCCAAAGTGGGGCTTAGCCCCGCCCCACAACTCCCGATAACATGACCTGAGCCAAAATCAAGAGTCAGATGTTTGACAGACCTAACCACCCAGGCAGCCCTCTCATGTAGCTATATTATGATTGTCTTGTTTCTTTTATGTATAAAGTGCCACACTGATAAATATATTAAGTGACCTCCCATTTCTCCATTAAATTGCTGGAAGGTGACTGTTTGTGACATTCTATTTTTCATCATTCTTATTTTGTCAAGGAGTGACTCAGTGGGTCTATTCAATCTGGAAACACATATTCTTCATTTCTGTGAAATTTTCTCACATCATTTAAAAAACTGTTTCTCTTTTTCATAGTTTTTAATTTCCCTATCTGTAATTTCTATTAGTCCAGATGTTGAGTCCTCTAAATTGATTTAGTAGATTTTCTTAACTACTTTCCAATTTTTCTGCATGTTTTTAGATTTTAGCAAGCATTTAAATTTTATATTTTCTGGTCTTTTTATTTTTTCTTTCCACTTTATGAATGATTGTCTTCTCTTGCCCTGAGGTACCTATGTGGAGGTAATTTTGTGAGGTGATATGATTTGTATAAAGATTTATTTGTGGAGTACCTGGGTTGCTCAGTGGTTAAGCATCTGCCTTTGCCTCAGGTTGTGATCCTGGGGTCCTGGGATCCAGTCCTACCTCGGGCTTCCCATAGGAAGCCTGCTTCTACTCTGCCAATGTTTCTGCCCCTCTCTCTCTGTGACTCTCATGAATAGGTGCATAAAATCTTTTTTAAAAAATATTTATTTGGGTTTCCTTATTTACATTTGTTTCTTTCCTATAACATGTTTTTGTTTGCTTATTTTCTTTTCTGTTCCATGTGGGTGTGTTTGTCAATTATACAATGATTCTTGATTGTCCATTTATGTTTAATAATTTAAAAAACCAAAGCAGAAAGCACAGTTTGGGGCTCCTTGTTTATGTGTGTATTATAAACAAATTCACTGCAGATTAAAATGATTATTCTATCTTTAGCATAGAATATTCTTTTTTCCCTTATTCAACTCCCCTCCCCCTATTTTTGGCTTTTTAACCTCCAGTTCTGTCCAAGAGTCCTTAGGAGGTAAAGACTGTTGACTTTTTTTGCATAAATATTTTTATATATTATGCTACTTTAAACCTTATCATTGTGGCCAACCAGTGTACAAATTGGTATTTCTAATTTATAAATTTTTCAGAGATATTTGCTGGGAATCTACCTTGAGTGGATGTCATATTTACTTATTTCTAGTTTTTAGAATCCATGTATTTTCATTTTTAGTAAGTTGGATTTTTTTATAACTTCCAGTTTCTCATTGCCTCTTCCTTGCTCCATGATTGATCAAAGATTCTAAACATTTATTATCTAGATCTGTTGATATAAGTTTAAGCCCATTCTGACCAAGAGATTTTAAGTTACTTAGTTATTTTTATGATTCCTCTACTTATTATGGGTTTCTATTAGGTATTGTTGTTCTTGTTGCTATTATTAGTAATATTTAATTTATACCTTTTACACTGAAAAGAGAAAGCAGGTCTTTGCCATCCATCAGACTTACACTGTGACCTTCTCCTTCATTTATGTTTCTTTTTCTTCTTTTATAACAGTAATATGTTTGCAAGCTTTATGAATTTGAATCTTGAGTCTTCTTATTTTTTAAGAAAATATTTTATTTATTTATTCATGAGAGACAGAGAGAGAGGCAGAGACACAGGCAGAGGGAGAAGCAGGCTCTATGCAGGGAACTGGACATGGAACTCCATCCCGGGTCCCCAGGATCACACCCCAGGCTGAAAGTGGCTCTAAACTGCCGAACCACCCAGGCTGCCCAGAATCTTGAGTCTTCACATCATTTCTTCAGTTCCTTGGTATCCTTTTTATCAGTCTTTTGCCATGTTTCCTTTTTGTCTATTATATAAGTTAAAAGTCTCAAATGATTGAAAAGTTCTCTATGCAAATTAATCAATTTCTCCAGGTATCTCTTCTTTTCCTCAAATACAGCCAGAACTGCTTTTTGGAAACATTTTTAGCTCTCTTGACTCATATTTTAATATTTAATCTAAGATGTACTATAATTTTTGGATTTATCTCCATCTTGGTGAAAAAGGAATATCATAGTGTAATGAAAAGGTTATACAGGTTTGTTTGTTTCAGACAGAACTTAATAAAAATTTCAACTCTACCACTTCCTATAAGTTTACTTCTTTGAGCTTAAATTTTCTCTCCTATAAAAATAAAGATGACAACTCTAGAATTCATAGATAAATTCCTAGAGAAAATATCTATGAATGAAAATTTCATATGCAGCTTCTGGATAGCAACCAATAAAAGCCACTTAGCATTTCACCTCTATAAACATAAGGAGATATTTTAATCAGAGTAATGCAGATACAGAGTAAATAGGTATATTGAGAGGGACCTTTACGTGGCTTAGTCTATTGAGTATCTGAGTCTTGGTTTGGGCTCAGGTTAGATCTCAGACTCCTGAGATTCAGCCTCACATTGGGCTCCACATGGCAGTGAGTCTGCTTAAGGGGCTCTTCCTCTCCCTTTCCATCTATCCCTCCCCTGTTCTTGCACTCCCTTTTATTCAAATAAATAAAATATTTAAAAATTATGTGGGTAGAGAGTTACAGTAATGACAATGGGACATGTGACCTATTTAGAGAGATAAAATTTAAGTGAACTATTAATGAATTACTGAGAAAGTTAACTATTTGGTCTAGATATAAATTTGTTACTTAATTGGTAAATGTTATAGTACTGTAAGGTATTCTAATGAGAAATCTCAGTGGGAAGACTTTAATGACATAATTATTCTCTCCAATAAAATAACAATTAGTTTGGTATTGTACTAATTGTTATTAACATAGGGTATTGAAAATGCTTGAAAGCTAAGTGTTGAGTCACTTCAGAAAAAAAGTCTTATAAAACTACATTACACATACAGAACTGATCTTGTTATGCTGAAAAGAACATTTACTCTAAAATTTTCTAAACTTCCTTTTTAATTAATAGCATTTATTTGTATACATTTTTAGATTCACAGAAGAACTGAAAAGGATAATATAGAGAGCTTTCATGTGCCTTCTCCACTTGCCTACATACATATTTCCTTGTCTTTTTACATTTTGCATTAGTGTGGTACATTCGTTATAATTAACGAATCAATTCTGATATATTAAAATGGACTAAAGACTGTACTTTACATTGTTTCACTCTGTATTGTAGTTCTATGGGTTTTGACAAATGCATGTTGAAACATGTCAGTCATTACGATATCACACAGAATAGTTTCATCACCCTAAAAATTTCCTATATTAAACATATCCCCCTTTCCCTCCCCATGAAATTTTGTCAACTATCATTCTTTTTACTGTCTCTATAGTTTTCCAGAATGCCATAGAGTTATAATAATAATACTCTTCAGATTGTGTTGAAAAAACATTTAACATCATGTGTCATTATATAGGTGCAAATTTAAAAAAAAATGACAGTGTCAAATGCTGATGAAAATGTTGAGCAACAAATTCATTGCTAGTGGAAAATCAAAATGGCCCAGCCACTTTGCAATATAATCTGGCAGCTTCCTATAAAGCTAAATATTTTCTTACTATATAATCCAGCTGTCTTTCTCCAATATATCTACCCAAATGAGTTGGAAAATTATGTTAAAAAAAATCCTACACCCAAATGTTTATTGAAGCTTTATTCTTAATTTTGAAAAACCGGAAACAACTAAGATGATCTTCAAAAAGTAGATGAATAAACAAAATTTGGTACACCTATACACATAATGTTAAATGTCTTTTCAAATCATTGTTGGACATCTGCATATCTTCTTTGGTGAGGCATCTATTAGACTCTTTTGCCCATATTTCCATTGCATTTTTTCTTTTCTTACTGTTGAGTTTTAACAGTTTGTCATATATTTTGTCTATGTCTTCCATTAGATATATGTTTTACAACTATTTTTCACAATTATTGGCTTTTAATTTTCTTAAAATTGTCTTTTGCAGAGCACATATCCTTAATATTTTTTAGAAGATATTATTTATTTTTTCATGAGAGACACAGAGAGAAAGGGAGTCAGAGACACAGGCAGAGGGAGAAGCAGGCATCATACAGAGAGCCTGATGTGGGACTCGATCCAGGGTCTCCAGGATCACGCCCTGGGCTGCAGGCGGCACTAAACCGCTGGGCCACCGGGGCTGTCCTCCACTTGAGATTTAAAGAGAGAACAGCTGGAATGCTACAGTGAGAAGAGTTTGCACTTCTATCAAGGTAGGAAGACGGAAAAAAATAAACAAATAAAAAGCATCCAAGGGGGAGGGGCCCCACGAGGAGCCGGGCTAAGGCGGGGCGCATGCCTCCAGTACAGGAAAGCCCCAGGAAAGTCCCGCCCAGGAGAAGCAGGAGCTTCACCAATCTTTCCCGGCGGAAAGGCGCTTGCAGGGAGTTGGAGCAGGATCCCAGGAGGGGCAGGGATGCCCTCAGGGCCCCTGGGACACTAACAGAGCACCTGCGACTCAGGGAAGAGCGGGCCACACCCCACAGCCAAGTGGCCTAAAGGGCTGCAGCGCGACCCCCGGCTGGACCCGGGAAAAGTTGGAGGCGGCTTGGCAGAGGGAGCTGCGCAGAGCAGCAGCGCGATTCCAGCAGCACAGGCCCAGAGCCCAGGGCTCCGGGGAACACAGCCCAGGATCCTGTGCTCCCCCCCCGGGACAGGCAGAGGCCAGGAGGGCACAAGACAGCAAGGACTCTCCTGCTGTTGGGTGCCAGAGCAGTGCAGATCAGTGCCCCCGCCACTGGAGCATCCAAGCCCCTGCAGACTGGGAACTGCGGTCTTTACTGCAGGAGCTGACTCCAGGGCTGCAGAGCTGGCCCCACTACTGTTGTTGTTCCTCCTGGGGCCTCACAGGATAAACAACCCCCACTGAGCTTCACAGTGGCCTCACAGGATAAAAGGATAAAACAACTTTCACTGAGCAGTATACCAGGCGGGGGGCAGAGCCAGCTCCCCCAAGTGCTCACACCTCAGAATCAGCACAGCAGGCCCCTCCCACAGAAGACCAGCGAGAGGGACAGGGGAAAAACAAATTATTGACCAAGCAACACTGGAAAGTTCCACGTGAAGTAGAGGGATTTACAGTATACAGAATCAGAGGATACTCCCCCTTGTTTCTTGTTTTCTGTTTGACCCCCACTTTTTTCTTCTCTTTTCTTTCCTTCTTCGTTTCTTTTCTTTCTTTCTTTTTCTTTTTCGTTTCTTCTTTCTCTTCTCTCTTTTTCTCCTTTTCCCAATACAACTTGTTTTTAGCCACTCTGCACTGGGCAAAATGACTAGAAGGAAAAACTCACCTCAAAAGAAAGAATCAGAAACAGTCCTCTCTCCCACAGAGTTACAAAATTTGGATTACAATTGAATGTCAGAAAGCCAATTAGAAGCACAATTATAAAGCAACTGGTGGCTCTAGAAAAAAGCATAAAGGATTCAAGAGACTTCCTGACAGCAGAATTTAGATCTAATCAGGCTGAAATTAAAAATCAATTAAATGAGATGCAATCCAAACTAGACGTCCTAATGACCAGGCTTAACGAGGTAGAAGAACGAGTGAGTGACATAAGAAGACAAGTTGATGGCAAAGAGGGAAACTGAGGAAAAAAGAGAAAAACAAAAGATCATGAGGATAGATTAAGGGAAAAAAAATTAAAAAAAAAAGATTAAGGGAAATAAGTGACAGCCTCAGGAAGAAAAATCTACATTTAATTGGGTTTCCCGAGGGTGCTGAAATGGACAGAGGTCCAGAATATGTGTTTGAACAAATCATATCTGAAAACTTTCCTAATCTGGGAAGGGAAACAGGCATTCAGATCCAGGAAATAGAAAGATCCCCCCCCTAAAATAGATAAAAGCCGCTCAATACCTCGACATTTAATAGTGAAGCTTGAAAATTCCAAAGATAAAGAGAAGATCCTTAAAGCAGCAAGAGACAAGAAATCTCTAATTTTATGGGGAGAAATATTAGATTAACAGCAGACTTCTCCACAGAGACCTGGGAGGCCAGAAAAGGCTGGCAGGATATATTCAGGGTCTTAAATGAGAAGAACATGCAACCAAGAATACTTTATCCAGCAAGGCTCTCATTCAGAATAGAAGGAGAGATAAAGAGTTTCCAAGATAGGCAGAAACTGAAAGAATATGTGATCACCAAACCAGTTCTCCAAGAAATATTAAGGGGGACTCTGTAAAAGAAAAAGGAAGTCAAATGGAGCAATCCACAAACAGGGACTGAATAGGTATAATGACACTAAACTCAAAAGAAAGCAGGGTTAGCCATCCTTATATCAGATAAACTAAAGTTTATCCCGAAGAGTGTACTGAGACAAGAAGAAGGACACTATATCATACTTAAAGGATATATCCAACAAGAGGACCTAACAATCATCAATATATATGCCCTGAATGTGGGAGCTGCCATGTATATCAATCAATTAATAACCAAAGTTAAGACATGCTTAGATGATAATACAGTTATACTAGGTGACTTCAATGTAGTGCTTTCTACAATCGACAGGTTTCACCTTAATTCCAAAACCAGACAAAGACCCCACCAAAAAGGAGAATTATAGACCCATATCACTGATGAACATGGATGAAAAAATTCTCAACAAGATACTAGCCAATAGGATCCAACAATACATTAATAAGATTATCCACATGACCAAGTGGGATTTATCCCCGGGATGCAAGGCTAGTTCAACATTCATAAAACAATCAATGTGATAGATCAAATCAACAAGAGGAAAACCAAGAACCAGATAATCCTCTCATTAGATGCAGAGAAAGCATTTGACAAAATATAGCATCTATTCCTGATCAAAACTCTTCAGAGTGTAGGGATAGAGGGAACATTCCTCAGCATCTTAAAAGCCATCTACAAAAAGCCCAAAGCAAATATCGTTCTCAATAGGGAAACACTGGGAGCCTTTCCCCTAAGATTAGGAACAAAACAGGGATGTCCACTCTCACCACTGCTATTCAACATAGTACTAGAAGTCCTAGCATCAGCGATCAGGCAACAAAAAGAAATAAGAGGCATTCAAATTGGCAAAGAAGAAGTCAAACTCTCCCTCTTCGCAGATGACATGATACCCTACAGAGAAAACCCAAAAGCCTCCACCCCAAGATTGCTAGAATTCATACAGCAATTTGGCAGTGGGGCAGGATACAAAATCAATGCCCAGAAATCAGTGGCATTTCTATACACTAACAATGAGACTGAAGAAAGAGAAATTAAGGAGTCAATCCCATTTACAATTGCACCCAAAAGCATAAGATACCTAGGAATAAACCTAACCAAAGAGGTAAAGGATCTATACCCTTAAAACTACAGAACACTTCTGAAAGAAATTGAGGAAGACACAAAGAGATGGAAAAACATTCCATGCTCATGGATTGGAAGAATTAATATTGTGAAAATGTCAATGTTACCCAGGGCAATTTACACATTTAATGCAATCCCTATCAAAATTCCATGGATTTTCTTCAGAGAGTTGGAACAAAGAATCTTAAGATTTGTGTGGAATCAGAAAAGACCCCAAATAGCCAGAGGAATATTAAAAAAGAAAACCATAGCTGGGGCATCACAATGCCAGATTTCAGGTTGTACTACAAAGCTGTGGTCATCAAGACAGTGTGGTACTGGCACAAAAACAGACACATAGATCAATGGAACAGAATAGAGACCCAGAAGTGGACCCGGAACTTTATGGTCAACTAATATTCGATAAAGGAGGAAAGACTATCCACTGGAAAAAGGACAGTATCTTCAATAAATGGTGCTGGGAAAATTGGACAGCTACATGCAGGATAATGAAACTAGACCATTCTCTTTCACCATACACAAAGATAAACTCAAAATGGATGAAAGAACTTTTTTTTAATTCATTTTTTATTTTTTTTAAGATTTTATTTATTTATTCATTATAGACAAAGAAAGAGAGAGAGGGGGGCAGAGACACTGGCAGAAGGAGAAGCAGGCTCCATGCTGGGACGTCAAAATCCTAGAGGAGAACATAAGAGAACATAAGTAACATAAGTAACATCCTTTTTGAACTTGGCCACGGTAACTTCTTGCAAGATACATCCATGAAGGCAAGGGAAACAAAAGCAAATATGAACTTTTGGGACTTCATCAAGATAAGAAGCTTTTGCACATCAAAAGAAACAGTCAACAAAACTAAAAGACAACCTACAGAATGGGAGAAGATATTTGCAAATGACCTATCAGATAAAGGGCTAGTATCCAAGATCTATAAAGAACGTATTAAACTCAACAACAAAGAAACAAACAATCCAATCATGAAATGGGCAAAAGACATGAACAGAAATCTCACAGAGGAAGACATGGACATGGCCAACACGCACATGAGAAAATGCTCCGCATCACTGGCCATCAGGGAAATACAAATCAAAACCACAATGAGATACTGTAACCTCACATCAGTGAGAAGGGGGAAAATTAACAAGGCAGAAAACAACCAATGTTGGACAGTATGTGGAGAAGGGGAACCCTCTTTCACAGTTGGTGGGAATGTGAACTGGTGCAGCCACTCTGGAAAACTGTGTGGAGGTTCCTCAAAGAGTTAAAAATAGACCTGCCCTAGGATGCAGCAATTGCACTGTTGGGGATTTACCCCAAAGATACAGATGCAATGAAACACCGGGGCACCTGCACCCTGATGTTTCTAGCAGCAATGGCCACAATAGCCAAACTGTGGAAGGAGCCTCGGTGTCCATCGAAAGATGAATGGATAAAGAAGATGTGGTTTATGTATACAATGGAATATTACTCAGACATTAGAAACGACAAATACCCACCACTTGCTTCGACGTGGATGGAACTGGAGGGTATTATGTTGAGTCAAATAAGTCAATCGGAGAAGGACAGACATAATATGTTCTCATTCATTTGGGGAATATAAAAAATAGTGATACGGAATAAAGGGGAAAGGAGAAAAAATGAGTGGGAAATATCAGAAAGGGAGACAGAACATAAAGACTCCTAACACTGGGAAACGAACAAGGGGTGGTAGAAAGGGAGGTGGGCTGGGGGTGGGGGTGACTGGGTGACAGGCACTTTATGGGATGAGCACTGGGTATTATTCTATATTTTGGCAAATGGAACAGCAATAAAAAATAAAGTAAAAAAAAAAAACCTAGAGATTTCGTTACTGCAGAATTGAGATCTAATCAGGCCAAAATTAAAAATAGATTAAATGAGATGCAGTCCAAACTGGATGTTCTAACAGCTAGGGTTAATGAGGTGGAAGAATGCTTGAGTGACATAGAATACAAGTTGATGGTAAGGAAGGAAGCTGAAGAAAAAAAGAAAAACAATTAAGAGCCCATGAGGAAAGGCTTAGAGAAATAAATGATAGCTTAAGAAGGAAGAATATATGTATAACTGGGATTACAGAAGAGGCTGGGAGAGAGAGAGAGAGGACCACAAAGCATATTTTGAACAAATCGTAGCTGAGAACTTCCCAAATCTGGGGAAGGAAACAAGCATTCAGATCCAAGAGATAGAGAGGATCCCCCCCAAATCAATAAAAATCAACACCTCAACTTTTAATAGTGAAACTTGCAAATTTTAAAGAAAAGAGAAAATTCTTAAAGCAGTGCAAGGCAAGAGATTCTTAGCTTATATGGGAAGAAATATCAGATTAACAGCAGACCTCTCCACAGAGACCTGGTAGACCAGAAAGTGCTGGCATGATATTTTCAGGGTACTAAATGAGAAGAACATGCAGTCAAGAATACTTTATCCCTCAATGTTGTCATTCAGAATAGAATGAGAGATAAAGAGCTTCCAAGATAGGCAGAAACTGAAAGAATATGTGACCACTCAACTGACTATGCAAGAAATAATAAGGGGACCCTGTAAAAAAACGAAGGAGCCCAAAGAAACAATCCAGAAAAACAGGGACTGAATAGGTAATAGTATGACAGTAAATTCATGTTTTTCAATAGTTACTCTGGATGTGAATGGGCTAAATGGTCTAATCAAAAGACACAGGGTATCAGACTGGATAAAAAAGCAAGACCCATTTATATGCCTTTGAAAGAGACTCATTTTAGACCTTTGGACATGTTTGCAAAATTTCTTACCAGATACTAGTCAATAGAATCCAACAGTACATTAAGAGCATTATTCACTATGACCAAGTGGAATTTTTCCCTGGGATGCAAGGGTGGTTCAACACTCATAAAACAATTAACGTGATAGATAACATCAACAAGAAAAAAAAAACATATGATCCTCTCAATGGATGCAGAGAAAGCATTTGACAAAATACAGCACCTATTCCTGATCAAAACTCTTCAAAATGTAAGGATAGAGGAACATTCCTCAATATCTTAAATGCTGTTTATGGAAAGCCCACAGCAAACATCATTCTCAATGGAGAAAAACTGAGAGCCTTTCTCCTAAGATCAGGAACACAACAGGGATGTCCACTCTCACCACTGCTATTCAACATAGTACTAGAAGTCCTAGCCTCCGCAATCGAACAACAAAAAGAAATAAGAGGCATTCAAATTGGCAAAGAAGAAGTCAAACTCTCCCTTTTTGCAGATGATGTGATACTGTACAGAGAAAACCCAAAAGCCTCCACCCCAAGATTGCTAGAAGTCATACAGCAATTTGGCAGTGGGGCAGGATACAAAATCAATGCACAGAAGTCAGTGGCATTTCTATACACTAACAATGAAACTGAAGAAAGAGAAATTAAGGAGTCAATCCCATTTATAATTGCACCCAAAAGCATAAGATACCTAGGAATAAACCTAACCAAAGAGGTGAAGGATATATATCCTAAGAACTATAGAACATTTCTGAAAGAAATTGAGGAAGACACAAAGAGATGGAAAAACATTCCATGCTCATGGATTGAAAGAATTAATATTGTGAAAATGTCAATGCCACCCAGGGCAATTTACATGTTCAACGCAATCCCTTTCAAAATATCATAGACTTTCTTCAGAGAGTTGGAACAAAGAATCTTAAGATTTGTGTGGAATCAGAAAAGACCCCAATAGCCAGAGGAATATTAAAAAAGAAAACCAACGCGGGGGCATCAGAATGCCAGATCTCAAGCTGTATTACAAAGCTGTGATCATCAAGACAGTATGGTACTGCACAAGCTGACACATAGATTAATGGAATAGAATTGAGAACCCAGAAATGGGCATTTAACTGTATGGTCAACTAACCTTTGACAAAGCAGGAAAGAATATCCACTGGAAAAATGACAGTCTATTCAATAAATTGTATTGGGAAAATTGGACAGAAAAATGAAACCGGACTATTCTCTTGAAGGCAAAGGTAACAAAAGCAAAAATGAACTACTGAGATGTCATCAAGATAAAAAGCTTCTGCACAGCAAAGGAAACAGTCAACAAAACTAAAGACAACCTACAGAATGGGGGAAGATCTTTGCAAGTGACATATCAGATAAAGGGCTAGTATCCAACATCTATAAAGAACTTATTTAACTCAAGACCCAAGAAGCAAAAAATCCAATCATGAAATGGGCAGAAGTCATGAACAGAAATGTCACCAAAGAAGAGATACATATGGCCAACAAACACATGAGAACATGCCCTGCATCACTTGCCATCAGGAAAAGACAAATCAAAACCACAATGAGATACCACTTCACACCATTCAGAATGGCGAAAATGAACAAGACAGGAAACAACTGTTGGAGATGATGTGGAGAAGGGGGAACCTTCTTACACTGTTGGTGGGAATGTGAACTGGTGCAACCACTCTGGAAAACTGTGTGGAGGTTCCTCAAAAAGTTAAAAGTAGAGTCACCCTATGAACAGCAATTGTACTACTAGGTATGTACCACAAAGATACAGATATAATGAAATGATGGGACACTTCCAGCCCAATGTTCATAGCAGCAATGTCCACAATAGCCAAACTGTGGAAGGAACCATGATGTCCCTTAACAGATGAATGAATAAAGGAAATGTGATATGTGATGTGTATAGATGATAGATAGATAGATAGATAGATAGATAGATAGATAGATAGATAGATGATAGATAGATATAGATATGTGATACACACACACACACACACACACACAATGGAATATTACTCAGCCATCAGAAAGGTTGAATACCCACCATTTGGTTCAAGGTGAATGGAACTGGGGGGTATTATGCTGAGTGAAGTAAGTCAATCAGAGAAGGACAATCATCATATAGTTTTACTCAGAGGGGGAATATAAGAAATAGTGAAAGGGATTATAAGGGAAAGGAGGGAAACTGAGTGGACAAAATCAGAGAAGGAGACAAACCATGAGAGACTCCTAACTCTGGGAAACAAAGGGTTGTGGAAGGGGAAGTGGGCAGGGGTTTGGGGTAACTGGGTGACAGGCACTAGGAGGATACTTGATGGGATGAGCACTGGGTGTTATACTATATGTTGGCAAATTGAACTTAAAATAAAAACAAATTTAAAAGTTTGAAATTTAGACAAAAGTGTAAAATTGCTAGAAAAAATAAAATTTGACAATTATCTCAAGGAAAAATATAAATATCACCAGATAGAAATATTTTTATTTTTTTTTTAAATTTTATTTATTTATGATAGGCACACAGTGAGAGAGAGAGAGAGGCAGAGACATAGGCAGAGGGAGAAGCAGGCTCCATGCACCGGGAGCCCGACGTGGGATTCGATCCCGGGTCTCCAGGATCGCGCCCTGGGCCAAAGGCAGGCGCCAAACCACTGCGCCACCCAGGGATCCCAGAAATATTTTTAAATGCATTTTCAAGGAATTCATGTCCCCAGTCCCCCCTTTTTTTTCTAGAGGATAGAAAAAGTATAGTTTTCCTAAAATAATTGCGTGAAGCTATTCAAACTTTAAATTCAAAATATTAAGGAAATTAATGATAGGGCAACTTTTAAATTATAGGCCATAATCCAGTATCATATAAAGAAGATATATCCAAATTAGATTTACCTTATTGATGCAGGGATAGTACCCTTAAGACCATAAATTTAATATATTATCAGATTAAAAGGGGAAATCCATGTTGTCTCAATAGATGCAGGGAAAAAAAAGATAGAAAAATATCATTACCCATTTATTTATTTTTTTAAATTAGGAAACATAAAAATGAATATCCTTAATTAAAAAGACTAAAAATGGGGCTCAGTCAGTTAACCATCTGCCTTTGGCTCAGGTCATGATCCCAGAGTCCTGGGATGGAGCCTCACATCAGACTCCTTGCTCAAACAGGAAGTTTGCTTCTACCTCTCTCTCTGCCCCCCCTCCCCACTCAAATGCTTTCTCTCACTCTGGTTTCTCTCTCAAATAAATAAATAAAATCTTTTTTTTTTTAAAGAAAGGCTAAAAATGAAAACTTTCAGTATTCTATATTTTGAACCGTTTAACTATTAAAATCAGCAACTATGTGCAAAGATGCCAACTATAATCCCTTTTAATCAACTTCATTCCATGGGTCCTAATCAGTTCAGTAAGGTAAGCTAAAAACATACACAATATAAAGATTAAAAAGAAAGAAACAAAATCTGCATTAATTACAAATATTATATTTATACTGAAATAATATTCAGGAAAACAAATTTTTTTAGAGTTGCAAACTGGATATATGAAATAAATAGCATTTATTTATTTAAGCACAAACAGTAAGAATTCTATTTATACTTCAGTGCCTTACATCTTTATGCTAGTGTTGTATTTTTCAAGTTAATATTTTAAGAAAAAATATGTAAAACCTCTACAGAGAAAATTTTAAAACCTCATGAAAAACACTGAAGATAATATATATTTGGATAGGAGGGATCAATATTTTAATAATCTCAATTCTCCTCAAATAGATCTTTATATATAATTATTTGAAATAAAATTACCAACAGGGTATTTCCATGAAATATTGGTAAAATATATGTGGATGCGGAACCAAACCCTGCTTGAAAATTAACAGTGCAAGTGAATCTTCCTACAGATACCTAAACTCATTATCAAGACAGAATGATTCACACAGTGAGCTATTTGTGCTATAAATATGTAGATTTTTTTATTTTTATATAAATAAAGATATATATGGATTTAAAAGTCAGGATATATATATATGTTTATATAAATCATTTATTATATAAATCAGTATGAAAATATATACACATTTATGTAAGAATATATAAATTGACAAATGGGTTGGAGGGGCAAGTCCATACCATTATGTGTATGTGTGCAATAACGTTCTTTTGTTTACAAACTACTCAATTTATATCAATTTGTTTTAGCAGCCCAAAGTAGGATACTGGGTAACATGAATCATCTCCGCACCTTTGTGACTATATCAATGTATAATTGTGTAACATGGATCATAGTGCTGCTGCACCCTTAAAGGTGCAGTCAAAATTCTGTTTCTGTTGTGTTCATGGTAAAAATACAATTGCATTGCCAAGCACATGGTACAGAAAGATAGATGATGCAGGAAGGGCAAAAGCCGCTCAATTTCTGCTATTCATTGACTTCCAGACATTTATGTTTACTTGGTACTGAGGCTATTAAGAAATAAACTTCTGATCCAATATCCTGCATCCAATCTTTATTCAGATATATGGACAGTTAGGATTAGGGTCAGATTGGCAAGTATTCTACACATTATAAATAGTGCCTTCCCTATAAAAAAGCAAGAAAAGTTTCTTAGTAGGTCTTATTTTCAGAAAATTCTGTTTCTTGGGTATCCATAAGTATGGTACCATTAATTACACTTCCTTGCAGTATTATTTGTATGAAGAAACAGTTAATTACTTTGCTAATGGACTGGTTTCTTTCTCAGGGTTTCTAATTTCTATTTGCCAATCTACTATCTTATTCATGCTCATTGTTTAAAGAATGGTAACAGGGGAAAAACTAAAAACATGAACTTTGTAGGTGATTTGATATAGTGTAATTATCCACACCATGGCCTATAAAATGTGTGTGTGTGTGTGTAAGTGTTTTTTCAATCAATCAAGAGTCACCATTAGAGTGGTTAATTCTCAAGGTACTCAGAGTAAATTCTCATCCAGAGAGCTCTCCTTATTAATTTTCTAAAGAAACTAAGATGTCTGTGTTGATCACTACTTTACCTTGCCTAGGCTGTTCATTAATGTCAATACAAAAGTTCATGAGCTGTAAAATCCTGAGGTTACAATTAAGCAGCTATTACAAGTGTACCTTCTGGCCTAAAGTTAAAGGCTCATAGAATAAATTACACTCCTGCATATCTTTGCTTAGTGGTTCGAGAGTGATTATTTTTTACTATTTTTACTATTTTATAAGATCACATGAAAACCTCTCCACATTTTTTTATTACCTTCCTTGCAGTAAACTCCAGGGGGGGAAAAAAACACCTTCAGTCTGAATGGAATTTGTTATTTTTCATCCTCTGAAGATTTATACTTCAATTGAATTTTTTCTTTCAGTACAGGGGAAAAGTGCACTTTCCATCTCACAGCATTCTCTTTACTGTTTTTCTAGGCACAATTTTTTCTTGTAGAAATAAAAATAAGATGAGGAATACTTTGTCCTTTTGTTTTTGACTTAATATATTCAGTTGCTTTTTTCTCCTCCTCCTCCTCTTGCTCCTCCTTCTCCTCCTTCTATGTTGTTGGCCAAAGACCAAGATATCACTTCAATATGCAAGACAAAGAATATCAACATAAAACTCACTAAATGTAAAAATGTTTTGAAGATTTCCTCCTAAAAGGACTTCTAAGTCCTTTTATCAATTTAATGTTGTTGTTAGTGAACATTAAAATATTTATTTCTTTAACCTTTCCTAGATTTGTGAGTGTAAATCTTCTATTGCTTGATTTGTTGTCTTAAAGAAATGACATAGTCTCAGTTTCTGTCTGTCCTTGAATAATTAATTGCAGCCAGTATCTTCCCACATTTTGTCATCAGAACTTATTGTACTGTGTAATAGAAATGGGGTTAGTTATACAATAGACCCATTTTCCACATATCCTCAAACCCTAAACTGCTTTGGCTTACTTGTTGTAAGTCTCACATGGATGCTGAATTTATTCTAGGTTACAAAGAATAAATTGTAATACTCTACCTGAATATCATGTTATCTGCCATGTAAATGGAATGCTGTCCATCTTACCTGATGCTAACCTAGGCTTATGTTTGGTATGTGCTGCTATTTTTTGGGTTAATTGGAACTCCATTTTTGGTAAATATATCAACTAATTGTAGTAGTTAGGGTAACTGGCAGCTAGAACAATATAGGCCCATACTGCAGAATGCCTCAAACACACTGTATGTTTATTTTTCATTCATATAATAGTTGCAAATAGATGGTAGTCATTTCTGCGTGGTTTTTATTGTGATGATTCAAGAATTCAGTCTATTCTGTAATTTTATCTCACCATGGTTTAGGGCAACACAGTCCTAGAGAACTTTCTGCAATGATAGATATATCTTATAATGGTAGTGGACACCATTTTTGTTGTTGCTTTTGAGCCCCTGGAATGTGACTGACATGACTGAGGAGCTGACTTATAATTGTATTTCATTTTCATTAATTCATATATAAATAGCTATATGTAACCAGTGGCTATCTTAAATCTAGGGTTTTATTGGTGCTATCTCTATCTAGCTGGAAAAACGAGTCAGAGGCTATGGAAGAGACATAGCTACTTTATTAAAGCCTTGATCTGAAAAAGCCACACATAAGTTCTACTCAAAATTCATTGTCTAGGGCTCAGTAACCTGGACATATATAATTAAAAGAAAGTTAAGAAAAAAGAAAGAAAGCTGAGAAATGCCATCTTGCTATGTACTTAGGAGGAAGGTGAGGAAGGTCACATACACTTAAATGAGCAGCTAGCATCTCCTTCACTGAACTGAGCAAATAAATTTATTAAGTATCCTAATATAACAATGTAATTTATTTTTTAACTTAGTTAATATCATTATAGAGGAACTAAAATTCCTTTTTGGTTATATCGACCACCTCAGTGTCAAAGAGAGGAGATGTTAACCTTGTTTAATAAAAACATATTTAATGGATAAATCAATAAATGATTCATCTGGATACATATTGCTATTGGTTATACACTAACAGTCCTTATGACCACAGAGAGCAGAAAACAAACTCATTGAATCACGCTTCCTTATTACTAACATGCTTACATGTCTTTTACTATGTTTCTTCTGCTTCCTCTGATTCTCTGGCCCCATTTTCCATGGCATGGATGGCCCAGGTGCCTAATTCTCTCATGCTGCAATATTTTCCCATTTTTATGTTCTTAATTACAAGTGTGGTTGCTCTACCTTTTCTTGGACAGCTTCACAGCTGACTCTTGTCTTTCATGAATGCTGACAGTCATGCTTACCCAGATATTTGCTTTTCTGTCAAGTTACTACTTAATGGCCTATACTGATCTGAATTGACCTTACTAACTTCATGTATTACTGACTTCCAAACACCCATACAGGAGCTGAGGAGCCTTTTGGGGAATTTCATCTTTTAATCTGACATGACTTAGACTCTTTTTCCTTATTCCTTTTTTTATAAGCTTTTCAAATACTGCCAGTAAGCACCTGCCAGCACTGATAATAACTAGCAAACTGTATTCTAAAAATACATGACAGGACTAGTGTGTATGTAGATGGGTGTATTTTTCCTAAATTTTCATTTAATACTTTTCTATATATCTTGCATTTTTCCTGGCCAAGCTTCATCTGAATTTCATTAGGGACCTGAGTAGAAGAACTTAAAGATAATAGATCTGTTTTTTTTTTTTTTTTTTTTTTTAAGTAGTCACAGGAAATGATCAAAGGCAATTTGAGACTTTTCCTTTTGAGATACTTTTCAATTGCCAGTTTTTTTCTTCAGGAGTTTTTGAATTGTGTTTCTTAAATGTACCAATATTATTCATTTATAGAATGAGAGAAAGCTAAATGACCAAAACAGAACAAGGAGATCCTTGACAGACTCATATACAAAGACCTGTCACTTTCTAACTTTTTACTTTTTAAAATTTTGTATCTACTCATTTAATTTTTTAAAAAGGATCTTTGTTTCTTTTAAATCATTACCAAGGAATTTTTGTTCAGAAGTACCATCTAGATGACAGAAATTTTAAGATGCCTATGTTATAGTTACTATGTATATTGGCGTCTCAGAGAAAGCAGACTGTTACATAAGTCTTCTGGTGAGCAAGGAAGAGATAATGAAATTGGCTTATTATGTAAAGTTACATATACACAGTATAGTAATTTTGAATAATTCACTCACCACTTTTGATATTTATTTTTAGCTTTTATTATAAAAAAAGTTATCATCTGTATGGCATTAGTTTGGTATTGTATAGACTGTTCATTAGCTTACCCAGGCTTGTAAAAAATTTAAAGCATTACAATGAATCTGATAATGACTTGGAAGATAATAATCTTGCCTTACAAGTTGTAGAGTCCTCTCATAACCCCACACTTCAGCACTATTTAAAATGGTTGAAATATGGGATCCCTGGGTGGTGCAGCGGTTTGGCGCCTGCCTTTGGCCCAGGGCGCGATCCTGGAGACCCGGGATCGAATCCCACGTCGGGCTCCCGGTGCATGGAGCCTGCTTCTCCCTCTGCCTATGTCTCTGCCTCTCTCTCTCTCTCTCTCTCTCTCTCTCTCATGTGACTATCATAAATAAATTTAAAAAATAAAAATAAATGTTTGAAATACCATAGCAGAAAGAACTATAAAATAAGAAAATGAAGGCAGCCCAGGTGGCTCAGCAGTTTAGCGCTGCCTTCAGCCCAGGGCCTGATCCTGGAGAACCGGGATCGAATCCCATGTCAGGCTCCCTGCATGGAGCCTGCATCTTCCTCTGCCTGTTTCTCTGCCTCTCTCTCTCTCTCAATCTCTGTCTCTGTCTCTCATGAATAAACAAATAAAATCTTTTAAAAAATAAGAAAATGATTATTGAGATTAATTATCTATAAAATGATTATTTCAGTGAATTGATTTGTCCATCAAATAGTTATGGATAGTTTTTTCCAGCTTACTCTAGATTTGAGAAATAGATATCCAAGTTCCAACACTTATTCTCCATTTCACCTGTGCATGCTTTATCATAGTTCTTATCATACTGAGTTTGATTTATTTACGGGTATTCTCTTATACACTAGATGACAAGTTGCCTCAAGTAAGGACAAGACAGGGAAACTGTTGGGCCTGGATTCAAAGGAGTCCAATCGGAGAATGTGAAAAAGTTAGGTCACAACTTTTGTGGAGGAGAAAACCAGTGCTGGAATAATGAGCCTTCTGGGATAAATGAGTAGTTGCTCTCAAGTGAGATAAGAAATTTCCCAAGACCAAGCCAAACAAGTTAACAATAGACCTGGGGAAAATACTGCAACACCCCCATCACACCCATATATTCCTTAAATGTGATGTATTCAATCATGTAATACCCAGTCTATAATATATATCTGGCTCCCATCTTTTTATGGAAGTAATATTTGTCTTCAAGTTTGCAAAAAAATCTATTAATGGGAGAAAAGTGGTGATGGCGTAGGTAATATTTTTGAAGTATTGTCCAATGTTGCTTCCTAGTATTTCCATTTTCTAACACTTTCCCTATTTAATGAGCTACCTTGTTGCCTTGAAAATCGTGTAATAAAATGAAAAAGAGCTTAAGTGGTAGAACATGTCAGAAGACCTAGAATTGAAGCCCTAAGCATTATGATACCAGAGACCACACTATTAATCACTATTCAATATAGTCTCTTATCAGAACATGTCAAGCAACCAGATACTGCATATTAGACCTAACTTTACTAGAAAATAATTTTATATAAGAATATATATATGAGAAAATATTAGAGCTAACTTTACTAGAAAATAATTTTATATAAGAATATATACATTTCAATGTATATTGGTATTTTACTGACAAAGGAGTATTCACCATGGTTCAAAGAAAATATGTAAGTGATCAGGAAAGACAGCATAAAATCAAGAATTTGAGTTGGTCATCAAAATCATTAGAGAAGGAAAATAATTTAGGTGGGTTGAAATATAAGATATATTAAATAAAACTTAAATAGTGGATTGTGGTGGTGCCTAGTCGGTTGAGCTTCTGACTCTTGGTTTCAGATTGGGTCATGATCTCAGGGTTGTGGGATCTAGCCCAACTTTCAACTCCACACTCCATGGGGAGTCTGCCTAAGAATCTTTTCTCTCTCTTTCTCTCTCTCTCTTCTCTCCCCCCCCCTCAAATAAATAAGTAAATATTTTAAAAAATAGTATACTGTGGTCAAATTACAGAGGCTTTTGCGTTGGTCATTGAAAGACTTAGAAAAGTATAAGATGGCAGATTGAATATAATGTTATTGGAAGTATGATAGGCATGCAATTTATCTCCGAACTGGATCATTTTGTTTCTTTTCCAAGTTTTTATTAAAATCTAGTTAGTTAACCTACAGTGTAATATTATTTTCAGGTGTAGAATTTAGTAATTCACCACTTCTATACAAGACCCAGAACTCAACATGTGCCCTTCATAACTCATCACCCATTTAGCCCATCCTCCACCCACCTCGCCTCCAGCAACCCTCAGTTTGTTCTCTATAGTTAAATGTCCATTTCCTAGTTTGTCTCATATTCCCCCCCATGTTCATCTGTTTTGATTCTTAAATTCCACATATGAGTGAAATCCTATGGTATTTGCCTTTCTCTGTCTGACTTATCTCTCTTAGCATAATACTTTCTAGCTCCATTCATGTTGTTTCAAATGGCAAGATTTCATTCTACTTGATATATCCATTCATCACTCAATGAGCATTTGTGTTCTTTCCATAATTTGACACTTGTTGATAATGCTGCTATAAACATTGGGGTACATGTATCTCTTTAAATAAGTATTTTTGTATCCTTTGGGTAAATACCTAGTAGTGTAATTGCTGGCTTATAGAGTAGTTCTATTTTTCACTAATTGTGGAGCCTCCATACTGTTTTCCAAAGTGGCTGCACCAGTTTACATTCCGACCAACAGTGCAAGAAGGTTTCCCTTTCTCATCCTTGTCAACACCTGTTGTTCCTTGTGTTGTTAATTTTAGCCATTCTGACAGGTGTGAGTTGATATCTCATAGTTTGGATTTGTATTTTCCTGATGATGGGTGATGTTGAGCATCTTTTCATGTGTCTCCAGTTGGTCATTTTTTTAGACTGAATGGTTCTGCTTTCAATAATTATAGTAGGCAAAACTGAGAATTTCTCAGGCAAATTAGAATGTATGGTTGGCCAAATTATATACCATGGTGTGCTTTAGGGATGTATATAAGAGGATGGAAGAAGAGAAAGAGAACACGGTTATAATCTAGATATGAAATAGACTACAGTGATATTGGGATAAAATCAAAGAAAACTTTTCAAAGGCACAAATACAGACAAATGGGCAGGATTTGGCATTTGTTTAGGTATGCTTATGGGTAAAAATAGTGCCTATTTTTAGCTGTATGTTTAAGAGAATATATGACCATTAAATATTAGTAAATCCATTGTACTGATTTCAAATTCAACATGTATCAGAGAAAATAAAATCGTATGTATATGATGTCATGAAATTCTAAAGCAAAATACTCTTGAGTTTTACAAAGTAAACTAAAATTCTTCAGTAACCAGTGAAGGTATAGGATTAAGTCATTCCTTTTTTAACCCTCAGAATCTAGTTCATTCTATGGCACATTGTAGGTACTTTATTGATACTACTTTGGTTATCCTTAAAGGCAAATTTCTATTTAAAACTCTTAATGTGTATATATATATATATATATATATATATATATATATATATATATCCCAAAGCTCAATGCCCCTGGTACATCATGGAAGAGCAAATAATGTCAATTTCTAATATATTAAATAAAGACACCTAATGTCTTTTACTGAATCCGGATAAATGAGAAGCCAATGATATAGCAGAAATCAGTTAACTCGTTTGATACTATTTTATCCCACCCAATAATTATAACAAAAATACCATAAAATTAAGAGTATAATTATTGACTTTAATTCATCTAACTTTATTTTGAATGAGAACTCAACAAGAAAAACAATTGGTATATCAAAAAATTGATGCAAAAACATCATGAATTTCCCTTAGATTAATTGGAAAATCCTGATTCTTTGAGATTCTTTGATTTGAGATAAAGGATTTATGTGGGAGAATAAACCTGATTTTCATGGCTTAGGTTAATATTATTTTTAGAAGAAAGAATATCATCTACTAACTTAATAAAACAAAGCCTCTCACTGGCTGAGAAAAAGAATTCAAAATTACTGTATATTATAGACATCTCTTGTAATAGCCAGTTATTTTCTTTAAGTAGTATTTTAGTTAATGCCTTATTATAGTTATACAATTTTATTGATATAGGACATATTGAAGGATCAACTTGATCCTTCTTGGAGGAAGAAAAATAAATATTGATAAAGTAACCACAGAATGAGAATTCACTTTCACTATGACCATCTTAACCATTGGAATGTACTGAGCCTCTGCCAAGCTTTTCTGCCAACTTCATAACCTCTTACCTTCACCACCTATTTCAGTCATGTTGTAATGGGTTTGTGCAGCTTTCACAAACTTTACAGAGCTTACCCTGATTACACTTTGCTTTGGCATCCCCTGCACCTTGCACTTCCTGCCCCAGGGCTTCTCTGAAGACAAGATATAGAAAGCCAGCTGAGAAGCCTGAAGGAACCTCTTGATCCTAATGAATGAGTTACTTGGAAGAGTGGAAGAGTTAATACTCCATAGGCTATATTTTATCCGAGGAGGATAAGAGCCAACAGATATGTTTCCTTGTCCTGAGTGGATACTTCACTCCTTTTCACCAATTCCCTAGCACTACAAAAATAAACAAAAAAAAAAAAAACTATCAAAAACCTACCTGACTATAGGTCTTGGTTTCAGACTCTGCTTTTGATGAGAGTTAATACAGGAAGTAGCTATAGAAAGCATATTCACAGGTCAGTAGTTGAGGACTGTGTTACTAGTCATCTGACAATAGGGGCCCATGATAAGTGCTACCAGATGTCATCATCATGGGAGAATTTACAAAATCCTGATTTATTACCATGGCACCGGCACAATGTAACATTGGAAAAAGGGTCTTAATTTTTAATAAATGAGATTCTATAATATGCATATGACTATGGGACCCACTAGTCCTCCTATATGTCTCATTACTCAGAAACATCTAGACTGATAGCAACATAGATTGAACTCATAAAGTTTCAGATAAAATATCAGCTCAGTGAGTACCACTGAGAGTTGGAATTCTGTCTCCTAGGATGTGGTCTCAATGTTCAACCAATGAATGATATGGTGTGCTGCATCCTAAAAACAAAACAAAACAAAACAAAACAAATACACTCATCTGGGAACAAGAAGAATGCAAGGTGGGCCCCATTCATCCTAACTTCTCTTGGCCTGCACTTGCAGCAACCAGGGCCTCAAAAAGGCAAGGCAATTGCGGGATTCCTTGAGGGATGATGTTCTGAGCTGTATCAACAGACAAAAACACACTGGACCAGTTGATATGAGAAATGAAAGATCAGGAAATCTAAAATGCATGGTAGAGGAGGATGAGAGGAATATGGTTAATATCAGTTAAGGCCTCAGGGTAACTTGCAGAATCAGGGACTATAATTAGTTACAATAATCATCTTTCATGAAATCTCACAATATTTGAATCCAGCTGAAAGGGATTATAGGATGGATTGGGGTTAATGGAGAACACACACACATCTGAGTGGCACATGGAGTGGATTGTATAAAATGCCTCTTTAAAACACTTAAAATCATCTTGGCTTCATCTCATATATAGCATAATTGTCACAACTAATTTGGAGTGGATAAAACCTGACAGTTTCTCATGTCAAGCACATACTCTGCACCTCTTGCTTCTCGCCCTAGTTCTCTGATGCCTTGACATGAGAATTTGTAGGAACCTCCTGTCTCTCATGCATATACAACTCAGAAGTACTAATGTTCCATGAGCAGTATTTTATTCTATAAGGGGAGAGTGACAAGTAAATGTTTCTTTTTATCATCCTTGGAAGGCTTGGTTCTAAGATACTTCTCATGAGGCTCCTCAACAGGTCCTAGCAGTATTGAGAATGGATCTATACACACAATAGTGGCTAAGTCAGTAATGTAACCATGGGTAAGTATCCCTTCCTTCCCTGTGTCACTCCCTCAGTTCCTCATTTCTGTTCCTACAAGCTTGCTTTGGACTCAGACATTACTAAGTGGGGACCTTACCTAAGGAAAAAAAAAAAACATTAGTAAAGGAATTACGTGATTGCAATTCCTTTAAGTGTTGAGTGCAGGAGGAGGCACAACGACATCTAGATGAAATTATAAAGTAGAAAAAAATGCCTTTCATGCTTGTGTGTTTTCCTCTTAAGCATCTTTCTGTATTTATTCTTATTACTGTGCACAGTTTTCATGTTCTGTACATCTCACTTTCTATTCAAAGTAATTTAGTTATAATGAGATGCTGAGTTAAAGGTGAAAAAAATCAGTTAAGTTGTTTAAATATGTAAATTGATAATAATAAAAATATATTAGTTCACCAAGATATATTTTCCCTTTAGTAATGAATAGTTGCTCAATCTAAAATATAAATTTAGTGCTAGATTGTGAAGGGACTCTGATTGGTTGTGAGAAACATAGTTTTGAAGAAAGGATGTCTGGGTGTCTTTTAAATACCTTTGCTATGAAAAAAATGAGAACAAACCTAGGATGAAATGACAGTAATTGCTCTTTCTTACATACTTGTATTCATATCTATTGTTAACAAATTTCAGGAAAATGACTATGTAGATTCCAACAATAGGATAAATTTTGGTCAAATTTTCCAACCTGACATAAGGATAGAATTTGAGTTGTATATTTGTAAATTATCAATATGATATTCTTGACTTAAATTTAATGCAAGGAATGTACATTTTGAAGTGGAACTTTTGGGAGCACTTAAAAATTAATATCATTATTAAAAATTCTTGTGGACAAAAAAAAAACCCAAATAGGAAGTATTGCACTGATCTTAAATGGCTTTTTTAGCCTGATTTGGTCAAAGCTACTTTATCACACATTTTAGCAGTATTATTATTAAGAAATATATACTTTGTTAATATTTTGTAGAAAATAATGGTATAAATTAATCTGAAAGTGACAAAATTTTCATATTTCTTAATCATCCTCTAATACCTACCTAATAACTTAACATTACATAGATTTACAAAATGCATTCATGTGTTTGCCTGAATCCTACAATATAAAGTTTGTCATTGAAATAGAAAATCACATTTGTTTTCTGATTTCCGTATTGCTAATTTTTGTTCTTATTTAGTAAAATTGTAAAAGAACATTTCCTTATTATATCTGAGTGATTTATGTTTACTGTACCTACTACATTACTATTTAGCTCCTCAATCATTAAAAGTACAAGTACAGTGCTACATAAATACATATGTACAAACATTTTAGTTTCTTCAGTTTGCTGGCACTCTTTACATAGTTAATTTTTTAATAACATGGGATAATTTTCAGGTTAAAAAATAGAAAAAGACTATCCAGGGGCTCCTGAGTGTCTCAGTTGGTTGAGTGTCAGACTGGATTTCAGCTGACATCAAGATCTCAGGGTCATGAAATCGAGCCTCTGCATGGGGCTCCATGGTCAGTGGTGAGTCTGCTTGAAGATTATCCCCCTCTACCCCTAATCCCCCATCCCTGCTTGCACATGCACTCACTTTCTCTCTAAATAAATAAATAGGGGTACCTGGGTGGCTCAGTAGGTTAAGCATCTGCCTTCTGTTCAGGTCATGATCTCAGGGTCCGGGGATCAAGCCCCAGGTCAGGCTCCCTGTTCAGCAGGGAGCTGCTGCTTCTCTCTTTTCCTCTTCACTCTTGTGCTCTCTCTCTCTTTCTCAAATAAATAAAAATAATCTCTTAAAATAAATAAAGCTAAAAAAAAGATAGACTATGAGAATAAATAAAGTGCCCTATGGTTGTTCTGCATAAGGGTAACTCATTCTTTGCCATTTGCCTCATTTTTATGATTGCTCATGGCCAGTTATGCTAAAGGTTGTAGATGTAAGTGTTCAAAATATGTAGAAATGGTATTAGTGAAATGATTAGTGAAATAAAGGACTGAATAGCTCTCACAAAACATAAAAAAGTATAAAGAAGAGGAATGGAGTATAAGTGGTTCATACCTGAGCTTATGTACCACCTATCTTTTTTTTTCAGTGATCTAAATTGTTTTACATTTTTTGGATCTGTATTTTTTGAAGCTGTGGGAATTATAAACTAACATTAGTTTAGCTCTTTATATTTTTCAGGTGTCATGAGATATTTTGCATATATTATCTTAGTAATGAAAAATGCACAACAAATGCATGGTAATAATAATGAAAGTTGAGGATCAGCTTGGTTATGTGATGCTATCTAAGGACTCAGCTATTCAATAATTGGATGGAAGGGTCTAACTTAACTTCAGTGTCTTCAGTCCTTTATCTATCTCATTTGCCTCCTTCTTGTTCATGACTAGTGTCATTTAAAATATTATTTCCAAAGCCCATAATTGTTCTTTAATGAAGACAAAAAAAAAGAAGAAGAAAGGTGAGTACATTGTAAAATATCACAGATCTATCTGTATCCTTCTATGCATTTTCTTACTTGGGAAATTCAGGAAACTTAAAATTAGCAAGTTAACATTTCACTAGTCTATAAATTGCTAAATTGATGGGTAAAATAAAGAGAATGACAATTATGATTGAGAGAGGCTGATTCGCTGATAATTAAAATTATCATAGCCTTTTCAAACTACAAAAGCAAACATGAGTTAATATATCATTATTCATTTATTATATGATCATACTGAAGAAATGTGAAAAGAATGAAGATATTCATTATTAATGGACATAATGCATGAGATGATTTGATATAACTTGGCACCAAACCAACAATAAGAAGATCAAAAATCAAGACACAAAAAGGCAGGTGATTCTAAAATATTACTACTGGCAAGATGCACTCAGAGACTAAATAATAGCCCTTTATCTTTAACCACTTTATCTTTAACCATGAACCACATTAGCTTCATTCTAATTCTTGGCCAAAATATGTCATCAGTTTTTATTCCTTTCTCTCAGAACCTACATCATGAAATCCCTTATCTATCCCTGACAGCTCCTACCTTCACAATTTAAGCAGAGTCTCACTATTCTTTGTCTCCACTGTAACTACTCTCATCCGAAACTTCACCATGACTTGCTTGAATTCTTATTGCAAGTCTTTAGTTCTTTCCTTCTACCCTTGCTCCCTATAGTCTATTCTAAATGAAAAAAGCCTGCTAAAATATGTCAGATTGTGTCACTCCATCTCAAAACCTTCAGATGATTTCATATCTCTGAATAAAAGACAAATTCATGAAAATGGGTTGTGAGAGGCCCTAGGAGATGTGACCTGTTGCCTCTCACACATAGGACTCTGTTTTGTCTCCTATTTCTCTTCCTTTTTCTCTGCATGCCACCATCCTGTCTTCCTCTCTTTGGGACATAACAGGTATTCTCTGGCCTTAGGACCTCAGTGTTTGCTGTTCGCCTGTAATCTTTTCTACTCATCTGTGGTATGACTCATTACCCCAACACCTTTAGGTCTTCATGTAAGAGTCACATTCTCACTAAGGTTTTTCCTTTTTAAAAATTGCAAACTCTCTTTCAACCCTGCTTATTCTCCTTCCTTATTTTCTACACTATCACCAGTTTACATAAATGTATTAGTTACCCATCTTCTTTATTCATCTCTCATAAAAATGAATATAAGAGACATTTGTTTACTATCTGACACACAGGTGCTCAATATATGTATGTCGAATAAAAGAATGAATAACATAAGAAAAAGGGCTTCTGGGTATTCTGAGTGTAGAATCTTTTCCTCATGACTGAGCAATTGGACATTGTGAAGGCCTGATTTGAATTCTCTAATAAAATTATATTCCCCCTTTTGGTGGATAAAGCATCTAAAAATGAGTCTGTGATGAGATGTTTTATAGGTAAAGCTATTTCATTTTCTTACTCTCTACCATCTTCTTTCTCTTGTTAGTGTAGTGGTGAGCCTTCCTAGTGTCAATGTAAATGCTAAAAAAAGCAAAAAATGTGAGTTAGCAAAATGATAACTGCAAAGGATTGTTCATGTTTAAGCATAAGTAAAGTGTTCATTAGTTTGGGCTATAATTGAAATAATGAAACCTGCATTTAATCTTGGAACTTCTAATTGTGTATCCTTGGAAAAATCATGAAAATTTTCTTTTTCAAGCAGTGGGATGGAAATGCTACTGGCTCTATTTCATGGGCTCTTTGGAAAGATTAAGTAAATAAATAAATAAAACTGTAAAGCTATGACTATTTATAACAACTGGCTTTTGAGTACAATTTCTGAGTTTTAGAAAAAAATGCCAGGATCATACACAAGACTAATGTAAAATATGGTCTCTCTCAAACTACATTATACTTTCATAGCTATAGTAACTCAGTTACCTTTAGCAACCCACCAATAATTTGTGTTATTAAAATATTTTGTAGATATGAGTATGCTATTTTAGGAATAATGTCTATCTTAATCTGTTCTTACTTGCTTGTCCCACACATATTCAATGAATGGCTTTAATGCTTCCTCTAGTCAATGTCTTCATTTTGATTATCTACCATGCCTTGAAATATTCCTAACATTTCAACCGTTTATTGATCCCAAGGATTTTAAAGCAAGTTCATTACTAGAGAAGCATCCCAGTACTGTTAAACAGAGAAGCATACTCAAATGGAGTTTTGATGATCTTTATATAAACCTTAAGGTACTTAAATACTTCATTAGAAAATTACACCATGAAACTTGGACACTCTACTATTTATGATAAATTTTCTCTCTAAATCTTCTTTGTTTTTTTTTTTTTATCAGGACAAATTGAATTCTATTGTGCTTCCAAGTCTTGGTGTTATTTGAAAGAACATTCTGACAGGTTCTTAATATAGTAGCTCCCAAACAACATGTAAGTGAATATGAAATAGTGAAGTCAATGTTAATTCATATCACTGAGCAAGTATTGCTTCAGCTTTGATTCTTCCCGAAATTTTTTGTAAGCCCATAAGTTTGTCATGCTTTTGAATGGAAGAGATTTTTCCCTCAAGGCAATTCCTTGAATACCTCTTCAGTGCTGAGTGGAAGTTCTAAATTATTTCTTTTCCTTTACTGAGGGAATAAACACAAGTATCATTTTCTTTGGAAGTCTTCTCCGTACAGTTTTTCTACCTCTCTTTAATACTGAAGATCTGGCCAAGCATTGAAAACATTGGTGTATATATATATATATATATATATATATATATATATATATATATTTTTTTTTTTTTTTTTAATTCTAAATCTTGCCATAACACTAGCTTAGTACAAATCTCATGAGGAAGTTTTATTCAAACAACATCTTCCGGCTATTTCCTAACTACCTTGACTCCACTCCTTGCAAACATCCATAGTGATAGCCTAAATCTTGTTACCACCTAATAGTATTATAAATCAGAAATCTTAAATTTTAGCATTTCACTTTTTTTCCCATCCAAATTCTTTATACCACAACATATAGTGCATTCACTCTATGAAATCCTATAAACTTCCACTGTATTGATCAGTGGATCCTAAACTCTTCTCAAGGTCTAAGAGGAGCTTTATTATTTCATGTATTTCTAGATAGCCTAAGACCGTTCTCACCATCACTCTGAGATCTATCCAGCATGTCTTGTCTTTTCCCCCCAGCCTTCTACCACTGGCCTATTTCAGCCCTTAACAGATCTCATCTAGATTCTTTTAATAGGCTTTGAAATGGTTTACTTGCCTCCAGAGCGGAAGCTTTATCTACACCATATTGATAACTATACCACTCTTTTGCTTAAAAACCATTAGGTACCTCCTGCACTGCCTTTATAGGTAAAAAAGTGTCTTTTCTACACCTCTGCAATGTTTTTACTGTATCATAGAACTAAGTACAATATATTGCTGTTTTATTTTATAGGATAGCTTATTTCCACTAAATATAACTTCTTTGAGAACTATGATCATGTGTATCTAGTTGTATGCTGCTAACAGTACTTCTAAAAAAATGGTGCTTAGTGAATATATGATAAATAAGTCATTCAGATTACTAATACCAATTTATGTAGCAAGATATGAAGCAAAATGCTAAGTCACAAAATTTTATTAATATCTATATAAATATAAATATAGATCAAAATATTATCCTTTAGTGCTAAGTGCTTAGCCTTATATACTTCCATATGGGTTGATGGTTTCTACAGGTCAGGGGTAAATTTTGCTTTCTTTAATATACAAATAAATCTAGTCACAAAGTTCTTAATCTGACCCTGAAAATATTTGTTGCATCAGTTTATATCACTATCAAAAATGTTTTCTGTTTAAAGAATGTATAGCAGCAGTGTTCACAAATTAAATTTCTGTGTCCAGGTTTTTTTGTTTTCCAGGTAAATACATATTGGCAATTTTATGGCCACCCACATTACTTACATGTCCTCTGCATGATGCTACAATCAATCGGTGATTATTGCCTATCTAAACCAAAATTATTATACAATTATAATTTTACCTTTTTAATCAGTAACTCTCAACAATTTTGCCTACTCCTCTACCAGAGAATATGTGACAATGTCTGGAGATATTTGTAGCTGTCGCAACTGTTAGGAGGAAACTGGGAACTACTGGCATCTAGTGGATAAAGGCCAGAGACATCACTAAACATTGTATAATGAATGATAGAGGTTAGCCCACAAAGTCTAAATGATCAGTGAGATCGTTAGGAAACCCCAAAATATCAATAGTTCTGGGGTTGGGAGACCCTAGTTTAGATATTATCTTATGTTGGAAAATACTCCAATAGAGAAAATTAGATTTCATTAATGCATTTATCAAATACTTAAGACTTATACATATTGCAGCACACTGTACTAGACACTGTTGGGAACAAATGGATTCTATAAGAAACCTGCTTTCAAGTATTTTATAATCCAATCTACCAAGAAAAGAAACTAAGTATACACATACACACACAGAAAGAAAGAAATATAAATAACTAACAATGGAGATAAACATAGAGGCATTGAGGCAGAAAAATTTGAAATTATATGGGAGTTCAAAGACTTATTTCAATCTGAGTAGAAAGCTAGAAAAACTTTTAAAGAAAGATTTATATTAAAATTAAGGGATTTATAGGTTTTAGACATGGTAAGTCAGGGGTAAAGAATTTCCAAACTCTGTGATAAGAACAGTGAAATCTTCCTCTATTCTATTCTTATTTTCATTTCCCCTTCTATCTTTACATTCTATTTCATTCATGCTTTTTGTACTACTTAATACGGTCCAGTGACAGTCTCCAGTGGATAAAATTAATTGCAATTATTCAATAACTATTACTTTTCAAAACATGTTGCTAGACCCAGGACATACCACTGAATTTTTTGATAATGTTTAATTAAATATTTTAATTAAATGTTTAATTAAATACCTATAAGTATATCCATATCCACATGCATATGTGCATGTGCAAATGTCCATGGAAGAGGCAGACATGATGAGTAATTGATTCGTTCCATGGAAGAACATGAGAGACAAATGCCCAGAAACTGTGAAATTTGGGCTGAACACTGTTGAGTGAGTAAGAATTTGAGGAGAGAGGAAAGAGGAAGAAGAACCACAGTATATAAGTAAAATCAAAGGTGTGAATATGCTTTTTTAAAATTTTTTTTTACTTATGATGCTGGATACATATCCTGGAATCAGGGAGTAAATGGATTTATGTGCATATTTAATTCACCTGGGTACTCTGTGCACAAAGGTTTCATTAAATATTTAGTTTAAATAACATCATAACCTAATATTATTGGTATATTATTTTGCTTTCAAACTCAATCCCAGTAAATATCACACGTAGGGCTCTATTTTATGCCTGTGTGTGTGTGTGTGTGGGGGGGTGTTTCTTTGTTTTCTTGTGTTTGTATTATTTTAAATATTTAACTCTCTGCATTTATATCTTCTATCCACCTAAGACTTCCCTTTGCGACTGAGACCCTGAGACTGCCCGCCCCCATGCTCCCAAATCACATTTAATAGTCTGTATTTCTTTGTTTGACAATTGGCACCAGTCTGAGACACAGTGCTGTGTAATCACAGCAAGAACTAGATTACAGGGAGATGATCAAGGATCTGGCTGCGATAATTAGACAACTTAACTTTTTGAGTGGTAGAAGTTTGCAGTGAGCCTCATTTTATTATTTCCTTTAAAGCTTCTTCTCAGAGCATACAGGAGTTTTATGTCCTAGAAAATTAGGTGTCCCAGCCTCCTTGCTCTTATTTACTCCTCAAGTCTAACCTGTCATCACAGGTGGAAGTGCCTGCCTACTTAGAGCCTCTCTAATTCTCCCCTGCCCCTCACTTCTACAACAGGCTCTCTGTTCATGCTTTCACAAGGGCTTCTCCAGCACCTGCTCACCAATGGCCGCATATCAGGTTTCATTTCAGGGCTGCAGAGAAGATTTAGAACACAAATTTGCAAATCCTATTGCTTCCTTAACTTAAACTTACCAGTGGCCTTCACTGCCTCTGAGATAAGATCCAAAATCCTGAGACGTGCACAAGCCCTTGAGTCCTGGCTCTGGCCTCCCTCCTGCCGAGCCTCATGCCTTGCTCTATCCTAACGTGCACATTCTCCGTGTGTACGGAACAGACAGTTGCTGCCTGCATCTGTCAGGCTGAAGGCAGACAGGGAGTCCTCAAAAGCTGAGCTGAGCCAGGCTCTTCTCCGCGTGGCCCCGGGCCAAAGGCTGAAAAAGACTGTGCAACAGTCCTTGGCCACTTCCGCCTGTTGCAGGACCCTCTAACTAGAAATCTTGGCCCTAGGCTCCCTGTGAGCCTGTCAGAGACCCTGTCAGGCTTGTACTGAAGTTTCAGTTCCCCTGCCTGATCCTGCATCCCTTTCTCTCATTTCACAGGTCTAACTCTCCAGTTAGCTTTTAGGTCCATCTCAGTTTCCATTTCCAGAGGAACCGAGTAGGATGGATTCGTGTGCTCCATCCTATACAAGCTGTCCCTCAGCTGAGAGTGCCTGCTCCCTGTCCGTTTTCCAGGAGTTTTGTCTTGACCCCTCAGACTCCTGGAAACTGAAATTTAATGGATCCCTTCACCTTTGTGGTTTCACGGAACTATAATTGTGCATTTACTTGTCTCACTGTCTCCCAGCAGCTGCTCTTCCTGAGGGCATGTCCATACCTTATTTGATTCTATAACTTTAGTGCCTAAAATTATACCTGGCAGATTTACTCACTTATTGATTATACAGAGTTGATTTAGTGTTTATTAAGTGAAAGGCCTTGTTCCAGCTGCTGGAGGTGTAGATATAAATAAGGAAAATCCTTTTTTCTCTTCATTCTGTGTGTATCTATGGAAAAACGTAGCACACAATTATTTATTTACTACTATGGTAAGTACAAGGAAAGACAGAATAATAAGGATATAAAATGCAGGATGGACCCAACATAGAAAGGTTTGAAAAAATATTATATAAGCTGAATTCTGTAAGCTGAGTAGAAATTAATTAGCTGAAGGAGGAGGAAATATGATAAATATTTATTGAATGAATAAAATAATGTAGTTTGTGGTTATAAAACTACGCTCCAGAGACAAAATGTAACAAGTTTTATTAGCCACATCAAATCTTTTTTTCTTTATGTGTGACCAATTACATTTATTTTTTCTTCCAGAAAATGATTTATTTACATTGTAACTACCATCTCCACAAACTATTTTAGTGTACTTTTCTAGTTGTAAATATGTTTAGTTTAAAATCTCAAGGTATCATCTGCTTATGGTTTGAGAGCCTATGGGAGCCCCATGGAGTCTTAGACCTACTAGTTTCCATGATTTTCCAAATACCATTTACTTTTAACCTCTTCAATAAATCATGAAAACAAGTATTTACCAGCAGAATTGATTCTTACAAATGTTTATAGCAGACAGCCAAGAGTATATTTTTATACATTTTGGCAATGGACTCTTCAATTTTAATGGAACTTCTGTAGAATATATTAAATAAAATGTCCTACGAGTTCTAGGTTCATAGAAGGTACTCAGTTGCAACATGTTTGATGGAAGAGAATTGAATCACTAAAATTCAAAAAAGCCATAATGATTTTGGAAAAAGTTTTTGGACATTTGTGAGTATAGCATTTTGATACCAAATAGCTGGTCCGATTAATTTTTTATTTCATCACTGTCTTGTTGGCCCCATGCAGACACAAATCTATTTCTATTGTTTCCATTTTCACTTCACCCCTTATGCCTCATTAGGCTTGCAATAGAGAAAAGGCTAGCACAAAATAGAGCTTAGATCAATCATTCCCCTATAGTCCAGAGCAAGCAAAATCAATCACTGTACATTCAAGTGGTTCTCAGCTATTGACTTTAAACTTTCCTGAACCAGAGGTTACTGTACTGTTAATTGCACTGAAGTTGAATGTTTGTGCTTCAGCATATTTCTTAACTATCTTTAGAGAATGCACACTACTATATCTCTATGTGAATTGATGAAGGTGGGGATCTTTAAACTACGATTAGAAGCTTGATAATACCCTAAAGCATTATGAATAGCTCTGACATAGAAACTGCTACTAGTTTGCTGAAGAATTTATAGCTTTCAGTTTCAAATCTTACTGTTTACTGATTTTTTAAAGCCCTGTGTATCAACTATTAACATATCCATATAATGGAAAATTGGTCATAAGTCATGAGGATAAAATATTTTTTAAAAACATGTAAGCATATGATTTGTGTTATTTGGCACATTTTTAAAATTTCATTTTTCCTACAATCACTATTTTAAATCTAGTAGTTGGTTATTATTACACTAATATTTATCATATTAATTTATTACTTTGCATATAGTAGGCAGTAGGTATCATGACTTTAGAAAGAATGCTTTTGAGCTTGAAAACTTGGTTTTCAAATATGCCCTTTGCTTAGAAACAGAGGCAATTGATGCAAGACTAAATATAGACCTGTATATCTTTATATGGTCTTAAAAGGTTACCAACACCCTGAAACAAAATGATTCAACCTATCCGATGTTTGATAAATTAAAAACTAAATGCACACACACACACACACACACAAACTAAAACTAAATGCACAGATTGGTCGAATATTGAGTCTGATTTTTTTTGTTGCTGTTGTTGGCATATTGTAGGGGGTCATTTTTATGTGTTATTCATTGTTCCCATGTAGCTATGTCATGGTGAGCTCCAGAAAAATTTGTGAAGTCAGTAATGCTGTCCTTTTTGGGCTTCTTGTCTCTCTTTTTGATTGTTTATATCTTTATCTTACTAGATCTATCACTACCTAACACAAAAGTACTGAATAAACCACATATGAATAAATGAACTATTTATTATATAACTAATATTATAGTTAGTACTAATAAACTATTCACATTTATTGAACACTCTGCTAATTGCTTTACATAAATTATCTCCTATAATCACCCTGCAAACTGTGTATATCCTATCATCATATCCATTAAACAGGTTACAAAAAAGAAAGAAAAGAAAGAAAAAGAAAAACAGTGGAGAAATTGAGTGAATTTACCAGTGTTACAAAGGTGGAGTGTGATCAGAACCAGATTGGCTTCATAGATGTGAATGTCACAGATCTTCACTCTGGAAATAAACCAATAAAATACTCATAGCAGCAAGTAAAGGAGAAAAAACAAGTAGCTGCCCTTACTCCATTAGCAAAAATATTTGTTTGAAGGAAAAATAATGTATATTAAATTCATAGAAATGATAATAACTTGTTCCTGAAAAATAACATAAGACAAGAATTTTATTTTGGCATCAAAGATACCCTAAATATTCCAATTAAAATCTGATCCTTAAGATTGAGCTTTAAGGTATAAGTCTTGTTATCTTCAATATTTTTATTTCCTTGTTTAAATAATTGAATGGCTAAGCACTTTGAAATAATGAAAAAAAAATGGGGACGCCTGGGTGGCTCAGCGGTTGAACGTCTGCCTTCAGCTCAAGGTGTGGTCCGGGAGTCTCAGGATCAAGTCCCACATCGGGATTCCTGCATGGAGCCTGCTTCTCCCTCTGCCTGTGGCTCTGCCTCTCTCTCTAACGTGTCTCATGAATAAATAAAAAAATATTTTTAAAAAAAGAAAAGAAAAAAAATGAATGGCATTCATGTCTAGAAGTCACAGAATGTATGCTTCCAAAAGCCAAATGAGAGGTGTGTCTCAGGTTGCAAAGGAGGAAGAAGAATCTATAATTAAAGCCAGACAAACAAAAAAACAATTATAGAGCTGAATTTTCAGCTTCTCATATTAAAAATCTTTGTCGGTTATATTATTAAATTAAAAACAATGCCTATCTAATTTGGTTTGTAAACAAGGTCATCAAAATATTTTAAAAGATCAAGCTAAAGGTGACACTATAATGTATTGATCTTGTAATTGCCTTTGAGAACACAAGGCACGACTAATATGAAGTCTGTATGTAATATGCTGTCATTGAGTATTCTGACATTTTCCTGATTCATGAAGCTCTTGAAATGCTCAGAAAAAGTTATAGATTTCAAAAACAAAAACAATTTAAAAACAACTTAAAAATGTTCTCCAGAAAGTATCGTCTAAACACTCCCCCACAGCTACACAAAAGTAATGTCTGGCTATAGGTGGCACTGAAACTCAACAGCCCATGTCCAATCAAAATCAACACACTAAATGAGGGAGAGCCCCTCCAGGTCTTTGGCCTTACTGCAAAACTATTTCTGCCAAAAAGTGTGTTAAGACTGGAAATGCATTTATTGTGTTTCTTCGTGAATGGTAGTAGGAAGTTAAGAAATATTATAGAGTGAGTGAAATAGAACATAGAGTGAAGAAGCACAGAAACTGTGGACATACTTTTAAAATACCAAAAATTGAAGAACATAGAGAAGTGATAAGTGTAGCCATGAAGTAGTATAATTATTAATGATTTTTTAATTTAAAATAAGTACAAATAAAAAACAAAAAATAGTGCCACTATATTAAATATAGATTTATGTATGTTTACATATTTAGCCAAACTTTTCCACCAAGGATGTTTTTATCATTTGTGCATTCTTTTTTCCCCTTATTCCTGCTTCTCATGCTTTATTTTTTAAATTGACCCTTATTTATTCAATAAATATATTGATTTAATATTTTATGTTATTCCTAAATGGCCAAGGATTTATGTTTTTTATTATTTTTACTTTATATTTTCAAATAAACAAAATTAAATTTAAAAATAATTATCAGAACACCAAAGGTTTCTTAACTATAAGTTGAAATATATGTAAAAGGCAAAAAGAAAAAAAATCCCCTGTTATGCATATCAACCTGTCATAGACACCATTTAGTAATTTTATAATTTTTATTCCACTATTTGAATGTAAATTTCATAAACTGTAGTAAGCTTTTGTAAGTTTTGACATAGTTTGTGGATCCATTACTATTTTTGTTCATACCTATAAATAAAAGTCCCTTAGTTGAAAATCATTGCTTTGTATGTTATATTATGTATATAAATGAAACTTGCATTAGTTGAATTATACTTAGAAGGTTAGATTTTCCTTCATGGAGCTAGAAACACAATTCACACACAAATGAAAAATTAGAGTGAAACATATTTTAGTGTTTCTCCAAACCAAATGTACTATTTGTATTCTTGATATATTTTATATTATCCTGGTTACCAAATGCTTTCCTTAAACATGTTCTGGTATTCCAAAGTAGATTTTCACTATAACTCTCTCTTTCTGACCCCTAAAATAGACAGCTCTTTGCTATTACAGACATACTATAAATAATCTTTCAGCAATCACCTTTTCTGTTACTAGAAGAAAAATAATTTATGATATTTGAACAAATATCAAAATTAGGAAAATATATGACTTTAAGATACTTCATTTTCTGTATTCTCAAGAAGAATATATTATTTTGCAGCACCAAAGAGAGCATCTCTTAGTTTTGTATAATGAACACATAAGTAATGGATTTTTATAACTTTGGTGATATTCCTAATTGCTCTTTGATTTTCTCTAAAAGTATGTCTCTAAATATAGAAAACTAAAATTGTTCTTACTCCACTTGACGTGCAAATTCAACAACAGATTTTCAGTTTTATTTTCACTTTATATTTTATATGGTCCTTTTATAGTTCACAAATTTTCTCAAAATCAGTTGATACATAATTATCATCTTACTCAGGTAAGTTCTAAAATAAGCCTTCTTAATTATAAGCAGCAATTAGTATAGTAAAAACTTCTAGCTTTCTGTAATCAAAATGTTTACTTTTTATGGATATAGAAAAACTTTTCCTGAATGGAGTACAATCAAGATCAAACTGATGCGTTACAAAACATTTCATACAGATATTTTCTCTTTTAGGTTAATTTTAATTTATCATTTACATGAATTAACCATAAATAAGATATATATGAACTCATGAATTTGGTAAACAGCTCTTTGTTAAATAACAATCTCTTCAAAATATGAGTCACATCTATTCATGACCTTTATATTCTTTCCCTCTTCTTAGTGATAACTCTATTTACGAGAAGATACTTTGATTAGAGAGTGAGGTAGTCACTAGAATTTGTGCACATTTAGAGCTTGTCCAAGTCTGAGGTTTTATTCCCATTTCAGAGCCTGATGAAGACTTTCACATTTCCTACATAGGCAGTAACTTTCAGCAGTTATACACTCTGCTTCCTTTCATTCTAATTTAATGATTGCTCATGTGCTAGAGAGCCACTAATTAACGTATTTACAGCTTTCAACATATATTTATTTTCCATTGTTATAATGATAGAATTTCAAGTCAATTTTGAAACTGTGCCTTAATTTTCTAAGAACTTGAGTGGGAGTCAAAAGATCTTTTTAAGATTTTATTTACTTATTTGAGAGAGAGAGAAAAACAAAACAAAACAAAACAAAACCACAGAAGGAGAGGGAGCAGCAGAGGGAGAAGGAGAAACAAACTCTCCACCAAGCATGGAGACCCATGCTGGCTGGATCCCAGGACCCCTACATCCTGACCTCGGCCAAAGTCAGATGCTCAACCAACAGCAGGCTTCCCTGGATCAGAAAAGGTAAACTATTTCACAGTCTCTTCAACATCTTCCTGGGGCGCTAGCAAGTAGTAATCTCTGTGCCTCTAGCATTCCTGGATTGAATTAAACACACATGTACAACCTTATCCTAAATAAACTGAGAGAGTAAATATGTGTTTTTGAAAGTTTAGTGTCTTACCAAATGCTTGTTTAGTTTGTTTTTTGTTGTGTGTGTGCACGCGCATGCACGCGCATGTATTTGCTTTCTTATTGGAGAAATAAGGATTTTGTAACATTGAACAAGGGTCATAACCTCACCTTCTGGATCTTTAAAATGATGATAATAACAACATAACTGTTAGAATTAAATAAGATTTGATATGTACAGCATCAAGTAGATGAATGCCTCCACATAGCTCATACTTAATAACATTTACTTACCTCAGTAATTGTCATGATAAACTTCATGCAAATACATATTTAATAAGATAAACTGAGAATATCTAAATTGACATGACTTTTTCAGAAAATTCTTTCCTAGGAAGGTAATATTGTATTAACATTATAATTTTTTCAGAAACTTCCTGAAAATCTGTTTATGCAGATAACTGCTCCATTAGCTTGCCTATTGAGGAAAATCATTCTCTTAGCAACTGAATGGTTATTCATCAAGACACTTTCAAAATCCTTATCACTCTATCAATTCTCTGTTATTATATCATGAATTTGAGAATGTTGCATTGAAAGATCCACCTTACATCAAAGCCTAATCCTTATAAATGCCAACTAACTGAGACACTACTAAGACTGTCAATGGTGTTGTCCATTGCTGCAGTAAGCAACAAACTCATCTTTGCTTGACCAACTGGTTAGTTTGGTGGGCTATTCTGAATGTTGGGAGTTGATAAAGATGATGAAAATAACAAGGTTTATTATTTAAGATTTATTATTTAAGATTTAATAGGTTTATTATTTAAGATTTAAGGTTTATTATTAAGATTTAAGGTTTATTATTTAAGATTTAATAATTGCATCTTTGCCTTGTCATAAACTGGGAGTTTTCTATATTTATTTTACAGACAAGGAAACATTTTTCATGAAATTATTGTAAATAAGTGGCTGAGTTGGACTAGAATCCCTACTTTTTGATTTTATGTCTAGTGTTCCTTTGTGTTTTTTTATTATAAGTGTCCTCTGTCATTGGTTGTTCCATATTTCTCTTCACTTTTAAAAATTATTTTAAAGAATGAGGTCAAAATAACTGAAGACGACACAGAGGCATATTATTCTTAGCAACATTATTTGAACCAAGCAATTGTTTGAAGTTATCATTTATTTCTAAGCCGAAATAGCCACAGATATAACTTTAATTTATTTTCTTTATCACTACAACAGATATTTCAAAATTTTGGCAGGGAAAAGTGTCAAAAGGACCTCACTCTACCACTCAAAGCTTCACTGGTGACTTCACAAAATGTTCTTTTTACAATTCTTATTAAAATACCATTGTCGGGATCCCTGGGTGGCGCAGCGGTTTGGCGCCTGCCTTTGGCCCAGGGCGCGATCCTGGAGACCCGGGATCGAATCCCACGTCGGGCTCCCGATGCATGGAGCCTGCTTCTCCCTCTGCCTGTGTCTCTGCCTCTCTCTCTCTCTCTGTGACTATCATAAATAAATAAAAATTAAAAAAAAATTTTAAAAAAATAAAATACCATTGTCTTTGTAAAGTACTTGAAAGAAACTTAGCTTGTGTAAGTTCATCTTTTCTTTCATAATAAGTGTACCTGAGAAGGATCACTTGCTTATTTTGTGAAGATTTTGTTTACAAAGCATCTAAAATTTCTTATGCAAAATGCAAGTGCATGCAAAGGGACGAGGTTTTCTTTAAAGAACAAGTTGCTCTAAGAATATAAATATAAGAAGGTAATAAAACCTGTGGAGTTCTCTTCAGAAATGTATGGACATTAAGGCTTTGTTAAGTCTGTTCTTATACAACCTTGATTACCACTTATTGACCTCCTAGAAAAGAACATGCCAAATTTTGTGTCACATAATTTGTATCACAAAACAATGAATATATTTTGCAATGCCTATTTAAAAAAATAGTTTGCTCTATTTGTTGATTCTTACCATGATTAATTCACTTGTATATTTAACCACCATAATCTTGGTCATGAATCAACTAAAGTTCTGAACTACTCCATAGCAACCCTTGTAGGAGAATAATGATATTAAAGATCTTTCACATTAATGGTCAAATGTGGGTCCATGTTCAATTCATACTCTGAAGCAAGGGAGTTTTTAATATTTTCCTTTTGATGCTACAAGGGGAGAGAACTCAACTATCCAAGAAGAAAATAGAAGATTTTGGTAAAAAGAGAGCAGAAACAATGCTCTTAGATTAGAGCTGCAGATTTGGGTAATCACTTCTGGGCTGTAGTTAATAGGAAGAGTGAAAGAATTCCACAGAGCACTTCGAGCTAGTGCCTGATCAAACGCAGCCTTTTTTTTTTTTTTAAATTGGAGTTCAATTTGCCAACATATAGCATAACACCCAGTGCTCATCCCATCAAGTGCCCTTTCAGTGCCCGCCATCCAGTCACCCCCACCCCCTGCCCACCTCCCTTTCTACCACTCCTTGTTCGTTTCCTAGAGTTAGGAGTCTCTCATGTTCTGTCTCCCTTTCTAATATTTTCCCAGTCATTTTTTTCTCTTTTCACCTTTATTCCCTTTCACTATTTTTTATATTCCCCAAATGAATGAGACCATATAATGTTTGTCCTTCTCCGATTGACTTATTTCACTCAGCATAATACCCTCCAGTTCCATCCACATTGAAGCAAATGGTGGTTATTTGTTGTTTCTAGTGGCTGAGTAATATTCCATTGTATACATAGACCACAGCTTCTTCATCCACTCATCTTTCGATGGACACCGAGGCTCCTTCCACAGTTTGGCTATTGTGGACATTGCTGCTATAAACATCGGGGTGCAGGTGTCCGAGCATTTCACTACATCTGTATCTTTGGGGTAAATCCCCATCAGTGCAATTGCTGGGTCATAGGGCAGATCTGTTTTGAACTCTTTGAGGAACCTCCACACAGTTTCCCAGAGTGGCTGCACCAGTTCACATTCCCACCAACAGTGCAAGAGGGTTCCCCTTGATCCACATCCTCTCCAACATTTGTTGTTTCCTGCCTTGTTAATTTTCCCCATTCTCACTGGTGTGAGGTTATGGTATGTCATTGTGGTTTTGATTTGTATTTCTCTGATGGCCAGTGATGTGGAGCATTTTCTCATGTGCATGTTGGCCATGTCTATGTCTTCTTCTGTGAGATTTCTGTTCATGTCTTTTGCCTGTTTCAAGATTGGATTGTTTGTTTCTTTGCTGTTGAGTTTAATAAATTCTTTATAGATCTTGGATACTAGCCTTTTATCTGATAGGTCATTTGCAAATATCTTCTCCCATTCTTTTAGTTTAGGTTGTCTTTAGTTTTGTTGGCTGTTTCTTTTGCTGTGCAAAAGCTTCTTATCTTGATGAAGTCCCAATAGTTCATTTTTGCTTTTGTTTCTCTTGCCTTCATGGATGTATCTTGCAAAAAGTTACTGTGGCTAAGTTCAAAAAGGGTGTTGCCTGTGTTCTCCTCTAGGACAATGCCAGATTTCAGGTTGTACTACAAAGCTGTGGTCATCAAGACAGTGTGGTACTGGCACAAAAACAGACACATAGATCAATGGAACAGAATAGAGAATCCAGAAGTGGACCTTCAACTTTATGGTCAACTAATATTCGACAAAGCAGGAAAGGCTATCCACTGGAAAAAAGACAGTCTCTTCAATAAATGGTGCTGGGAAAATTGGACATTCACGTGCAGAAGAATGAAACTGGACCATTATCTTACATCATTCACAAAGATAAACTCAAAATGGATGAAAGATCTAAATGTGAGACAAGATTCCATCAAAGGCAGCCTTCTTAATAAAAGCTCAAAAATATCCTGCAGCAATCCTCAGCCCAAACAACCATCTCAACCCAAACCTGTTCTTAGAATAAGAAAGTGCTTCAGGATAAATTTTTAAAGAGCCTAATGCTTAACCCAATTCCACCATCTGTCTGAGTAGGATTAGAATAAATCCCTTACCAAGGCAGAATCAGAGTCAGATACCAAAGCCCATAGGTCATATATGTAGGTGTGTATGTATGTGTTTGTTTATATATAAGTTATGTCTTCATTATAGAAATTTTATTTAAATTACACCATGGTTTTGCCATGATAAATCTCCTTCCACATTTTTTTATCTCCATCTAAACAGTTGTCTATTACCTGCCCACTGGAGTTTAGGTTCCACTTTCCGAGATGGGAAAAAACAAGAAAAATCTTGCAGGATTCCTTTATGAAGATAATGTTGCCTGCACATGATATGAATTATAATGTAATGCTCAGATAAATATCTACCTTTGTATAACTGTTACTAAGTGATCTCATTGTTAGTGTTTTCACTTTCCAAGCTGTTTTGTCCTCCAAGGTAAAATCTGTCATTTCCCCTTCATAAGCTTACCAAATTCTAAGGACTTTCAACAAACTCATCTCCTATAAATACAATATATGCCAATTCTTGATGAATGGTTTTATATAGTATACTCTCATTCCCTTTAGCCATTGTATTTTTTGGCCCATGTTATGCCATTCTGACTTTTTTCATATTCTTTTTCAGAATTTTTAATGCATTGCCAAGATGAGTGGATTACTTTGATTGTCATAGCTGTATTATTATAGAATGGCTATAGACACAGAATCTGTACATTTGGAAAACAAGAGCTAACATTTTTAAATGTTTGTATTGAGTCACTAATTAGCTAGGTAATCTCAGGTATAGTTAGGGTTTTTCATCCAGTGTACCTCGTACTTGTACTCATTGAAAATGAGTTACCTCTTTCTAGAATGGCTATAGACACAGAATCTGTACATTTGGAAAACAAGAGCTAACATTTTTAAATGTTTGTATTGAGTCACTAATTAGCTAGGTAATCTCAGGTATAGTTAGGGTTTTTCATCCAGTGTACCTCGTACTTGTACTCATTGAAAATGAGTTACCTCTTTCTAAAATGACCATAGTTAATTCAAAGAGCTAAAGTGTGTGTGTATATATATATATATATATATATATACACACACACACATATATATACACCTAGGATATATATATATATATATATATATATATATATCCTAGGTGTCTCCCACCCACCCACTTATAAAGGAATATTGAGTTGTATGCATTGAGTTAACATATGAGGACTTCCTTTGACTTCTTTGTACTGCTTTCTGTGGGATTAGTAAGTGAAGAACATAAATGATCAGCCACTACCTTCAACAGACTAGGCATCTTCAACAATAATAGATGGAATGCTATTTAATGCACTTAAGATGTTAGAAGCAGCACAACACCCACTGATTTAGAGTCAGAGTAATCCAATTTAAAGATGGAGAAATTGAGTCCTAGGAAGATGAATTGACAAATTAAATACTACCTCTCAGTTAATGACCCAAGAAGAATTAAATTCCGTTTTTTCTCTCCACTATCTACATCTAATACCATGACCCAAAACTTAGAAGTCTCCTTATACATTTTTCTCCAATCTAATATTCCACTAAGTCACTCTGTAAACCCAGTTTTCCTACATCCAGAGCTTAAGATGGGGATTTTCATGCAGGTGATACTTAAAGGGTATTCTATCAGGAGAAACTTGTAGAAAAAAAAAGAAAAGGGGATAAAGATGAATGGATAAAGAAGATGTGGTTTATGTATACAATGGAATATTACTCAGCCATTAGAAACGACAAATACCCACCATTTGCTTCTACATGGATGGAACTGGAGGGTATTACGCTGAGTGAAATAAGTCAATCGGAGAAGGACAAACATTATATGGTCTCATTCATTTGGGGAATATAAAAAATAGTGAAAGGGAATAAAGGGGAAAGGAGAAAAAATAAGTGGGAAATATCAGAAAGGGAGACAGAACATGAAAGACTCCTAACTCTGGGAAACGAACTAGGGGTGGTGGAAGGGGAGGTGGGTGGGGGGTGGGGGTGACTGGGTGGCGGGCACTGAAAGGGCACTTGACATGATGAGCACTGGGTGTTATTCTGTATGTTGACAAATTGAACACCAATAAAAAATAAATTTATTTAAAAAAAACACTGACTGGCATATAATGTAAAATAAATATATTCCATTATAAAAAAAAAAGAAAAGGGGATAAACTAGTCTTCTCAAGTTGTCATAACAAAATATCACAGATTGGTGGCTTAAGCAACTGGAAATTCATTTTCTCACAGTTTTGTAAGCTAAATGTCCAAGATCAGGGTGCCAGCAAATTCAGTTCCTATTGAGGCCTGCCTTCCTAGCTTCTTGCTATATGTTCACATGGTCTTTTCACATGTGCAGAAAGAAAATGATCTCTGATATCTTCTTCTTATCAGGACACCAGTCCTATCAGATTATGATGCCACCCTTATAAACTCATTATACCTTATCTCCCAAATAATAGTAATATTAATTATAATATAGTAATAGTAATAATAGAAGTAGCAATAGTAAAAGAATTAATAACTATCTCCCTAAATGCTCTACCTTCATATACAGTCTTACTGGGCATTAATACTTCAATATACACATTTGGGAAGGAGAAATAATTAGGTCCATAATGGAAGAGAAAGTCAAACCATGCAGTTTTAGCTAAAGCCTATGCTTAGCCTGACCAAGAAAGAATTACAGATTGCACTATAGAATTAGTTTCATCAGGAGAGCTAGGATTTTGTACCAGTTCTCTCCCCATTTCTAGTCTGAATACTATTATTGGTTAGTCATATTAGTAGACCATGGGATGATATAAATGCCAAGATGGCTCCATTTATGCAAAAAACACTTCTCTGAAAGAGTTTGCAGGTGGGAGCCACTGGTAACTACACAGATAAGAGTTAGAAAAATAGGCTTACCAACCAGTAAAAGAGATCCCTGGGGATTTGGGCAGGACCGAAGTCACTGAATTCTCTATGTGTTTTACTTATTTGAATGTCATTTTCTTAGTTCAAATCCCCATGTGTGTCATCTGGATACTGTAATAGTCTTTTACCTGATTTTCCTACTTCCAGCATTTTCCTTCTCTATTTCATCCTTCTTCTTGTTGCCAAAATGTATTTAAAACACAAATCTGACCATGTCACATCTTTCTAAATTTGCCAGTATTAAACTTAAGGGAAACATAAAACTCTTGATGCTACACCTACAATTCTCCTTGTCTGAATCTTCTCTACTTTTCCATCTAAACCCATTGCAATCCATACGCCATGATTTAACTATACTAAATACAAAATTATTTTTTAATCCTCACTCATCTAAGCTTTGGGGACTATTCACATGCTATTTTATTCCCGTGGATTGCTCATTAGCTTTTCTTCCCAATTGAATTTCTTGTACCTACTCTATAAATCTAGCTAAAATGTCAGCTACTCCAGGAAATCATCCGCTCACCTAAATTCAAGCTGTTTTAGTTGTTTGCAGGGCTATTTGAGCAGCATTAATTTATTCGAGTATTTCATATTATAAGTAGTTGGTTTACATATCTAATTGGTAGTACAAAGCACAGGTATTACACTAGTAAAACAATTTCTGTCAAATAAAAACAAGAGGGGCATAGCTATGAGTTGATGCAATCATTTTTACTTATATTGAAATTACCACAGAGCACTGTATAAGTTTAAGGTGTACAAGTGACTTGGTATTTTCCGAAATGATTAACACAATAACTTAACATCATCATCTCAAATATATAGAAAAAAAAGGAAAAATGTTTTTCTTTTCTTTATTATGCGAACTTTTAGGATTTATTCTTTTAGCAACTTTCAAATATACCATAAAGCAGCATTAGCTATAATCACTATATGTTGTACATTACACCCTCAGTACTTGCTTAACTTATCACTAGGAGTTTATACCTTTTGAATATCTTCATCCAATTCCCCTAGCCCCACCTCTGGTAACTACAAATCAGATCTCTTTTCCTATGATTTTGATTTTTTTGTTTTTTTTTTTTGTTTTATTTTTTCAAGTTTTTACTCATTTATTCATGAGAGAGAGAGAAAGAGAGAGAGAGAGAGAGGCAGAGATACAGGAAGAGGGAGAAGCAGGCTCCACACAGGGAGCCCCATGTGGGACTCGATCCCAGGTCTCTAGGATCAGGCCCCAGGCTGAAGGCAGCGCTAAACTGCTGAGCCACCCGGGCTGCCTGATTTTTTTTTTGGTTTTATTTTGATTTCATTTGTTTGCTTGTTTTTTTAGATTCCACATATAATTGATATCATACACTATTTGTCTTTCTCTGATTTATTTCACTCAGCATGCCTTCAAGGTCTATCCATGTTATTGAAAATTGTAAGATTTCCTTCTTTTGTATGGCTGAATAATATTTCATTTTATATGTTATATATAAATACACATTATATACATGCATATATAGATGTGTATACATATCACATTTTATTTATCCATTTTTTCTATAGATGGACATTTAGGTTGTTTCCATGTCCCTAATATTGTAAATAATGCTGCAATGAACATGGTGCTGCATATTCTCTTCAACATAGTGTGTTCATTTCCTTCAGATATATACCCAAAAGTGAAATTTTAGTGTCATATGGGACATCTATTTTAAAATTATTGAGGAAATTTCATACTTTTTCCTGTGGTGGTCATATAAATTTACAATCCCATCAAGAGTGCACAAGTTTCTGTTTCTCTATATCCTGCCAACATTTGTTATCTCCTGTTATTTTGGTGATTGTTATTCTAACAATTGTGAGGTGATAGCTCATTGTGGTGTTGAGTTGCATTTCCCAGATGATTAGTTATTTTGAGCACCTTTCAGGTACCTGTTGACCACTTATATGTCTTCCTTAGAAAAATGTCTACTCAGGTCCTTTGCCCATTTTTAAAATTGGATTAGCAGTTTATATTTTTTAGACATTTTTCCCACTTGTGGACTGTCTCTTCATTTTCTTGTGTTTTTTTTTTTAAGATTTTATTTATTTATTCATGAGAGACACACACGGAGAGAGAGAGAGGCAGAGACACAGGCGGAGAGAGAAGCAGGCTCCATGCAGGGAGCCGAATGTGGGACTTGATCCCTGGTCTCCAGGATCACACCCTGGGCTGAAGGCGGTGCTAAACCGCTGAGCCCCCGGGGCTGCCCCTGTCTCTTCGTATTGATGATTCCTTTATCTGTATGAAAGCTTTTTAGTTTGGTATGGTCCCAAGTTGTTTTATATTTTCATGGTTATGCCTTGAGTTTTTTTCCCCATATTTCTTCTTGAAGTTTTATTGTCTCAGTTCTCAGTCTAAGTGTGAGTGTGAGTGTGAGTGGAGTGTGAGTGTGAGTGTAGTGTGAGTGTGAGTGTGAGTGGAGTGTGAGTATGAGTGTGAGTGGAGTGTGAGTGTGAGTGTGAGTGGAGTGTGAGTATGGGTGTGAGTGTGAGTGTAGTGTGAGTGTGAGTGTGAGTGTAAGTGGAGTGTGAGTGGAGTGTGAGTGTGAGTGTGAGTGGAGTGTGAGTGTGAGTGTGAGTGGAGTGTGAGTGTGTTGTGAGTTTGAGTGGAGTGTGAGTGTGAGTGTGAGTGGAGTGTGAGTGTGAGTGTGAGTGGAGTGTGAGTGTGTGTGTGTGAGTGGAGTGTGAGTGTGAGTAGAGTGAGTGTGAGTTGAGTGTGAGTGTGAGTGTGTGAGTGGAGTGTGAGTGTGAGTGTGAGCGGAGTGTGAGGGTGAGTGTGAGTGTGAGTGGAGTGGAGTGTATGAGTGTGAGTGGAGTGTGAATGGAGTGTGAGTGTGAGTGTGTGTGTGAGTGTGAGTGGAGTGTGAGTGTGAGTTGAGTGTGAGTGTGAGTTGAGTGTGAGTGGAGTGTGAGTGTGAGTGTGAGTGGAGTGTGAGTGTGAGTTGAGTGTGAGTGTGTGTGTGAGTGTGAGTGGAGTGTGAGTGTGAGTGTGAGTGGAGTGTGAGTGTGAGTGGAGTGTGAGTGGAGTGTGAGTGTGAGTGTGAGTGGAGTGTGTGTGAGTGTGAGTAGAGTGTGAGTGTGAGTGGAGTGTGAGTGGAGTGTGAGTGTGAGTGGAGTGTGAGTGTGAGTGGAGTGTGAGTGTGAGTGTGAGTGAGAGTGGAGTGTGAGTGTAGTGTGTGAGTGTGAGTGTGAACGGAGTGTGAGTGGAGTGTGAGTGTGAGTGGAGTGTGAGTGTACTGTGTGAGTGTGAGTGTGAACGGAGTGTGTGAGTGTGAGTGTGAGTGGAGTGTGAGTGTGAGTGTGAACGGAGTGTGAGTGGAGTGTGAGTGGAGTGTGAGTGTAGTGTGAGTGTGAGTGTGAGTGTGAGCGGAGTGTGAGGGTGAGTGTGAGTGTAGTGTGAGTGTGAGTGTGAGTGTGAGTGGAGTGTGAGTGTGAGTGTAGTGTGAGTGTGAATGTGAGTGTGAGTGGAGTGTGAGTGTGAGTGTGAGTGTGAGTGGAGTGTGAGTGTGAGTGTGTGTGAGTGTGAGTGGAGTGTGAGTGTGAGTGTGAGTGGAGTGTGTGTGAGTGTGAGTGGAGTGTGAGTGTGAGTGGAGTGTGAGTGGAGTGTGAGTGTGAGTGGAGTGTGAGTGTGAGTGGAGTGTGAGTGTGAGTGTGAGTGGAGTGTGAGTGGAGTGTGAGTGTGAGTGGAGTGTCAGTGGAGTGTGAGTGTGATTGTGAGTGGAGTGTGAGTGTGAGGGTGAGTGTGAGTGGAGTGTGAGGGTGATTGTGAGTGGAGTGTGTGAGTGTGAGTGTGAGTGGAGTGTGAGTGGAGTGTGAGTGTGAGTGTGAGTGGAGTGTGAGTGTGAGTGTGTGAGTGGAGTGTGTGAGTGTGAGTCTGTGAGTGGAGTGTGAGTGTGAGTGTTAGTGTGTCTTTAATCCATTTCTTGAAATACAATTGTAAATGGCATAAAAGAAGAGTCCAGTATCACTGTTTGACATGTGAATACCCAATTTTCTTAGTACCATTTATTGAAGGGACTGACTTTTCTCCACTGAGTATTCTTGGCCTCTTGTCAAATATTAGTTGACTGCGTACGCATGGGTTTATTTCTGAGCTTTGATTCTGACCCATTGGACTATGCATCTGTTTTTATGCTGGTACCAAACTGCTTGTATTACTATACTTTGTAATATAGCTTTGATTCAGGAAGTGCGGTGCCTCCTCCCACTTTGTTCTTTCTGAGCATCACTTGGGTTATTAAAAAATTCAATTTCTTCCTGATTCAATCAGGGTAAGTTATGTTTCTCAGAATACCTATGTTTCTTTTAAGCTGTCCAAATTGTTGGAGTATAATTGTTCTTACTATCCTCTTATGATTTTGTATTTCTTTTTTTTCAAGATTTATTTATTTATTTATGATAGACAGAGAGAGAGAGGCAGAGACACAGGAGGAGGGAGAAGCAGTTTCTATGCAGGGAGCCCAACGCGGGGACTCGATCCTGGGACTCCAGGATTGTGCCCTGGGCCAAAGGCAGGCGCTAAACCGCTGAGCCACCCAGGGATCCCCAATTTTGTATTTCTATGGTACCAGTTGTAATGTCTCCATTTTATAATTGTATTGATTTAGGTTATCTTTTTCCCTTGGTTAGTCTAGCTAAAGTTAGTTTTTTTTCTTTTCAAGTAGTTACTTTTGTTAATGTTTTCTGTCATTTGCCTGTTATTTATTTCATTTGTTTCTGCTCTAATCTTTATTATATCCTTCCTTTTGCTAACTTTAGGCTTAGTTTGTTCTTTTTCAAATCCTTGAGGCACAATGTTACATTGTTTGTTTAAGATATTTCTTGTTTCTTAATGTAGGTGTTTACTGCTATCAACTTCTCTTTTAGGACTGCTTTTGCTGCATCTCCTATGTTTTAGTACGATGTGTTTCCATTTTGTTGGTCTCAAATACACTTTATCTTCTCTTTAATATTTTCTTTGATCTATTAGCTGTTCAGGAGAATGCAAATTTTTAAGTATTCATGAGTTTTCCAGTTTTCCTCCTGTTATTAATTTCTAGTTTCATACAATTGTATTCAGAGAAGATACTTGGCATAATCTCAGTCTTCTTTAATTTTCTAAGACTTGTTTTGTGGCCTAACATATGTTCTATCCTAGAAAATGGGCTTGAGAAAATATGTGCTCTGCTTTTGTTGCAGAATGTTCTTTATATGTCTGTCAGGTTGTTTGGTCTATAGTGTTCAAATCTGCTGTTTTCTTATTAACTCTGTGTGATCTATCCATTGTTGAGAGTGGGTTTTCTTTTTTAAAGATTTTATTTATTTATTCATGAGAGACACACAGAGAAGCAGAAACATAGGTCAAGGGAGAAGCAGGCTCCCTGTGAGGAGCCTGATACAGGACTTGATCCCAGGACCCTGGGATCAGGACCTGAGCTGAAGGCAGACACTCAACCACTGGGCCATCTGGGCATCCCGAGAGTGGGACATTAAAGTCCCAAATATTATTGTAATTTGTTTTAGCTCTGTTCATTTTTGTTTTATAGATTTAGGTGCTTTGATGTTGGGTACATGAATATCTGTGATTGTTGTATCTTCTTGATATATTCATTTATTTATCACTATGTGACAACCTTTGTCTCCACTTTACCAATTAAAGCTTAAAGTCTATTTTGTCTAACATAAGTATAGCTACTCTGTTTCTGTTTTGACTACCATTTACTTTAATTTTAATTTTTTTTCCTTCCCTTTGCTCTCAGTCTTTAAGACTAAAACGAGTCTCCTGTAGGCAGCATTATAGTGGGCCTTATTTTTTATCCATTCAGTCATTGACTGGAGAATTTAAACTGTTTATATTTACAATAATTATTTTTCATTTTAAAAAATTGATTCCTTTATTGTTCTTAAATTTAATTTCAGTATAGTCAATATATAGTGTTATATTAATTTCAGGTATACAGTATAGTGATTCAACAATTCCATATATTTTTCTATGTTCATCATGATAAGTGTACAATTCCCATCACCTATTTGCCTCATCTCTCCACTCACCATCTCTCTAGTAACCATCAGTTTGTTTTCTATAGTTAAGAGATTGTTTCTTAGTTTGTCTCTCTCTTTTTTTTTCTGTTGCTTATTTGTTTCCTTTCTTAAATTCCACATATAAGTGAAATCATAGGATATTTGTGTTTCTCTGGCTAAGTTATTTCACTTAGCATTATATTTTCTAGCTCTATCCATGTCCTTGTAAATGGCAAGATTTCATTCCTTTTTATGGATGAATAATATTCCATTGCTAGATACTTGAGCTGATTCCAAAATTTGGCTATTGTAAGTGCTGCAATAAACATAGTGTGCATTTAATCCTTTCAATTAGTGTTTTTATTATTTTGGGGGCAAATATCCAGTACTGAATTGTAGGGTAGTTCTACTTCTAATTTTTTGAGGAATCTCCATACTATTTTTTCACAGTGGCTGCACCAGTTTGAATTCCCACCAACAATGCAGAAGGCTCCTTTTTTCCCCTACATCCCTCTACACTAGTTTTTTCTTGTGTGTGGTTTTGTGTGTGTGTGTGTGTGTGTGTGTGTGTATTTTTGTTTTTGTTTTGTTTTAATTTTAGTCATTCTGACAAGTGTGAGGTGATATTGCAGTTCGGTTTTCATATCTCTGATGATGAGTGATGTTGAGCATTTTTTCATGTATCTGTTGGCCACCTGTATGTCTTCTTTGGAAAAATGTCTGTTTATGTCTTGTGCCTATTTTTTAATTGGGTTATTTGTTTTTTGGGTATTGAGTTGTACCAGTTTTTTATATACTTTAGATATTAACCCGTTATTGGATATGCCATTTGCAAGATTCTTCAGTAGGTTGCCTTTTTAGTTTTGTTGTTTCCTTCACTGTGCAGAAACTTTTTATTTTGATATAGTCCCAATAGTTTATTTACTTTTATCTTCTTTTCTTCAGGAGACATATCTAGACACTGTTACAGCCATAGTCAGAGAAATTACTGCCTGTGCTCTTTTCTAGGACTTTTATGGTTTCAGGTTTCATATATAGGTCTTTAATCCATTTTGCATTTTTTGTGTGTGTATAGTGTGAGAAGTGATTCAGTTCATTCTTTTGCATGTAGCTGTCCAGTATTCTCAACACTATTTGTTGAACAGACTTTTTCCCATTGGATATTATTTCCTGCTTTGTCAAAGATTGACCATATAGTTGTAGGTTCATTTCTGGGTTTTCTATTCTGTTCCATTGATCTACGTGTCTATTTTTATGCCAGTACCAAAATCCTTTGGTGGCTACAATTTTGTAATATAACCTGAAGTCGAGAATTGTGGTATCTCCAGCTTAGTTTTTCTTTTCAAGACTTCTTTGGCTGTTCAAGGTCCTTTGTGACTCCATACAAATTTTAGGATTGTTTGGTCTAGTTCAGTGAAGAATGCTGTTGGTATTGATAAGGATTGCATAAAAATATGGATTGCTATGGATAGTATAAACATATTCATTCTTCCAATCCATAAGAATGGAATATTTTTTCCATTTCTTTGTATCATATTCAATTTCTTTCATTAATGTTTTATCGTTTTCAGAGTAAAGGTTGTTCACCTCTTTGGTTATGTTTATTTCCAAGAATGTTATTCTCTTTCATGCAATTGTAAATGGACTTGATTCCTTAATATCTTTCTGCTGCTTCATTACTAGTGTATAGAAATGCAACACATTTCTATACATTGATTTTATATTCTGTGACTTTACTGAATTCATTTATCAGTTCTGGGAGTTTTTTGGTGGAGACTTTAGGGTTATCTATATATAGTATCATGACGTCTACAAATAGTGAGTTTTACATCTTTGTTACTGATTTGGATGCCTTTTATTTCTTTTTGTTGTCTGATTGCTGTGGATAGAACTTCTAGTACTATAATGAATAAAAGTGGTGAGAGTGAACATCCTTGCCTTGCTCCTGATTTTAGGGGAAAAACTTTCATTTTTCACCATTGACTATAATGTCAACTGTGGATTTTTCGTATGAGGTCTTCATCATCTAGAAGTAGGTTCCCTCTAGACCTACTTTATTGAAAATTTTTATCATGAACAGATGTTACATTTTATTAAGTGCTTTTATCTGCATCTATTAGAATGATTATATTGTTTTTATCCTTTCCCTATTAATGTGACATATCATGTTGATTTGCAAATATTTAACCACATTATGCATACTGAGAATATTTACCACTTGTTATTGTCCTGTATGGCTCTTTTTTGTTATTGTTGTTAATTTTTTTAAATATTTTTAATTTAAATTTTATTTGCCAACATAGTATAACACCCAGTGCACATCTCGTCATGTGCACTCCCTAATGTCTATACCCAGTTACTCCATTACCCTAATCCCCCACCTATCTCTCCTTCTGAAACCCTTTGCTTGTTTCCAGAGTTAAGAGTCACTTAAGGTTTGTCTTCCTCTCTAATTTTTCCCACTTGGTTTCTGCCCTTTCCCTTATGGTCCCTTTCACATTTCTTATATTCCACATATGAATGAAACCATATGATAATTGTCTTTCTCCAACTGACTTATTTCAATGTAAATTGTAGGTATTTATCCTTTCTGATGGTTGAGTAATATTCCATTGTGTGTGTGTGTGTGTGTGCATGTGTGTGTATGACATCATGACTCCTTCCACAGTTTGGCTATTATGGAAATTGCTTCTATGAACATTGGGGTGCAGGTGTCCCATCATTTTATTACATCTGTATCTTTGGGGCAAATACCTAGTAGTACAATCGCTGGGTCATAGGATAGCTCTATTTTTAATTCTTGAGGAAACTCCACACTGTTTTCTAGAGTGGATGCACCAGCTCACATTCCAACCAAAAGTATAGAAGGTTCCTCTTTCTCCACATCCTCACCAACATTTGTTGTTTCTTATCTTGTTATTTGTATTTCCCTGATGACAAGTGATATGGAACATTTTTTCACATGCTTGTTGGCTATGTATAGGTCTTCTTTGGAGAAATGTCTATTCATCTCCTCTGCCCATTTCTGACGGGATTATTTGTTTTCTTGGTATTGAGTTTGATAGGTTATTTATAGGTCTTGGATACTAGCCCTTTATTTGATATGTCATTTGAAAATATCTTCTCCCATTCTGTAGGCTGTCTTTTAGTTTTGGTAGTTGTTTCCTTTGCTGTACAGACGCTTTTTGTCTTGATGAAATCCCAATAGTTCATTATTGCTTTTATTCCCTTGCCTCTGTAGACATGTTTTGTAAGAAGTTACTGTGGCTAAGGTCAAAAAGGTTGTTGACTGTGTTCTCCCCTAAGATTTTGATGGATTCCTGTCTCACATTAAGAATATTCAACCATTTGGGGTTTATCTTTGTGTGTAGTGTAAGATAATGGTCCAGTTTTGTTTTTTTGCATGTGGCTGTCCAATTTTCCCAACACCATTTATTGAAGAGACTGTCTTTATTTCCATTGGATATTATTTCCTGCTTTGTCGAAGATGAGTTGACCATAGAGTTGAAGATCCATTTCTGGGTTCTGTATTCTGTTACATTGATCTATGTGTCTGTTTTTGTGCCAGTACCATAATGTCTTGATGATCACAGATTTGTAATACAGTTTGAAGTCAGGCATTGTGATGTTGCCAGCTTTCGTTTTCTTTTTCAACATTCCTCTGTCTATTTGGGTCTTTTGTGGTTCCATACAAATCTTAGGATTATTCCAAGACTGTGAAGAAAGACTGTAATATTTTGATAGGGATTGCATTGAATGTGTAGATTTCTCTGGGTAGCATAGATATTTTCAATATTATTCTTCCAATCCATGAGCATGGAATATTTTTCCATCTCTTTGCATCTTCCTCAATTTCTTTCAGAAGTGTTCTGTAGTTTTTAGGGTATAGATCCTTCACCTCTTTGGTTAGGTTTATTCCTAGGTATCTTACTATTTTGGGTGCAATTGTAAATGGGATTGATTCCTTAATTTCTCTTTCTTCAGTCTCATTGTTAGTGTATAGAAATGCCACTGATTTATGGGCATTGATTTTGTATCCTACCACATTGCCGAATTGCTGTATGAGTTCTAGCAATCTTGGGGTCTTTTGGGTTTTGTCTATACAGTATCACGTCATCTGCAAAGAGGGAGAGTTTGACTTCTTCTTTGCCAATTTGAATGCCTTTTATTTCCTTTTTGTTGTCTGATTGCTGAGGCTAGGATTTCTAGTACTACGTTGAATAACAGTGGTGAGAGTGGACATCCCTGTCGTGTTCCTGATCTTAGGAGAAAGGCTCCCAGTGTTTCCCCATTGAGAATGATATTTGCTGTGGGCTTTCCATAAATGGCTTTTAAGATATTGAGGAATATTCACTCTATCCTTACACTTTGAAGAGTTTTAATCAAGAAAGAATGATGAATTTTGTCAAATGCTTTCTCTGCATCTATTTAGAAGATCATATGATTCTTTTATTTATATGATTTACTGTGTTGATTGATTTATGAATGTTGAACCACTCTTGCATACCAGGGATAAATCCCATTTGGTTGTGGTGAATAATCTTCTTAATGTACTGTTGGATCCTATTGGCTAGTATCTTGGTGAGAATTTTTGTATCCATGTTCATCAGGGATATTGGTCTTTGTCTAGTTTTGGCCTCATAGAACTAGTTTGGGAGTTTTCTTTCCATTTCTGTATTTTGAAACAGCTCTAGTAGAATAGGTATTATTTCTTCTTTAAGTGTTTGGTAGAATTCCCCTGGGAAGCCATGTGGTCCTGGGCTTTTGTTTCTTGGGAGGTTTTTGATGACTACTTCTACTTGCTTTCTGGTTATTGGTCTGTTTAGGTCTTCTATTACTTCCTGATTCAGTTTTGGTAACATACATTTACAGGAATGCACCCATTTCTTCCAGATTGCCTAATTTTTTGACATATAGTTGCTCATAATACATTTAAGTCATTTTTATTTCCTTGGTGTTGGTTGTGATCTCTCCTCTTTCATTCATGATTTAATTAATTTGATTATTTTTCTCTTTTTAATATGTCTGGCTATGGGTTTATCTATTTTTTAAAAATATTTTTATTTATTCATGAGAGACACAGAGAGAAAGAGAGGCAGGGACATAGGCAGAGGGAGAAGCAGGCTCCCTTGAGGGAGCCTGATGTGAGACTCAATCCCAGGACCCTGGGATCACGACCTGAGCCAAAGGTAGATGCTCAACCACTGAGCCACCTATGTGCCCTGGGGTTTATCTATCTTATCACTTCTTTCAATGAACCAGCTCCTAGTTGCATTGATTTGTTCTAGAGTTCTTCTGTTCTCTATTTCATGAGTTCTAATCTAATCTTTATTTCTTTTCTACTGCTTGGTTTAGGCTTTATTTGCTATTGTTTCTCCAGTTCCTTTAGGTATAATGTTAGCTTGTGCTGAGTGAAATAAGTCAATCGGAAAAGGACAAACATTATATGTTCTCATTCATTTGGGGAATATAAATAATAGTGAAAGGGATTATAAGGGAAGGGAGAAGAAATGGGTGGGAAATATCAGAAAGGGAGACAGAACATAAAGACTCCTAACTGGGAAACAAACTAGGGGTGGTGGAAGGGGAGGAGGGTGCGGGGTGGGGGTGAATGGGTGACGGGCACTGAGGGGGGCACTTGACAGGATGAGCACTGGGTGTTATTCTGTATGTTGGCAAATTGAACACCAATAAAAAATAAATTTATTATAAAAAAAAGAAACTTTTCCACTTTTTTGAAAGAGGCTTGTATTGCAATGTACTTCCCTCCTAGGACCGCCTTTGCTGTATCCCAAAGATTTTGAACAGTTATGCTTTTATTTCGTTAGTTTGCATTAATCTTTTTAATTTTTCTCTAATTTCCTGGTTGACCCATTTATTTTTTAGTAGGATGCTCTTTAGTCTCCAAGTGTTTGCATTCCTTCCAATTTTTTCTTGTGATTCAGTTCTAGTTTCAAAGCACTGGGGTCTAAAAATATGCAGGGGATATTCCCAATTTTTGGTATCAGTTGAGGCCTGTTTGTGACATAGTATGTGTCTATACTGGGGAAAGTTCCATGTGCATTGAGAAGAATGTGTATTCGGTTACATTAGTTTGGAATATTCCATCTGTATCCATGAAGTCTATTTGGTCCAGTGTGTCATTCAAAGCCCTTGTTTCTTTGGTAATCTTATGCATAGAAGATCTGTCCTTGGCTGAGAGTGAAGTGAAGTTCTAAGATTAATGTATTATTGTCTATGTGTCTCTTTACTTTAGTTATTAATTGGTTAATATAATTGGGTGCTTCCACATTAGGAGCATAAATATTTATAATTGTTAGGTCTTCTTGTTGGATAAACCCTTTAAGTATTATATAGTGTCCCTCTTCTTCTCTCAATATGGTCTTTGGTTTAAAATCTAATCTATCTGATATGAGGATTGCTACCCCAGATCTTTTTTTTTCTTTGAGGTCCATTTGATGGTAAACAGGTTTACACCCCATCATTTTCAGTTTGAAGTTGTCCTTAGGTTGAAAATGAGTCTTTTGTAGACAGCATATAGATGGGTCTTGCTTTTTTATCCAGTTTGATACCTTGTGTCTTTTAACTGGAACATTTATCCCATCATGTTCAGAATAACTATTGAATTCTTGGCTGCATGTTTTTCTCATTTAGGACCTTGAATATATCTGCCAGCTCTTTCTGGCCTGCCGGGTCTCAGTGGAGAGGTCTGCTGTTAATCTGATATTTCTCCCCATATATATTAGGAATCTCTTGTCCTGAGCTGCTTTTAGGTTTTTCTCTTTATCTCTGAAATTTGTAAGTTTCACTATTATATGTTGGGGTGTTAATCAGTTTTTGTTGATTTGGGGAGGGGTCCTCGGATATGAATGCCTGTTTCCTTCCCCAGATTAGGGGAGTTCTCACTAGGATTTGTTCAATCATACCTCCTTGTTCTCTCTCTCTCTCTCTTTCTCCATCCTCTGTAATGTCAATAATATGTATATTATTCTTTTTGTAACTATCACTTAATTCACAGAGTCTCTCTTCATGGGTTCTAAGTTGTTTTTCTCTCTTTTCCTTAGCTTCCTTCCCTTCCACCATCTTGTTTTCTATGTCACTCTCTCTTCTGACTCATTTACTCTAGCTCTTAGAGCATCCATTTAAGACTGCATCTTAGAGTATTTTTAATTTTGGTCTGATTAGATCTCATGTCTTCAGTAAGAGATTCTCTAGAATCATTTATGCTTTTTTCAAGTCCCACTAGTAATTTTATAAATGTAATCCTGAATTCTATCTCAGACATTTAACTTGAATCCATATCCATTAGATCTGTGACAAACAGCATTAATTCTTGTTCTTTCTTTTGTGGTGAACTCTTCTTTCTAGCTGTTTTTTCCAGTGCAGAATGGCTATATGAGTAAGCAGAGTCAAAAATATCAACCACGACCCAAGAAACATACACACTAGAAAATTCCAAAGAGGTCAGGGACCAGAAAATGAAAAAGAAAAAGACAACAAAAAGGGGGGAAAAAAAAAAGAAAGAAAGAAAAGAGTGGGGATAGGGAAATGGTGAGAGAGAGTAAATGTAATCTCACAGAATGAACCAAGATGGTGATCCATTTGTTTCCGAGTGTATTTTGGTCTATATGTTAGAATATACTAAATTCCAAAATCATTAAAAAAAAAAGCCAAGCCAACAAAACTCATATATATATATATATATATATATATATATATATATATATATATATATGATTGAATATGGTGAAAGCCAAAATTGAAGAATGTATCTATATCATGTAATTGTAAAATATGAAAGTCAAAAAAGAAAAAAAAACTTAAAAATGAAGTGTTGTTAAAATATTATAGTTAAGATGGAAAAAATATTAGAAAATTTGAACCTGAAAGATAAATGAATCATCAGAAAAAAAACCTCAAGTTCTATATACTAGTGTTTTCTCTCAGTCCTGGAGCTTTCCAGGGCTATTTGGTCAGTAAACTCACTGCTCCCTGTTTTTCTATCTGTTCTTCTCAGGGAGGGGCCTGCTGCACAGATTCTCAGGTGTCTGTGCCTGGTGAAGATGCACTGCCCCTTGCCAGCTGGCCAGTCTCAGTGTAAACTATTTTCCCTACAAGGTCTTTCTTCCCTGGAGGCTGTGTCTCTCCTGAAGGTGAAAGAAAAAAAAAAATGACAGTGGCCAGGTTTCCAGCCTGGAGCCAAGGGCTCCTAGTGCATGCCAAACTACAGACTCTTATAGTGCCCACTCCTTCAGGTCCTCCTCAGGGGCAGGTTGGGGGGTGGGTGGGCACTGATTTGCAGAATTTAAAGAGTGCTGGGCTGCAGGAGAGCTTTTGCTCACTTGTGCAGGCACCCATTCCTTCCTTCCCAAAGGAAGAGGAGGGTTATCCATTTCTGTCCATTGCAAGACCCTGGCACAGTGAGTGGTCACCCCAATGGAGTGCACACCACTCTTCCTCCCCTAGATGAAAGTGGATGGTTGCTGGATTCCAGTCCTTTGCAGGGACCCAGCATGGACAGTGGTTCCCTGATCATTGGCAGTTGGCAGCTTATGGCACATGATGAGCCTTTTCCCAAGTTCACTGACCTGTTTCCAGATCCAATGCTTAGGAACTTTACCTGCTTAGGTGCCCCTGTTCTTTCTGTGTGTCCAGGAATATTTAGACCTCTCTGTCACTCCTGCAATTCTGCCCTGTTTCAACACTGAACACTTTTCAGACAGGGAAGACTCTTTCGGGAGCAAATTCCTAAAGGTCCTGATTGTGTGCCCCCAGGTTGTATCACTTTACTGCAGCCAGCTTACAAAGGATCCCCCCCCTCGCCACCCCCTCTGGGCCTATCTTCTAATACATCCCTTCATTTCTCTTCTCAGCTCTCCTACTTTGTAAGAAGTGATCACTTTTCCCTTTGTAGTGTTCCAGCTATTCTTTCTTTACACCTCAGGTTGAACTCATAGGTTGTACAATTTGTTGGCATACAATTTTCCATAATATTCTCTTGCAATTTATGTAGTATTGGTTGTTATTTTTCTTCTTTCACTAGTGATTTTGTTTATTTGAATCCACTCTCATTTATTTATTTATTTATTTATTTATTTATTTATTTATTTATTGTGAGTCTGGCTAGAGGCTTAGCAATTTTGATCTTTTCAAAGAACTAGCTCCTGATTTCATTAATATGCTCTATTGTTTTGTTTTGTTTTTAATTTCTATATCATTTATTTCCTCAGTAATTGGTATTATTTTCTTCCTTCTTCTGTTTTTGGGTTTTCATTATTTTTTCTTTTTCTACATTTTTTAGGTGGAAGGTTGTTTATTTGAGATTTTTCTTTCTTCTTAAGGTAGGTCTATATACTAACTTCCCTCTTAGAACTGCCTTTGTTGCATCCCAAAGATTTGGAGTCATTGTGTTTTCATTTGTTGTCATGTAATTTTTAAAATTTCTACTTTGTTTCTTGGTTCACCATTGTTTAGCAGAATGTTGTTTAACCTCCATGTATTTGTGCTCTTTCAGATTTTCTCTTGTGGTTGATTGGTTGATTTCTAGTTTCATTGTTGTGGTCAGAAAAAAATGCATGGTATTTTTTAATTTGTTGAGACTTGTTTTGTGGTCTAATATGTGATCTATCCTGGAGAATGTCCTATGTGCACTGGAAAAGAATGTGTATTTTGCTGTTTTAGGATGGAATATTCTGAATATATCTGTTAAGTTCATCTGGTCCAGTGTGTCATTCAAAGCCACTGTTTCCTTGTTGATTTTGTTTGGACATCTGTCCATTGATGTAAGTGGGGTATTAAAGTCCCTTACTATTATTGTACTATGATTGATTAGTTATTAACAGTATTATGCATTTTGGTATCCCATGTTGGATGCATAAATATTTACAATATCTTCCTATTGGATTGTTCTATTTATTATTTATTACTATTTATTATTTACATTTGTACTATTTATTATAACATAATGTTCTTTTTTGTCTTTTGTTACAGTCTTTGTTTTAAAGCCTATTATATATATATATATATATATATATATATATATATATATATATATATATGTAATGCCACTCAGCATTTTTATTTATTTATTTATTTTGGATTCCATTTGCAGGATAAATGTTTCTCCATCCCTTAATTTCAATCTGCATGTATCTTTAGTTCTGAAATGAGTCTCTTGTAGGTAGCATGTAGATGGATCTTGTTGTTGTTTTAATCCTTTCTGTCACCCTGTGTCTTTTGACTGGAGTTTCAAGTCTATTTACTTTTTATCGATTATATATGTATTACCATTTTGTTACTTGTGGTTGCTTTTGTAGTTTTTGTCTGATTTTTTTCCTTTCGTGCTCTCTTTCATGGCTTGTTGCCTTTCTTTAGTAATAAATATACTTGGATTCCTTTGTCTTTATACTTTGCATATCTATTACTGGTTTTTGATTTGTGATTACCATTTGGTTGCATATAACCTCTTCCACATCTAGCAGTCCTATTAAGTTAATGGTCACTTATGTTTGAATGCATTCTTTACTCCTCTCCCCATCCCATCCCCTGCATTTTAGGTATATGTTGTCATATTTTCTTTTCTTTTATTTGTGAATTCCTAGACTGATTTTTATGGATATACTCATTTTTACTGCTTTTGTGCTTCCAGCTTTTTATATTCTCACTTCTGATCTTTCCTTTTCACTCAGTGTTCCTTTTAATATTTCTTGTAGGGTTGGTTTAGTGATATGAACTCCTTTAGTTTTTGTTTGTTTGAGAAGCTCTTTACCTCTCTTTCTATTCTAAATGAGAGCCTTGCTGGATAGAGTATTCTTGGCTGAAGATTTTTTTATTTCAGCTGCTCTGAATATATCATGCCATTCTCTTCTGGCCTACAAAGTTTCTTCTGAAAAATCCACTGATAGTTTATGGATTTTCCCTTGTATATACCTGTCTTCTTTTCTCTTGCTGCTTTGAAAATTTTTTTATCAGTATGTTTTGACATTTTAATTACTATGTGTCTTGGTGTGGACCTCCTTGGGTTGATTTTGTTGGGGGATCTCAGTGCCTCCTGAATCTAGATATCTGTTTCCATTCTCAGAGTAGGGAAGTTTTCAGCTATTATATCTCCAAATAAATTGTCTGCCCCTGCTCCTCTCTTTTCTTCTTTTGGGATCCTATAATGTGAATGTTATTATACTTAATGGAGTCACTGAGGTCCCTAAGTCTATTTTTGTTTTGAATAATTCTTTTTGCTCTCATTTGCTCAGCTTGATTATTTTCTATTACTCTGTCTTCCAGGTCACATATGTGCTCTGCTGCTTCCTATAGCCTGCTATTTATCTTATCTAGTGTATTTTTAATTTCATTTATTATGTTATCTCTGACTAGTTCATTTTTAATCTATTTTTAAGGGTCTCAATGATGTCTTCCACACTTCTCAAGTCCAGTGAATTATCTTTCTGATCATTACTTTAAACTTATTATGCAGTATATTACTTATATACATTTTGTCTAGGTCTCTTGCTTTGGTTTTGTCCTGTTCTTTCATTTGAGACACTTTCCGCTAATCTCCTCATTTCATCTATCTATCTGTGTTTCTTCTGTGTGTTAATAAAGTCAGTTATGTCTCCTTCTTTTGAAGGTAATGGCTTTACGAAGAAGAGGTACTATAGTGTCCTGCAGGGCAGTACCCCCCCTATTCCCCAGGCACTGGTACTTCCAGGAGTTTTCATATATATGTTGTATAAGCTCTGCTGTTGAGTCCTGGTCACTTTTTCCTTCAATCGAGTTGTCTGCAGGGCTCTCTTTGCATGTTGTGGGCAATCTTTGATATTCAGCTGGGTGGGGTGATTCAACAAGGTGTGTGCTGGTCTACTTGCAGAATGAGACCTGCAGCTGCTGGAATTGAGGTCCTGCAAAACACTCAGGTTGGGAGATAATGTGTTGGTGGGGTCTGTGCTGATTTTTCTCAGGGAGGGGGCTCCCAGCACAGGGATTGAGGCAAGCATGGCAGATCCTCAAAGCATGGGGGATGGGCTTGGTGAAAGTAAGTTAGGTACTGAGAATCTGCCCAAAGCTGTTTCCTGTGGTTCCTGCAGGTGGCCTTATGTTTATGCTGGGGGGGGGGGGGTAGTGGAGTGAGTGAAATGGTGTTGACCACATTCTTTGTTCCTGGAGTAGTCTCCCTGTGATCCTTGCCTCTGGGCCATGCTCTGAGATGAGTAAATAACTTTCTCTCCTGTCCCCCCACTGGCAGGCATTTTTCAACCTGCTGTTTCCATGCTATCTTTCTCTCTCTTCTTTTTAAGATTTTATATATTCATTAGAGAAAGAGAGAGAGAAAGAGAGAGAGAGAGAGAGAGAGAGAATGCACATGAGCAGAGAGAGGAACAGAGGGGGATGGAGAAGCAGACTCCCTGCTGATTGGGGAACTCAATGAGGGGCTTAATCCCCAGGACCCTGGGATCATGACCTAAGCCAAAGGCAGACGATTAACCAACTGAGCCACCCAGGTGCCTCAGCCATGCTATATCTCCACTGGCTGTTTGTTGTGCTATGTCTTTAAGGGTGGGGACTCAGCTTCTTAAAGCCCTCCAGGATCTCCCAGGGTGAAACTAGTGGATTTTTAAAATACCAGGCTTAACTTCTGCTAGTTCTAAGAACTCACAAAACTAGGCTCTGTTACTTTCAAAACATGTTATGGGCATTCATCTTCCCTGTGTGGGCTCTCCAGTATGATAGCCTGTTTTTCATCCTTCTCCATGCCACTGTCTCCCTCCCAACTGCAGATAGACACAGTTAATTTTGTTCCAAAATTGTTTTTGCTCTTCCTACCTTCTTTGATGTGGCCACTTCTCTAGTGGAGTTTGTTCTGCCAGTCTTTAAGGTCATTTTCTGAGTTATTGATGCTGATATGAGTGTTACTTAATTGTATTCCATGGGATGAGGCAAGTTTAGGATCCTCCTCCTACTCCATCTTCCCAGTTTCTCCATTTAAATAATTATTGACAAATAAGGACTTGCTATTCTGTTGTTTTCTGATTCTTTTGTACCTCCATTGTTTGTTCTTACCCTTTTACATTTTTTCTGGTGTCTGCTATTTTTTGAGCTATAATGTCTTGTGATATCAGCATGCTCTGTCTTCTTTATCATGTTCTTCCATTTAATTGCTGCAGGTTTATCCTTCTTGGTAACAATGAGGCTGCCATAAAATATCTTAAAATTATAGCACCCTTTTAAAAAAATAATTTCAATAGCATTGCTATACTCTGTCTCCCCTTCACATTTTAGGTTATCAATGTTATAGTTTACATATTTTTGACTGTATATTTACTAATTGATTATTGTAGGTATGCTTATTTTTACAACATTTGTTTTCTATAACTAACATACAGTGCTATATTTGTTTCAAGTATACAAGAATTCAATAATTACACATTACTGAAGATTTATCATAGTAAGTATACTTTTAATTCCCTTCACCTACCTCACCCATCCCCCTATTTTCCCTCTGGCAACCACAAGTTTGTTCTCTATATTTAAGAGTCCCATTTTTTTCTTTGTACATTTGTTTCTTAAATTCTACATATGCATGAAATCATATGGTATTTTTCTTTCTCTGACTTATTTATTTCACTTAGCATTATACTCTTTAGATTCATCCACATTGTTGCAAATGGCAAGACTGTATTTCTTTTTTATCATTGAGTAATAGTCCACTTGGGTGTCTGTGTCTGTGTGTGTATACACACACATATATGTATTTATATATTAAACATTATTTCTTTATTTATGTATGGATGCATACTTGGATTACTTCCATATCTTGGCAATTATAAATATAATGTTGCTACAAACATAGGGGCCCATATATCTTTTCAGAATGTTTTTATATTCTTTGGGTAAATACTTAGTATTTAAATTACTAGATCATTTGATAATTTTATTTTTAATTTTTTGAGGGACTTCCACAGTGGCTGCATCAATTGTATTTCCACTAACAGTGTATGAGGGTTCCTTTTTCTCCACAGCCTTACCAATACTTTGTTTCTTGTGTTTTTTATTCTAGCCATCCTGACAAGTATGTGGTTTTGATCTGCATTTCGCTGATGATTAGTGATATTGACCATCTTGTCATATATCTGTTGGCTATCTGTATGTCTTCTTTGGAAAACAGGTCCTCTGAACAGGTTATTCAGGTCCTGAACAGGTAACCTGAACAGGTTATTCAGGTCCTCTACCCATTTTTTAATCACGTTGTTTCTCAGGTATTGAGTTGTGTATTGAGTTATATATTTTGGATATTCAACCCTTATTAGATACCTCATTTGCAAATACCTTCTACCACTCAGTAGGTTTTTTTTTTTTTTTTTTTGGTTTGTTAATTATTTCCTTCACTCTGCAAAAACTTTTTTTTTTTTTTTTTGGTGTAGTCCCAGTAGTTTAATTTTGCTTCTGTTTCCCTTGACAAAAGAGACATACCTGGAAAAATGTTTCTATGGCTGATAGCAAAGAGATTACTGCTTATGTTTTCTTTTAGGAATTTTATGGTTTTAGGTCTCTTATTTATATCTTTAATTCATTTTGGTTTATTTTTTGTGTGTGGTATAAGAAAGTGGTCTAGTTCCATTCTTATAAATGTGGATGTTGCTGTGCAGTTTCTCAGCACCATTTCTTGATAAGACTGTCTTTTTCCCTTTCTATATTCTTGCCTCCTTTGTTGAAGATTAGCTGACCATAAAAGAGAAATAAAAGGCATCAGAATTGAAAAAGGCAGGAGTAATTTTTGATATATTTAACATACTGAAAGAAATAAGCAATCGAGCTATAAAAAGAAATGGCAGAAACTTAAATGCATATTATTAAGTGAAAGAAACCAATCTGAAAGGCTACATATTGTATTATTCCAACTCTGTAATTTTCTGGAAGAAGAAAATCTATAAAGACAGTATAAATATTAGTGGCTATATGATGAGAAATAACTTTGTTTTCCTAAGGGTATGATAACCTGCTCACACCCAGAGTCTGACCATTTAGATAAGGATTTGAGTTTACAATGCCCCCACAAATTCCCACTTTGCTTTTCTCAGGTGGGAGACATAACCACTTAAGAGTTAAGCTAGAAAGCTTAGTGACTTAGTGACTTCTACCTTATAAGTAATAAGGGCTTGCTTTATTTCCTGTTCATGTCCCCAAAGTGGGACTTTAGATGCTGAGGGAGCTACCTACTGCCCTCTTCTGGGTAAGTTGTGCCTAATCACGCAGCAGGTGATATTCTGCATAATTTTTTTAATTCTGCATATTAATTCAATACACCAGTTCCACCTTCTCAACACAACTGGAAATGAGGAAGTTAGAATTGTGGGTGCAGTTTGTAGCCCTATGTCATGGCTTGAGCCTGCAAAGTTCTTAATGAACTTTCTTTCCCAGGCTGCTCAGTATCTCCAGGAAGGAAACACTTACTGGCAGGTTGAGAAGTGCTGCTGCTGCCAGATGTTGCCATGAATACCCACCCCAAATTTGGTTAGTGCTGTAAAAGGTCAGAATCCTGCCTCTTTCTTCCAGACAGGGAATTGCATAGGCTATCAGGTCCTGGGAGCCAAGGAAAGTTACCCATAGATTAGTGCCAGAAGAAGAGGTTGGTTGCTAGGCCTACTGTGTTGGTGGTTAGGACAAGGTAGTTGAGGTTAGGGAGCCAGCCCTAACCCATGACAGAGGCAACTCTACTAGGGGCATCATGGCACCCCAGATAGGCAAATGGGGCCAAGACATTTAGGGAGGATATCAGGAGTGCCACTCCTGGCATAGTACAGATAAACAAATTCTAGCTAAAAGTTGGGTCCCTTGAGCTCATGGTACAAGTTCCTCCCAAGTCCCAAGAGGAGGTAAAGAAAATTACTAGATACTGCTCATAAGACTCATGCTTAGATGGCTTGGGCTCCACTGAGCATGATGGCATATTAATATGCTAAACCACTGGTGCCATGTTCTCAGGGCTTGGGTGCCTTCCCAAATATATCAGCTTACATTGCACTGGAGGAGGTAGGTCACAATTCCTTGGAAGTAGATTAGGACACCCTAGACCCAGAGGCTGTAGCTTGAGTCTGGGAAGAGGCAACCTTTCTCCAATGTGTTCCTTGTTGCTAGTCATTGTACCAAAATGTTCACTGATGACTAGTCTGAATGAGTAATGGAGACATGGAAGTACACTGATAGAAACGCAAGGTTTGCTAGAATAGTTTATCTAAAGAGAGGGGGAAACGGGTGCTTGGCTCCTATAGGTTTTTGGAACTGTCTTTGAGCTGTTGTTTACAGTGATTGAGATGCAGCAGCTAATCAGATTGGCCAAAGACCTCAAAATTCAAAATTTGTTAAAAAAAACCTAAGTTATTGAGGGTCCATTTTCATAGAAATACCCTAGAGGAGACCTTGAACCTGTTACCATAGGAAAGGTACTCCCAAATGTATTGAGCCACCAAGGTATGAGAAAACATAAAAAGAGCTGACTTTTGAGAAAGTGATTTCCTAAATCTCCTGAGCCCAAAGGGATTAGGAGGAAAAAAGATCTTTTTCTCTTGACTTGGATTTTTTTACTTTTTATGACCTAGTACCAGGATCATATGTCCTTCACATTTATTACAGCCAAAGCTCACTGTAAGTAAACAGCCTTGGATAAAGTATGCTTCTTCCTATATAAAATTGGGATGTTCAATGGATATACTTGTTTACTGAGCATCATTCTCCCACAGACCCCTGAACATTTCCAACCCAGAGGAGGCACCCTTGGGGCCAAAATCTAAGGATTTCTTCTTAAAAGGTACACGCTCCTCCCAATTATAAGTCCATGCTGTTACCATCATAGAAATGTCAGATACTGTAGGACAAGCATTAGACTGCCTCAATACTGTAGTTAGACATGAAAAAAAATTTTACTGAAGTCCAAATTTTGTTTGCTTATAAAGGCATTGGGCCCCACTGTCCCCCTCAGCCAGGAACCCATTGGGGGGTTCCTAGTGATGGGACCTCAAACCAGCACCCTCCCTAATGAGATGATTAATAGACCTCTTTATTTTGGCAGCTCTGGAGATCAGGAGTCTCTAACGACTTAATCTCAAAACAGCCCAAATACAAATTAGAAGATGTTGTTCAGGTTCTGCAGGCATTTCAGGAGACTGATGGCTTCTCCAAAGTTGGATGCACTCATCCCTCTAGCCTCAGCAACAGGATTTGGGATCCTGTACCCTGAATGGGAGTGGCAACTTGCAAGGATCCTGCCATAGGGATCCAGCAGTGCCCTGGAGCTTGTCTCATCTCCAGAAACAATCACATATATACTTTTCATTATCCAATAGGACACACAAAATAGATATTTTACTGCTCTCATTGATATTGCAGCCCAAATTACAGTACTTCCTGGCAACCATTCCAACCATAAAAAAATGGCACCCTTTAAATTACAAGATATAACAGGTAGGAGGGTAGAAGGCATTCAGCTTTCTTGCATGTCACTATTGTAACAGTCTATTAAAATCTTTTAGTGGTGGCACCTCCTTTGATCCTGCCTTTCCTGTTATAGGATGGATGCCTTGGTATATCACCATGTGATCTGGAACAAACCCAAATTCCTAGCCTCCAACATGGGAACTGTATATTGGGAACCTACAAGACTTCTACTCCTGATTAAGATGGCAAAGATCCCCCAATATTGCCTACAACAAGGGACTGAGGGACTGTAGTCCATAGGCCCATAATTCAAGATTAATTTTAAAAAAAGGAATTATAAACACACCCTTTCTCCTTTCAATTCCTCCATTTGGCCAGTATTAAAGTCTTCTGGGTGGTGCCTTACAATCAACTACTGAAGTTTAAATGTACAAGTTACCTCTATTAAGGATTCCATATTAATAGTGTCCAGTTGAGGATACTGAAAGGGTTCCAGGAAACTACTTCACCATGATCCATCTAGCTCATATGTTCTATTTGATTTTTACTGCCAAGGAGTCCCAACCACAGTTTTCCTTCACATTTAAAAGCACTCAATATACCTTTATGTGGCTGTTAATGGACTATCTTAACAATCTAGCTATTGTGCATAGTCTTTGCCAGCAAGACCTAGATGCTTTTACCATGTACCTTGTACCATATGGCCCTATATTGATGGCATTCTCATCTGGAGCCCCTCAGAAAACATGGTGTATGAGTCCCTAACATGACTGGTGATCCACGTACAACATAAAGGTTGGGCTATTGCCTAAAGTAAAATTCAAGGGCCAGCTAAACTGTGAATTTCTGGGTATTAATTTGTCCTCTAAAGGTTGGGAAATTCCACTTGCAGTTAAACATCAGTTGTTAAGTATTCAGCCTCCCACATGCAAGCTCAGCATGTTTTGGGTCTCTTCATACTTTAAAACAGTCACATGCATATTCTCCACATTTTATTAGGGAGAAGTTCAACAGCAACATAAAAGTCCATTAATTAAGCTCTCTCCAATTCCCACCAGCCTCTATTTCTGGGCAGATGTACTGGCCACCATGAAGTATGGGTCTTGGGGCCTATGGACTAAACATGGCTTCTTCTGGCTGTCTATGGGCTTTTGAACCAGACAAGTACCCATTATATTCCTTATTCCCTGGCCAACTGGTCCCATATATCTTGGGTCATTGGGAAGCTGCTGCTGCAATGGCCTGGGTCTGCATAGGGCCATTTTGCTTAAGGAGAGCCTTGTAAAATGCATTGTTTTGAGTTGCAAATTATGCTCCCAAACTCAATACTAGAAAATGCCTCTTCATTCTTTGGTTCCATTAGGCACCACTGTTTAGCAGTTAGAAGGGTGATTTCATAGGGCCCCATCTCTCATTAACAAGCACTACCCACTTCACCACCACATGTGTAGATATTTTGACCAGTCTACTGCTTGGTATACCCACTAGAAATACCTATGAGGATCAGGTAATCTCTTTCCTAAGTGTATTTTACCTCTATATTTGTCTTCCTGACTTATTGACTCATATCAAGAATCTTATTTCACTGCCCATGTAACACAGCACTAGGTTCTCTTACAGGATATCTGATGGAACTTACATTTCCCATACCCTCCACAGGCCTCTGGCATTATTAAATGTCTCAATAGTCTTTTAAAATCCTTGCTCCTTAAGTTATGGGGCAGTACATGGACTCCTTAATGGACTTCTTTGCTGCCAGGACACCTATCACTTTAAATTCTTGACCTTGTGGCCACCACTTTCCTAACAACAATTAGGCTCATCTGGCTATGCTGCCTGTGAATATTATAATGGGGAATCTGATGACTTTATTTTATAGAACAGTATTATTTACATTTCCCCCAACAATTTTGAGTTCCCATACAAATTTAAAATGCTGATCATCTTATCTTCCAGTATTCACTACAACACAATTGAGGATGGGTGATGGGCTGTGATCAGCTAGTCATTAGATAGTCTTAGCCTATTAGAAAAACATAGACCCACTATGCTGTTGCTGGACCACACTTAACCACTTGATATGTTCCAGCTGAAATTTCAATGTCTGGTAGCTTTAGTGGATGGCTCATTTCTCATGAATACACCTGACCAATTGCAGCTGGACCCACTGAAGGAATGGTTTGGATCTCTAAAAGGAGGAAGAGGCACTCAGGTTTGTTTATACTAGCAATATTAGAAGATGACAGCATGGTGATGCAATTGCAACACTTAGCTCTATCCCACTTTGGAGGAAGCTACCAATAAGTTGTAGACCCACAACAGCTCCATAATAAACCTTTACATGGTGCAATTAGGGGGAAGGTGAACAACTATAAAATGAAGATGCTTGCTGCTGCTGGCCTTACTCTGTGGCTTTTGTGCCATCTGGGTCATGGGACTTTTCCTAGACTTCAGAGAGAAACAACACTAGCAGTTGCTGAATCACATAGCATTTGCCTGCAATTTGATCTCAGGATCAAGGATGGCAAATATAAAAAGTCAGCCATAGCAGAACTGCACCTGAAATGACACCAAGTGGGGATACTACCTGAGCAATTTTAAAAAGAACCAATAGAACAAGTGCTTAAAGACCACCAGTCCTGTTCAAATGGTCACTGACCATCATGTTGCTCTAATTTCAACCCTAATAGGCTGATAGGCTTAGGTAGTTCAGACCCATCTCTGGTAACAGAGGGACAAACATTGTCAGGGCAAATAGATAAAATTTCTTTAAGACAGGGCTTCACATGTGCCACCAACCTTTTCTATTTATGGATGGAAATCTATGCCTTAGAGGAGAGTACTGCCCAATAATTTGTGAGATACACTCCTGAGGACCCCAAAAATTGAGACACAAGTAAATTCTAATGGTGTAAGTAAACCTTAATCAGAGCATCCAAAATCTTTGTGACCCCCTGGTCCCTCAGTTCCCTCCATAAGCAATTACCTGGGAGAACTATCCCTTCCTGGGATGGCTCCCTCTATCTATGACAATGCTGGAGATGAGAAACCCAGGCCATGACAACAGAGCACAAGATATAAGAATGTGAGAGATGACACCCTGGCCTACAACATCACAAGATGCAACCACATCCAAAATGCTGCTTCTGCAGCCTTCTGGTATAACAGACATGACATGGTAGTTGATGATGGTGAGCACTTTCTGGCACTCAATTGCTATACTAAATGCTTTTTTATCTAAATTCTCTGCTGATGACCACTGTGACTGGCATTTTGCAGAATTGACGGTGTGTTTACCCCAGAAACCCCTTGCTTACGATAGTGATTGCTGCTTGAGTGTGAGGCAGTACTGTGGTTGCCAAACTGCTCTCTGCTACACCTTTGAGCTTTAGAAGGCCAAGGTATATGCTGAGTTTCACAACCTTATGGCAGCATCTTTGAATACCCCACTTAGCTGCTTGACTTTACCACACCCCATTAGATTGACCTACATTATGCATCATGCTGGAAGTTAATAAGTTTGATTTCTGGTGGAAAGATTTGTCTCTGGTGGTGGATGCTGCCACCACCACAGCATCATATTTTCCAGGATCACAATCACAGGGTCACTTCCCTACATGACCTCAAGGGGATCTTTCCCTATGGTCACTAATCATAACTCCACAATCCTCTCATTCAACTACTTCAATAAGGTTAAGATTTTTTATACAATTTACAGATACCGAGACTCCTTTTTTGGGCCATAGTAATTGCTGACCATGTTACCAGGCTCAACAAACGCTGTTTTCTGAGTCAGTTGCCTACCCATATAATCTGCCCAACAGAAGGCAACCTGTGCATCTCTGCAGTTTGCTTAGCTAATCTGTACAGTGGTCTGCTGCTCCCATGAAGGGCACTTTGAAATACAGTATGTGGCATCTGACAGGAGCCCCCACATGTCCTTTATAATCCTCCATATGTATCTAGGTATAAACCTCACATGGATGAATATGACCTTCCCCTCATCTGAAGGAGCATAAAATTCTATAGTCTTGGGCATCCCAGCCTAGCCATCTAAGGATAACCCCAATTTATTTTGACTTCCCTAATCAAGTAGAGTGACCAGTGCTTTGAGGCTGTCACACATATATGATTTGCCATATGTATACTTCGTCCCTCAACTTACAAACTGTTTGCTTCTGCGTCCAGCCCCAGGAAGTCCTGTCTGTCGATACTGATATACTTTAGTCTCCCTGGGGCTATCTTTATAAGTCACTGAGCAGGATCCCGAGCCCATCTCACTTTCTGACTCTTCACGTCAAAAGCATTCAGTATTCATCTTTATTATATTGGGTGTAGGTCTGCTAGTATCCCTTACAGGGATGTGGCAAGCACCAACAAATCATGAAGGCAAACACCAGCCTGTCAGCCACACTGGCTGAACACAGTGGACTGTTATACTAAAACCTAGCTTTAACACAACAATGTGATTCTTTAGCAGTACTATCTGCCACATGCTCATGAATTCCATAGTCTTATATGGATTTTTAACCAAATACCTACCACTATCTTAGCTCAGGACTTTTATTTTTGTGTCTAGACATCAACAAATGGGGAGGTGTTTACAGATAATATTTTAGAGTTGTGTTTGCTTTATTCAAATGTTTCTTGTGCTAGGTGACCAAAAATCTGCCAGTGGCTTTTAATATTTCCACCAGACAGTGCCTATGATTTTCTGTAAAGATTAATGACTAGCATGAGTTGCTGCATTTTACTATATAATAACTCTGCTCACAACCAGAATCTGGACATTTAGTTAAGGATGCCCGTCCCCCATAAGTTCCTGCTTTACTTTTACCAGGAACTTTCTAAAATAACCACTTAAAGTTAAGCCTGTGAAAAATTAGTGACCTCCAGAGAGGAGTGCAAGATGGCAACATAGGAAGATCCTGAACTTACTTCTTCCACAGGACACACCAAATCTGTACCTCTGTGTTTATAAAACACTTCTCCCTAAAGAAGAAGATAGGCCACATAGAGAACACAGAGAGATGGAAACACAGTAATAAAGGGAATCCCCATCCCTGATACTTTGAACTATGGTTGGTATGGATAGTACCAAAGGATTGTGAGCATTAAGGTCTGCCCTGATGCGCATGAAAAAAGTCATGGTTTAAAAGGAGCCAGAACATAAGTGAGAACTCTGACCCATAACCTCTGTAGCAGTCAGTTCAAAACAGCCCCAACTCTCCAGGACCACGTCAACGATGGAGAACTTCCCTTATGTTTGCCCCTATCCTCACTTTCACCTAGGATGAACCAGAAAAAGCCAAACGTGTCCTCACAGCCAATCACATAGGGTGCCTCTAATTAATTAGGTAATTAGGGTGTTATTGCCTAATTCTGCTACTCCTCCTACCATCAGCAAAGAGTTTCTTATGCTTGAGGGACCTCAGCAATCATCAAAAATAAAATGACAGCTGATGGAGAGTTGGATCCATACAGAACCACAGGTTAAAAACTAATTCTTTCTTGGTCAGAGTGAAGAACTCTAGGGCACCTGGGTGGCTCAGTGGTTGAGCATCTGCCTTTGGCTCAGGATGTGGTCCTGGGGTCAAGTCCCACATCAGGCTCCCCACAAGGAGCCTGCTTCTCCCTCTACCTATGTCTCTGCCTTTCTCTCATGAATTAATAAAATCTTAAAAAAAAAGAAAATAAATAAATAAATAGAATAAATAGAATATAAAGAAACTAGCCCTAAAACCCTGCTAAATGGTGGAACTCTCTATGTGTTAGAGGTGCCATGGTTTATGTTCCCCTCCATCTAGACTGCAGATGGAAGAAGGGTCTGTGTGCCACAGCCATCCTGTTACCACACTAAGGCACAGGGAAAAAAACTGCCACTTAAAAGAGAAACTAGAATATAAAAGATCCAGCTGGAACTGTACCAAAGGACAGAGAAGCTGCTGGAACTCTCTTAAAGCTGGAGGGCAAGAGCTACTGTTTACATTCCCCCTACACATTGATGGTTTGGATGGGAACAGGGTCCAGGAACTCTAGCTGACCTACTCTTTCAATGAGCCCCAAAACCTTAGCTCGCACCAGCCTCAGTCATCCTGCCAACATGGCCCCAGCAGAGTATACATCAGGACACCCTTGGTAGTGCCCACTTTAGCTCCAATCATCCTGCCAAAGTGACAGGATACAGTGAGTATACATCAGGACACCCTTGGTAGTGCCCACTTTAGCTCCAATCATCCTGCCAAAGTGACATAGGCACAAAGCACCCTAGAACACATAGGCAACAGATACTTGCAAGGGTACCCCAGTGCATAGCACCCCAGGACCTCTGGGCCCACATCCTTTGGCTCCAGCTGCCCCATCATCTGCCCTAGTCCATGCAAATGGAACAACAACAACAAAAAAGCCAGGGTAATAATACTTATATCAAACAAAATAGACTTTAAAATGACTATAAGAGAACAATTAAGGGACTATATAAAAATGAAAGGATCAATCCAACAAGAGGATATAACAATTATAAATAACTATATACTCAGCATTGTAGTGTCTAAATATACAAGGCAAATATTAGAAGACATAAAAGGAGAAATTGGCAGTAATAGTAGACTTTAACACCCCACTTACATCAATGGATGAATCATGTAGAAAATAAGAAAATAGTGTTTTTGAATGATATGTTAGGTCAAAGGATTTAACATATATATATATATATATATATATATATATATATATATATATATATTATGTTCCATCCCCAAACCACAAAATATACATTTTTTTTCAAGTGCACATAGAACATTCTCAAGAATAAATCACATTTAAGGGCACAGTCTGAATAAAAAGACTAAAATCATATCAAGCATCTTTTCTGACCTCATGGTATAAAGCTAGAAATCAGTAATAAGGAAAAAACTGGGTTAAAAAAGAACAACAAAAAATCCCCACATACATGGAGGCAAAACAACATGTTATTAAACAACCAATGGGCCAATGAAGTGATCAAATGATAAATAAATATAGAGAAATAAAAATAAAAAATACCACTATCCAAAGTCTTTGGGATGCAGTTCTAAGAGGGAAATTTATAATAATACAGTTTGCCTCAAGAAAAAAAAAGGAATCACAAATAAAAAATCTAAACTCACACCTAAAAGCCCTAGAAAAAGAACAAAGCCCAATGTTAGAAGGAAGGAAATAAATGAAATATTATTTCACAGATATTTACAGAACTTTACATCCAAATGCAACTGAATACACATTCTTCTCAAGTGCACACGGAACTTTCTCCAGAATAGAACTCGTATTGGGTCACAAATCAGGTCTTAACTGATACCGAAATATAGGGATCATCCCCTGCATATTTTCAGACCATAATGCTTTGAAACTAGAACTAAACCATAAGAAGAAGTTTGGAAGGATTTCAAACATGTGGAGGGTAAGGACCATCCTGCTAAAAGATGAAAGGGTCAACCAGGAAGTTAGAGAAGAATTAAAATGATTCATGGAAACTAATAAGAATGAAGACACAACCCTTCAAAATCTTTCGGATACAGCAAAAGCATTCCTGAGGGGGAAATACACCACAATACAAGCATCCATCCAAAAACTGGAAAGAACTAGAATACAAAAGCTAACCTTGCACCTAAAGGAGCTGGAGAAGGAACAGCAAATAATACCTTCACCCAGCAGAAGAAGAGAATTAAAAAGGATTCAAGTAGAACTCAATGAAATAGAGACCAGAAGAGCTGTGGAACAGATCAACAAAACCATGAGCTAGTTCTTTGAAAGAATTAATAAGATATATAAACCATTAGCCAGCCTTATTAAAAAGAAGAGAGAAAAGACTCATATTAATAAAATCATGAATAAGAAAGGAGAGATCATCACCAATACTAAAGAAATACAAATGATCTTAAAAAATTATTATGAGCAGCTTTACGTCAATAAATTAGGCAATCTAAAAGAAATGGACGCATTTCTGGAAAACCACAAACTACCAAAACTGGGACAGGAAGAAATAGAAAACCTAAACAGGCCGATAAACAGGGAGGAAATAGAAGCAGTCATCAAAAACCTCCCAAGACACAAAAGTCCAGGGCCAGATGGCTTCTCAGGGGAATTCTATCAAACGTTTAAAAAAGAAACCATACCTATTCTACTAAAGCTGTTTAGAAAGATGAAAGAGATGGAATACTTCCAAACTCATTTTATGAGGCCAGCATCACCTTAATTCCAAAACCAGACAAAGACCCAGACAAAAGGAGAATTATAGACCAATATCCCTGACAAACACAGACGCAAAAATTCTCATCAGGATACTAGCTAATAGGATCTAATAATATATTAAGAAGATTATTCACCATGACCATGTAGGATTTATCCCTGGGATGCAAGGCTGGTTCAACACTCGTAAAGCAATCAACATGATAGATCATATCAACAAGAGAAATAACAAGAACCATATGATCCTCTCAATAGACGCAGAGAAAGCATTTGACAAAATAAAGCATCTATTCCTGATCAAAACTCTTCAGAGTGTAGGGATAGAGGGAACAATCCTCAGCATCTTAAAAGTCATCTACAAAAGTCCACAGCAAACATCATTCTCAGTGGTGAAACACTGGGAGCCCTTCCCCTAAGATCAGGAACACGACAGGGATGTCCACTCTCACCACTGCTATTCGACATAGTATTAGAAGTCCTAGCCTCAGCAATCAGGCAACAAAAAGAAAAGGCATTCAAATTGGCAAAGAAGTAGTCAAACTCTCCTTCTTTGTAGATGACATGATACTGTACATAGAAAACCCAAAAGCCTCCACCCCAAGATTGCTAGAACTCATACAGCAATTTGGCAGTGGGGCAAGATACAAAATCAATGCCCAGAAATCAGTGGCATTTCTATACACTAACAATGAGACTGAGGAAAGAGAAATTAAGGAGTCCATCCCATTTACAATTGCACCCAAAAGTATAAGATACCTAGGAATAAACCCAACCAAAAAAGAGGTAAAGAATCTATACCCTAAAAACACAGAACACTTCTGGAAGAAATTGAGGAAGACACAAAGAGATGAAAAAATATTCCATGCTCATGGATTGGAAGAATAAATATTGTGAAAATGTCCATGTTACCCAGGGCAATTTACACATTTAATGCAATCCCTATCAAAGTACCATAGACTTTCTTCAGAGAGTTGGAACAAATCATCTTAAGATTTGTGTGGAATCAGAAAAGACCCTGAATAGGCAGGGGAATATTAAAAAAGAAAACCATAGCTGGGGGCATCACAACGCCAGATTTCAGGTTGTACTACAAAGCTGTGGTCATCAAGACAGTGTGGTACTGGCACAAAAATAGACACATAGATCAATGGAACAGAACAGAGAATCCAGAAGTGGACCCTCAACTTTATGGTCAACTAATATTCGACAAAGCAGGAAAGGCCATCCACTGGAAAAAAGACAGTCTCTTCAATAAATGGTGCTGGGAAAATTGGACATCCACATGCAGAAGAATGAAACTAGACCATTTTCTTACACCAGACACAAAGATAAGCTCAAAATGGATAAAATATCTAAATGTGAGACAAGAGTCCATCAAAATCCTAGAGGAGAACACAGGCAACACCCTTTTTGAACTTGGCCACAGCAACTTCTTGCAAGATACATCCATGAAGGCAAGAGAAACAAAAGCAAAAATGAATTATTGGACTTCATCAAGAGAAAAAGCTTCTGCACAGCAAGAAAACAGTCAACAAAACCAAAAGACAACCTACAGAATGGGAGAAGATATTTGCAAACGACTTATCAGATAAAGGGCTAGTATCTAACATCTATAAAGAACTTATTAAACTCAACAGCAAAGAAACAAACAATCCAATCATGAAAGGGGCAAAAGACAAGAACAGAAATTTCACCGAGGAAGACATAGACATGGCCAACAAGCACAGGATTTGAAAATGCTCCACATCACTTGCCATCAGGGAAATACAAATCAAAACCACAATGAGATACCACCTCACACCAGTGAGGATGGTGAAAATTAACAAGACAGGAAACAACAAATGTTGGAGAGGATGTGGAGAAAGGGGAACCCTCTTGCACTGTTGGTGGGAATGTGAACTGATGCAGCCACTCTGGAAAACTGTGTGGAGGTTCCTCAAAAGTTCAAAATAGATCTGCCCTACGACCCAGCAATTGCACTGCTGGGGATTTACCCCAAAGATACAGATGCAGTGAAACGCGGGGACACCTGCGCCCCAATGTGTCTAGCAGCAATGTCCACAATAGCCAAACTGTGGAAGGAGCCTCGGTGTCCATCGAAAGATGAATGGATAGGGCAGCCCGGTTGCCTCGGTGGTTTAGCGCCGCCTTCAACCCAGGGTGTGATCCTGGAGACCGAGGATCGAGTCCCACATTGGGCTCCGCATGGAGCCTGCTTCTCCCTTCGCCTGTGTCTCTGCCTCTCTCTCACTCTCTCTCTCTATGTCTATCACAAACAAATAAATAAAATCTTAAAAAAAAAAAAAGAAAAATGAATGGATAAAGAAGATGTGGTTTATGTATACAATGGAATATTACTCAGCCATTAGAAACGACAAATACCCACCATTTGCTTTGACATGGATGGAACTGGAGGGTATTATGCTGAGTGAAATAAGTCAGTTGGAGAAGGACAAACATTATATGGTCTTATTCATTTGGGGAATATAAAAATTAAAGGGAATAAAGGGAAAGGAGAGAAAATGATTGAAAATATCAGTGAGAAAAAAAAAAGAAAATATCAGTGAGGGTGACAAAACATGAGAGACACTTAACTCTGGGAAAAGAGCAAGAGGTAGTGGAAAGGTAAATGGGTGGGGGGAGGGGTGACTTGGTGATGGGCACTGAGGAGGGCACTTGGCGGGATGAGCACTGTGTGTTATGCTATATGTTGGCAAATTGAACTCCGATAAAAAAAAAAACACTTTATGAAGACTCATTCTGTTTTCAAGCAACAATCCTACATACAAATGTATGCAATATCTACATATATAAAATCACATTTCTCTACTCATATGTACATCACCTATTTTTCTTTGTGCATTACTAACAATCTATGTACTTGATTATGTATCAGCCATTAAATCAATTCATTAACTAATTACCTGTATTTCACTGAATGTTGAAAGACGGGCTATTCATTGGGTTAACTGAGAGAAAAATATTGTATTTTCACCTTCACACCTCATGGATGCTGAATGGGAGGAGTGGTAGTACAAACTGATATCTCTATTAAATATAATTTCAGATTTTAAAAAAAGGATTGCCCTGGGCCAAAGGCAGTGCTAAACCACCGAGCCACACAGGCTTCTTTTCAAGCTCCTATGGAATATTCATCAATATAGAATGTAGTGTGGCACAAAACACATCCTAATATATTTCACAAAACAGAAATCATATACAATATGTTTGTAGGCCACAATGGAATTAAACTAGAAGTCAAAAAGAGAATGCTCAAAATGCTCAAATGTTTTAAAATTTAATAGCACACTTGTAAATATATATAGGTCAAAGTTCAAGAGAAATTAAAAGTATTTTATACTAAATGAAAATTTACCTTTATTTGTGGAATGCAGTGAAATTGCTGCTTACAGAGAAAGTTATGGTGTTAAACAGACATAAGGAAATAAGAAAATTCTAAAGTCAATAATCCTATTTTTGAGACAGATGAGAAAACAAACAGGTAAAAATAAAGTAAGCCTATTTATGAGAAAGTAAACCATACTATGAGAAAGAAAAACTACAGGCCAATATTTCTCATGACTATAAGATGCAAAAAACCTTAACAAAATATTAGCAAGTCAAATCCAAGAATGTGTAAAAAAAATACACATCATGACCTAATATTTATCAAAGGTTTGCAAGACTGTTTCAAATTTGGAAGTCAAACAATATGATCCAATACCTCATACTAAGAAATAAATCATATGCTCATATAAACAGATTAAGAAAAACCATTTGACCAAATCCAACTTTCATAATAAAAATTCTGAACAAGGTAGTAATTGAAGGGAATTTCCTAAGCTTGATAAATAACATTTAAAAAAAAAAACTATAGTTAAGGTCATACTTAAGTCTAAGAAACGACACTTTTCCTTTAAGGTTGGCAATAAGGCAGGGTTATCCTTTTTCAACACCCCCATCAAGATGCACTGGAAGTCCTATTAGTCCAATGAGACAAGAAGTAACGAGATTATATATGTTTGAAAGGAAGAAATAAAGCTGTTTTTCATAGATAACATGATTATCTATAAAGAAAATACTGAAGAAGCAATAAAGAAAACTTCTTGAGACTATTAACTGCATACCTTCCTGGAACTAACTGCATACTTGCAAGATAGAAGGATACTACAGAAATCCAATTGTCCTGTATCCCAGCAATTAACAATATGAGCCACCAAATAAATTAATATTGGATCATAACCAGATGTATAAAATAAATATGCATGAGTCCATATTGGCAAATTTTTGTAAAAGATTTTCTTGGGGGAAAAGACAAATCTCTTACATAGAATTTTTAAGAATTTTTAAGAACATATGTAGATATTCTACCCTCAAGGAGGTAGAGTGTTACTCCTTAACCCTGAAGTGTACATTGGACTTAATGTAATGACTTCCTTTTAAATGATAAGGTATGGAAAATAAGATAAAAAATAAACTTTAAGTATGGAATCCTGAAAAATAGTGCTTTAGTTATGAAATCAAGGTAAACAACTACCGTGTTATCATGTTGATCATATGCCCTCCTGATGTGCTGTAATGAAATGGCACTTTATCTCTGTAGTCTTCTTTCTAAAAACCCATTATCCCATTCTGATTATAAAAAAAAATCAGACAAATCCCAGAGGAAACCTAAAAACAAAGAAATAAACAATCACCTTCATGTTTGTGTTTTAAAAATTATAATAAATCTACAATCCAAAGTGGAGACCAGGGTTATGGCTTCTGTTTTCATTTCATAAATATTCCCTTTATTATTGGAAGCTGAATTGTTCAAATCCCATATTAATAAAATTTGGCAATTTTGTAGGGTTTTCTACTCTATGCTAGCCATAATATATTTTTAGAGTTAGAAAGCTATCAACATAGAACCACAGTTATTGCTGTATTTTGATTACTTAAAATACCTACACTATAAAACTAGTGTATATAATACATTTCTGGTTATATTTCTAGAGCGTTATACTATTTTGGAATATAACTTATATTACTAGGACTTTGAAGGATTTCACTTGTATTTGCTTGGAGTCAATGAATTATTACTAAGTGATAATTTGCATTATTTTCTTGTATTTAATATATGAAACAATTTACTAGTTTATTGTACTATTTTTTTATTTGCTTTGATTTTCAAAACAAGTGACTTTTTTATACTAGTCCCATTTATTTCCTCTTATGTCAACATTTTTTCCCCAAAAATGATTTGGCATAGTATAAGCATTTATGCTTGAGGTTAAGTTGCTTAGTTTAGTCATATGCTTTAAGGAAAAATATTTTCTAAATAATATTTTATACAATGCATTTTCCATTGTTCCATAAGTTATTTAAACACTGTTCTAACATTCCTAGAAACTGAATTTCATTTAAATGTGTACACTTTAAACTTCTTTTGAATGTGTATATCTGTGCCACTTCTCGAGTGACATTTACAACACAGTGTATTTTTCAGTGAAGTCTAATTAGAGACAATAATTCTCCCAACCTGAATTATATTTAATACTATGGTTATCTGTATTTTGACAAGAAATATGTTTTTACTCAGGAACAACAATTTGTTTGAAAAATAATTTAACTGACTTAGAAGTTTATTTCAATGATGAATACTACTCTCTCATTTTCTTAAGTCTTCCATCTCTATACTTAAGATGAATTGTGAAATCTCTGTAGAGGTTATCATTCATTCTGGTTAGCATGTGTACTCAGAGAATTAGGTACATAATTGCTAATTCTTTCCTGAATTGTTTAGGTTTGAATCTAGCATTAAGCATTCCATGGTAAATTATTTCCTAAAAGCCCACATTGGCACAACATAGTCAAAGAAAAATGAGATTTTTAGGGCCTGTGTTGTTACTATTTTAAACATATTGGTTTAAATTCCATTTAAAAACTGAAAGAAAAAAGGATTAAAGATCTTTGTTCTATCCACATGAAACTTTTTAAGTCGATGATTTCATCTTTTTTGAGCTCTAATCAAAATATTTAATGGGGTCTAGGAAATGAATTTTCCATCCTTCCTGATAATCTTCCCAGCCTTTAGCTTAAAATCAATTAAATGACACCACTAAGCTATTCTGAAAACTTTGCTTAGAAAGAAACTCAGTATGTTTCTTTTTCAACACAGGGAGCAGAGTTTTTAAAATATGATTAAAAGAACCCAAAACTCAGGCAGAATTCTATCTCACAGATACCTTAAACTCAATGAATCTTTTGTAAGCAGAATAATGTCTCCCTATCCTTATATTGTCCATGTCCTAATTTCTGGGAGCTGTGACTATGTTACTTCACACTGTAAAGGAATTTTGCAGATGTGATTGTTAAAGACTGACATGGGGAGATTACTCTGGATTATCTGAGCGAGTCCAATCTAATCACATGAATACTTAAAAGTTGAAAACCTTTTCTGACTATGGTCAGAAGGAAATATGATTATGAAAAAATGTTCAGAGAGGTGCAGTGTTGCTGGCTTTAAAGATGGAAGAAGGGGATTACCATGAAATATTAAGAGTTGGAAAGTACAAGGAAATGGATTCTGCACTAGAGCCTCCAGAAAGGTACATGGCCCTGTCAACACAATGATTTTAGTCTATGATGAGATTTGTTTAACTTTTAACTTACAAGACTTTCACATAATAAATGTGCATTGTATTAAGACATGGAGCTTATGTAATGTTTTAAATCAGTAGTGGTAAAGTAAGACACAGTCTGAAATAGAAACTATGGACCTACACTCAAATTGCATCTTTTCACACAGTTTTTTTTTTTTTCCTTATTCAGGGTATTCCTATACCTTTGATATTTATTTTCTCCCCTATATTGTAAGTTTCATGAGGGCATGACCAATTTGATCAACAGTTTTCCCTGGTTGACTCTAAGTCACATAATATTGTACAGACCTCATTTGTGTTGTGCCCAAGTTTGCGAATCCGAGAAACCACCAAGGAGCCCACACCGATGCAAACACAGCTTGAGTTTGGGTCCAAGTATACCCGACACAGTGGAGCAGGGACTTGGACCCCGAGGCTAAGAGGCGTAGCAGCTTTATAGGGGCCAGTGGCCAATGGGATTGTAACACACATAGAAAGTTGCACAGTCATGTCGGTTCGCATGCAGGTGGTCAACTGAATCACAATTTACCCTATAGTGACCATTTGAACTGGCCTATCACTCTGGTCAGAAATGGTGTGCAGTTTTGGCAGGCACAAGGCGGGGTTACATTTTTAGGAGCTGATTTCCGATAAGGGTGTGCCCAGCGGCTTGACTAGGGTGGGGCAGCACCTTAAGCAAAAAGCAGGTCATGTGGGGGTCATACAGGAGGTGGCGGTTGTAGCACAAAATGTAGTTAGTCCTGCTCTGCTTGTCCAGGGGTAGGGGATTTTTGTTAAATTTCCTGGGTCCCACAATTTGCCTTATCATAGCTATATGATCTATCTTACATGTTTGAAATCAAACTTACAAAAGGGGTTGTTCTTGAATATATTCTTGTATTCCCAAGGGAGTAAAGCAGAATAGGGAAAGGATAAAATTTCCAGGGACAAGAGAGAAATAGAAAATTGAGAGGTGGAGTATGGGTGATGGGAGAAAGAGAGTAGAGATCTGTCTGCAAATCTGTGGCACATATTTGGGAGTGATAATACTTGAAGGGGAAGAGAGAGATGACAGTGTGTTGTGCCTTCAGAGGCTGGGTCCCAGGCATTAAAGTCCAGAAGATGGCATGGAAACAGCAGAGCTCACTGTCTAGAGGGCTTTACAGATCATACAATGGGCATCTCAGCAGGAGCAAAGGTGCACTGCTGTTGTCCATAAGAGATTTTTTCCTGCCACCATGGCTGTGTGTCAAATATTAGAATTTTAAGAAAATCTGGGCTAACAAACTGAATATTTCACCTATCTGGCAGAATAAGAATTCAGAATGAACTGATATCAAGAAAGCAACAATATGTCTAAGACACCTGAGCAGCTATATTAAAATGTAACATGTTAAGTATAGAAATATTTTATATTCCCTTCAAATGATGGATTGCTACATACTATGAAGTATTTCAGCACTCAACTTGCATATCTATAAGTGATAACCCTGATGAATTATATTCTATGATCTCATTTTCCTCAAAAAAGATGACTAAAATATATTTAAGGATCCAATAAAAAACTAAAATAGACTATAGAAAATGACTACAATGAGCCAATAGTTAAGGAATGGGAATTTGAATAAATAGGATGCTGGAGTTAAGTAGGGTAATAATTATGAATGAAATAAAACACTTATTGGAGAGAATAAAGAAATGGCAATTGTAGTAGCTATCTCCCATTCACATTTGAGGGCAGGAACTAGAATCTGAGTTGCTGTATTGTGTTAAATACTTTGAAGAAAATGTTATTAATAAGGTATAAATCAGGTTGTTAGGGGGATGGAGGAAATAAAAGAGAAAGATAGGTTAGACTTTCATAAACAGGTGCTGCTACTCTAAAGATTTCTGAAAAATTACTGAATTTAGGAAATAAAATATTTGTGATAGTGTATATTTTTTAAGCATATAATTCTTTTTAGATTTATTTCAGAGAGAGAGAGAGTGAGAGAGAGTGCACAAGTGATAGAGTGGGGGCCGAAGGAGAGGGAGAGAATCTCAGGCAGACTCTCCTCCACTGAGCAAGGAGTCAGACACAGGGCTTGATCTCATGACCTGAGATCATGACCTGAGCTAAAACTAAGAGTCGGATGGTTAACCAACTGAACCACCAAAGTACCCCTATATTTTATTTTAAAAAGAAATAATTTTAAACATTTAATTAAAAAAATTTAAAAGTTCTCTGTGATTGTATACTAGCAGAGGTGTTAGCCTGTAATGATTTCTCTTTTCAGATTGATTTTTATGTATTCATGCTTCATAGCTTCCACTGTTCCCTGGGATATCTATTTCTAGTTGATTACCTCCTATCAAAAAGTGTTTTCAATAATTCCCATGTGATCTAACCTTTCATTAGCTTCAAATGTAATTTCTGTTCTTAGGATGTTGCACTTTGAAAAAGATTTGTCCAATTCATCTCCTAGTAACTTTGAGAAGCAAATTCCACTAATTCTCCCTCCCCCTGCCACTTTTTTAATGCAAAGTCCTAAGGAGTTTCCATGAGCATAACTCTGGCTATTTATTCAAGTGAGCTAAATGGTAAGTGTTTTCATGTGATGGCCTGAGTTCAGATCCTTACAATTCACCCTAAATTTGAGCATTTCCAGAGAATTTATAGGAAGCATTCAACTAGAATCTGTTCTAAAGAATATCTTTGTGACATATTAGATAAGAAAAAGTAGAAGGTTGATGGTATAGTTTAAGTTCAAGGATAACAGCCTAACTTAGGGGGAGGCAATGATTCTGAGTACTGAACCGAAATCATTCCTGGCCCAGTTACCAAGAACTCATGGCTGAATATTAGAGTAAGTAAGAACTAAACAAAGTTTGCCATTTTAATACTATATTCACCAAAAAACTTTGAGAAGGGTGACTATCACAATCATTGGTAATCACAACTTACCTGTGATATAAGACAGCAATAAGTTGACAAATCCAAACTAAAAAATCTTAGCCTTGTAGGGGAACTCAATAAATTGATTTTTCTGGGCATTCACCTTCTAGCTGGGAAGACATTACTGTATTCAACTGTAAAATGGGGATACATAATGAATTATGCTCTAAATAATTATTTTAATTTGTTTAGTATATACCAAGTCAATGATATTAGACATGGCATAGATGACCGAACAGAGGTAGATTACTGGCAACATCCTAGAATTATCTTTCTAAGTGATAATGAAACTACATTCACAGCAGAGGGGGCACCACTGAGTAAAATGATGCATTATTTCTGCTAATTAGGAGCCAGATGTAATTTTAGGTATTTCTGCCAACCTAAACTTTTCTGAAATTTTCTTCACCATTAATTTCTTGCTTAATCTCCTCATTTAATTTACTGGTCTTTAATTAAATTATGTCATTTTTTAAATTCTCCAGATTTCTTAAGCAGGCAATTGCGGTAATACACATTTGTAGAATAGTGCTAATATTCAACTTGGCCACAGTGGAAAAATAGTTGTTGAGAGTAGGTACCTTTTCTTTCTCCTGATTTCACAGGTGCACCAGCAGTCACAGTTCCCCAGATGCACTGCATCTCTTCATATGCATCCTGCAACTTTTCAGGACTCTATATCCAAGTGCTCAGGCATTACAAGGCATCTAAAGGATATATTGTTTCAAACAGACTTTAATAGAGGGATAACCCTAAATGCCTCCCTTTAGTGAAATCTACTGGATGAAAAATAAAATTGGATGGACATAAAAACGTAATTTTTAGATTGTTTACTAAATGTGTCTATGTATTCAGGGGAATCTGCTGCTTTAACACCTTTTGCTCTAGAATCTTTCAACAAGAATTATAACTCTTGAAATATTCTGACTTCCTCCACCCCTGCTTTAGGTATTAGGCTATATAATAACAAGTGGATTATGTGTGTAATCATGCCTAATATTTTGCACAAAGCATTTTATTTTGAAAATTCATTTCCTTTAAGACAAAACTCAGAAAATGCACATTTAATACCACATCTAGTTCAACAGCAACAAAAAAAATCAAAGCCTTTTTCCTTTCTTATGCCCTTTAAAATTGTAAACATGATACAGAAAGCCCTTTAAAATTATAAGCATGATATAAATGTCCATATGTATACTTGTATATACATTTTTAGGCTTATCAACATTCTCTTCCACATGCTGATAACTTAGTAATATCTTGTGTATTTTCTCCTTCTTCAAATTTCCCAACAGCCTCCTCTCCTCACCTTCTGCTGATTAATCTCATTTTTAATGCCACTGAAAACTTCTACATTTTGTCACAAATGTACCAGTGTTCTTCTCTTGGTTTCATTTGCCCCATTTCTACTCCCAGCATGCCTGGCACAGGTCTTCATTACAGATCTTCTTTTCCCACTCATATGCAGTAGACAGACCTGCAAAACTCAGTACACAATGACGGTAGATATTGATAAATTTCTAGGGGTGATTTCTTTAGACACAAGTAATGGGAGTTCAGGTAGAACAGTTTTAAACCACTTGCTGTCTCTTTCATATCCTTTTTCTTGAGCCAAAAGTAAAGAAAAATCAAACCAGTACATTGTCCTGGAAAAGTCTCTAATGTTTCTTAAAAATCTCTTCCTAATGTGACTGGAATTAATTGCATAAATATAGATATACACACACCCACAACTCCCAAAATACATACTTTCTATAAATAAAAATGAACCAACAAGGAAAACACACACACACACACAAAGCTTTTGGGGTCAGTCTGTCAATCTAAACTAAAACCATCTTTTGAAAAGAAAAATTATTACAACAGAATACATTTACACTAAAAAAAACCCTGTAAGATACCTTTCATTATTGGAACAGAACTTGCCCCTCTTTCTTCAGGGTTATCTAAAAAATGATAGCTGGACTTATACTTAAATACATTCACAGAAGTATTTTTTAGTAATAGTCATAAAACTCTCCAAAAGCAAATCCATCTTTCTTTCTAAATTATATGAAGTATATTTTAATGCTACAGATCATGATAAAGCTTAGGATACAATGATAGCTGATTCTAAAGTGGCTCATTTTTTGGCCTCCATTTTAACGCTTAAAAAAATACTTATGTATGGCTATTGAGTAATCTTACTAATACATAGTATACCATGGTTTTTATTAAACTATGAATATATTTTTAAATTAATAGTATGATAAAATATTGACCAATTTTATTAACAATTGTAGATTAAGTATAGATAAAAGCTCTGTGAAAGCCAATGACATTTCTCCTAACCCTATATCCTTATTCAACTTCTTTCTGTATTACCATTTCCTGAGAATTTGTTTGATTTCAAAATATGGTATTCACCAATACTCTCCAGTTAAAAAATTAAACTGTCATAAAAGGAAACTTTCTCTAAATAATAAATGATGTCCCTAATTTTAAAGAAAAATGTAGAAGGCACTATAGTTAGGCAATTTTCATCCAAACAGTTTATGTTGGACAATTTATATAAGCCCATAAGCCATGTAAATTTTACAATATTACTTGGTTTCTAAGCTCATGAACTAAATTAATACTCAAATTGAAAACTCACTCTTTTTACAATGAAAATTTGTAAGTGCAGCTATAACCAGGGGAAGCAACAATATTTGTCAGCTATAGCTTTAAAATCATTATTTTACAGATGTCAACCAACTATTTTATGTAATTCCTAGCCACTCTTGGAAAAAGTGTTTTTTGTTTGTTTTTTTCATGAAAGTAATAAATGACATTATTTGTAATCATGTATAATATTTTTAAAATTCCATTGCAATTGAAAGGCTAATGCACAACTATTTTCCATGAACAAAATTAAATACATGATTTTTTTTTTGCCAGAAGCCATTATCCCCCTAATAGTTGTAGTCTCAAATGGGTTTGAGGTTTTCCCTCTCCCCCTTCTATTATTCAGAGCAGGGAAGCCAATTCAAATTTTAAGGGTAAATCACAGATAGTCTAAAAGTCCATTTTTGTGGCCCATTTCTATTGCTAGTGATTGGTTTAGTATGGATGTGTGATGCAATCCTGGCCAATGAGATAAATAAATAAAAACATCCATTGAGAGACTGCTTGAAATTGTTTTGTTAGTCTTACAAAGTTGAATAAGAGATAATTCCTCTTTTTCTAATGGGCATTGTCATTCCTGTATTTTATGCTTCTTATAGACTGTAACTATTTCTGTGATCTTGTGGTTATAGTAGCTGGAGCCTAAGGGTACCCCACTGAAGGTGGTAGGATGGAAAGATGGTAATAATTTAGGACCATGATGATGTGACTGTGCTGCTAAATTAATCAAATCTGAAGCATACTTTTCCTTGAATCTTTTTATATGAAAATAAATTCTTTATTATTTGAGCCTGTGGCATTGGAGTTTTCTTGGTTTTTCAGTCAAAACATTAAAATAGGTATATTAATGCCTTCACCCCAAATTTCACATTTTATTTGCAATTCTTGTATCCATTGCCCCTTCAAGTTTAATAAAATACGGGATGATAAATTATATATATATATATAAATATATATATTTTTTAGATTTTATTTATTTATTCATGAGAGACAGAAGCAGAGACAGAGGCAGAGGGAGAAGCAGACTCCATGCATGGAGCCTGATGTGGGACTCAATCCTGGGACCATGGGATCATGCCTTGACCGAAGGCAGAGAAGCCCAACCAGTGAGCCACCCAGGCGTCTAAATTCTATATTTGAATGTGTAACCATAAACACAACTATTTCCAATCTATATTCCAAGATTCAGATTCACTAAACCAGAATATAAATTAAACCTATTTAAAAATATGTATATATAATATATATAGCTATGTATAATATCTTAGGAATAATCTTTTAAGGATTTTTAAAATATTGTTAGGTATAATACAAACTTAGTCATCAGCACTATAAAGTACAAAAATTTATTTGCATCCTTTCAAAATATCTTGCAGAGAGTATATATAGTCAACCAAAAAGCAAGTTGTTTATCAAAGAAATGTGTATTATATTTCTGTCTTTCAGAGGTCTAGAATTTATAAGGATGTGAGAGGATCAGTGGCAGCCAATTCATGAGATTTAGTATAAATATTTAGTACTACTCAATAAATAATACCCCTATAACCCCAAAGAATTATGTATAGTCCTAGGGTAGTGGTTAAGAAATGATCTGGATTAAAAGTAGCTCTGCAATTAAACTCACTGGCTTTGTGACTGAGAGCTCATTATTTATTGGGCTTTGTGACTTAGAGGTCATTACCTATTACTCTTCTAAGGCTCATATTCCTACTTTCTGAGATGGATATAATAATATTCTTATCTCTTAATTGTCCCTAATGATATCTAAATGAAAATTAGTAGTTAGTACATGAATAATATATAATATGCAATAAATATGTTATTTTGGAATGCATATTGGCTATTCAATTATAAATTTGTTTTTTTGCCTTTTTTGCATGATTGTAATGCAAATAAATATTCTTCCTATAGACTTTTAATTTCTGATTTCTTTTACAAATGTAAACCCATGTCATCAATTTAGTTTGTGTGTTTAGTAAATTATTTTGCTGCCATATCAAATAGTATTCAAATGAAGTAAAGATCTTTTGTACTCACCAAAATGCTATCATTCATGTTTAACTGCTGAGGATTTATAAAATGTTCTGTGAAAGATATAATTTAGGTGAAATTTTCAATGTTGAACCATGAAAGTACAAACACTTTTAAATCATGATGCTATATACTGGATGAGCATTTGACCTTCAGTCAATTTTCAAGTTCCTTTCTCTTAGAAGCATAAAAGTAGAACATTTCTTATGGTAAAATTGACCACTTTTAGGTATGTTGCATCTGCAACAAGAGACTTATAAATACCGGGTAGGAAGTCATAGTTTTGAACAATCCTGTTTGCAGTGACCCTTATAACTTGCCTGTCCTTTGCTGGAACCTGAAAGCAATACTCAGTAGAATTGTTATGAGAGATACAGTTCCTGTGAGGAAATAAGTATTAACCTAGGGTGATTTCTGTACCTTCCCAGTGTAAGTTTCCTTTCATTCCCTCATCTGTGACCTATCATCTGAAGAACCAAAGAAAATAGCTTCTGGGAACTACACAGACTACTTGAAGGACACCTATACCAGTAGAATATGCATCACTGCTCTGATGGAAAATTGTGTTTTCTGACCTGAATTTTTCTAAGTGATTCTACTGTCAAAAATGGCCTATGACATCCTGTGAGTCTGAATGCATAGTGGACCCAAAGAAAACTCCCATGGGCATTTCAGTGTGATACTACATATACGTTCCTTTAGAAATTCATAATTAATAATTTCTTTACCAGAAATCTTAAAAACATCTCTAACATGAGAACAAAATTTTCAGTTAGATAAATGTTATTAGACATGGCATATTAGATACTATATATCTCTAAATTATCTTGGTAGGCACTGAAAAATACAAAAAGAATAAAAAGAAACTTTTGGTTATATTATAGGAAGCTACAAGAGATTATTGCCCCTTAAAGAAACAAACAAAAAGAAAGTGATTTAAAAAAAAAGAAAAGAAAGTTAAAATAAGCCAAATAAATTACCAAATCAAAGAAAATTTTAAAACCCACTGGAAGACTGCTGATGAATTTAATTCAATAAATTTAAATAAATTTGATCAAAACAGTAAGGCCCATTTTAGGACGAAAGGGTCTCATGACTGTTTTCATTGGTAAAATGGTGGGAGAAGAAGAAATCCTTTGGAATTTCAGCTACAAAGCAGGTCAGCAGCCATCTCCAACTTTTCCCCATTGATATTCAATGAATATCTGAGTATTATGCTGAAGGCTAGGCAAAGCCATGGAAGCTAAGATATCAGTACATTAGGCACATGGGATCTCTTCCAAGTATAAAAGTCATACCATCAAATACTGGGACTGGTCAGCAAGACCAGATATTAAGCTAGAGCAGGTATTAGAAGGATAAGAGAATCCCCCAACATTCTTAAAAACCAGATACTACATTATAAAACCAGAGATCATCAAAGATTATTTCCCCCTTAAAACATTTGAAGCTAGTGGTGAGCTGAATCTATCAAAAGGTGCACAATGCCCCAACTCAGCTCAACCACAGAGTAGAGCGATACACTATCACTATCAATCTGTCAATGGTAAGGACATACTTCTTTTTATTACTTATTCCAGTCCCCACTGCCATTTTATACACAATAGCAGTATACCATAAACATTTTAAAGCCTCATGAAGAAGCAGGAGAATGGGATCTAAGATTAGGAAAGTAAGAAACAAACCCACAGATGGCCCTGATACTGTAATTTTCAGACAAGAGAATTGGAATAACTATAAAAATTATATAAAAGTTTACAGGGGGTTGTACGTATTAGTCAGTGTCTCCAGAGAAACAGAGCCATGTATGATATACATCTTTTTAATATATATATGTATATATATATATAAAATTATATATATAATATATACATAAAATTATATATATATAATATATACATATCAAAGGAGATGGTGAAGAGGAGATTTGTTATAGGAATTTACTCACATGGTTATGGAAGCTGAGAAGTCCCATAATCTTCCATCTGCAAACTGGAGAACCAGGAAAGCCTGCAGTATGATTCAACCTGAATTTGAATTTCTGAGAATTAGGGAGCTACTGGTATAAGTCCCAGAGTTTGAAGGCCAGAAAACTAGGAGCTCTGATGTCCATGAAGAGAATAAATTATAAACAATTATAAGGTTCTTCCTGTATTCATAAAGTCAATTTAATAATATTATTTGAAAATAGACTGAAGGGGTGTCTGGGTGCCTCAGTAATTTAAGCATCTGCCTTGGGTTCAGGTCATGATGCCAGAATCCTGGGATTGCTTCATGAGTCTGCTTCTCCCTCTCCCTCTGCCTGCCACTCTCCCTGATTGTTCACTTTCTCTATTAAATAAATAAATAAATAAATAAATAAATAAATCTTAAAAGAAAAAGAAAATAGAAGTTAAAATGCATATCAGAATCTCTAGAGCAATCTCTAGAATAATCCAAATAACTTTAACTAAAAATTCACAGAAGACTTAAACTGAAATGCTAAAAAAAATTGATTAAACATAGAAAGCAGAACATAAGAAGCGGAGAAAAAAGGACAGATGGAAAAAACAGATGACACATGACAACATGATACATTTAAATTCAGGCATATAAACACTTACATTATATGTAAATGGACCAAACACTTCCATTTAAAGACAGACTGCCATAATGGATTAAAAAATAAGGTACTGTTTAGAGGAAATACTTCTAAATTAATAAACCAGACCAATTGAAAACAAAATAATAGAAAACTACATTCTATGCAAACAATAAACATAATAAAACTTGTGTGGCCATATTAACGTTAAATTGAGTAGATTTAAAGGCAAAAGACACACTAGAGGTTAAAAAAAAAAGGATATTTTATAAGATACGTAAGTGAATCTGTTAAAAATTCATAACTACCTTAAATATGTATGAATCTAAATACAGAACTTCAAAATATAGAAAGATTCAAATGACAGAAATATAGGAATATTAAAAAATCCATAATCACAGTTGAGAATTTAAAAAAGAAGGAAATATGGTTACTACCCACAAAAAAGTCTTCAATTTGGTAAAACGAGTAACAAATATAAAATCAACACTAATTTACCTCAGAATATGATAATGCTAACCTAGAGTTATAGAGTGCTATAAGGGGACAGAAAAAAAGTAAAAATCCGAATTAAATTTTGTTTGGATGAATGTGAGGACAAGTGGTCTAGACAAAGACAATATTGGCACAGGGGAAAAAAATCAGAATGCATTTGCAGCTTTATCATTACTGTGATCTTCATGGATAATAGAATGTTTGATAAGGAATGGAATAAGAGCTAAAAAACATATTGTAACTAAATATATCAATGAACTAAAGAATGACGCATTTATATTCCACATTTTGTTCTACATGAATATAATTTTGAAAATTATAACTTTCAAATTTCTTCTACTACAAAAATAATAAACCATGTTTGCACAAGTTAGATTTTTCATAGTGTTGGAAATGCAATTTATCTCCTAGAGTCCATACAATAAAACACCTCAAGAGATTTTGTTATACCATTGAAATAAACTTCTCCTGTAGAGCTGGAGATGATGATAACTTGAATCCCAGGTGTTTTCATATTTTACCAAGTCTCTGTATTCATCTATGAAATAACTTACATTTCCAAATTATTGAGGTTAAGAAGAATCTTGACTTAATCAAAGTTTAAAGACCTGTGAAAATCATCAAATGAACCCTGCTAACATAAAACAATAAACTAGAAAAGAAAGACTGCCATATTTTGTTAAATCTGGAAGACATAGTAAAAAGACACTTTAAGGTGGTTTATAATTCCTGTTTTCAAGTGAGAGAGGGATTTTTCCAACATAACTTGTGTTACTGAGTGTCATATCCAGAGGATCTATGCAAACAACAGCAGGAACCTATGTTTTCTTATAGTGACTAAGGTCATATCCATTATAGAAGTCCAGGGGAGGTGAAAATCAATGGTGAAGTCCGTGTACAAACCAATATTATAATTATCATCATAATCAGTATCATTATCCAGTCATGACCTCCAGTCTAGGCTACCTATTAGAAATAAGAGGAGGATAATAAGAGAAGTGTTAGCGCCAACTGAAGGCATGTAGATTATGCGACTTTACTGTGGGCCTTTTTTTTTTTTTTATTTCCTAAACAGTAAAAATTGCACATAAAGATGCCAACAAAGCAGAAGACAAAACAGAGTTTGTAAGAAGATATTAGATTCTGTAAATCCATTTGGAAAATGTGCCTTAACTCAGTTCCTCTTCCTTCACTTGTACAATCCTTAAATTAACATTAGCTTGAATATAACAGCCCCCTTCTAAAAATGAGTAATATTTACAAAGGGTTCAATAGAGCCTTTATGAACAAGTTTTTACAAAGGGAGGTAAGTAAAATCAGAAGACATTTGATAAATCTGTAATCTATGCCTATGACAAATATATATATACTCTACTGGGTATACATAGAAGTGTGTAAGATGTGATAAAGATTCTTTTTTGGGATCCCTGGGTGGCGCAGCGGTTTGGCGCCTGCCTTTGGCCCAGGGCGCGATCCTGGAGACCTGAGATCGAATCCCACATCGGGCTCCTGGTGCATGGAGCCTGCTTCTCCCTCTGCCTGTGTCTCTGCCTCTCTCTCTATCTCTCTGTGACTATCATAAATAAATAAAAATTAAAAAAAAATAAAAAAAGATTCTTTTTTGCCATAGGAATATTTTTATTGTGATCATTTGATAATTCTGGGAGGCTTTTGGCAGAATAATCAATAACACTGTAGTGTTTTGATAATTATTGACAGAGAATAGAGGCATGTAAATATGTGTCAGAATATCCAGATGTCACTAAATCAGTATATAATCTATGTCAGTGGGCATAAACATTGGGGAAAAGAAAAACGGAAATGTATTTATTACATATTTTGTGCTCTTTCATATGTTACCTCAAGTAATTCTTACAACATCCTATTAGTTAAAGGTTATTTCCATTGTATCAATAAGGGAATTGAAAAATAAGGGTTTCTTTGTCCTGTTCAAGATCACACAAGTTGTTGGGACGCCTGGGTGGCTCAGTGGTTGAGCATCTGCCTTTGGCCCAGGGAATGATCCTAGGGTCCTGGGATGGAGTCCCACATCAGACTCCCTGCAGGGAGCCTGCTTCTCCTCTCTCTGCCTGTGTCTCTGCCTCTCTCTCTGTGTCTCTCATGAATAAATAAATAAAATATTAAAAAAAAAAAGATCACACAAGTTGTAAGTGGAGAAACCAGGATTTGAAACCATTATTACATTCTCGAACAAAGAGAGATACTGGTGACATAAATGGAATTCTCTCTGGTTTTATTTGAGCTTTGAGGAAGAGACGAGAGATACACTTAACTGTATAGTTGTTATGGTGAGTATTGTGCCATTAACTAAGGTAGAACATAGAGAAAGAAGAGTATATTTTAGGATAAAAAAAAATCAAGTTAGTATATAGCAAGCTTGAGATATTCACAGAATTTAAAAGTGAAGATTTCTAGAAAGACATTGGAAATGTATTATTACATTTAGTAAGTATGCTATTAGAGCTTCTAGAAGGCAGTTTATTAATTAATATTGATATGGCTTGGTACATGAATGATGTTGACCTTATGAAAGTTGGTGAGAATGTCAATAAATAGAAAGAAAAGTATAATGAGCTTAGAACACAAGGCCCAATGATAGGAAATTCAAAATAATGTTCAAATTGGTTTAAAAAAAAAAAGGAATCTGGAAAATGCAGTACCAGAGAAAACTACCACAAAATGTACCAAAATCAGAAATTAAGGACTGTTAAAATCTGTCAAATGTTACCGAAGAGTCTAGTGATTGAGATTTTAAGAAATATTATTTGATTTTTTGACAAGTAATAGGAATGTTAAACGAATAAATATGAAAGTTTAGTGTTCCAGAATTTAAAGGCTCAACGTACTGAAATGTGTTGATTTAACTAGCATAATAGAAGTCATTGTGAAAGAGAAGTTTAGGGGTAGTGAACTAGTATAAGTCATCAATCCAAAGAAAATATTTTCAAATGTTTGAGTCATGGCTCCAATGACACTTGAGTTGTGAAGAGTGGCTCACTTGCTAGAATATACAGGACTTTTGAGATTTGTACAAAGATAGCTGTAACAAATGAATTATTTCTAGAGAAAACAGTTTGCTCTTAGAAGTAGCTGTGACTAAATGAATTTGTGATTCATGAGACAACAGAGGTATCTATTTGAATCTAATCTTGCTCTTTCAAACTGGAATAAATATGACTTCACAGAACTATGTAGTTTTAAAAAGTCATGTGACATTAGTGCAAATGTATATACTCAATGACTGATGTAGAAGATGGGAAAATTAATTAAAAACTTGAAAGTTTATCAGAAAATAATTGAAAATATTTTCAAGTTTGAAAGAAGTTGATAATTCGGAAAATGTCTCTTGACTATGTTCCTATGTGGTACCACATTATTTTCTAGGCCATGCTTACATTTTTCTCAAAATATGCCACTTCTATATTTTTTAAAAGATTTTATTCATTTATTCATGAGAGACACAGAGAGCAATAGGCAGAGACATACACAGAGGGAGAAGCAGGCTCCCTGCAGGGAGCCTGATGCAGGACTCGATCCCAGGACCCCAGGATCATAACCTGAGACAAAGGTAGAAGCTCAACCCCTGAGGAAGCAAGGTGCCCTGAAACATGCCACTTCTTAAAGGAGTCACTCTCTGGTAAGTTTTGCCTGTTGACTTACATGCTTTCTGCAAAGCAGGGATGAGGTTCTTTTTTTTACGTTTACTTGCTACCATGTTTCTCAACAATTTTTTCCTTATCCCACTCCACAATGAGACTTATTAATCTTTTTTTTTTCCTAATCACCTCCAAGAATTGTTAATATCATAAACATACTATTTGTTATGTGCTATATGCATATCTGTGTGTTATGCATTTTAAAAAGTAATATTTCTTTTTACTCTCACCCAAGATCAATTTTTGACCCTTCAGGAGTGATCTCATGCTATTAAGAATGTATGATTATACCTCATGCAATGAACAATGGGTGATGCCCTGGTGATAGTGGGTCATTAAGAAGGCTATACAATTGGGCAGCTCAGGTAGCTCAGCGGTTTAGCCCCACCTTCAGCCCAGGGTGTGATTCTGGAAACCCAGGATTGAGTCCCACATCAGGCTCCCTGCATGGAGCCTGTTTTTCCCTCTGCCTGTGTCTCTGTGCCTCTCCTTCTGTGTCTCTCATGAATAAATAAATAAATCCTTAAAAAAAAAGAAAGCTATACAATTAATTAGTACTCATAGCAGTTTTATTTTAAGAAGCCAAGTCAGATGTTATCTTGAGCACAGTATGGCATATAAAATCAAGAAAAAAACTTTAGCATAGTTTCCCACAACATTTGGAAATGTTGGTTTAAATACTTAGTGAATCTGATGCATCACTGTGAAATGCAAAGTGTTATGAAATGTAACCATACTTGCACAAATTTAAATATAGAATTATATGTAATTTTTTATAAACATGAGAGATCTAAGGTAAAATAAGCAAATTATTTATTCAAAAATATTGTTGAACTTTGGACATTTAGTTGGAGCTAAATGGAAACAGGCTAACCTGAAGGAGACTATTACCTAATGGCTGAAAGAGCAGCCCAAATCAGGTTAGTAAAGGTCAAGTTCAAAGGTACAGTGAACTATGAAGATTTAAATTGAAAATGCCCACAGGCAGACCAGCTGGCATAGGAGACAATTGGCAGGCTATAACAATTCTATGGGCATGGCAGATTCTGGATCCTGAGGTGCCAGGAGTGAAGGGAAGCAGGCATAAAATCTGTTCCATATAGGAAAGCAGTTGGCAAATGTCAAATGAGAGCAGTAAGTAGTGATGATTTCAACAAGGCAGGCTGAGTCACATCCAGGGTCAGTTGTTTTCTTTTGTTTGTTTTTTTGTTTTGGGTTTTTTTTTTATTTGTGTTTTGTTTTATTTTGTGTTATAGGAAGAAGGGACAATTACAGAGAAATCTACTACTAGTATAAGAGAGATAAATAAGTCAAGTCGCAGTTTGAGGAATAAAGCTCAATTATCCAGGCACAGGAGCCTGGGTTAATAGAAGTAGAGACCTAAAGGACAGTATTAGATGCCTAAAAACTAATGATATATAAGAAACAAAGAGGAAAGAGACTTGTGCCACTAGCAGCAGTGTAACAACCAGTGATAGAGGATTAGAAAATACCTTCCTTCACCTCTTATTTTATGTTTCTTGGTGTAAAACACCTGTTAATAGTGGCAAATAACAGAGCATCTGTGGGCAGAGAATTGATGGCAGCCGTAACTTTAAGAGAAGACTTTTCTGGGAGTTCCAAAGTCTAATTCCCTTTACCATTTTACCATGTCAATCTCCAGTGCTGAATCACTCCTTTTGTTTTCTCTGCAATGGCTATAAAATTGAACACTATTAAAGAAAATAAAACAAATGAATTATATTGACATATAACTCTAAGTATCAGTTTTAAGTATAAGTTCTGTAAATAGTGAGTATTATTCCAAGTATAAACCTACAATCAGAATCCTTGTTTTATGTACTCCATGGTACAATGTATGCCATCATTTTTGTTAAAATAATCCCACCTCTGTTAAATGTTTCATGTTTGTCTTCTCTAATAAGATGTCAGCTTCTTGAGTAAAATAATAATATTCCGTAGGACCATAAATATTATCCCATCTTATAAGGGATATTCCATGTTTTAGTTAAACTATCTTCTAAAGTGTTGTATAGCTTTTATTGCTATAAAGAAAACTAACTTTGATAAGCTTTTGGAGGATATGCCATACTTGGTTTGCTCAGGGGCTCTAGGCTACCCTCACCCACCATAGATGATCACTACTGCAAACAGCAGGATCCTGTGGGTCCTGCATCCTTAGCCCGTGAAGCACGTCCTTGGCATCCTTATTTGGAACTTATAAATCAATTTCACAATATAAAATTATCTGATAGGGTAAAACATTAATCAGTACTATATTTTATATATTTTAAGGATTAAATTAGGCATCTATGGCTTAACTGAGATGTACTAATCCCCAATCCCCACTATCTATTTTGAGAAATGGATTCAGAGTTCCAAAGATCAACTTACAAATGATTTTTTTTTTTTGGCAGAAAAACTGTTTGTCAATTGAGCTATATCCATAGTTGCCTAAAATATTTTTTTTCACACTTTGTGTATGGCAGCCTCATTAAACCCAAGCATACTATTGCTGTTTCAAAGAAACTAACTCTCAGTGATTTTTGGCAAGGCTTTGCAATGTTCTAAGCCAGCTTGCAGAGCCTCAAACAAGTATATATATCTGTGCTTAGGCAGCTTTAACTTAGATCCTTAAACTTGTTTCAGACTATTTCTTCTCCTCTCTGTCAGAGTACATTTAGTCAAAACCAAATCTCTGGCCTACTCTGAGCAAATTCTTCTAGGCTCTCCTTTGTCACTCTCTCGGGGATATCCAGGTGCTTTAATGGCTGCTTAACCAGAAAGAATTTTAGGAAATGTGTTCTCAGTATTACCAGTTTTTTTTTTTTCCTGCCACTGTCTTTCCTTTACCTCCTGTGTTTGTGAGCCTGCTTAATAATACCTACTTTCCAAAAACAAACATGCAATCTATTTTACAGGTAGTTTTATGGAGCTGGGAACTAAAGGATGATATGCTAATGTGGCTTTCTTTTGGGAAACATAAAGCAGTTTTTTTTTTTTTTTTCCAGCTGTAGCACACAGAACTGGATAACACTGGTAGGTTCAAGCATGACTTTTGTAAATAAAAATGATACCTATGGCTGAAATAAATGTTGCAAATTAAAAATCAAAGTAATGATGTGTTGATTCTTTATATACTTTTGATTACACAATAGTATATAACATTTCTGATAAAATTGTGCATGTAAAAAGCTAATTGTTTGTTTAAGGAAGAAAATATGAAGTCTGAATCAGGAGCAGTCAGACTAAAACCTATATACTGTGTAATGTCCAATTTATTTTATTCCTTTTTCTTTAAAGAGTTTATTCATTTGAGAGAGAGTGGGGGAAGGGGCATCAGGAGAGTAAGAATCCCAAGCCTACTGTGCTGAGCTTACAGCCTGATGCCAGGCTTGATCGCAGGACCCAGAGATCATGACCTGAGCTGAAATCAAGAGTTGGATTCTCATCTGACTAAGCCATTCAGGCACCCTATTTCAGTCTTTATATCCATCAGATTCATTTTCTATTTTCTGAACAAATATCTGATGTAAGAATGACAGAAATTCTGTTTGATATAATTATATAAATTCTGTTTGATATAATTATATAAATTCCTTATTGATATATTATTAGAGATACTTCTTTTTTAAAAGATAAGTATATCTGTCTAGTATATCTGTTAGTTTAATCCCCTTGGAACGAATGTTCTGAATAATCACTTTTCTCTGATTTCCAAAAAGGAAAGAAGAAAATGGCTGTATAGGCTGAATATGTAACTCCCACAATTTCTCCCTTCAGAACTGCATTAACATCACCAATATAGACGCCAATATAGACACAATATAGTATTTCATTTTAATTTGTATCAAACTAGCTATAGACTCAATTATTCCAACCACTAAAAAAAAAAAAAGATAACTGGGTAATTACAATGGTAATCTTATTACAATATATAAATCTATACAAGTAATATGTTGTATACCTTAAAACTACACAATGTTCTTTGTCAAATACATCTCAATAAAACGGTGTTTTTAAAAACAACAAACAGAACACCTAGAGGCAGTGTGATGCAATGAAAAGATCCTTAATTGGGTAATACTCTGGCTTTGTCTTTAATCAGTTGTACGACTCTAGCCAAATCACTTAAGCTTAATTGTACTTTTCTTATCTACCACATAACTTTAGTGATATGTTATAGAATGATTTAGAGGCATCACTGAAACAGCCAGAATGAATTATGTTAGATTAAGATGTAAATACATACTAGCATCCCATTTCTTTTGAATTTTTTTACTTATTTATTGGTGTGCCATGTTTGTTGTTTTGCTAATATTAAATTATAAGCCAAATTCTTATCCCATTTTTGTATGTTCATCACACACACACACACACACACACACAACACACACACACACACACACACAAGTGGCTATAGGGATTCCTCCTCTTTGTTATGACCCCTGCCCAAGTATTCATCTTCTATTCGTTGTTCTTTCTTTCTTACCCTTAGAAAACAGCAATTACTTAGTTTTAAATTAATAATTAATCAAATAAAAATATTTTATTTTTAGCATCCATACATTTAAAATATTACCAGGGATGTCTAGCCGGAATCATCAATGCAGAGGGGTTGTCATGAATGCAGAGGAGGAGCCATGGGAGCTCATAGGCATGTCTACCAGCTGAGGTGTCAATATTCATTCTGTGAGTAAAAATAAACATGAATAAATACAGATAGCTTCAGATTTTGTGAAAACTGTTATTTATAAAATTTTAATTGTTGCTTTTTAAAAAATACAAAAGTATAAGTACAAAATTGCATATTAAAATATTCATTTAGAATTAGGAAAAATAACTACAAAATAGACCTTAAGAAAACAATAATTTACCACAAACTTGAAAATATCTAGACAAATAGCATAATTTTTATAATAATTAACTTCTTGATATACCACTCAGACATGTTTCTCTCTAAAGATTTGAATGTATAATCTTTGATCACTTCTTTATATATTCTTGTCAGGAGAGAACTTCTGGTTTGACCATGCTTTAAAGAGAGCCAAATCTTCTGCTTGCGATTTTTCACATTGATTACTGAAAGAATTTTCCAAAGACTAGCTTCTGGCTTTGCATATTTTAAGATGTCTTTTCTCATACATATTTAGGATTGGGTGTCACAGAATTCTTATATATTTAGATATTTGAAGGGTTTCTGGTCCTTACTTCTTGTCCTGACATCTACTGTGTTGGCACACTGGGTGATAGGATATTCATGGAATTACTTACAATTGTTACTTTAAAAAAAGCAGCTATGGACCATTTTACATATATCCTGTGAAAGCTAAAACTCAACATCCAAGGGGTTTCTAGATCCTAAAAATGCCAGAGGCCATGCCAATGCCACACAAAAGAAAGAGAACTGTGAATGAGAATAATTTAGAGTGTTAAAAGAGTGGGTTGAACCTTTGGCAATAAAATATCTTACTTCCCCAAATTGTACAAAAATACACAAAAATGTGAATACTTGCCAGTGCTTCCAACAGCATAAGTGAAAGTTCCTAAAGCTTAAGTGCTATTACCTTCACATTATATATTTTTTAAAATTAAATACAAAATATAATATGCTTAGTGTTGCCTGGGAATGGGAAAAACAAAGACTTTGATAATAAAAATTTTTAATGGCAGAAATTTGCATGCATAATTTTGACAACATTGAGGTAATTGGTGTGCTTAATAATTACAACATCTGTGGGAACTTAAGGATAGAAATTTAACTATAGTATAGAAGGATTAAATAGAATTTGGTAAGAGTGAACAGTAAGATGCAGAGAGTGAGACAGGCCTCTGGAGGCCCCATTTTGCTTTGACTTGATGTTTTGAGTAGGACTGATTTGAGCTTATATAACTCCAAGTGAAAGGAAAATAAGAGCTACATAGAATTTGAAAAATAAATATTAATTGATAGCCCAAGGTTACTTAGAATGTGGAAAAATGAAGGGATGAAGTATGAAATGATCAGTTCAACTTTAAAAGAAGAAACGATTCTATTACAATAGAAAAGAATGAAAACAGTATGAAGCTGATGTAAAAAGGATTATTCATTATACTTATCTGTATTTATGATTTTTTACTAGAGGATAATTTTAACTTTATGATCACAAAGGATCCAGACTTCTGAAATGCAAATACAAAGGCACTGAACAGGATATGCCTCATTACCTAATCAAGAATTGTAAAACTATTTAAGAAATATATAAGCCCTTCAATTATACCCAGATGCACACATGACAGTTTAAAAAAAGATTTTTTTAAAAAGATTTTGTAATAAGGACATTTTAAAATTAAATCTTAAAACATTTTAGAAAATGGCGGGTTCACATGTAATCATGGAAAACAATAGAGAGATGTCCCATGTGCCCTCTACCCAGTTTCCCCAATGGTAACATCTTGATAATCCATAGTACAGTATCATGACCAGGATACTGACAGTCTAAATATAGTTTCATAAAAACAAGAATCCCTCATGTTGCTCTTCATAGCCAAACTCACATTTTCCTTCTCATTTTTCTTCCTTCCTGGCAACTCCAGTCTCTAACCTCTGGAAATGACTGTATATTCTCCATTACGATACTTTTTTTAAAAAATATTTTACTTATTTATTCATGAGAGACACAGAGAGAGAGAGGCAGAGACATAGGCAGAGGGAGAAGTAGGCTCCTGGCAGGAAGCCCGATGGAGACTAGATCTTAGGACCCCCGGTCTTAGGACCTGGGCCAAAAGCAGACAGTCAACTACTGAGTCACCCAGGTGTCCCTTCATTACAATAAATTTGTCATATCAATAATGTTACATTAATGGATTCATTTGCTATGGTATTAGCTATTTGTTTCAGCATAATTCCTTGGAGATTCATTCATGTTGTGTGTACCAAAAGTTTGTTCCTTGTATTATAGAGTATTAGTCCAGTGTGTATATACACAAGTTTGTTTAACCATTCCCTCATTGAAACACACTTGGATATTTTTGCTTTGGGGTTACTCAAAATGATGCTACTATAAATGTTTATATACAGATTTTTGATTGAACATATGTATCCATATACTCTGGGATAAATGTCCAAGTGTACAGTTATTGAGTCGTGTGTGTAGACATAGACATGTTTACTTTATAACTTGCCAACTTGTTCTTCATAGTTGCTATACCATTTTATATTCCACCAACAATATATGAGCAAGTAAGCTGCTCTGCATTCTTGCCAGCATTTGGTGTTGTCACTATTTTTTTTTTATTTTAACTCTACTTATAGATATGTAGTGATATTTCATTATGTTCCAACTTACATTTCCCTAATGGATGATACTGAACATGTTTTTGTATGATTACTTATATTTTTCATACGTTTTGAAATTTTATCATTAAACTGTTTTTTATTATTGAATTTTGAGATACTTTTATATAATCTAGATATGACTCTTTTGGTCTTTTGTCAGGTAAGTTGTTTTCAAGTAATTTCTCCATGCCTATAGCTTGCTTTTTTTTTTCTTTAAGGTTTTACTTAAATTCTATCTAGTTAACATACAGTACAATGTTGTTTCAGGAGAATTCAGTGGTTCATCACTTACATATAATATCCAGGCCTTAAAAAAAAATACCCAGGGTTCATCACATCAAGTGCCTTCCTTAATACCCATCACTCATCTAGCCCTTCCTTCCACCCATGTACCTCTATCACATCTCAGTTTGTTCTCTATCTTTATGAGTCTCTTCTGGTTTGTTTCCTCCCCACCTCTCTCTCTGTGTTTTTTTTTTTTTTTTAATCCCCTCCTATATGTTCATCTGTCTTGTTTCTTAAATTCCACATATGAGTGAGATCATATGGTTTTTGTCTTTCTCTGATTTATTTCCCTTAGCATAATAAATTTTAACTTCTTCCACACTGTTGCAAATGGCAAGAGTTCATTCTTTTTGATGGCTGAGTAGTCTTCCTTTGTGCATTTATACCACCTACTCTGTAGTTAGTGGACATTTGGGCTCTTCTCAATAATTTGGCTATTGTTAATAATGCTGCTATGAACATCAAGGTATGTATATCCCTTTGAACCAGTATTTTTGTATACTTTGGGTAAATACCTAGTAGTGTAATTGCTGAATTGTAAGGTATTTCTATTTTTAACTTTTTGAGAAGCCTCCATACTGTGTTCCAGAGTGGCTGCACCAGTTTGCATTTCCACCACCAGTGTAAGAGGGTTCCCCTTTCTCTACATCCTCGCCAACACCTGTTGTTTCCTATGCTGTTAATTTTAGCCATTCTGATAGGTGTGAGATGGTATTACATCATGGTTTTGATTTGTATTTCCCTGATGATGAGTGACGTTGAGCATCTTTTCATGTATTTCTTAGCCATCTGGATGTCTTCTTTGGAAAAGTGCCTATTTATGTCTTCTGCTCATTTATAACTGGATTGTTTATTTTTTAGGTGTTGAGTTTGAGAAGTTCTTTATAGATTTTTGGATACTAACCCTTTATCAGATATTTCATTTGCAAATACTTTCTTCCATCCTATAGGTTGCCTTTCAGTTTTGTTGACTGTTTCCTTTGTTGTGCAGAAGAATTTATATTGATGAAGTCCCAACAGTTCATTTTTGCTTTTGTTTCCTTTGTCTCTGGAGATGTGCCTAATAGGAAGTTGCTCCAGCAGAGGTCAAAGAGGTTGCTGCCTGTGTTCTCCTCTAAGATTTTGATGGTTTTCTGTCTCACATTTATGTCTTTCATTCATTTTGAATATATTTTTGTGGATGATGTAAGAAAGTGGTCCAGGTTCATTCTTCAACATGTTGATGTCCAGTTTTCCCAATGCCACTCTTTATTTTCATTCTCTTAACAGAGTCTTTTGCACGGAAAAGTTTTGAACTTTCCTGAGATACATCATATTTTTCCTTAAATGGATAGTATTTGTAATGTCAGGTCTAAGAATCTGCCCTAGATAGCAATTTGTTTTCTGTTTTTTCCCCCTAAAACTTTTATAGTTTTGCAATTTGCATTTAAGTAAATTGCATTGATTTATTTTGAGTTAATTTTTGTGTATTGTACAAGGTGTAAGTCAAAGTATATTTATTTATTCCTATACATATCCAAATTCTCCAGCATAATTTGTTGAAAAGCAGTCCTTCTTCTACTCAAGTGCTTTTGTAACTTTATAGAGATATATTTCTGGGTTCTTTGTTCTGTTGCACCGGTCTATTTGTTTATCCCTCCATCAACACCACACCATCTTGAGAACTGTAGATATATATTAAGTCTTAATTTTAGGTAAAATGATTCCTTCTACTGAATTCACTTTTTAATGCTATTTTAGCTATTATAGTGTATATTTCCACATAATTTTATGGTAATTTTCCATAGCCTACAAAAACCTTACTGGGATTTTGACAGGAATTACATTAAAACTTAGATTAAAAAAAAATAGATCAGTTTGGGGAGAATTGATATGTTTACTGTGTTAAGTCTCCAAGATATGGAGATTGTCTTTCCATTTACTTAGGTCACTCTTGATTTTCTTAATTTTAAAAAATTTTCAGCATACATGTGCCATATATTTTTTGTGTGTTTTAAAATTTTTTACACCTTAATATTTTATTTTATTTGGAATGCTTTTTTTTTAGAAAAAAATATTTTATTTTATAACCATTTATTAAGTTTTTTAATTAATATTTTTTTCTGGAAAATTAGTGAAAAATAAAAATCCTCTTAATCCTATTACTGGAGAAAACCAGTTATGTTTTGCTAAATATTATTAGGAAATTTTCCTTCTATATATATGTATGTGCATGGCAAAAATGAAAATATGTTGTTTTTTAACCTGTTATTTTTGTTGGTTTTACTCATTATATGAAGTTCTACCTTCTGATACAGCCATTTATCTAAAGGTTTTTACAGTTATGGGCTTCTAGAGTCCTGGAGACTTAAAATCCCCTTTATTTTAGTAAAAATAAACAAGCAAAAATATCACTTATAACTAGCAATGATTGTGATTCTAGGTATCTTAAGTTGACTGGGAAAATAAACTGTGTTCATAAGTATTAATAGCAGACAATAACACTAGAAGATTCATAAATATATCTATGTACCAGGCACTTTTACAAGGGCTTTAGGTACATGAGTTTATTTAACTCTTATAACAATTTTGTAAGGCAAGAACTATTCTTAGAGTGTATGGATAAAATATAGGAGGCACAGAGAGATTAAGTAATTTGCCCTAGTATACACAGCAATAAATGGCAAAGCTAATTTTTGAACACAGGCCAACTTTTTTAGAGTCTGCACTCTTTGCAATACCATATTGACTTTTTTATGGTAATTTAATATTTACATTTTTTTCGATGTGGCAGGATAAAACTTTACTACAGAAAGCACCATAAAATACTGGAATAGTTTCTATGAAATTCTCAAAATATTGGGAATCATTTAGAATCATTTAAATGAATTCTTGACCACATGCAGGAAGAGAAAATAAATGACCCTTTGAAATTCTACAAACTATACTTTTTCATACCCTATATTATCTGGCTCCAATTAACAAAGCAAGTTTATCTTTGTTACTAATCAAGATAATTGAATACAAAGGATTAACAATTAGATTACAAATATATCAACATTAATTTTTATGGGCTAATAATATTTGCCCCAAAGCACTATGACAAGTTCAAGTAATTGCTTATTTATGAAATATATGCCATTATTTATGAACAAATAATTGATATTCACTTTTGGCTATGTAAAATATTTTTGTTTCATGACCCTTAAATCTTATACCTCAGAAACAAGTCAGATTGTTTCCAACTCAGGAGACTGAGCTGCTAATGATTGACTTCGTCTATTAAAAACATTACCCTGCTTTTGTTCTCAGAGAACATCACACTTCTTGTAATTCAGCACAAATTTTAAGAAAAACTATCTTTACTATAAAGAGGATCAAAAGCAATATGTATCTGAAATCTTCCTGGTCACACAGAGATGAGAGGAAATTCTTTTTTTTTTTTTCGTTTTATATTGACATATAAATTATCAATCAATAAAATATTTCACTTCTTTTTTGCTGTTTCATCTGCCTGGTCTGAAAGCTAATAATAGTTTTTGACAGGTACAAAAAAAAAACACACCTGAAAATGAAAATAAAATTCAATTTTATCCTCTAAGTCCTTCTATCTCGTCTTAAGTACTAATTTTAGGTACTTGGTCAGTAATACCACTTCAAATAAGTTACTAAGACACAGTTTAAGAGCAATGGTTAAAACATCTCCTTTGCAATCATTCTAGTTTTATGTCCCTTCAGTAGAAGTATGAAGTTTCTAGAGTACTTTAGCAAACTCAACAGGAAATAGAAAAATGAGACCATGATTTTATCTACCATGATTTGGACTTTCTTAAGAGGCAAAAGGCCAGGAAAATATTAGAAAACTAAGACCTGAACCAAGCTGATTTCACTTTTTTTACTTGGATTTCTATTATTATATTAGATATACATATACATATACATATACATATACATATACTATACTATACTATACTATACTATACTATACTATTATATTATATTATATTAATTATTATATTATATATAATTGAAGTTCTATTTACCAAAAAAAAAAAAAAAGGATAACACCCAGTGCTCATCCCATCAACTGTCCTCCTCAGTGCTCGCCTCCCCTTTCACTTCCCCTTGTTTGTTTCCCAGAGTTAGGAGTCTCTCATGTTTTGTCACCCTCTCTAATTTTTCCCACTCATTTTCCCTCCTTCCCCCTATAATCCTTTTCACTATTTCTTATATTTGAGTGAAACCATATAATGATAGTCTTCTCTGATTAACTTACTTCATTCAGCATAAATTTCTAAATTTGAGATCTACTTGTGCTAATTGATACATGTGAACTGAATATAAAATGAATATAAGATGGAACTCTGTTCAGAATTAAACATTTATGTAAGTTTTTTCAAATTGTGATATTGTTGTGTTTTAAATTTTGAGATCAGTATGTTTGTTGATAACAAATTGAAATGTAATTATTGTTAGTTGATTTTTTTTCTGTGAACTTATTAAACTCAGTTATTAATTCTAGGAGCTTTTTTATTGCTTGCTTCATTGTTAGCAGATCTCTTGAGTTTTTCTATGCATATAATCATGCAATCTGCACACAGTGGTAGTTTTATTTCGTCTTTTAGAATCTGTGTGTATTATATTTCTTTTTCTTGCTAATTGCAATTGCTAGCTTATTTAGACTATGTTAAATGAAAGTCTTAAGAGCAGACATTGCTTTGTTCTTGATCTTAGAGTAAAAGCTTTCAGTATTTTCCTCTGACATTCAAGTTACATTATATGCTGTGGGTTTTTTGTTTGTTTTATATACTCTTTATCAAGTTTAGGTCATTTCCTACTACCCCTAATTGCTGAGGTTTTTCTTCTTTTTGTTGTTGATGTTTAACATCATGAATGAGTTTTGGACTTTGTTGAATGCCTTTTCTTTGCCAATTAAGATGGTCATAGTCCTCTTTAACAAATTGATATGGCCAATTACATTGATAGATTTTCAAATATTGAATCAAACCTGCAAACCTGGGATAAATCACACTTGATCATGATGTATAATTCTTTGTATACAATGTTTTCAGTTCTATTTGTTAATATTTCAGAATATTTTTTGTATTTTAATAAATTAAGAGATGTTAACCTGCAGTTTTCTTTTTTTTTATTACAGATAATATGGCCTTGTAATATGACTTCAGAGTATTCCTTCCTATTGAATTTTCTTGGAAGAAATTGTGTAAAGTTAGTTTTAATTCTTTAAATGTTTGGCTGACATCTACAGTGGAGCAATTGGCATAAATATTTTATTTACAAGTTCAATTTAATATATCTAGTACAACTCTGAGTATTGTTCTCATCTTGGATTTTGTTATTTTGTAATTTTTGAGGACTTGTTTCAGATCTTCTACATGTGTGGGATTTATGAATATAAACTTAATAATATTGCCTCATTTTCATGTAATGGCTAAAGAATCTGTATTGATATCCTATTTCACACCTGATATTGGTGATTTGTAACTTCTCTCTTTTTATTTCTGTTAATCTTGTTTGTGCTTTTTTCTCAATTTTATTATTTTTTATTTTTATTTATTTTTTTAAAGATTTATTTACTTGCTTGAGAGAGAGAGAGAGAGAGAGAGAGGGAGGGAGAGAAGTATGGGGCACAGGGAGAGAGAGAATTTCAGGCAGACTTCCAACTGAGTGCAGAGTCCAATGAGGGGTTCAATCTCAGGACCCAGAGATCATGACCTGAGCCGAAACCAAGAGTAAGACACTTAACCAACTGAATCACCCCAGTGCCTCACTGATTATTTTTAAAGAATGTGATTTTTATTTAATTTCTCTATTGCTTTTATGTATTCAATGTTATTAATTTCTGCTCTAAACTTTATTATTTTTTTTTCTTCTGCTTTCATTTGGGTATATTTTGCTCTTAGTTATCCAGTTTCCAGAAGTAGAAACTTAGATGAAACTTTTCTAATGTAAGCATTTAATGCTGCAAATTTCCTTGTTAGCACTGATTTAGTTGCATTCCATATATTTTAATTAAAAAATAGATATTTTAACTGTTCTTTACGATAACCTTGCTACTGACAAATTATTTTCATTTTCTTTCATCTCAGAGTGTCTTTATTTTCCCCTCCTACCCAAAAGATAGTTTCCTCATATATGGAATTCATGTGTGACAATTTTTTTTTTTCTTTCAGCACAATTCTTTTCTATTTCCTTCTCCCTCTATGGTTTCAGATGGAAAATATACTGAGATTCTCATGGCAAATTGGGAGTCAACTTCCCATAGCCACTTATCACTGAGCCTTCCCATAAGTTCCTTTTGCCTCTTCTGCCAGACTTACCTTCTAGGGGAGAAAATGAGCCTACCTATGCTGCCTACTACTACTAGACTACTTTTTCCATATCAGGAAAAGCTAGGCCCAGTTAACCTTCTTTCATTGGGTGGAGGCCACAACACTGTCCCCCTGTGTTGTTCCTCTAATCCTGGAGTCTCAAGCCAGTACAACTTTTTCTTCTATCTTTTGGAATTCTCCTGTGGACATCTCTTGAGTTGTTTTCAAGTTTTGTAATTGTACTTGGTGGAAAAAGAATAGGAAGAGAAAAGTCTATGCCATTTGTATAGAACCAAAGGTTGATAACACATTTTGATCTGAAATTATTTGCCACTGTGACAGTTATCAACTTGATTTATTATATTTGATTTCTACTTTTATTTCTAATCCTTCCAGAATATATAATATATAAAGGTAGGGGATTTATTTTTGTTCACTTAGTCTGTTCCTATTTTTTTTAATGATACTAGGCATATAGGAAGCATATATTTGCTGTGAATAAAATATAAATTTAACATTTCACAAAATTAATAAAAATAAAATGTTCTAAGTGTATGAAATTGCAGCATAAGTGCAAAGTGACTTTGTTTCTACATTATTCAATGAAAATATTGTTTAGGTACAGTTCTTATTATATAGCCCAATACATGAAAAATATCTAATAATAAGATTATTACTTTATTCACTTTTCCATTTAAACAAGTAGAAACTGCATCTAGAGAATGATACTGACCTCAGATAAATGGACATCCTGAGGAATGTTTTAAGCTAAAATTTTTGGTTATTAGCCCACTAGCTTAAGCCATTATGCAAATTTCATATTTCTGGTTATATTTATCTTATTGTTATTTTGATATTCTAGGAATATTTCAGTATTGAAAGATAGTTATGGATGGAACCTGAAGAAACTGTAAGGCTTATTGCTCTTTTTTCATGCATCCTGGCTTCTATACTATTCCAGGAAGATGGGATTCCTGATATAATCAATCTTGTCATTATTATTCACCAAATGTGTCAGCCAAAGCTCATTCTGGTATAATTAACATACACAAACACACATATATGAAGAAGGAAATGAAAACACACTTTATTTAAAAATACTTTAGAGGGAAAAAAAATAAATAAAAATACTTTAGAAAATGTGTGTTAATAGGAGAGCACATATGTATCAATTATTAGCAGTTTGTTCACAATAGCCAAAATATGGCCACTATGAGGTTTAGTCTCTTTGCTCAGAGATTTTCTGCTGATGCTATTTTAATTTATAGATTTATGGAAATGATTGGGAACTTTGAAATGACTTAGTCCCAACTTATCATTTACAGATAATAAAGGTAGAAAGGATAAGTTACCTACCCATGGCTACTTAGCTTGTTAGTGGCAGATCTAGAAGTTTATACTCTTCATGACTCCCATTATACAATAAAGAGAAGCATATTATCTATGAGATCTTACTATCTGTATTTTCTAGACAATGTTTTCAAAAGGAATTGCTGAGTATCAAAGCCATATACTTTAAATATATATATATATATATATATATATATATATATATATATATATATATATATATAAAACTTCCCTAACTTGGAGGGAAATATATAGAGCCTACTGTGAGTAGGAAATTAAGTAAATATAGGTTAACTACTTGGCTTAGAAAGTAGCTACACTTGACCTACTAAACAAATATTTATTGAGGGATAACTATGTGTGAGGCACTGTGCTATTACTTTGAATATAAAGATAAATAAAGATAATTCTGGGCTAAGAATACCTGATGTCATAAAGATGTTTTATCCCACAACTGTGGCTCTGTCAATAATGAGCTGTATGACTTTTGGTAAATATTTTAATGACTGTGCCAATTTTCTCTTCTCTGAATGGGGATATCATAAGATTGGTATGAATGGAAAATGTAACAAAGATAATACAGTGTCTAGAAAAAGTAACCATTCCAAATATATTAATCATTATCTTTCAGATTCCATTTATCTGTCTTCAAATTTTTAATGTCATTTTTCCTCAGTCATTTCTATTTAAGAGAAACTACACAAAATCCATGCCATAGTTACTGAATAATTGCAAATGGGATTTGAAACTAGAACACAGCTACTAAATTTGTAAGGTCTCTTAAAAATAAATATTATCATGTCAATATTTGTATTTTCAACATTAAAAAAATGCAACAATGTTAACTTAAAACCTTTGTTGTAATAAGGAAAAAGCATTTCAAACTACATGTTCCATAAAAACATCTAAACTGGAAATCTTCCTTTTTTAAGAAAACAATTTTTCAGTTACAACTATCCTGTATTTCTTTGTTTAAACCAACTTGTAACCTAGAAAAATAATGTCTTTGAAAATCAGAATTATATAAGGCAAAACAATTTTTGAAATCACATATGTGCACAAATATATGATAATATATTTGATTTCTGAAGAATGATATTGCATTAAATACAGAAACAGCCACATGGAACAAATAGAAAAAATGGTGAGTATTTGGAAGAAAAAAGATAAAGTGAGAATAATAAGGATGAAAGGAAGAGAAAAGAAATAACAAAAGATTCATTGAGAATATAATTTTAGCATTTCAATCAAGAGAAATAGGTGCTAAGCAATTAATATGTTCGCCTTAAACTACTCTCCCTTAATTTTTATATTTTTTCGTGTAAGAAATGGATGGAATATAAATGTAGGAGACAAAAATGGGGATTGAATAATAACATATAATATACATATTCAACTGTCATCATTCCTAAAAAGAACATTTAGAGAATACAAAAACAATTTGGATAGCACTGACATTAAATTTACACATTATATGTTATACATATACACATCGCTTTATGGGTATGAATATACATAAATTATTAATAGTGTAGGACCTTGTAAGTATACAATAAATGTTCTTGCAGTAAGTATTCAGCATAGATGGTTCCATGATAAGGCAGAACATCAAATAAGTGGATCATTTTTTTTTTTATTTATTTTTTTGGTGGACCATTATTTAAGAGAATTTTTTAAATGGTTAGATACTTAAAAGTTGCATGACAATGTCCAATCCTACAAAAGTTAGCATTTCAGAATAGAAGCATTTTGTATGCTTTATTTAATCCCTAAGAACTAGGGTACCTGGGGGGCTCAGCGGTTGAGCATCTGCCTTTGGCTCAAGTCCTGAAACCAGGGGTCCTGGGTGGAGTCCCCATCAGGCACCCCACTGGAGCCTGCCTCTCCCTCTGCCTGTATCTCTGTCTCTCTCTCTGTGTCTCTCGTGATTAAACAAATAGAATCTTAAAAAAAAATAAAATAATACCTAAGTACTGGCCTAATACTTTTCTATAACAATGAGAATTTAAACTATTGGTTGGGTTTTTTTTTTTAATTATTATTATTTGACATCATAAACATTTTCTGTCTGAAGCAAAGAATGTATTACTTGTTGAAGGAATAGTTTCAGTGAAATAAATCTGAGGTCCTAAAGCCAGTGAAGCTAAAACACTTACAAATGTGAGACCACAGATAGGGGGAACCAACCATCCATCTTGCCACCCCACAAAGAAGGAAATGCCCTGTCTCACATATCCAATAACCATAACAAGTTCTAAGGGATTGGACTGGTCCCAGAGCAGAGGGAGAGATTTTGAGCTCCAACAGATACAGTGTCAAAACATGAGAGAGATAAAATGTAGACAAAATATGTTTCTTTTAATGTGGGTTTCTAAGTCTATTAAGTGATTGCTTGAATTTTTTTTTATTTTTGTTAAGATAGGTGTTATTTTTCTTAAATTTTAATTTAAATTCCAGTTATGTGGAATTATATGTATGACACATATAGTGTCATATTAGTTTCAAATGTACAATATAGTGATTCAACACTTCCAGACAACATGTGGTGCTTATCACAACTGCACTCCTTAATGCCTGTTACCTATTTGATCTATCACCCTAAACCACCTACTCTCTGGTAACCACCAGTTTGTTTTCTGTAGTTAAAAGTCTGTTTTTCGGTTTGCCTCTCTCTCTTTTTCTTTTTTCCTCTTTGGTTGTTTTGTTTCTGAAATTATCAAATTGTTAATTTGATCATTGCACTGAAGAAAACACTTCCCAGTTTAAAAATGAAAGAAAAAAAGGGGGCAGCCCTGGTGGCGCAGCGGTTTAGCGCCGCCTGCCGCCTAGGGCATGATCCTGGAGACCCTGGGTCGATTCCCACATCAGGCTCTCCGCGTGGAGCCTGCTTCTCCCTCTGCCTGTCTCTGCCTCTCTCTCTCTCACTCTGTGTCTCTCTCATGAATAAATAAATAAAATCTTTAAAAAAAAAAAAGAAAAATAAAAAAGGGAAAGAAACAAAGAAAAATCTTTTTTTTTTAACTTGATGAACTAAATAAAATGATGAGTTGAGAAAACAGCTTCAAATCTCAAAATCCCCTATTCTCTGATCAGTTTGATCTTGTTCTTGGTCCCCCTTCTTTATGTCTTCTGACAGAAATAAAACAAAACAACTAAACAAAAAAAAATCACTGGAAAATATTTGTGTCAGGAAATAGTTTTTCATAAAAACAGTTTTTCATAGAAATAATATTTCACAAGGATTAATTTAATATTTTGGCTATTAGAATCTATTAATAATTAAAAATATAAATAGAGAAGGGACTTTGATATAAAGTTGATTTTTTAAATCTACATAGAATAAGTCAAATGAAGAGATAATCCACAATTTATTATTTCTTTTCCTATCCATTCACCGATTATTTCAGAGTTCTTAATGTGGTTTTGCCAGTGAGGTGATACAAATTTTAGTTTCAGTTCTGATATGTAGGGAGCTTGAAAACAATCACTTCCTTATTAAAATTAACTCAAAATGGATTAAAGATTTGAATGTAAGACTAAACAAAGAGTGTAAGCTCCTTGTCGTTGATCTTGGCAATGACTTTTTGGATTTGACATCAAAAGCAAAGACAAAAAAAAAATTAAACTATTGAGACTACATCAAATTAAAAAAGCTACTGAACAGTAAAGGAAACAATCAACAAAATGAAAAGACAATATATTGAATGGGTGTAAATATTTGTAAATCATATATCTGACAAGGAATTAATATCTAAAATATAGAAATAACTCATAGAACTCAATAGCAAAAGAACAAAAAACAAAAACAGTTTAAAAATAGGCAGATGGATGTAAATAGACATTTTCCCAAAGAAGACATACAGATGACCAACAGACGGATGAAAAAATGTGCAGCATCATTCAACATCAGGGAAATGCAAATCAAAACCACAATAAGAAATCACCTCACTCTGTCAGAATGGCTTTTATCAGGAAGATAAAAGGCAACAAGTGTTGGTAAGGATATGGAGAAAAGGGAACACTTGTGCATTGTTGGTGGGAATATAAATCATAGCAGCCACTGTGGAAGACAGTATAGAGGTTCCTCAAAAAATTAAAAATAGAAATACCATGTAATCCAGTAATTCCACTACTGGGTATTTACCCCCCAAAAATGAAAATACCAATTTGAAAATATATAAGTACCTTTATGTTTATTGCAGCATTATTTACAGTAGGCAAGATGTGGAAATAATCCATGTCTATCCATGGATAAATGAATAAAGAATATATGGTATACATATCTATATCTCTATATATGCACATGAACACACAAACACACAAAATGGAATATTATTCAACCATTAAAATGAGATCTTATCATTTGCAACAACATGGATGGATCTAGAGTATATTATGCTAATGAAATAATCAGAGAAAGACAAATACCATATATTTTCACTCATATGTGGATTTAAGAAACAGAACAGATAAACATAGAGGAAAAAAGAAAAAAGAAGGGTGAACCAGAGAACAGAGTTTAACTATAGAGAATGAACTGAGGGTTTCTGATTGGAGGTGAGTGGGGGATGGGCTAAATGGGTGACGAGTATTAAGGAAGACACTTGTGATGAGCACTGAGTGTTGTTTTTAAAAGATGAATCACTAAAATCTACACCTGAAGCTAATGTTACACTGTATGTTAACTAACTGGAATTTTAAAAAAAATTGAAAAACATTAAAAAACAACCAATTAGAACAATTGAACAGTTAGAACAATTGTTTTTCTAATTGAACAATTAGAAAAAACAGAAACAGACCCATAAATATAGAGAACCACTGGTTGCCAGAGGTGGAGGATGAGCAAAATAGGTGAAAGGGATTAAGAGGTACAAATTTCTATTTATGAAATAGATAAATCACAGAGATGAAAAGTAGAGAATAGTAAATATAGTCAATATTATTATAACATTTGATCATGACAGATGGTGACTATCATTATTATGATAAATACTAATTCATAGAATTACTGAATCATTATGATATATACCTGAAACTAATATAATATTGTATGTTAGCTATATTTTAATAGTAAATAATTTTAAAAATCACTGAAACTAAAATAAATAAATAAATAAATAAATAAATAAAAATCACTGAAACTTTTTGATTTGTATAGAAAAATCTTATCTGCAAATTGAAAAAAAAATTACAAAGTAATGCATTTCTATGTGTCTTTGATTCAATTGTGGCCTGACTCTCGACTACATTTACTATTAAAGCAGCATATCTAAGGAGAAATAGACATTTATTCCAATCTTACTTTTATTCCAATTTTACTTTTATCTTACTTTGACAGTTTCTTACTCCTTCTCTATGGATCCTATCAAGTTATCTACAATTGCTTCTAACCATACCAAACCAAAGCAAAAACAAAAACTACTGATATTGACATATCTAAGAAATGGTTTGTTTGTTTTAAGCAATAGAAATACAATGTGAATAAGTTATTTTCAGGTAGGTTACATTTTAGTGAAAAAAAAAAAGCATATTAAAATATGGTAGAAATTAAATATAGAGATAAATATGAAAAAAATTGAGTAACTTCTCCTCTTGATAGGCAAAAGTTAAATGGTTAGTGACCCCAAGAAGGTAATAATTGTACAAAATAAGTGAAGCTAAGAAATCATGACCTCTTTCGATGTAGAGTAGCGATCTACATGCTGGAGTATACATACTCCTGGAGAAACAGATTTTCCAGCAGGTTCTTAGGAATGGATTTCTTTTAAGAATCTGGTTTTAGATCCTCACCTGAAATAAATACTTTTTCCACCTGAATATGATGTTCTTTCTTTGCTTTACTCTATTTTAGAACTAAAATTCAGAGCTAAAGGGACATGTGTTAGAAGGAAAATAAGAAGTTATTTCTTTGGGGCAGAAAGTTAGTCTTTAGTCAATAGATTGGATAGTGAGAACAGGCTGTACGGTAGGTGACACATGGTAAATATTTTTAATAAATTGAATGACTTAAGCCTGTAGTTGCAAGATTTTGTATAGTGCTGCTGAAGTGAGCACAGTAGTTCCAAGATCTTGGTAAAAATGTGTTTGAAGCTCATGTAATACACAACACGTTAGAAAATTTATGCGTTGAAATTGTTTAAAATTTTAGATACTAACTAGAAATTATATAGGGCAATACACATGTTTTTAATAAAGATATGTTAGCAAAACTATTTGGAGAACATTGACATTGAGGGAACAAACATCAAAGTTAGTAATGCTAGACATAAACTTTATTGATTCTTAAGAAAGACTGCTTAAATAGTTAACTTGGTCTCATCCCTTTGAGGGTAAGATTATATTAGTATTAGAATGTGAAATACTTTATTTAAACGCTCAATTAGACTTTGTCAGTCAAGAGATGAAATAGCCAGTCTTCTAATTTTTGGCAGTTTTCTAAGGTGGCTGTTTCTGATTACTTCAACGAGGACACACTTTCAATGATTCGGCATAAGAAGTCCTATTGACTTTTTATTTATTTATTTATTTTAGGAAGAGAGAAAGGGGGAGGGGCAGAGGGAGAGAGAGAAAAAAAATCTCAGAGTCTCCACTGAGGGCAAAGTCCTGCAAGGTCTCCATCTCACCACCCAGAGATCATAACCTGAGCCAAAATCAAGAGTTGGACACTTAACTGACTGAGCCACCCAGGCTCCCCTAGAAACATAGATTTTTAAGAAACTGTCCCCTAATCACATTTAGATGCTCCTAATGGCACAATTCAGAGTAATTGGTAGCCTCTCCCCTTCCATCTCTGCACTGGATGCAGTTGTGCTTTGCCCAGATCCCCCAGTTCCCTTAGAACTAAAACATTCATCCCCCCCTGAGCTCCCAACCCCATCACTCTGAGCTTACTCAAGGACACTCCCAAGGTCAAGCTCAATGATGGGTTCATGCCTAATTCTGGATAGTTCCAAACTACAATTCAAGTTCCTAAGGTCCCTGTGGTATTGAATGGCTATTGTTGAGAGACCTTGTAACCTAACTTTTGCTCAACCCTGCTTCCATTTTCTCTGTGTAGGACTGACTTCTAGTGCACTCCCAAATGAGCTCTGTACATGCACAGTTCTGCCATAAGATCTGTTTCTAGGGAAGTCTAATTCATGACATCCTGTTTATTTACATCCTACTAATCATTAAAATTTGTCCTTTCATCTCAAATTCAGCTCCAAAATCTGCTAATTCTTTCCCATTCTCAGTACTACAAAGCTACACCAGACCCTTATCTGACTTCTTCCAACTGCTCTGTCTGCTTCCATTTATTTCCTCATTAAACCCATCCTCAAACTGCTATACAATGGTCTTTCAAAACTTCAAGTCTTATCAAGACTCCACCTGTCTTAAAATCTTCCAGCATTATTTTGTCTTTTAGAAAAAAAATCCAAACTCTTTAAGAAGACATATTAGGATCTACAGGATCTAATCCTACAACATATTCTCACTCTATATTTTAGTAATCCTAAAATATTTTTAGTTTCCTTTGTATTTAATGATCTTTTACCCCTTCATTGATTCATATATGTCCTCCCAATTTGGAATTATATTTCATTTTTGTGTACTTCTAATCTAATATACATCCCACAAAGATCTGGCCAATTTTTACCCTATCTAGGAAGACCTCTTTAGGTAGAGTTTGCCTCTCCTCCTAGGACTATTGGGTGTATTTATTATATAACTTATTGCATTATTATATATATTTTTACCCTGTGAACTAAACTTTGAACTTTATGTATATGTTTTTATTTTTCATAATAAAATAATGTTCATAACATAAATAATTTTATTTATCTTTTTTCCATGGTATCTGATTTTATAAATAAGTGAGGGAGGTGGTATTAATTAATATGCTGATGGGGAAAATGGCATAACAATTCCATTTTTATGATTATACAGGATTTTTTGGAGAACATTGTAATGATTCTCTATCAGAGGAAAGAGTATTCTTTCCCTCCAGATTTCAAACGATAAGAATCTAATGCTTAACTACTGTTTTGCATTTAATAGATGAGACTTTGAGAGATAATCAAGAAATATAACGCAGAGTTTTGCCCTGAGGAAGAGTATAATTTGAGGAATAGAACAAAAAGGCTAAATGATTATAAAATATGGTACATTTTAAACTATGTAAAATATATATTCTTAAAGAACTTTAAACACAGTCAGACAAGGCCTTGAAATCTGAAGGAAAAAAGGAAATAACTACATGTATTGATCAACTACAATTTTAAAAAATTCATCTGTAAAACTCCTCTTTGGGTTAGCTATTTCCTTCACTTCAACTCATGAGGGAATTGTGCCCACCAACACTAGCATTAAATAGCTTTAGGAACTCAAATGAAGGACATGTGACTCCTGAGTCAGGAACTTTTTTTCATTGATAATCTATTTAGGTTTTTCTAAAATACACTTCACTTCATTGAGTACCGATTTACTAAATGATACCTCTATTACAATTTAAATTATTTCATCCTCCTTCTAGGAAAACCTCCAACATTTTTTGGGTTCCTGTCTCTACCCTCCTTCTTGCTTTTTGTCCTAAAGTACATGATCAACCGAAAATATCACTAAGGTGTTTTGATGATTAAACAACATATCAATATACCAAAACCAGATATAATGACTAGGGAATTATCCATGAATAATGATAATGATCCAGAATATATTTCTCTGAAAAGTTACTGGACTGCTCTAAAATATAAAGAAAACAAAATTATAAAATTCCATAGTAGAATCTGGCCAACTATTTTCTGCCAACAGCACTAGAATTGATGACATGCCTCAAAACAGACCCTTTGACAACAGTAAATAGCCACATAGCTGTGTGCTAAAAAAAATAAATAAAAATAAAAAAATAATGGAGACTAGGGTTGGAAGATAAAACTAAGCAGATAATCACGATTTTGACATGTTAGAGTACACCAGTGATGGTTATTATGTGGCCAGTTACTGGAAATACATAACTATACAGATGCTATATTCAGGGCACTGTTACTATGGCATCATTATAGGCAGTGATTATATCTAGGAAATGGCTATTCAGTTGGAAAACTGAAATGTGTGTGAGAGAAAGCTTCCTTTGGAAAAGAAAAATTTAAACATGTTTTATAAATACTTAGTGTTTCAAGTTTACTTGTTTAGATCTATGTTATTATATCATGAATAAAATTGAAATTTATCCAGACATTATTACCTTAAGAGAAAACACATAGAATGAATATAAATATCATACAGGGCCATATCATCAATTGCAAAATAAAAGAGAGCATTAAGTCTATTTTTTAAAATGTAGCATTTAAAACATTCCCTAATTTTTAAAGTGTTATTCATAAATATTAGCTATAGCTTTTTCTAATAAATTTTCTTGAATACATCTTAGTTGAGTCTTGACCAATATGCTGAATTTGCAACCATAAATAAGAATAAATCATAAATAAGTGAGCAAGATTAAATATTGTTCAGCATACTGAGGTGAGTTCAGAGCCACCTTACCTATATGCTAGAATATTTTGACCTCTTATATAGGTCATCTTCAGCTTTACTGCAGTGAAAATTAGTATATGCAAAGCCTTTCAGATGGAAATGCAAATTTCTGTGTGTCTAGGTCTCTTCCTGTTAATCCAGCTGGTAAACTTTTATGTCTAAATTGTTTCCTTAATATAAGCTGTTCTGTCTTGCCTGAGGGAGATTTCCAGCTGATAGTGGTTGATACCTATTGCATAAGTAGTGCAAAGAGTTTGAGAAAAGAAGAGGACAACATCTTAATTAGAATTCATGTTTTGTTTGTAAAAATTGCCATTCCTGATTCCAAATTGTTCTTTCTTTTCATTTTAATCCTTTTCTAGATGTCAGGCAGGAGAGCTAGATCTAATATAATCCTTACCCATTGGGAGAAATAATAGCTGAAGTAGATTAATAAGGACATCATAAGAGCATTAATTTGTAAACACGGACTAGATTTATTTTTATATAGGCCTAAATTTTAGCTCAAAATTTAGCTTTTTCTTTGCTTCACAAAAATCATAAAAAAATATGTTTATGTATGTTTCCTTTACATTCATTTTCTTTATTCTACCAATGTATCAATGCCAGTTTCAATCTTAATGTGGAAATTTCAAACATCTTAAAAATTGAAAATTTTAATAAGCATTATAAATAGAATATAGTACTTGGTTTCTGAGAAGATGAAGGCTTTGTGTAAGCACGTTAGTAAAAAGACACACTAGAAATTTGAATTACTGATTCTAATATGAAAACTTTCAATCACAGAATTTACTACAGTTTTCTCTTCTTACATAAAGAAACTTTAGCTAAATTGCAAGGAAGTCTCAAAAAGGGTCACAAAACTTTGAGTTTATATTGGCATTATATAAATGTGAAATTGTAATGACAAAAATACCATTCCTTCAGTCGCTTCTACTTCTGTCTGGACAATGATAAATTTAGTAATTTGCTTTACTGCCATAAAAACTGATTTCTAGCTGGGATCCTCAACAAATGCAACAGTAATCATAGATAGATGGACAGATCAATAGATATACAGATGGATATACTATATGCTACTTATATAATATGTATTATACACATATAAAATACATATGCATACATATGACAGATTAGATTTTTAAAAAATCAAACATTTTACTTTCTTCTTTTCACTATTTGAAAAGTATAAATAGAAAAATGTAATTTAGATGCTTCATGCACCCAGTAAATATTTGTTATTGTTATTATCAAAAGCAATATCATATAGATAATTTGTTGTTGATTAAACTTCCTGTGGCAATAGATTTTGATTGAGAACAACAAAATGGAACCAGCAGATGCAAACCCATTGATTTTTGGCAGCTGGAAGTTGAACAGCTGAAAGACATGACATTTTAAAGCAGGGATGGAAGAGCAAGAATATTTGGCACACAAACATTTGCTTTCTGAGTCACTAATGCATACTATAAACACAATATTAGGGTTGGTAGTGGCACAGTAACTATATATATCTCAGTGTTACCCTTCTGAATTCAAACTCAACTCAATATTTGCAAAAATTACATAAACTACTTGAAATATCTCTTCTAAATGAATTTTAAAACATAGAAAAATAAGTGCCATTTTAAAAACCCTTAGGTTTTGAATTCAGCTTACAATGTACACATAGGTCTCAAGGTTAAATGTTTAGGAATAAAATTTCGATGTTTAGTAATGATAATAAGCCTAGTAACAAATAATGCCTTAGAACATATAAAACGTTGCCATGAAACTTATTAAAGGAATATAGCCACTGTATTATTTCTTACTCAGTGTTTGATTAATTCTCATTTAATATGTAACTCTTAAAATCAATTACTTGGTATCAGCATCTAGTAGATCAGAACAGAACCCTAAAGTAAGGACAGGCAAAAGACATGCTAGCTGACAGTCCTGAGACTGAAAAAAGAAGAAGAAGAAAAAAAGCTATCCTGAAATAATATTATCATATAGTAAAAAGATACAGATTGTTAATGAGACTACTGAGTCATCAAGTAAAGTCTGAATTATAGTCAGTTCAGATTATGAACCAAGAGAGGACATAATGGAAAAAAATTTTATTAGAAAAAAAAATGACCAGAAAAATGTGTAAAATGTTAAAAGACAGTAGGAGGGCTCAAACAGATGAAACATGATGTTATGTGAATCACATTTTCCCTCATTGATATCAGTAAGATTAGATGTTGCTATATTACCTCATGTATTTGGCAATCATTCATTGCACACAGGAGAGAAAAATCTCCTTGTGGACATTTAACTCTCTCCCATGCATCTCACAGTCTAAAGTATGGAACACATACAAAAATATGAATGTGTATATAAATGCATATATATGTGTGTGTACCTTACTCTACACACATTCATATACATGTATGTGGACCTTATACCAAATTGTGAGATATATGTGAAAGGGATTTGTAGAGGAATAAGTAAAAAATATTATCACAAGGAAAGTAAAACATTACTAGGGGCCAAAGGAAAGAAACAATTGCTTCACAGAGTAAGTAATAATTAAGATGGGTCTCAAAAAATTACATTTATCACATGGACTATGTAGGAAAGTATCTTACCATCTTTAAGAAATCACTTTTGGAAAACTTTAAGTACTGAAAGACTGGTAAAAAGTTTGAGTATAGACTTTATTCTCTAAAGGCAAGGGTCCTCACATTTTTGCTATAAAGGGTAAGATAGTAACTATTTTAAGCTTTGCAGATTATATGGACTCTGTGCAACTACTCAGCTCAAATTATTTCGGGATAGGCTGGGATGTATCTACTATCTACCATGCACCTGCCCTCCTCACACTGATAGGATCTCAACACCTCATTACAGACATCTTCACCATGGATGCTTCCCTCACCTAGCTTAAGCTCCTATATTCTACATTAGGACTTCCTCAACCCCATGGACACTCTCGTCACTACACTTTGGTTCTGTCACCCCATGCCATTGCAGCTGTCTCATATGAACGACCTCCTCTTCCAACTCGGATTTAGGTTCCTATTCTGATCCACCATTATATTTTGATGCTCTTCTCACCCATTCTAGGTCTGATGATAGATACCAGGGTGCCCCTACATAGACGTGGCAGCCCTCTTAACTCTGCTTAGATTGATGCCCCTCATCAGACTGTTGCTTTTCATGGACATTATTTTTATCTGTCCTCAGGTTCCTCTGTCCTGGCCTCCTTGGGACTCCCTCCTCACATGCTTTGGGCCCTGAACCCATGGAGATGGAGATTGGTGAATATGGGGAGAGAAAACAGACCATTCAGTATATTAAACATGGTGGGGACTAGGTTTTTTATGGTGGGTGAGAAGAGTTACAAATATATACATAGTATAAAAGCACCTTCTCCTTAATAGTTATTTATAATGGAGGGAAGACCAGGTAAAGACAAAGAAAAGACAGCTATCTCCAAGCCCAGGAGATAAATCACAGAGGGAAGCAACACTGCTAACACCTTACTCTCAGACTGCTAACCTCCAGAATTGTGAGAAATTTAATTTTTGTTTAAGTTACTCAGTCTATGGCACTTTATTATGGCAGCCATAGAAGACTACTACAAGAGTTATGCCAAAGGTACATAGCATTAATCTAATTGTAAGGAAACATCAGACAAGCCCAAACTGAATGACAATCTACAATTAAGTAGCCTATAATTTTCAAAAGCAGCAAAATCATTAAAACCTCAAGCAGTTTCATGTTTGCAAACAAACCTTTGCTTAGCTCTGCTAAGGGACACTGTCAGCTGCCTGAAGTCTAAATTTATCAGGAACCATAATTTAAGCCCTGCAAAGTCGGGGGAGAAAACTCATTCTTCCAACAAACACAGAAAGAAGATATACTCAGTCTTTCTTCAGAACCCCCTCCCCTTTTTAAGATTTTATTTATTTATTCATGAGAGACACACAGAGAGAGGCAGAGACATAGGCAGAGGGAGAAGCAGGCTTCATGCAGGAACCTACTGTGGGACTCAGTCCTGGGACTCTGGGATCACACCCTGAGCCAAAGGCAGACGCTCAATCACTGAGCCACCCAGGCATCCCAAGAACCCCCCCTTGAATTGCCCTCCATCAGAGTGTACCAGGCCAAAGAACACATCTTTTTTGCTCAAAGTTAGTGCTTAAATGGCCACAAAATTTCACTAAATTAAGAAGAGGGGCATGAGTTGAGAAGAAAAAGCAAATAAAAAGGTTACTTTATTTTAAGACTACATTCATGAGAATTTTTGCTTTGATGAATTACAGTAATTGTCCAGAAACCTAAATTTTCTGAGTAAAGATATTGCCAAAAACATCAACTTCCAACACCCTTGATCAACTCCTAAAGCAACTGGCAACCTCTGAGCTCACAATTTTCCCACAAGTAGCAGGCTGTAGAAGCCATACCCTGATACACACTCCAGGGCCACATGGGTGGCTCAGTTGGTTAAGTGTCCAATTCTTGATTTCAGCTCTGGTCAGGATCTCAGGGTCATGGGTTTGAGCCCTGCATTGGGCTCTGTGCTCAGTGTGGTGTCTGCTTGAGAGTCTCTCTCTGCCCCACCCCCCCCTCTTTCTAAATAAACAAATCTTTCAAAAAGGGGGGGGATACACACTCCAATGTCATTTGATGCATAATGAATAAGTAAAAAAAAAACAAAAAACAAATTGGCAAGCCAAAAAAAAAACAGAAAGGAGTGTTGAGAGGGATGGGACTATTCCCTAAAATCACTTATCTCTTTCTTCTCAGTAATAATGTTCCAAATTCTGGGCATATAGCCAGAGACTATGTTTCCCAACATCCCCTGTCACCAGGGATGATATGATCATATGACTAACTTCTGGCCAATGGGATTTCATTGGAAGTGATGAGAGCAAGTCCTCAGAAAGAAGATGCTTTCTTTCTTTGTGTGTGTGTGTGTGTGTGTGTGTGTGTGTGGATGTGAATAGCAGAACAAAATAATTGTCTTTTGCTAAGCCTCACCTGCTTCAATCAAGGGGATATTTATACCATAAATGTTAAAGCAAAATAACAAATAAAATAACAATAATAATAATAGTGATGATTTGAAGGAGGAGGAGAAGGAGAAGAGGAAATTGTCATCGTTTCCTTAAATGACTTCATGAAGTAGAATAACCTACCTAATCCTGATAGCTCATCTGCATCTGGACTGTTCCATGAGCAGTGAAGAATGCAGTGTCATTTAATATCATCACTATTACAGTTTAGTCTTGGTATCAACTAAAAAAAAGATCACTATTCAGAGTAATATTGATTATGGCTAATACATTGATTCATTACATGTTATGTACCAAACATTCTGCTAAATGCTTTAAATTAATCATCGGATTTTCCTCCCATTAAAAATCCTACAGGTCTTATACTACTAACTTCATTGTATAAATGAAGAAACAGAGTCTCAATAATGTTTTCTATAGTGTGCCAAAATTGCCAGAATTCATTAAAAATAAATAAGTTGTAGAAAATATTTTTGTTGGAATATTTTGCCATTGTTACATAGCTACAAAATACATGTGAAAATATTTCAGAAAAAATATTCCATTTTATTTAAAAATAATTTATAATTGTATATAGAATATGGATACAATTATCTAAAACTCTTATCAACTAAAAAGGCTTATAAATATAAAAATACCAACTATATACTACATACCATATAAGAAGACATTGATTTTTGTGAGTATTGAAGCATAATTTAAAATACCACCAACATGGGACACCTGGGTGGCTCAGTAGTTGAACATCTGCCCCTGGCTCAGGGCATGATCCTCGGTCTCAGGATCAAGTCCCACATCGGGCTCCCTGCCTGGAGCTTACTTCTCCCTCTGCCTATGTCTCTGCCTTTCTCTGTGTCTTTCATGAATAAATAAATAAAATCATTTAAAAACAAAACAAAACAAAAACCCACCAACAACAAAAGAAAAACATAGTTCATTTTTAAAAAATATTTTGTTTATTTATTCATGAGAGATGCAGAGAGAGGCAGAGACAGAGGTAGAGGGAGAAGCAGGCTCCATGCAGGGAGCCCTATGTGATATACGATCCCAGAACCCTGGGATCATGCCCTGAGCTAAAGATGGTCATAGACTCCCAATATGTAGTGTCTCTAAATCATTATTTGACCATTTATTTATTTTTGGACCCTAGTGATTCAGTATTTATTAACTCTGCATGTAAATTTATTGATTCTGTCTGAAAACATTATACTATTGCTTTCTAAACATTTAGTAATATTAAAACTCTATTTATCTTAATGAGTTTTTAAAACTGTCTAGCAATTCAAGGTTATTGTATTCCTATAGCATGTTTTATGTTCTAGGAACTGTGGAGACATATATAAATGAGACACACTTGAATGATATGAGGTTGCAAAAATAGCCAGTTGTTATGATTCACTTCCACAAATAGCAACTAATTTTTTTTTTGAAAATCTGTTGTAATTTAATGTAGAAAGGAAAAGCTAAATGCAAAAAATCTGATCTACTTCCCTTAGTAATAAGTACTTTTAAAAATTAGGAAGTGTGTGATGTTGTAACATGGTATTTCTATTTCAAATTTATTCAGATAGTTGACAGAATTTTTATAATATGAAGCACCTTGTCTTTTTTTAATATTTATTTATTCATGAAAGACACACAGAGAGGAAGAGACATAGGCAGAGGGTGAAGCAGGCTCCCTGTGGGGACCATGATGCAGGACCGGATCCCATGACCCCAGGAATCACAACCTGAGCTGAAGGCAGACCTCAACCACTGAACCACCCAGGCAGCCCGAAGCACTTTGTCTTTTTAATACTCAATGTATATAATTTTGAAATTCATGTACCATAAGTATAGTAAATTTGTTTGAATTTCACAAAGTTCATCTATAAAAGTAACATAAAAGCAAACAAAAACCAATTCATATGGGCAAAGGAAAGAGACAACTAAAAGAACTTAAAACGACAAATACACTTTGAAAGATAAGCAATTTAGTAACAATCAAGGAAATGTGAATTAAATAAATAGAAAAGTCAGCTTATCAAAGTGTGAGAGATAGCACTAAACGTTCATACATATGTTGTGAAAAATTGCCTTTCATGCCAGGTGTTTGGAGTAATTAATAGGCACAACTATTTTGTAGGATAATTTATAAAGATGGATGATAATTATATATTGACACAAACATATTTAGTATGTGAATGTTGGTTTGGGATTCACATAACTAAAATAGAAAAGACTTAAAATAATACTAAGGACTTGCATGAATAAAATATGGCACATTGATAAGGATATATTAGCAGGATTTATAATACTGGTTGTTTTCATAAAAGACTTCTTTTTGGCATCTTTAATTATTTTCAAATATTCTCATGTGGATATATATTCTATTTTTACTCAGAAAAAGTAGTGCATAATATTTTAAATTTGAATTTAAGGTAGTAAGGAATCCATGGAAATACTATGAAGGCTCTCCATGCTTATACCATATTTCCACGGTCATGTTATTTAAAGGCATAATCATATTAAGCATAGAAATCCTCAAAGGATTCTGTATAAATATGTTCTGTATTTTAATGATTAAGATATCTGTAAGGTGAGCCTCTTTTCAGCTGAACTCCTATGAATCTATTGAAGGTTTGTTTTTTATAGTTAATAATCATGGGCATTTTGGAAACCTAGGAAAAATATGTCTTGTTCTTCACAGAACCAAGAATCATATAATGAATGTTGGGTGCCATTTTATGAGTAAAACAAATAGACTATAAACTTGTATAGACAAGATTTTGTATTTTCTCCTAAGTATTTAAAACAAAATCTGATTCATTACACTCGACAGATAGTTATGATTTGAATGAATGAGTCAATAACTTTTTTTCAAAAAAGTTAATATTTTAGCTCAAGAGCAAGAGTTGAGTTAAAATTTAGCAAAATGAAGAAAATAGATCATATGCTTAGCCACTAAAATGAACCTTTTGGAATTTTGTAAGCACTTTTTCAAAACATTGTTTGCTTTTATCAAGTGCAATTTTCAGAAATAGTATTTTTTTTGCTTTGGTCATAATTTAAAGCCTTGGAACTACAGCATTTAAAAGAAAATACAGAGAAAATAAATGTTTATATAATGGCCACTGAATGCGAAATACAAGGCCAACAACCATTAAAAAAAGAAATGAGAGTAAAAGAATGAAAAATAGAATACTGTACAACAAAAGCATTAAAAGGTTTTTCTTTCAAAAAATGCTTGGAATACAATTACTGATATGTGTTTCATGAACGTTATCTTTGCATTTTTAAAACTATGTTTTATCCTTAGTGTACAATGGGATCATCTTAGTGTGTCTGAAACCACACATTCTAATAGAATAGAATGGAATAGAGTATATATTTCAGAGTTCATCACTTTTAGAAAGACTAAGCATTATTCTTTTTGTTTTAATTCTGTTTGCCTATGTTTGCCTGTGTGTGCAAGTGCCCCTTTTTTTTCTTGATGTAATTGCTTTTTACAGTAGGGCATGGGCCAAACATTTGAAAGTCACTGCTTTATCTCATCACAACAAAATTATGTATTAAATACAATCACCAGGGATCCCTGGGTGGCGCAGCGGTTTGGCGCCTGCCTTTGGCCCAGGGCGTGATCCTGGAGACCCGGGATCGAATCCCACATCAGGCTCCCGGTGCATGGAGCCTGCTTCTCCCTCTGCCTGTGTCTCTGCCTCTCTCTCTCTCTCTCTGTGACTATCATAAATAAATAAAAAATAAAAAAAATAGTTAAAAAAATAAAAAAAATAAATACAATCACCATTGACAATTTACAGAAGGAAAATTGAGTTTCAGATCTGACACTAAGATTCTGCATGTACAGCAGGTCTTGATTTAGATTCTTGACTTTATCTAGATAATCTGCTCTTTCACATATTTTCTGGTTAGTAATCTCTTTCTTTCTCTCTCTCCCTACTCTTCTCCAATTTATAATCCATAATAATTCTGCTCTATTCTTCTGTAGCAACTTCTGGGGATTTCCATCTTTCACCCGAAAAGAAACAAAAATATTTCTAAGACGAGCATAACCTCTCCTATTAACAATTCAGAAATGTTATATCTCAATAGATTTGTGGTTTTCTCTTTGAAATTTTTATGAATTTAGGTCAAAGATCTCCTCCCTGTTCTTCCAGGGTTCTAGCAAAATCACATCAACACATGAATCTTTTCTTTTCTTTTCTTTTCTTTTCTTTTCTTTTCTTTTCTTTTCTTTTCTTTTCTTTCTTTCTTTTCTTTTCTTTTCTTTTTTCTTTTCTTTCTTTTCTTTTCTTTCTTTTCTTTTCTTTCTTTTCTTTCTTTTCTTTTCTATTTTATTTTTATTTTTTTGTATTTATTTATTTGAGAGAGAGAACGAGGGAGTGGGGGGAACAGATGGAGAGAGAATCCTTAAACTGACTCCCCACTTAGCATGAAGGCTGACAGAGTTGGATCTCAAAACCTTGAGATCAAGACCTGCACTGAAATTCAGAATCAGCCACTTAACCAACTGAGCCATCCAGGTGATCCAACACATGAATTTTGCACATACACTCTAAAATCTACCTAAAACATCTGTTTAGAACAGTATAGCATTTTAGATATTATGTACAGAACATTTAGGAGTTAAAAAACAGATATATTATAAATGTGTTGCCAAGCTTTTTAAGAACTTATAAAAGAAATACCCAGGAGAAACAAGCAAACAAAACCCCCAAACAAGGTGTTTCCAGAAACCAGAAGATAAGTTAGAAGAAGAATGAATGCAAAAGATGAAGTTACCTGCTCCAGAGCAAAAGCCTAATGCACATATGTGAGGTAACTATGTGAGGTAATAGATGTGTTAATTAACTTTATTTTGTGGTAATCATTTCACAATATGTATGTATTTCAAATCACCATGTTGTACATCTTATTTCATTTTTTGTACATTTTGATTATATACAATTTTGTCATTTACGCCTCAAAGAAGCTGGGAAAAAATAATTTGGGGTCCTATAATTCTAAGAGGAAACTGCACATTAGTCCTAGAGTCAGAAGAAGTCAAAAGGCAAGCTGGTGATGCAAAGAACTGGAGAAACCTAATGCTAAAACATATATAAATGATGCTTTATTCTATTAGTCATCTTGGATGCCCTACTTCATTTGTTGTATAAGAAACGCAAATTGTTTGAATGGTTTTGCTGAAGGAGAGTTAACATGCATATATTTAAAGTATACAATTTGGGGGCACCTGGGTGGCTCAGTCAGTTAAGTGGCCAACTCTTGGTTTCAGCTCTTGGGATGATCTCAGGGTCCTGCGAGTAAGTCTTGCTAGGTCCTGCAAGTAGGTCCTTGAGAGGGTGGTTAAGATTATCTCTCTCTCTGCATTCCCCACTCCCACTTCCATGTATTCTCTCTCTTTCTCAAAATAAATACATCTTAAAAAATAAAAAAAAATAAAATGTACAGTTGTTAAGTTTATTAATAAATGTATAAAACCATCACCACAATCAAGATAATGAAGCAATCAGTCACCACCAAAAGTTTCCTCATGCTGCTCTGTGATTTCCATATCCATCCAGCCACTCTTCACCTCCATGACTACCCCCTCAAACTCTCCACCCCAGTTATCAGTTACCACACTTCTATCTCCTATCTTTACAGTTTAGTTTGCATTTCCACGAATGTTATGCAAGTGAAATCATTAATACTAATATCATCTTTTTGTTTGGCCATTTTTACTCAGCTTAACTATTTTGAGATTGATCCATGTTGCTGCATGTACCAATCTAAAAAAATATATGGCTAAATAATACTGCATCATACATACTATAATTTTTCAATTCACCATTTAAAAATACTCACATTGTTTATAATATTGACTCTTAAAAATAAATTCTTTGTAAAATTTTGCACAGCAATTTTGTATGGATAGTCTTTCATTTCTTTTGAGTAAACCCCTAGTAATATAACTTCAGCCTTATGGTTATTGTAGGTTTATCTTTTATGACACTCCTGTTGCCTTATCCCTTACCCCAAAGTGGTTGTACTGTTTTAGGTGTATGAGCACTCTAGTTGCTCTACATCTTCACTCTTACCTGGTATTTTGTTCTTGTTAATTAGAATGTAAACTATTTTAAAACATGTACAATGGTACCTCAGTGTGGTTTAATTGACATTCCCTAATGGCTAATAATTTTGAATGGATATTACTGTGCTCATTTGTCAAATATATCTTCTTTGAAATATCTGATCAAATATTGTGCTCCTTTAAAGCAATTTTTTTGTTGTTTTCTTATGCTTGGATTTTGAGAATTCTTTATATATTCTGAATATAAGCATTTTATCAAATTCATCACTTGCAAATATTCTCTCCCACTCTGTATTTTGCTTTTTGCTATCTTAAGAGTATTTTTTGAATAGCAAAAGTTCTTAAAAACTTTTTTAGAACAACTTATCCTTTTATTCTTTTAGTGATTGTGTTTTTTTGTGTCATATGAAAAAATCCTTGCTTAACAAAAACTCACCAAAAAATTCCTATTATATTCTAGAAGTTTTATAGTCATGGTCCATACATCATTTGTTGAAAAGACTATTCTTTGCCCACTTAAATGTATTTTGCACTTTTGCCAAATATCAATTGATCATATATGTATGGGTCGATGTGAACTCTATATTCTGAACTATGATTCTAATTCTGAACTCTATATCAATCTATTTTTCTGTCTCTATGATATTACCACATTCTATTGATTACTGTAACTTTATAACACACCTTCCAAATTTAGCATTTTGTGAAAGTTCTTTTGGCTACTATATTAGTAAGGGCTCTTTAGAGAAACAGAACTGATGGGGTAAAGATCTCCATCTGTATCTCCATATATATCTCTCCATTATCTATCTATCATCTGTCTATCTATCATCTATCATTTATCATCTATCAATCAATCTATATATCTATCATCTATCATCTATCTAATCTCCATATATATATATATATATATATATATATATATATATATATATCCTGACAATCCCAAAATCAACATGTTGAGTCAGTAAGCTGGAGACCCAAATGCTGGCAGACTTGATATTCAGGAAGTGCATGTATTTCAGTTTGAATCTTAAGGCAGGACAAAAGGTAATGCCCTAGTTCTAAGGCAGTAAGGCAGAAGAATTCTTACTTGGGATGAGGTCAGTCATTTTGATCTATTCAACGGATTGGATGAGGCCCACCTACATTAGAGAGAGCAATCTATTTTGCTCAATCTAACAATTTAAATGTCTGTCCCATACAAAAACACAGAAACACCTTGAATATTGCTTGATAAAATATCTGGGCACCCTGCGGTCTGGTCAAGATGACATGTAAACTTAACCAACACAACTACTATAGGTCCTTTGCATTTCAATATGAATTTCAGTTTATTTCTATAAAAAGTCCTGCCGGCATTTTGATTGGGATTGTATTGAATCCAAAGATCACTTAGAAAAATATGAAATAATAAATATATTGGGTCAACTTGACCCATAAACATTTTCTATCTCATTATTAATTTTGGTCTCCTATAATTGCTTTAAGATGTTTTGTACTTTTCAATGAATAGTTCTTGGAATTTTTGCTGAATTATCTCTAAGTAGCTTATATTTTTATTATTACTATAAGTGGTATCACCCATTGCTGATGTTTACAATTTGTGTCTTTTTCCTCTCTCTTTTCACATAAGTTTGGGCAGAGGTTAATAAATTTCATTAATTTTCTAAAAGGACCAGATTTTGTTTTCATTGAGTTTCTTGGTCATTGTTTTCTATATCATTGATTCCTACTCTTACCTTTATTATTACTTTCATTTGTTTACATTTTGGTTTGTCTGCTTTTATTTCTCTAGTTTCTCAAGGTAATATCTGCACATATTTATTTGTAATCTTTATTCTATTTTAATTTAGATCTTTACTGCTATAAATTCCCCTTTATGTTTAACTGCATCCAATACATTGGGTACATTGTGTTCTTACTTTCACTGACTTCAAAATATTTCTAAATTCCCTTTTGATTTTTGCTTTGACCTATGTATTAAGAAAAATGCCATTTAATCTCCAAATGTTTGTGGATTCTCCAGGTATCTTTCAGTTATTGATTTCATTCATTCATTCATTCATTTCATTCACAGAACTTACTTTGTATTATTTGCATCCTTTTGAATTTATTGAGATTTGTTTTATTGTGAACATTCTTGATGAATGTTTTCAGTGCACTGGAGAAGTGTGTGCATTTATGTTGTTGGGTAAAGTATTCCATAAGTGGTTCAGTTCAGCTCCATAAGTATCAGTTCAATTAACTTATTTAATAGTGTTCTTTTTTTTAAGTTTTTAAGGTTTTTCTATTTGTTCTGTTATTCTGAGAGTAGTGTTGAAATCCATGAGTACTATCAGATTTGCTTATTCTCCTTTCAGTTTTATAAGTTTGTGCTTTAGTACTTTGAATCTTTGTTATTTGGTTCAGAAACATCTATGACTTTTGTTTTTTCTTATTTTGTTTTGATGCATTTATCTTCCTATCATTGTACAATTACTCTTTGGCCCTAAAATCAACTTTGATTTTAATAGAACCACCCCTATTTTCTTTTGAAAGATATAGCATGGCATATTTTTCCATTATTTTACTTTTTTTCTGTGTATACTCAATGCAGTTTTCTTGTAGGCAGCATTTAGTTGGGCTTTGTTTTTATTTTTGTTTTTTTTTTTTTTGTATATAATATGTCAAGTTCTGTCTCTTTATTTAGCTCATTTTGATTTTTTTTATATTGCTGGGCTTAACTCTTCCATTTTTCTCTTTGATGTGTACACCATCCATTATTGTTCTATTTTTCTTCTTTGACTTATGAGTTGTATTCTTTTAATTCTTTTTAGGATTTAATAACATCATTAATTTATCATACCTTACTTGCAAGTGATACTATGCTACATTATGTTTAATATAAGAATCTCATAACTTTGTACTTCCATTTCTCTATCCCCAGATTTTGTGATTTTTGTTTTTATTTATTTATTTTATTTACTTTTTTAAAGATTTATTTATTCATTAGAGACACAGAAAGAGAGAGGCAGAGATATAGGCAGAGGGAGACTAGGCTCCTCACAGGGAGCCTGATGTGGGACTTGATCTAGGACCCTGGGACCATGCCCTGAGACTAAGGCAGACACTCAACCACTGAGCCACCCAGGCGTCCCTTGATTTTTGTTTTTAATAAAAAGTAAAAAAAAAAAAGGGGGGGGATGCCTGGGTGGCTCACTGGTTGAGCATCTGCCTTCGGCCTAGGGCGTGATCCTAGGGTCCTGGGATCAAGTCCCATGTCGGGCTCCCTGCATGGAGCTCCATGCAAGAAAAAACAGAAAAATGAAAACCAAGCTCATAAAGAACAGATTAGTGGTCATCAGACATGGGGATTAGGGGTGGGAGAAATGGGTAAAGGGGGTCAAAAGGTACAAACTTCTTATATAATAAATAATTCACAGGGATGTAGGTAAAGCATGGTAAGTACAGTTAAAAATACTGTATTACTTATTTGCAAATGGGTAAAAGTGTAGACCTCAAAAGTTCTCATCACAGAAAAAAAGTTTTTTTTCCCTTCTTTTGTATCTATGTGAGGCAAGGTATGTTAATTAGATCTTGTGGTAATCATTTCACAGTGTATACAATCATTGGATCATTATGTTATACACTTAAAACTAACGTTATATGTCAAATATACCTCAACTAAAAAGATAATTTTTTGAAATAAATTAATAAAGTTCTTTTTTAAGGGTTTATTTGTTTATGGGAGGGAGTGTGTGTGTGTACACATGCATGCCTAAGGGTGGAGGAGTGGAGGGAGGGGGAGGTGGGGGGGACAGAGAGAGAGAGAGAGAATCTAAAGCAGACTCCCACTGAGCATGAAGCCCACACAGGGCTGGATACCAAAACTACAAGATCATGACCTGAGCCAAAATCATGAATCGGACACTTAACTGACTGAGCCACCCAGGTGCCCCAGAAGTGAATAAAATCTGACATACACTACAAGGATGAGCCATGTAGATATCATGTTAAGTGAAGCAAGCCAGATGTAAGTATAAATATTTTATAACATCACTCATATGAGATACCTAGAGTAGTTGAACATACACAGAACATAGAACAGTGGTTACCAGAGCCTGTTATTAGTGGGGATAAATGGGTACAGGATAGGATGATGAAGTTCTGGGGATGGATAATGGTGACTATTGTACAAGATGGAAATGTACTTAATGTCACTTAACTATATACCTAAAAATGGTAAAGAAGACAAATTTTCTGTTAAGTATATTTAGCCACAGTAAAAAGTTATGATAGATTAGTATTTGAAAGATACTCAGGGGTCCACACTCTAGAGCTGCATGAAAGTTTTAATTAGAGCTTCAACTACGTTTCATTAAATCTACCCTGGAGGAGTCTTTAGCTGGCATATGAAATGACAGACATAATGTTTTCTTTGGTGAAGTGCATGGTGTTCCTAGCATGGGAAGCGCTAGAAATTCTGTGCAGACCTCTGTTCTGGGTGCAACAATTTGGAAAGCCTATAGTTCTCTTGTGTGGCAGTACACCCCTGAACTCTTGAGTACTGCCACCTAGAAGCAAGTTCTTTTCCTGATCCAACTAAAGGGATGCTTAATTCTACAATAGGATATTGTCATATCTGGCTCTATAATGAACCTCTCACACAAGATTTTGGATAAAGTTCCTAAATGCAAGCCTTGGCACTTCACTGAACTTCAGAGGACAAGTAATATGATTGGTGTATATCGCCTTGCCAATAAATATGAGTGATCATTCTAAAAAATAAGTAAAAAATATCCAAATTTGAAAATAAGGTAAAATATGACAATATAATTGTAATAGACCACACTAGAACATTATCTAACAAGCCTGCCTAAGTGAGTGAAGCTTCCTCATTCTGGAAATACACAACATTGAACAATTGCTTGGGGCTTATGAAGTTTATAATTCTACAAAACTGATAAAGCATGATGTGTTTCTGTCCAGTACAGAGAAGATATCCTCAAAAGCTTAACAAAAATTAATTTGTTATTATGTATTGAACTCACTTCACTGTTCCTTTTATTCACTATATGAAATGTCAGCTCTCAAATCCTCTTTTGAACTAGATTTGCATCCTGCTGGTTCCCTCATTAAGTAAATGAAATTCTGTTACATGCATTTTATTTGTTTGGGCATTATGTTTTTAACATTTTGAGAATTATAACTGACTCTTATGGAAGTCCCACTGAGATGTTACATTCACTGGATTGGAAAACAGCTCATGGTTCAAGGAAATCACAAGTGCAACTTTGAAAACTCTGACCTTCCTGATCATGGAGTCCTTGCTGAGTTGTGGCAGAGAAGGACTTAATATTAGAGTCCTCATATGTTAATGTCTCATGACCCATGATGTCTTTATCTTTCAAAAATTATAAAATGAAAAACCTATAAGTAATAACGAAGCACTGGTTAAAAGATGATTAATGCCTCATTATGCTGTTTACTACCTTGCAAAGAGGAATCTGAAATACCTAGTCTGGCTAGGTCTGGAGTTCATCACAACAATCTTTTATCCAATTGATTCTGGCTGTGATACACAAGAGCTTGTTCTTGTCTCACAGAGTGAAGAATGACTCTCTTGGACAACAGAGTGAGGGAAGCTATAGATGTTTATTAAGCAGAGATACTGAGAAAGCTCTCAAAAGTGAGAGGGGTCCCAACAGGGTTGCCACTGAGGGCTTTTTTGGTCTTTTTTAGGAAATTGACCAGGGAACTTGATAGATTTCTTGTCAATATCAGGGTAGATTTGTAAATATCATGTCTATATTTAGAACAGACATGGTGAACTTGTGACAAACAAGATGTTTCTTTGTAAATAACATGAGCACAAACACCGTGTTCCCTTCTCTCTGGTTAGTATCTCTTCCATAACTTTTCTCTACATCTGGGGTTTCTTAGTAGCCATTGAAGGAGATGATCCATGTTAGGGATACTCCCTAACACTTTGGAGCTAGAGAGCCTGGTTTATTTTTTTCTGTTTTTACTGTCTTATCTGTTTTCTTGAGATGCATAGGAGCCTGACTCTGGGGCCTTTCCATTATCTTTCCCTGCCTAGCCCCACCTGCCCCTAACTTGTTCTGACGTTAGTTGGACATCTATCTTTTTGGTTTTGAAACAGGTATATTGTGTGAGATGCCAGTGTTTCAATGTCAAAATCTGTGAAAGCTTCAAAAGGTAAAATCAAATAATAAACTTTTAAGTGTCTGCATTCTTTTGTTTCAGGAATTTCATAGTGTGGAAGGCTTAAATTCACAGCGGGGGAGAAAAGTAGTAGCCCACAGGAGACCATATGTCTTACAGCTGAAGAAAGGGTGAAATACATAATACATGATATATTTAGGGTAAGTAATTAGCCTTTCTTAGAGGTCTGCCTACTTGAAAGGGTTTGTGTGTATGTTGTGTGTGTGTGTGTGTGGGGGGGTTGTTAGTCTATTTCACCTAACAGGAGTTGTTTTTTCTTTCTTTCTTTTTTTTTTTAATCTTTCTGTGCCTCTATTACTTTCATCTGTAGAGAAAGTTGTAAAACAGGTTGCAAGCCCTTTGTGATTTGAGCATCTTTTCTGTAAAAGAGGCTTTATTTCTTGTGTTAGTGTTAGTGTGACATCTTTTATTTGTATATAACACATTAGATTATGAAGTTTCTTAACTTTAAAGAAACTCTTATTCTGATCAGCTAATAAAGAATAAATGCTTATATAGAATTAATGGAAATGCTCATATAAATCTAATATAATCTAATTTGAGTATACAGAAAGGAAAAAGCTAAACTTCTAGTAGTTTAAATAGGCTAGACTTTTCAGAAAAATGCCCTCTCACAGAAGCTGCTAATATAGTCACTAATTTTGAAAATTTTGTATAGAATATAATAAAAGTGCATGCTTAACATTTTTCAGATTTTTTTATTTTATTTTTTTAAAATGGATCTGAAAAGTTTATTATTTATTTATTTATTTTTAACTTTTTATTTATTTATGATAGTCACAGAGAGAGAGAGAGAGGCAGAGACATAGGCAGAGGGAGAAGCAGGCTCCATGCACCGGGAGCCCAATGTGGGATTCGATCCTGGGTCTCCAGGATCGGCCCCTGGGCCAAAGGCAGGCGCTAAACTGCTGCGCCACCCAGGGATCCCTTTTTGTTTTGTTTTGTTTTGTTTTGTTTTTTTGGGAAAGCCTAGTTAATGAAAAATTTCCTAAATTAATGTCAGCCAGATGACAGAATACGAAGTCCCAGCCTTGAGATGCCCACAGAAATCCCAAATTAACAGAGCAGCAGAGTAGAGATTCTCCTCCTGGCTTTGAAGAAGATGCCATGTTGTGGAGTTCAGTTGCTAAGACCCAAGGAGAGTTTCAAGGAGCTCAGAGTGACTCCTAACAATAGCCAGGAAAAAAAAGGCGGGGGGGAACCTCTGTCCCACAGTCACAAGGAACTTAATTAAACTAGCAGCTGGCACGAGTTTAGGAAAAGGCCCCCAAACTTAGTTAAGATTTCAGTGCTGGCCAGGCAGACACCTTGATTTTAGCTGGTGAGGCTGAGCAGAGAACTCAATTAAAAAGACCCAGACTCCTGAGTTTTAAAAACAGAGATAAAGACTTTGTATTATTTTAAGCAGGAAAGATGGTGGTAATGCATTATGCTGCAACAGAAAACTGATACAGGATACATGCTACATCTTTCTTGCTTGAAGAAATGTAAATAGGTATTGTGATTATAGGGAAATGTACTGTATGGACTGGTGAGCCATGCTGATCTTATGTATAACAAATGAAATTACACTTTTCCAAATTTCCTCTAGTCTGTAGGGAATAGAATGATTTCATTTATAAGTGTAATTAATATGGATAATCAGGGGATGCCTGGGTGGCTCAGCAGTTGAGGTTTGCCTTCAGCTCAGGGTGTGACCCTGGGGTTCCAGGATCAAGTCCTACATTGGGCTTCTTGCATGGAGCCTGCTTCTCCCTCTGCCTGTGTCTCTGCCTCTCTCTCTCTCTCTTTCTGTGACCATCATAAATAAATTAAAAAAAAAAAAAAAGGACTGTGGTTTCTGATTATCAAAGGAAAAAAAGATTATCAAAAAAAAAAAAAAAAAAAAAAGGTTTCTGATTATCTTAAAGTAAAAATGTGTGGCTATACCAAACAGTGAAAAGTATATATATAAAAACATAAATTTGCATGAATACGGAAAGTGGTAAAAGGTTTTACAGAAAGTGAACTGGTTGTATTTTGGTTTAAATACCTGCGAAAATGAGTCTGAAAAGAAATAATATGTTAAAATTTTGACAAAGTTGGCTCTGTTTGGATGGGCTTATTCATTTGTTTTTATTTTTGGATGGGCTTATTCAAAAGAAAAGTAAAACGTTATGAATTATTTACTACTAATTGTTATATTACTGCAAGACTACAATTTTTTTCCTCTTTGTAAAATGACAAATTGGAATATTCATTTGCTCTTAAGGAGAGGTAGTGTAATCTGCCCAGGTGTGAAAACTTTCTGTCATACTAGAATGACTTTATATGCTTTTATGTTGAATCTGTCTTGCCTTTAATTATTTAAAAAATTACAAATGACAAATTTCCTGACACTTTAAATAGTTTAAAATTCCTTATAATTACATTACTTCTGCTATATTTTTGAGTATTGTCATTCGAGGTAAATGTTGCCTGATCTAAAAGAATAGGAATTAATTATGTAGGATTGAGTAAACTGATGAGAAAAAAAATGTGTTTTTAAAAATCTATTATAGCTAGAATTTTGGACTTTCATTATCTGATAGATCTATAAAGAAATCTTTTCTCTTTCTCCTTGATACTTTCCCTCTCTTGTTTGATTTATGTAAAGATTTCTGTTATCTTTGTAGATTAACAGGTAGACTTTAGAGCCTTAAGGTGGGAGTAGACACCAAAATTAGAAACATATTCCCTTCTGGAACTGTAGTCCAGTAAACATTTGAAAAAGTTACTGCCTGTGCTCAGTATTTGACATTCAATGAATAAAAAAGTCTGGCTTGGTTTTTCTTTTCTTTCATTTATTTTCTTTCTTCTTTCTTTCTTTCTTTCTTTCTTTCTTTCTTTTTTATTTAATAAATCTTTTTTAAAGATTTATTTATTTATTTATTTATGATAGAGAGAGAGAAAGAGGCAGAGACACAGGAGGAGGGAGAAGCAGGCTCCATGCCGGGAGCCTGACGTGGGACTCGATCCTGGGACTCCAGGATCCTTCCCTGGGCCAAAGGCAGGCACTAAACTGCTGAGCCACCCAGGGATTCCCTCTTTATTTTTTTTAAACTGCTATACCAGTTCTTATGTTCAGTGGGAGGAAAAATAATGTTTTGTTTATTTGTTTGTTTTTGAGAAAAGCATCAGCCACAACTCCTGTCCTCTAAGAAATTCATATTATTTAAACTTAAAAATCAAATCTCTCTCATGATGGTGCTGAGTGAAATCTACCCATCATGGAGGTATGCCCTTCCATGAGAAAGGACAAGGGCATCAAATTATTCTCTGGTTTTAGTTACCTTTTTTTTTTTTTTTTCCAAATCTCAGAACAGGAAGCATATGTCCTTAGAATGTAGCTCACATAGACAAGACTTCCCTAACTATAATAATTATTATACTTTGTTTTTACACTTTAAAATTTTCATTTTCAATCTTTTAATTATTTGTACTCTTCATTAGACAAGGGCTTCGTGAGAGAAATGCCTTCATCTATTTAAAGGCCATTCAGCAGGATTTTGCTGTTTGTATATTAAAAATAGATTCCCCGATCTAGGAATGGATGTTTTGAGGGTCTACAGTCTACTCTTTTTAAACTATTTGCTCTGCCAACTTCTGCCCAGATGCAGTGTGGTTTTGCAATTATCAGAGCCTTTAAAAAAAATTGTATAATCTAATGGGCCCCTAGGCTTGTTGCTCCTCCTCATCTCTCTAAGATCTATCCTGGAAAAGATAAGTACTTTTCAAATGTATTTAATCAATTGAATGGCTTGATTATGTTAGGTCCTGATAAATGGTGTTTCCTCCACTCAGTAAGAGTACTTTAGTTTTATGCCATCTTAGGTCAGAAGTAGTTGGTGTAGTGGTGAAAAAAATAAACTTGGAGCTCCTGAGTCCATTATTCCAGTTATATCGCTTACTAACTGTGTGACCCTGGGAAAGTTACTTAACATCTCTGATTTTTAGTTTCCTAATAACGTTAAATGGCACTAACAATAGTAGTTATTCCATAGAATTACATGGGAATTAAATGAGAGAAAAGGAGCTTGAGATAGTGCTTGTTATATAAATATGCTATTTAAGTTATCCTATTTTTAGCATCAGTAACAATCCTATAAAAATTCATTGCTTAGTTACTTAGAAGGTTTTGTTTACTGCATCTTTCATTACATATTCAAATTTCTTAAAGGAGAAATTTCTTTGTGGCATCTGTTCTAGGAACAGTGTTATTTCTGCTAAGAAATGGATTGTTACCAATTGATCATTTTTGTACTGCTTTGTATTGCTGCTTGAGTATTCAAAACCAAACCTACAGTCCCACTTGTAGCCAATTAATATATTTTACAACATGTAATTCATATACTTACATAGTTTCTGTTTTTATTTACCTTTATTTTTTATAAAGATTTTATTTATTTATTCATGAGAGAGAGAGAGAGAGAGGCAGAGACATAGGCAGAGGGAGAAGCAGGCTCCATGCAGGGAGTCTGATGTGGGACTGGATCCTGGGACTCCCGGATCACGCCCTGGGATGAAGGCAGGCGCTAAACTGCTGAGCCACCCAGGGATCCCTATATTTACCTTTAGATTGTATTTTTTTTTAATCTCAAATTAGTTTAGAAAATTGATGTTTTATATCAATTATATTATATAACAGTTATATTTACATGCTGTCATAGAGTGCTTACTGTTATATTATGTCTTTACAGTACATATATGGGGAACCATACGTTTTATGGAAAATGTCTGTTATAAACATTACCAGCCTGAAGTGGGCTATATAATGAAAATAAAAATTTTCCTTTGAAAGTAAAAACAAGAACAAAATGACAAACAAAAACTCCTGGTTATTCTAAAATCATGGTGAAATTTTAGTATTTTATTCAAAATTGCTCAAATATCAGAGCCATTAACGGTTCCTAGAAATGCTATTAAAATTATCATTATGTAAAGACTAGAATAATTGCTATTTTCCTTGTTATTAAACAATTGCTTGGACTTCTTTAAACACTTTCTAATTGGCAATAGTTTAGAAATATGTTAATAGCATTCTGATTTAATTATAACATGGGAAATGTAGTGTTTCTATATTCTGAATTTAAATTTTCGTTTTATTTTAATTGGGATAGAAAACTGAGCTTCTAAGGCATATAATTCTGAGTTTTTCTATACAGCAGAGAGCTTTCAGTATTATTTTTCCTCTTTACACAATCTTCTTAAGGTCAAATACTTGTTGGGCCATTGAATTTTAAGATACTTTCTGGAGAAACTGATATTAGCAAGTTTAAAGTAAATTTACCAGAGTTCTTAGATTCCTCCCAGAGTAGGTGTCTTAGCAAGTAAGGGGGTTATAAGCCTTATTCTTTCCTCCATTCTCTTATCAAAAATCCTCATGCTAATACCCATACATGAGAGTAAAAAGAACCCTTTTATTGGCCTAGGTAATTAGAACCCAAGAAAAACTACAGGAGGGAATAGTCTTGAGCCTTTTTACTTTTTCCTCCAGAAATAATTTTAGGGAAAAAAAAAAGGAAGTGAGGTCCTTGAAATTATTGCTTAATCTCTATGGTGCTGTGTTTTCTTGTATCTTCAGGAGAAATGCTTAACCAAAAGGTGAACGACCAAAGCAGAAAACCTTTATGCTGCCAATCCCCTTTGATAAACTGTGGGATTGAAGAGCGGGAGGTCCCTTCTCTAATTTAACTTTGATAGTTTGGTTACACTGTGAAAGGATTTCAGTCTCTAATGGAATTGGAGAATATGAAATGGAGCTTCTCCTTTATATGCCCTCAGCGGAATGGGATTTGAGAACTGAAAGACCTGGGGTGCCTGGGTGGTCAGTTGGTTAAGCATCTGCCTTGGGCTCAGTTCATGATCCCAGGGGCTGGGGATCCATCCCTGCATCAGGCTCCCTGCTCAATGGGTTGCTTGCTTCTCCCTCTCCCTCTGCCATTCCCCCTGCTTGTCCCCCCGCCTCTAATAAATAAAATTAAAAAAAAAAAGAACTGAGAGACTGATTTACATTCAATGCCTGACTTACAGAAGATGGATAACTGTCCCTTGATCAATGAACATCCACCAAGAATCTCTCCCCATCCTCAAGCCAATCAACTTTGTGCTTAGACTCTGGCTGGATTGTCTTTCTCTGCACTGCTTGCCGATAAACCCTAGATAAACTTGCCTATAGCTTGCTACAGCATGCATTTCCCAAACTGCAGTACCTCTACTATTCCTGAAAAGACTCAATTTCTGGCTCAATTTGAGGCAAACTCCATTTGCCTCCTTATTTAGGTTGACAACATCGTCATATTGTATTACTTGCTCAATGTCATATAGTGAGTTATTAGTAGGAATCTGATTATAATAATGTGATCTTTCATCAAGTCAGTCTCTACCAGTTGCTTTCTCTTACACAGATGATGCCATTTGTCTTGCAAGGATTGGGAACAAATATACCAGTTTACCAAGTTAATGACATAACTCAAAACTTGAGTTTTTTACTTTTGATGATAATGATTAATTACTGTTAGACCTTAAGCAGCCAAAATTAAGAATCAAGCTTAAACTCTAAAATAGTTACAGTGATGAGAAGGATGCTAGAGAACAAGAGATCAATAAAGAGGCCATTCTCACGGTGCTTGCCAGAGTGTGAGAGAGTTTCACCAATGATAGAGATAGGATAATCATTTGAAATGGAAAGATTAGGTAAGCATTTGGGAGATAAAAACCACAGGCTTTGGGATTGAACCTGAGGGAGAGGAAGACCTTGAGAATAACACCTCCAGCTTCCATCAGAAGTGAAGAATTAAAGACTGAAAGACTGCCTTCACATTTACCTCTGCTTCCTTAACCTTTTGAAGGCTTCTTTCTGCTTCTGGGTCCCTGATTTGGCCCTCACCCAGGCACAAGAGATCCTCCATAGAGGATCTCTTTCCTCTTAGAGCATTTACTTAGAAAACTTGTACTTGAAGATGTTTTTCTCTGCCCTTTTGAGATAGAAATCATTTTAAGAGTCTCATGCCAGTTTCCTGATCCAAGGCTGTCTTTCTCACAGACCTGAGAACCTGCTCTTTGAAATGTAATCATCAAGGAAAAATCATCCCTATCCCACAGTCACCCTGGGAGGACAGGCCTCTGCCTCCAATTTGCAAAACTACCTCTTGTGATAAAGATATGAGAAGTTTATTTTCCCTTTGGATAAAGCAAATTGGTTAACACAGATGGTCAGCCCAGTTATTCTATTGGTCTTGTTATTTTGTCACTCTATCTCCACCCTGACATTTGCTTCTCTGAACATATATTGATTTTTATCTCAGCTAACAGTACCTGAACTAACAGCTCAGTAAAGGTGTATTTTTCATTTGGGGAGCTCAGTTAAGACTAAGCATTCCATAAATACCTGCCTTCTCAACATCAGTGTCTATCTGGTCATCTAGTACAAACATTGAATTTTAAAAGGAAAATTACATTAGTTTTTTTTGGTTACTATAATCAGTTACCACAAACTGGGTAACTTAAAATAAGAGAAATCTGTTGGTTTTACAGATCTAGAGGTTAGAAGTCCAAAAACATGGTATCATCAGGGCTCTGTGAAACTGGCAATACTGATGTACCTTGGCTTATAGATGTATCACCCTAATCTATTCCTCCATCTGCACAAGGCCATCTTCACCCGTATGTTTTCACACCATCTTCCTTCTAGTAAGTGTCTGGGTCCAAATTCCCCTCCTCTCATAAGGCATCAGCCATATTGGACTAAGGATTGCTCTATTCCAATACAAACTCCTTTTAACTAATTTGATCCGCAACAACTCTATTTTCAAATCAATTCACATTCTATGGTTCTAGGGGTTATTGACCTCAAGATATCTTTTGGGGACAGAATTCAACCCTTAGCAGACATTAAAAAATGATACCATGCCTTCATATTCAAAGCACTTAATTAAGCTCTCAGAATACTTACACCTAATCACTCTCTGTTTATCCTGGATACTTTAAAACTTGATGGAATTTTCTAACAAATTGGGAAGCACAAATATCAAGTCCTTTTATTATAAAAATCTCTCAAATATGGATATTTTTGGGAAAACATCTATACTAGCTACTACTTCTCTTTGTACTTTGGTGATAGGTTTGACTATTTTTAGTAACTATTAAAGATGATATAAAAGATATACTTGGAAAAATATAACTTTCCTGAAATGTAATTCAGAAACTACCACTTGGTGGCAAGATAATGCTGCTGTTAATGTGCCTAACAGTGACCTAAATACTTGCTCTTTTGCATTATACATCCTTGATAAATTTGAAATACTTTTGCAAAGGGAGTCAGGCTAAATCATAGGTACTCTCTCTCTCTTTTTTAAGAAAATAATTTTCATAATTTCATAATGAAAGTGACTCTGCTAAAATACACATGTAAAATCCAATTCAAATAATGAGTTAACTTGATTGACTATCATTAAAATGATAGCTAAAATGAAACATGAAAATGAATAAGAAAATAATTATTTCACAGATATTTTTCATGTTTGCATGTTTCTCTAAAAATTCTAGCTTAAGATGTGGTGTCATAAAATATTTTTTGATTCTAATTCATTAGGTTGAGTATAATTATTCAAACCAATAGTTATATTTATCTCCTGGTGGAACTTTAGAATGCTACCCTGTATTATTGAACTGTTGCCACTTTTTACCGGAATTAATGAAGCTTCTGGCAGAGCAAATGGATTCCCTATTTACTTTATCAGTGGTGTGATCTCACAGTGTTATACTTGGAAAATGTACAAGACTTGCTTAATGAGTCCATGTTCATTCTGAAAGGAGCATAGAAAGATATTATATGGTCATAAAGAATATCAAACATTTCATGACATTCTTAAGCAAAAAGGGTTGCATATAAATTAGTTGTTTTTTGCCAATTGACCTTTTTAACATTCTTTTTTTATATAAATAATTATTCTAGGGAATATTTGAAGGCTAGGAGTAGCCTCTTACTGACATGGAAGAAATAAGGGTTTGAACTATTGTATTTTGACATTATTTTGAGGCAATATATTATAGAAGTAGGTAAGCAAGATTTGGCATCAGGCCATTTGGCTTGAGCCACACTTCTATCATCTGCTAACTATTCAACTTGAACAAATTACTTGATTTCACTCAGTTTCATCACTTATAAAATGGGTGGTAATAATGGTACCAGCCTCATAGTGTTGATGTAAGTATTAAATAGAATTATCCATTGAAGGTGCTTATCATAGCATCTCTTATATTGCAAACATAAAATATTACTTTTCTTGTTATCTTCCCTAACCATCCATGAGTACACACTTCTTAAAGATGAACAGTGAGTATCTTGGAAAGATCTTAGGAAAGATGTCGGTACCAAATTTCCTTCTCCCAAGCCTTTTCATAGCTTACTAACAATTTTCAAGTAGGCAAAGATTATGGGGTCGTTTTCGTTCCTGACAGAAGATCAATTTTTCTTACTCTCTCTGGCCTGTGGTGCTGTGCTTTGGCTGGCAAGTGGAATTCAAAGATTGCCTGAAGGTGCTGCATTTTCTTGGAAAATGCTGGAGCCCTGTAGTGTTAATGCTGACTGTAGCTCCACGATGAGCTTTTTAACTTCTGCGCCATGTTCTTTAATGAGTATTGCCAGGGGTTGCCAACTTTTAAACTTTTTCTTTTTTTCTCACATTTTTTTTAGTCTCTGAATGTATTGCCAAAACAGAGAGAGATACCTCAGTGTCACTCAGGGTGCTGAAATAGTCTACTCTATGGTGACTGTCATTGGCAAAGGGGCAATGCTGTATCTAAGCAACAGATTCTAAATGTATTTAAAGATTATATCTTAGACAGATGTTCCTTATTGTTAGTTTTAAGGTTGGCTATTTGTTAATTTAACAATGTAATTTACCATAAACAATATGGGAATACATAAAAAAGTATTTTTGGAAATTCTATTAGTTTAAAAAAAGTTTAATTTTTTAAAAATATTTTATTTATTTATTCATGAGAGATGTAAAGAGAGAGGCAGAGACATAGGCAGAGAGAGAAGCAGGCTCCGTGCAGGGACCCTAACACAGGACTCGGTTCCAGGACCCCAGGATCATGACTTGAGCCAAAGGCAGATGCTCAACCACTGAGCCACCCAGGTGCCCCCTGGAAATTGTTTAAATTTTAAGAAATATTTTTTATAGAAATACATAACATCTCAGGACTTCAAGTTTGTTTTCACACATTTATAGGTAGTTTTTGATATTTGTGAAATAAGTTATTTTAAAAATTTGTTTGGGCATAGTCCCCTTCTGTCATAAACAGTATCAGCACAAGCTGAGGGAATCAAAGAGCACTGGAATATCAACACACAGCAGTCAACAGTGACATGAAAATGAGCTAGGGACTATTATGGGGGGGCAAGAATAGTATTTTTTCTCTCACTTATTTCTACTCAAAATACATAGAAATGAAAAAAAATCAAGCAAACAAATAAGCATAAAACATGGTCATGTTTAGCTCTTTGCTCTTGTAATAAAAAATAGATGATCATTTGTAGCTATATACCAAAGAAGCCTGGCCAGTTCAGTGACAATTCTAGAAGTAATAAAATATAAAAGGTAGTGGTGGGGGATAAAAGGATTAAAAATTCTTAAAGGTTAAAATTTAAGGCTTATTTATTAGATCTTGAGGTACATTCCTGTACAGTGGAGAAAGATACTACCAACAAATTATGGCACACCCAGTTACAGGCTCAGTTCCTCAAACATTGTAGTATTCTTTCAATTTCTTTCTTTCTCTTTTTTTAAAGTTTCGAGTTTTTATTTAAATTATTGTTGGTTCACATATAATATAATATTAGTTTCTGTCAGGAATAGAATTTAGTGATTCATTCTTCCTGTCTATTTCTAAAGTCAGTCACAGAAGGGCAAATGCTGCATGACTCCACTTACATGAGATGTCTAAAATAGTCAAACTTAGAGAAAAGAAAGCTGGTTGTCCAAGAGTCGGGGAGCAGGGCAGGGAATGGAAAGTTGCTGTTCAAGGATATAGTTTCTGTTATGCATGATGCATAAGTTCTAGAGATCAGCTGCATAATGTTGTGCCTATAGTTAACCACAACACTATATTGCAAAAAATTTGTTAAGAAAAAAAATAAGTGAGTACATCTTCTGTCATGTTTTTAAATCTTTATATGATTCTATTTATTTACTAATAGAAGAGTTTCTGAAATTTTCTCCTCTCCAAAATGTATGTACCTTGGGATTTATTTTTATTTCCCACCCTTCTCAGTTGCACATAGCGAATTTCAATGTTTGTTGATGACTGATATGAGCTTCCTAACACTGTTCTAGTCTTAAACTATTCCCTTCAGAATTCCCAAAATACTGTATTTATGGCATATGGGGTTGCTGTAAATAAAGACACTCCACAGTGTATAATATATATGCTGTAGATACAGAGAGTGAAGAATTGGCTGGTCTCCAGGGCAAGGACTATTAAGGTAGAAGTAATTAACCATGTGTCTCCGAATTTTATTCTCACCCTGCACATGCAAAAATTCAATCAAGCTTCTTAACTTGGATGTCAGCGGGGGAAGAATGGCTATGTTTAACTACATTCTTAAAATTACAAAAGAATGATAAACTATTTGATCAATATACTAACTTTTTACTACATCATTTCTTTAGAGTTACTATCATTCTTCTGCCTTCTATCCACTTTTAAAATTGTAAAGCTTAAAAAAAATGGAATAAAGAATCAGGTTTTCTTGGTGAACATATGTGAATGAAAGGAGATGAGATTACCTAGATACAATGAGCCATTTGTGTCTTATACTAGAGATCACCTCCCAGGAGAAGAGAGTGCTCACAATACTACATCACTCAAAACTAGGCAGAGAATAAATGGAAGAAATAGTGTCAAACTTGCTCTCTCACCACTGTCATAAGTTATTTCAAGTGGCCATCCTTGCTATATGGTAGCCTCTTATCCTTTTTGATATATTAATAATATTGATTACGTTACAAATTCTTTCACCTCTAACTGCCTTTTGATTGAAATTTAACTGCTAACCGCTTTCCTTTTTGACAAGGTAGATTGCCTGTCCTTGTTTTCCTATTTTAACAGAAAGGGCTTATTATTTTTTGTTGTTAAGTTTTAGAGTCATTGCTCCATAGCTGATTTTATTAATGCATTTTTTATGACTACTTTGGAAACAATCTATAAAAGAAACTACAACAAACATTTAATTATTAAAAATGTCTATAAAATTTCAAAAGAAAAAAAGGCAGAAAAATATGAAATACTTAAAAACTCACCAGAGTGAAAAAGAAAACAAAAACAAAAAAAATCAACACTGTGAGAAGAAATAATCATATTTTCTCACTGGGACATAAATAATGTGGGATAGCCTAATATTCATAATATGAATGTGTATGATTTCCATGTAGGATTTTAGATTTTTGTAAATTGTTGCTTCAAATAAGTTTGTGTTACAGCACTTAATACTTTATACTTTTTGTTAATTATAGAATTATAAAAATAAAAAATCACTAGCTGACTTTTTTCATATTATTTGTGACAAGTAGAAATCATCAGTGAAAATCTGTATTTTCACAATAACTTTTTGGAAATCAAATTAAATTTTATTAAAAATATACTTTCCAGGGGCACCTGTGAGATACAGTGGGTTGAGTTTGGTACTCTTGGTTTTGGCTCAGGTCCTGATCTCAGGGTCCTAAGATCAGCTCTGCCTTGGGCTCCCAGCTGAGCATGGAGTTTGCTTAAGACTCTATCCTTCTTCTTTTTTTTTTTTTTTTAAATTTTCATTTATTTATGATAGTCACACAGAGAGAGAGAGAGAGGCAGAGACACAGGCAGAGGGAGAAGCAGGCTCCATGCACCGGGAGCCTGACGTGGGATTCGATCCCGGGTCTCCAGGATCGCGCCCTGGGCCAAAGGCAGGCGCCAAACCGCTGCGCCACCCAGGGATCCCTCTATCCTTCTTCCTCTGTCTCTTCCTGTCCAATGTTTGCTCATGTGCTCTCTCTCCCTCTTTCTCTCTAAAATAAATAAATACTTTAAAAATATATTTTCTATATAAATCCATCTAAATCGTAGATACCACCATATATAAATTTTACTGGTTCTTTAGAATTAAAAAAAGTAACAGCATAGGGATTTAGAGATGATTTAGGTCATGAGGTGGGGGTGAGAATAAAGATAACATTAGTAAAATCTTATAAGAGATAATATAGTAAGAAAAAGAACTGAAAAATTCTCATGCTGTTATATTTCTTTATCGAATATCTGCTCTCTTTTTTAAACTAAATAAAATTGCTACATGCATTCATGTCTCTATTTGGGTAACATCCTCTTGAATAGTCATATAAAAATAGAAAATTTGGCAGAAGCTATATTATTTCTTTCAAATAAAGTTATCCTGGATTTTCACATCTCAATCTGTATAAATCAATATGTAATAAGCTTAATGGCAATAAATTAGCAAGATTGGGGCTGATTCTCACAATTTAGGTCTCTCAGTAGAAGCTTTAACAATTGCTAGAAGACTCTGGAAACTAAGTAGAATTGAGGACAAAGGCTTTTTGGGAGTAATAAATCAGGAAAAAAAATCTTTGCCAAGTAGTTTTTCTAAGTCACAATGGGTAAGACTGCTAAATAGTTTGTAAAATGTATTCTAGCAGATTAGAGTGCCTTGCAAAATAAGATACTGATTCACAAATTCTGTATCCATTCCTACTTCAGTGCCTATAGACAGTGGCTTCTCTAGCAAAAATTTTCAGAGGCAATTCAATAAGTTCACTGTTGTATCAAACAAACAAACAAACAGGCCTTCTTCAAGGTTCACCTTCCTGGGGTAAGCAGGGTGTGAAGACAGGAAGATACAGGAAGATATTCTGATGATAATTGGTCTTCAGCAGGGTAGACTTTTCCTGGCTATGAACTTTACCTGCTAGCGCACATCTTCGACTTTCACCTAGATAGGCAACAAATTGTTCTAGGGTTGATTGAACTACCTGAGGTAGCACTGGGGGGAACTGCAGGCAGATAGGAAATGGTACCACATTTCTTCTCTTCTATCAGAGAACTATGTACATTATGGTTTACCTGTTATGTGGCTGTAATCCTAATTTAGAGAAGCACTTATTTCTGTGCCTTATTCTGGATAAGTGTTCAATATTTATTGAATGGGAACTAATCAACTTCTTTCCCTGTGCTTGTCTCTTTTTTTGCGCACCTGAACATATGCACATCGATGTGCACTTATGCATACAACTTCTCAGGTAGTGTGCATTCACCTCTAATGACCATTTCACTGGATAAAATTAAAAATTAAAAAAAAACCCTCTCCTTAAAAATGTCTACTTTTTATTTTATGTATTTATTTTTAAAATGTCTACTTTAATCATCTTTATTAATCACAACTACACACACTAGAAAACAGGAATAGTTACATGTGGAAGATGTCATTTAGTCTCCAGAAAACATGTATTTCTTGTGTGAACTGCAGAACCCTTGCACTGCCTCTTGCCTGCTCTAGCATGCTCAGCACATTGCATAAAGCATAATGCACTGTACCTACTAGGTAAATAATTGTTTAAATGAGTGAAAGAGAATTGAATTAATATAATTTTAACTGTGAGATATACACACATAAAACAGCAGGAGGATCAAATTAACCACAACAAAATCAGCATTAATTACAGGAGGTAAAAATTCTCATATCCTGGTATATGTGTAGTATTTTACTCATAAATACTTTAGATATTTCTAGTAGTTTGAAAAAGTCAGTATAAAGAATTTCATATAAAGAACCTTTATATATAAAGAATGTCATGTTCAATGAGTTAACATGTTTAGAATTACAACTGCCAAATATCAGAAATATTTCTATCATTTAATACTCCTTCTTCAACTTTGGAGTCCTTATAGAAATACTGACCTGGATTTTCCTTGAAACTGCTATCAGAAGAGACTTTACCTTTTTGATCTATATAACAAAGGCTTAGATGCTTTCAATACTCTTCCTTCTCCATTCTCCTTTACTTCACCTGCTTAGCATAGAAATATTTTCAAACTTCTTAATTTTCCCTCCATTCACTTCTTGTATGACTTTTCTGAAAGATACTAGTGATAAACAGTTCTGTCCTTAATGATGTTAAGAAGCTTTTAAAGTGAAATGAAACATAAATAATGCTATACATCTTTAAATCCATTAAGCTAGTTAGAAAATATGTTCAAAACTGTGATAAAAGTTCCAACTAAATCTGCATTTCTTTCTTCTAGCATTAGCATTTATATACAATTAAAAACTATTATTCATTTTTAACTTTTAAACTATTTATTTATTTTAGAGAGAGAGAAAGAGAGAATTGGGAGAGTGGCAGAGGGAGAGAATCTTCAAGCAGAGTCTGCTAACATAAAACCCATGAGATCATGACCTCAGTTGAAACCAAGAGTTGGAGGCTTAACTGAGCCACCCAGGCACCCCTAAATTTTTTCTTTTATTCATTTACTTATGGTGCCTCACATTATTGCTGTTGCTTTTAATCTCCATTATAAAGACTAAATGTTTCAGTCACCCTAGAAATTAAATAGGTATTTCTGGGTTAGCCTCGTAATCATTTTACTGAGAAAAAGAGTAGACTAACCTTTCCCTGAGCAATGACAATGTAAAAATGTTAACTGTGAATATTCATACTCACACAATCATCACTTCAAGGTAATACCAGACCGATCATACTTCCAAATTCATCAAATTGTATACAGTAAAAGGTTCAGTTTTTAAAACTTATTTTATATCTCAGTATAGCTGTTAAAGTATCATTTTTCACAACATAGAGCATATATTCCAATAAGGGGAACATGAAAATTTTGTCCTAACGAACAGAAACAGACAAAAACAAAATAAAAAGCATGAGAAAATAACAGCTACAACAGGTCTTTCTACTATGTTCTCAAAAGAAAACAAATTAGTGTTAAAACTTGAACATTAGCTAAAGGATATACTCACTAGATACACCATAAATTTTTAGCGAGATTTTATTTATGTTTGAAAGATTTGGTAGTTGATGACATGAAGGCTTTTATTTCCTATATTATGGCAGACTAGTTTCTTCAGACAAGCCATCCTGTTGGAAACAAATAAAAATGCTCAAAGCAAGTTAGTTGCTTCTCTCTGGAGAAATAAAACTTCATCCTAGGACCTACCAAGCCTTATGTATCAGAATGATCACACACACAAAATAAACAGCTCAACTTACTTTGTTCAAATATTATAAAAAGTCTTCAAAATATCTACCAGAGGGCAGCCCGGATGGTTCAGTGGTTTAGTGCCACCCTCAGCCCAGGGCATGATCCTGGAGACCTGGGATCAAGTCCCACATCGGGCTCCCTGCATGGAGCCTGCTTCTCCCTCTGCCTGTGTCTCTGCCTTTCTCTGTGTGTGTCTCTCATGAACAAATAAAATAAATCTTAAAAAAAAAAATAAACAAAATGTCTACCAGAAGGGAACTAAACACAGTGACCTGCCTGATTTAGGGGTAAAATATGAATAGAAATTGAATGAATTAAACACTGAGTAATCTAAAATAAAAATGGAATACATGGGTTTGTAAGCTAATTAAATGTAGTTAATGATACAACAAAGAAACTGGAAAATAGGGTAGCAAGATTATGCAAAATACAGCAAATAGTAACTACCAGGAATATTTCAGGAAAGTTTGGCAAGATGGTGGGTAGGGTAAGAAAGCCCAGTTAGTTAAAGTGAAAGGAGAGCAGCAAACATAGGTCACAGGCAATACTGAAGAGTTAATGCATGAGAACTTTCCAGAATTTAAGGATAAAAGCCACAGATTCAAGAAGCCCAATGAGGGATCCCTGGGTGGCGCAGCAGTTTAGCGCCTGCCTTTGGCCCAGGGCGCGATCCTGGAGATCCGGGATCGAATCCCACGTCGGGCTCCCGGTGTATGGAGCCTGCTTCTCCCTCTGCCTGTATGTCTCTGCCTCTCTCTCACTGTGTTCCTATCATAAATAAATAAAAATTAAAAAAAAAAAAAAGACTGATACTCATTCAATTAACTTTAAAAAAAAAAAAAAAAAAAGAAGCCCAATGAATCCAGAGCCAAATAAATAGAAGAAACATATGTTTAAGAATGACAGAGTGAAACTGAACAATTATAAGATCAAGGAGAAGGAGAAAATCTTAAAAACATTCTGAGGGAAAAAATATTCTTCAAAGAGGTAAGATTTACAGTTCACTTCTAAATATCAACAATGGAAGCCAGGGTACTGAGAAAGAAAAGTTTCTACCTAGAAATCTATACTTCAAAAACTATTTTCAGAGCTTCATAGATCTTGCAGTTTTTTAATATATTTTTTATTGGAGTTTGATTTGCCAACATATAGTATAACACACAGTGCTCATCCCATCAAGTGCCCCCCTCAGTGCCCATCACCCAGTCACCCCATCCCCCTGCCCACCTCCCCTTCCATTACCCCTTGTTCATTTCCCAGAGTTAGGAGTCTCTCATATTTTGTCACCATCTGATTTCTCCCACTTATTTTCTCTCCTTTCCCTTATAATCCCTTTCACTATTTTTTATATTCCCCATCTGAGTGAAACCATATAATGATTGTCCTTCTCCGATTGAATTACTTTACTCAACCCTCCAGTTCCATCCACATCGAAGCAAATGGTGGGTATTCATTGTTTCTAATGGCTGAGTAATATTTCATTGTGTATATATATATATATATACATATATATATGGTTTTTTAAAGATTTTATTTATTTATTCATGATAGTCACAGAGAGAGAGAGAGAGAGAGGCAGAGACATAGGCAGAGGGAGAAGCAGGCTCCATGCAGGGAGCCCGACGTGTGATTGGAGCCCAACCTGGGATTCGATCCCGGGTCTCCAGGATTGCTCCCTGGGCCAAAGGCAGGAGCTAAACCGCTGCACCACCCAGGAATCACTATATATATATCTCACATCTTCCTTATTCATTCATCTTTTAATGGACACTGAGGCCCCTTCCACAGTTTGGCTATTGTGGACATTGTTGCTATAAACATTGGGGTGCAGGTGTCTTGGCTTTTCACTGCATCTGTATCTTTGGGGTAAATCCCCAGCAGTGCAATTGCTGGATCATAGGGTAGCTCTATTTTTAACTCTTTGAGGAATCTCCACACATTTTTCCAGAGTGGCTCTACCAGTTTGCATTCCCACCAACAGTGCAAGAGGGTTCCCTTCTCCACATCCTCTCCAACATTTGTTGTTTCCTGTCTTGTTAATTTTCACCATTCTCACTGTGTGAGGTAGTATCCCATTGTGGTTTTGAAGAGCTTGCCATTATTAAAGGTAATTTGAAAGGATATCCTTCAAGCAGAAGGAATATGATCTCAGAAGAAATACATGTGATGTAAGAAGAATTGGAGCAAAAGTGAATTGGTAACTCTAAGAATAAATCTCAACAAATGTCAAGTGTATTAAACAATGATAGGTATATGAATAGTTAAAAAATTGAAATAGAAATAGAATACATGGCACTATTTCAAAAACTCAGTTGAGAGTACAATAAGTGGTATTAAAGTTTTCTTTTTGTTATGAATAAATAATGGACTCAAAGTATTGTCAATCATTAAGTTTTGACCAATTATGTAGTATATATATGGTCATCTTCATATAGTTGTTAATTTTTATAATATATGAATGTATTTTCTATTTTTAAAACTATGTTCAAATCCTTCTTGTGGCACCTGGGTGGCTCAGTCAGGTAAGTGTTTGCCTTCAGCTCAGGTCATGATCCCAGGACCCTAGGATGAAGCCCCATGTCAGGCTTCCTGCTCAGCAGAGAGTCAGCTTCTCCTTCTCTTTCTGCCCCTCCCCCTGCTTGTTTTTTTTTTTTTTTTTTCTCTCTCTCTCTCTCTCTCAAATAAATAAATACAATCTTCATAAATAAATAAATACCTCCTTCCCTCCCCTACATACAAATATTGGAAATAAGTGCTAGGGAACCTAAAAATGTGTTGCTAAATTCAAGTAGCTGAATTCTCTTATATAGGAATATTTGTTTAATTCTCAAGAGTAAGTAAATAGAAGAAATGTTCCCTAGTGTGTATGCTGTACATTTTCTTCAAAATAAAATTTTATGCATAGAATAAGAGGTACATTTGAATAATGATTAGACATTTTAAAAATGTGATCTATAATTATAGTTTTTACTCTTCTACTATTGTTAGTGAGAAATTATGGGTAAGCCTATATGCAATTATAAACAAAGCCTCAGAAGTATATTAATGCATATCAATTTTTCAGAATATTTGAAAGGAATATTTTTCTCTATATACTATTTTAATAATAGCTTTTAAACATATAGTACTTATTCATCTGTATTCATTTTATCATATTGCTAAAACAATGAATTTGCTCACAATGGCCTATCATTATAAATTAATGTTGGATTTACTGTATTCAGCTAATAAAAATACAAAGGGGAAATTTTTCTTTTTAAATTTAAAACTCGTGATAGCTTCTGCCTTCTAATGTTGGTACATAATTCATATTCATAGAAAAAGAAATTTTCTGTTGCTTTCTTCCACTTACAGTCATTAGTGGAATAGGGAAAAAAAATGAGTGAGATACTGAATAAATGACTATCCTTTAGGGGAAAATGTGCATGAGTTTTGGCTATTCTCAGGGAGGCTAAGGACTCCTCTGTGGGACAGAGTTCCTACAAAATCATAAGCCTGATAGCATAAAGATTGGTTGAGAAACAAATGGTTTAGCTTTAGTATTTAAATTACCTTAGAACTGCTATCACATCATTGAAACAGAAGGAGTCAAGTAAAGCTGATTAAGTATTTACTTTAAAGACAGGCTGATGGAACACCTGGATGGCTCAACTGTTTAGTGCCTGCCTTCTGCCCAGGGTGTGATCCTGGAGTTCTGGGATCAAGTTCTACATCGGGCTTCTTGTATGGAGCCTGCTTCTCCCTCTGCCTATGTCTCTCCTCTCTCTCTGTGTGTCTCTCATGAATAAATAAGTAAATCTTACAAAAAAAAAATAGGCTGGCATTTAATTTCTGTTCACACTACTTTTTTACTTTTTTATTTTTTACTAAATAATATTAAGCATATTATTTCATTTCCTTGATCTTCAGTTTACCTATCTGTAAAAAGCATGTTTACTATATCTAATTCTTATAAAATACTAAATAAAATAATGTATATTGAAAAATGCATAACAAATTTAGTCCTTGATTGATAGATATTAATTTGTTCCCTCCTTGCCTAGGTGCTAATACAATTAAAAATTAAATTATTTGTGAACTTGAATGATTACCTGAGTAAGTCAGGGCTGTGAGTCATTTGGCAGTCTCTGCTCTAACCCATGTTGTCTCTTGCCACATGTCTCTCTTGATTTCACTGATGCTCCATAAACTAGGTATGCACAGTTGGCACAGTAACTAATACCTGTTAATTAAGAATTTATTAAGCAACAGCTCTGTGTTCAGCATTACTATGTGTTATATAAAGAATGCAGAATAAGCACAATCATCATTGCCCATCCCTCAAAGCACTCAGATACAAACTGCAGAGGCTCAGGAATTTTTTTAATAACAGGATGAAATGGAATCTGATTATAAAAGCAGTGATAGCCTCTGCTTCATAGTTCTACCACTTGGCTGATGTCATTAAGGTGAAAAACTTAAACTTGGGAACATATAAAGTTTGAAAGAAAACCTAACATTTGCTCATTTGGTAGACAGCCATACACACCTTTTCAGAGTATTTTCTAAGATAATATTTCCAAAAACAATTGTTGAGAGTCTAATTTTTAATGAGTTTTTCCATTGATTTTTGATAGGTACAGATGAATAAATCCTTTACAACAAAAGGGATGAGAATATCAAGATTAATGAAGGTAGCTGCTCATCAGGACTGAAATTCTAGGATAGGATTTGCTCTTCTGTTAATCATTATTGAGTTTTACAGGGCAAACTACCAAAGGCAAAACAGGTCCATTTGTGGATAAGTCTGGCAGATAGAAACTAATCATAAGCAATACCAGGTTTTTTTTCCTAGTACAAAATAAAATTTATTATTTTAATTGTAGGCTGTTAGATGGGACCATAATCTTTTTTTTTTGGGGGGGGGACCATAATATTCTAATATTACTTGCTTAGATTGTTTATAACTTGTAACTATAAACTTAATCCAGTATTGTACTTGTCTAAATAATTTTGGAAGTATAGTTTCATAAAAATAATATTAATGTGATCTTAGTTCTACTTAAAAATGTTACATATATATTAACTCTCAGGTCTTGTCCATGGCCCTGCCAGCAAGGGACTTAGAATTTTCTAGGAAGGACAGACACATGCAATAAAGGAAATATTTTCAAGTTATAGGAGTATTAGAGAAGTGAGAGAGACATTATTTTTATGTAATGAGTGAAGGGGTTACAGAACAGTATCAGTGAAAGCAGAATAGTAGGGGTAATTATTGTACTGGATTTTGAATTATAGCAGTGGTTTAGCAGGCCTTTGTAGGCTGGTGGTGGAATGTGCTAAATGCATGACACTATATATACCAAAACATGGATGGATTAAATAGCATGGTATGTGTATTGGGAACTAAAATGATATTTTTTTGGAGCAGTAGGTGAAAATGGACATATAGATGAATAGAACATAGAATAGGTGATGTAAATAGGAACTTAATCATAAAAGGTCTTGTCTATTTCTATCTCTACTAACAAATTCTGTCTCAATTTACCAAATCAATGTTTCTGATATTTTAAGTGCATAATAAGTGTACTTCCTTTTAAAAATGAAGATTCCTGAGAGTTCTGCAGCCATCAACTTTTCTCCCTATTTGATTCATTTTGTTTGATGGAGGATACAGAGTTTGCATTTTTAAGGTTTGCACTGGGAGAAACTATTTTAGGCACTGAAAACCACTTGGAAGCTGCTAGGTAGAGAACTGGTGTTATCATATTTCTGGTTTTCAGGTATAGCTTGAGAGCACTGAGACTAGGCTAGACGAGTTAGGAGGCTATTGAAAAGTACTAGTGAGCAATGATGAAGTTTTGAAATAAAATAGTGATTAGATCAAAGGTAGCAATGCAGTGTATGGAAATGATAATCTGTTTAATAAATAGTTATCAATAAGTAAAAAAAAGATCTAGTTCTTATTTAACATACACAATATTTCTATCTCACATCAAATGTAAAAATTCCAATTGTATTGAAAACATAATTATCACAGAACAATAAAGCTTTGAGTGAATAACTTTGTAACTTTGGTTTCAGCACAGATATATATTTTTAAGGTTGTATTTATGTATTTGAGAGAGGTGTGGCAGGGGGTGGGGAGAGCACAGAGAAAGAGGAAGAGGGAGAAGGAGAAGCAGACTCCCTGCTGAGTGGAGAGCCTGACATGGGACTTGATCCCAGGACCCTGAGATCATGACCTGAGCTGAAGGCAGACACTTAACCAACCGAACCACCAAGGTACTTCCAACACAGATTTTTAAGTTAGTGTATAAAAAGCTTTAAAAAATGATAAAATGGACTATATTGCATTAATATATTTTGTTAACTCAAGACATCATAAAGAGAGTGAAAGGGCAACCCATAAAGTAGGAGAAGCTGGGTTTTTTTAATAAATTTTTAAAAATTTATTTATTCATGAAAGACACAGAGAGAGAGAGAGAGAGTCAGAGACACAGGCAGAGGGAGAAGCAGGCTCCATGCAGGGTGCCCAACGCGAGACTTGATCCCAGGACTCCAGGATCATGCCCTGGGCCGAAGGCAGGCGCTAAACTGCTGAGCCACCCAGGGATCCACTGAGAAGCTGTTTTTAATTCATATATCTAGAATATATAAAGAATTCTTTTAAAAAGTATAAGAAAAATAAAGAAAATTCAATTATAAAAGGCTCAGTTTTGTAAAGTGGATATACAAATGACCAATTAACATATGAAAAGCTGCTTATGACAAGATATCAGGGGAATGCAAATGAAAACTGCAACATGATACCACTTTATATCTACTAGAATAGCTAAAATTAAAAATGATTTAAAAATGAAATGTAGAGAAGAATTTTGAATCATCAGAACTCATATACCGCTTAAAGGAATGCAAATTGTTATGTCTCCTTTGAAAATTATTTTGTTCCATGTCCTAATCTGAATACGTGAGTACTCTATTAATTCTATCTCTGTTTATACACCCAACACAAATATACACACAAGTTCAACAATAGACTCTATAGTGTTCATAGAAACACTATTCATAAGAATCATAAACTGGAAACAATCCAAATTTTCCACCACAGCTGACTTAATAAATTTTAGTATATTCAAAGAATGGGTACTACATGTTCTAGTTGTCTATTGTTGCAAATCCAAATTTAGTAGATTAAAATAACAAATATTATGATCACGGGTACTATAAATCAAGAGTTGGAATAGGGTGTAATTGGTATGGATTTTCTCTGTTCTATGATATCTAGGGCCTCAGCTGCAAAGATTCCAATGATTGGGGATGACTTCAGTGGTTAGGAACCATAAGCTTCTGAAGGCTTCTTCACTTACATGTGTGATGGCTGACGAGGAAGTCTAGAAAGCTGTTCTCAGAACATACGCACATATTATACTTCTCTGTGCATTTCTGCTTCATTCTAAGAAGAGAGAGTCCCTAGAAGTGTTCGAAGAGGCAACATTTCAAGAAACCTTGGAAATCACAAATCACACCCTATCCTTAAGCCACATCGTATTGACTACAAGCAACTCATTAAGGTCACCATGATTCAAGGTAAGGTGAATTAGACTCCATCCCTTGAAAGTGGCAGGGTCACTTTGCGGAAAATCATGTGGGCTGGAAGATATTGCTGGAGCCATTTTCAGAGACACAATCTCCCACAAAATACATTGATTTCATCCATCAATATACATGAAGCATTCAAACATTATGTTGAGTTAATGAGGGCAGACACCCACAAAAAAATACATGTTGAATAAACACATATGCATAGAAAATATTAAAATAGAAAACACCAATTTATACTTTTACATGTCAGGATGATGGTTATCCATTGGGATAGTGACTAAAAGAAGACATCAAAATGGCTTCTGAGGTATTATTTATGTTTCTTTTTTGAGTATTATAAGATTATGTTTAGCATGTGAAAACTCTTTGTTCACTTATGGTATGAGCACTTCTTTGCTGTGTATATATTGTAATTCCACAAAAAGTTAAATTTTATGAAAAGTAAAAAGAAAAACCCCTTCAATTTATTTATATTTAGTATATATAGTTTTTGTCAATGTTTTAAGATGGTTTCTAAATTTTTTTCTCATTTTAATCTTCACTCATTGCTTTGTAGTTTCTTTTTTATTCATTCATTACACATCTGCACAAAACCCACAAATAAGTATGCTACCTCATTACAAATAATACTTGTAAAAATAATGCTGCTGTAGTTGCTCACTGTTTCCTTAGCACAAAAGAACTTATTTCCAAAGATAAATTAGGCTTATCATTATGAGCTTCTCTTTCTTAAAAATAATAAAGTTATTGAAAAAGACATGAAATTATAGTACATAAAGCAGTTGTTATCCCATTATGGTACTTATATGTATATATACTTGGAAATAGCCATTTCTCTAGGAAATTTGGAAATTTTTCCTTATATATAGTGTTCTCAAACCCACATCTATTCCATAAGCAATTTTTTCCTTATATATAGTGTTCTCAAACCCACATCTATTCCATAAGCAAATCCTTTTAATGTTCACTTTAAAATATACCCAGTATTCAACTAATCCCTACCAACTTTGCTGCTGCTACTATGTCTCAACAACCATTATTTCCCACTTAGATTTTTCAATAGCATCCAGATACGACCCCTGTTTTGCCTTTGCCCCCTTGCATTCTATTTTACCACCCAGCAGCCTGAGTGATCTTTTAAGTCTGTCAGGTCGTGTAGATCATTATTTCTTTTATGCAATCAATCTTTTAATGGTTTTGATCTCAGAGTAAAAGTCAAAATTCTGACCAATACCTGCATTGGCCCTATAATGCCTCAGCTCCTCCTTGCTCATTTTGTATTAGCTACCCAGCCTTCCTACTTTAAAAAAAAAATTCAGGCAAGCTCTCAGCTTGTGTCTTTGAATGTACATTTTCCTCTGCCTAAACTTCCTTTCCCCCAGATGTCTGAATGGCCTGTTCTTTCACTTCCTTTCTTTTTTAAAAAGATTTGTGAGAGAGGTGGGAGGAAAGGGAGAGGAGCAGACTCCCCACTGATCACGGAGCCCAGTCAGGGACTGGATCCCAGGACCCTGAGATCCTGACCTGACCTGAAACCAAGAGTCAGAGGCTCAAATGAGTAATGTCCCTTTCACTTCCTTCTTGCTGCTCAAATTTCACCTTTTTTTAAGGCTCATTCCTGATCACTTTGTGTAACTTTTCAACCCTCTCTCTGTCACTATCATTCCAATCTAACTTAACCCTTTCCAGCTTATTTTTGTCTAAAGCATTGATTAATTTTACATATTTACTGTTTTACACTGTTTCATTATTGTATGTCTCTAACTAAGCCACTTTCACCCTTAACAGAGTGAGTCTTGACTGACTCTGTAAAGCCTGTTCAGTGTGTGTGTGTGTGTGTGTGTGTGTGTCCGTGTCCTAGGGCTCTTACCCTTTCTGCTTCCTCTTTCTGAAACAACTTTCTCTATTGCTTTTTGCTTCTTTTTCAACTTTCATGTTTAAGCTTAAATGTTGTCTCCTCAGGGAATCTTTCTCTTGTTATTCTGTGAAAAGTAGTCAGACTTTTCACCTATTATTCTCTATCCTATATGTCTACTTATTTATTTCATAAATCTTTAGTGTTATGTGTTAACTTGTTCATTTAATTACTGACTTGTCTTCCTACCCAGAATATGATCTCAATGAGAGAAGACGTCATTAAAGAATTAACATATAAATAGACTAAGATTTTACCTGAACACTGACCTTTTTAAAAATCTTTATCTTTTTATCTTTATCTTACAGATAAAACTTATACTGGCTTTTTTAGTGCATTTTTTTATTGCTTCAGTAAAGGTAGCTGAAATGGAGTTTAGTAATATTTTTATTTGCCAACATATGAAACTAACTTTTTCATTTCTACTTTTTGGACTACTCCATTTTTTTTTTCATGGTACCATATTTCTTTCATAAAAAAACAGAAGTTTTCTTCATCTAGAGGTCCAGGGATGAGCCCGATAAATCCAGTGGTAATCCCTAAGCCAATTAACTACAAAAATCCCTTTGACTCCAGGATTGGCATATGGCTGACATTGAGACAAAGTGATAAAATAGAGGTTACTGGGGGCTAAAGATAAAGTTTTCTATTTCCTAAAATAAACCACCAGAAGATATCTTTTCTCATTCTGCTGATTTTGTGCTATGTGATTGTGAGGCTATGACATCCCATAGTTATTTTGTTCATATAAGAGAGGCCAATTTAGGCATGAAGACAGATGAATTCATAGTCAGGAAAATTGCAAAGACAGACTAGATCCAATGGATTTAGCTTGATTGAACCAGATGTACATCTGGACTTCTAGTTGTATGAGCAAATAAACTTGCTTATTTTATCCATTATAGCTGGCTCTCCTATACTTGCAGCCAAAAGTAGACTAACCAAAATTCAGTTTTGATTTTCATATTTATTTTAATGCCACTTTCTACTATGAACTCAACTGGAAGATTCTGCATATCATGCATTGCTTTGGATATATATTGATTTGCACATCACTGTAGTGTTTTAGAGAAGCATTTCATGGTAGAGGCTCATGACTATTACTTTCACATTGCTTTGAATATAGATAATATTTTTTAGTGAACTTGGAAACATGAGACCCTAGTTCCTGCCATTATTACAGTTATTGATTAGTTTAGTGTCTTCCAACAACTAAAATCAATTATAAGTCAAAGGTAACATTATTTTGTTCTTCTTTCCACACTGTACACTGATGGGAGTTTCTTTTAGATAGTAAGAGACCAATTTCAGAGTTTGTCTGTCTCTTTCAAAGTTGTAGAACCTTTCATCAGTATATATTGATTCATTTCCAGTCAGGTTGGAAATGTTTTAGAGTGTAAATCTCAGTACAACTAACCAGTCTTAGAAGTCAGTAATATCTAAACTTTCCTGACAGTATGCCATGTTCCCAGATGAGTTGAAAATTTTCTCTCATATTATCCCTTGTATACTATCTTGTTTTATCTTGTTTTTTAAGCACATAAAGTAGTAATTTCCCCTTTTGCAATAAAGAAGTCAATAAACAAAAGCATATGATAATTTTGCCGTAATTTCATGTTGCTTCAAATTATTGCATGAAGAGCATATATAACTTGCCAAAACATGGCATAACATTTTCCTTTCTGTTATTTTCCTTCTGCTTTAGAGTTTCCCCCAAAAAAGAAAGTCCTATACTGTACTATCTCTTAGGTAACATAGAGGTAAAAATGTATTTGAAAGTACTATAATTATTATTTTATTTATGAAAATAATATTTTTCCTGGTTACAATTCTGAAACATTGAACTCAGCTAAAATTAAATGACCTCTTTGAGCGAAGAATTAAAATAAGATACTGCCATGTTTAATGTTATATAAGAAAAAGCTAGGATTTGTTTAAAGCTAGAATTTTAAATGAATAATACTAATATGTTGTTCAAAAATATAAGGATGTTATTTGATACCTTTTTTTCTGATTGCTGGAGCAATTATATACCACAATCTCTCAGAAGAATTTATTACATTTTCTTTTACAGAATACACTTTTAGTTTAATAAACAAATTTTTGTTTGTTTGTTTGTTTGTTTTTTCTGTTCCATATTAGTTTGTTACTCTGTTAAAAAAAATGAAAAAGAAATGAGTTAGGGGTGCCTGGGTGGCTCAGTTGGTTAAGCATTCAACTCCTGATTTCAACTCAGGTCCTAATCTTATGGTCTGTAAGATGGGGCCCTACATCACACTCTGAGCTCAGTGCAAGTCTACTAGGATATTCTCTCCCTCCCCCCTTCCCCTGCCTGTATTCTCTTTTTATCTTTCTTTCTGTCTCTCTCTCTCTCAAATAAAGAAATATTTAAAAAAATATATGGTATGCTTAAAATATTTTAAAACGTAATCTGCTATGTTACAATGCTGACATGTGAAAAATATCAGTATGCCCCACTGCATTACTGCTTAGGGTCATTTTGAGTACATCAGCATTTCTTCCATTATTATGCTAATAGTTTCTATTATACAAATTTAATTAAACTTGGTACATAATCATGAGTAGGAAACTTGATGTAGGACAAGTAGTAAAATTGTACTTAGTGTTTAAAAATATGTTTGAAATTTCAAAAATTTTAGTTTCTTATTTCACAAAATTTTAATTTCTGTGCTTAAAAGTAGAACAAAATAAAATTTGAATCCCATATTCAAAATTACACCCCTGAATTTCTAACTCCAATTGTCTTTAGAGGTACATTCTTCCAAAAAAAATTAAGAAGAAATAACACCATATTACACAAACTCTTCCAAAGAGTATATAAAAAATATTTCTCAACTCACTACACAAAATTTCTATAACAAAACCTGTCAAAAACATTATAAGATACTCAAACTTTAGTCAGTATCTCCCATGAATGGAAATACAAACATTTTAAAGATGATGTCAGCTGACTTAGTTCAGTCATATATGATAAAATGAAAATAATAAAAGAAAGAAACATAAACACCACAGGAATGAAAGATAATTTTACCTTTAAAGTTTCATGAATATAAGCTATCACAAAACATAAAAATGAAATATAGTATGGTCATCTAGATAAATACAGGAAAATAAATCTTAGAAATAGAACGGACTTTTTAAATCTTAAAGTAAGCTTTTACTCCTACAGGGCTATCATACTTAATGGTGAGGTATCATAAACTTTCCTATTGAAACAGAGAAATGGGACAAGGTGCCCACTATCACTCCTTTTGCTTAACATTATAATGGTAGTTCAAACCAGTATAATAAGATGAGAAAGTAAATGAGGAGCATACAGAATAATAATTAAAAAAAAACTATTGTTATTTACAAACAATAATGTGAACTTAGAACACCCAAAATAATCTATAGACTATCTCTGAATATGTATAAAGAATTTTTACAGTAGCCCTAGCTCTATAGGATATACAAAAGTAAATTTGTTTTTATATACTACTAACAAAAGTAGTTTTTTTTCAATTAAAATTATCAAAAAGCCTAAGACTACGTGTCATCTCTCTCCCAATTTATACACAGATAAAAAAGAATCATAACATTTTTTCATGTGGTTGTTTCATGGAAATTAACAGGGAAATAAATAACATTTATTTGAAAATGTAAAGGAATAAAAATTTCTCAGACATTCTTGAAGAAAAACAGCTGAAGGATTTTTGCTACCTGATATCTGGACTTACTGTAAAGATAAATAAAACAGTAAGATATTGACACTAAGATAAATTGAAACATATAATACCATTCAGAGAAAAACACACTCATATGTAGTCTCTTGCTAATTACAAAATTGACCTCTATATACAGTTAGGATATGATGGCCTTGTCAATAAATGGTATAGGATCAAATAAAAATTAAATTTAAACTCTTCTCCAAAACATACAGATACTCTTCATATTAATGAATTGTATTTCTAAATGAAAATGATTAAATTAGAGAAAACGTAGCTTCATGAACTTGGAGTAGACAAAATATTTTCTAAAACAATCACGAAAAAAAAAAAGGAAAATTATGAACCTGATTCTATTAAAGTTAAGAGTTTCATTTTATCATAAGGCACAATTAACAGCATGCAAATACATGGGCCCGGTGAGAACAAGGTGATTACTATAGATAGGTCTAACAATTCTCAAAATACAAACATCTATCATATGTGGAGAATATAGAAGAACTATAAATTAATAAATGAAAGGCAGACAACCAAACAATAACAACAAAAGATAGAAGATTTGGTCAGACACTTCATAAAAGAGATTAAGATTTTCTAAAAAAGACCTTTGAGCAGGCATTTTAAAGGAGATAGAGAGGGTGAATAAAAATCTGATCCTGGATAAGGAGAAAGAGGAGTGAATATCAGGAAATGGTGGAAGAATTTTCCTAACATGAGAGGAAGAAGAGGCTCTGAATTGTAAGGAGGCAGGGAAAGGGATGATGAAACTCAGCCTCTAAGACATATGTGTAGATGAAGTTCCGAAAGTTATTGAAAAGGTTCTTCTCTGTAAAAAGGCAAGTGTTTTCTAATGAAAAGGAATCAGAATTCTTGAAACATGAAATTTTGCTAAGACTGGAGATCTCATTATAGAAAATTAAGAATAAGTTGAAAAGCTTAGAAATTTTGGGAAACATTTATAGTTTATTTGAAGTTGGCAGTCTTGAATTAATATGCAGATCAATTCTAGAATCATATTGCTATATTTTGTCACTTTGCCACACCCATACATTTAAGTTCCAAAGCTGGATATCTGTGAAAAATTGAGGAGGTTGTGATCGCTTATAGCATGTTTGACTTGCATTATTTTAAAATATAGAGAAATGGCAATGTGCAAGATTTGTTTACAAGAGCTAGTAAGTGAAGTAAAGTGGAGAAGGTCATTAATGTTTAATTCCTTGGCCTCCTCATCACCAAACTAAATAGCAAACTGATTACTAGACAGCATTAGAAACTGAACTTTTTAAATGGAATTTTATTTTTCTTCCTTTTAAAAAGTAATTCATGCACATTTTAGAAAACTTATACAAAAAAGGAAGAACTTGAATTCAAAGATTTGTTCACTTTTAATAATATACTTACTATATTATTAGGCATAGTTCAAGTAAAAGTGATTTTGTTCTATAATTCTTCAAGCTGCACACAGTCTTAGGAAATATACATGCATAAATGAGGGAAATATATAAATTTAAGAAGTTTTAAACCATAAAATTGTATCATGTACTCTTTTTCCATTGTGTTTAATTTAAAAAAAAAACAAAAAACACCACCAAAACCTTAATATGTGTATGAAAACCCAACAGAGATCTTATTATTCTCATAACCACTATTTCTGGCTTTCCTTATATTTTTATACTGAATCTTTTAAAACACGAGGAAGATACATAGAACAATATAGCACACATATGCACGTGTATTTTCCCAAACACATCTCCATGCTCTTTCTTTTCTTTTCTTTTTTCTTTTCTTTTTTCTTTTCTTTTTTTCTTTTCTTTTCTTTTCTTTTCTTTTCTTTTCTTTTCTTTTCTTTTCTTTTCTTTTCTTTTCTTTTCTCTTTTCTTTTCTTTTCTTTCTTTTCTTTTCTTTTCTTTCTCTCTTTTTTTTTTTAGAGATTTATCTATTTATTCATGAGATACACAGAGAAAAGGCAGAAACATAGGCAGAGGGAGAAGTAAGTTTCCTGCAGGGAGCCCAAAGCATGACTCAATCCCAGAACTCTGGGACCACACCCTGAGCCGAAGGCAAAACTCAAACACTGAGCCACCCAGGCATCCCTCCATGCCCTTTTTACAAAAGTAAACACTCTCCTCAATTTTGTACTTATTCCCACTGCCCCCTCACTGCATGCCTTTATACTGATATTAAATAATTCTCTTTATTCAGTTATATTTTATGCTAGTACTATATTACACTGTACCTATCATCATAAGCGTCTTTTCATCACTTGTTCATGTGAGATTTACCAATACTAATACCTAAAAAATGAAATTGATTTCTTTTTGTAGTAAAGTATAAAATATTCACTACTTCTCCAGTAAAGAAGTAGTTGTATCTTGTTAATGTCAGAAGTGGTTATAAGATTTGTTTCAGACAATGAAATGTGGAGGGAAGTGATGAGTGTCAATGATATGCCTTTGTGATTTATTTTTCGGTTCCATGAAAAGTTTGATAAGCCATGTAGGGACATATCTGTCAATTTATTTTCAAGATGAAAAGACTGAGCAACAGAACAGAAGGTAACCTATGATCTATGAGAGAATAATAAATCTTGGTGTAAGCCACTGGAATCATTTTTTACCACAAAATAACTTAGGTTAAGATGACCTATATCATTTAGGTTCGTTGCTATTGAATATTTTACTGTGTAAAAAATAGACCAAAATTTTTTTTTAGATTTTATTTGGGAAAGAAAGAGAGTGAGCGAGCAAGAGAATTGTATGAATGGGGGGAGGGGCAGAGGGAAAAGCAGACCCTGCTGAGTAGGGAATCCAAGGCAGGGTTTGATTCCAGGACGCTGAGATCATGACCTGAGCTGAAGGCAGACACTTAACCCACTGAACCACCCTGGTGCCCCAATAGACCAAACTTTTTTTTTTAATGTTTTTATCCATTTTTTTAGTTTATTATTATTGACTGAATTGTGTTGCTTCAAAATTCACATGTTGAAGCCTTCACCTCCACATGACTGTATTTGGAAATAAAAAGGTAAATAAGGTTAAATGAGGTCATGATCATTGGGCCATAATTCATTAGGGCTGGTGTCTCTCTCTTTTTTTAAAAGATTTATTTATTTTTTCATGAGAGATACAGACAGAGAGAGGCAGAAACATAAGCAGAGGGAGAAGCAGCCTCCCTGCAAGGAGCCGGATGTGGGACTTGATCCTGGATCCAGGGATCTTGCCTTTAGCCAAAGGCAGATGCTCAACTGCTGAGCCACCCAGGCATCCTGGGGCTGATGTCTTTACAAGAGACACAAAGAGGATACCTGTGTGGTTCAGTCAGTTAAGCCTCTGCCTTCAGCTCAGGATCCAGCCCTGCATCAGGCACCTCTTGCTCAATGGGGAGCCTGCTTCTCCTTCTCCCTTTGCATGACACTCCACCTGCTTGTGCTCTCTTTCAGGTAAAATAAATAAATAAAATCTTTTAAAAAAAGAAAGAAGAGAGAGAGACAAAAGGAAAACACGCAAAGGCCATGTGAGGACACAGTGTGAAGGCAGCCATCTTCAAGACACGCAAAGGAGCCTCAAGAGAAACTAACCCTGGTGGCATACTAATATTGGACTTTCAGCCTCTACAATAGTAAGAAAATTTATTTCTACCATTTAAGGCCCCAGTCTGTGGTATTTAAACTGTAATTCTAAAAAAAACCTAATACATTCAAGAACAGTAACTTTTAAATTTTTTTAGTATGAGCATTGGTAAAATGAACATGCTTGTTCATATTTTTTTATGTACAAATTTGAGAATCTATCATATTAACTAGGAGTGAAAAAAAATGGACCAATAGAAGTTATATATTCAGCCTAGATTTTGATAAATTGATTATTATTCTTCACCGATTATATGATAATCCCCATGTTTTACACCACTATTTCGAGTATGGTTAGCTCTTCACAGGTCTGAACTCACTCCCTGATTTTAGTTCATCTCATTAAGGGCAGCAGACATGCCAAACGTTGTATTTCTATTAACACATGTGTAATAAACATTTCTGGTAAATACTTTCCTTTTATGAGAAGATATTAACACACTATGATTGTCAAACTAAAGAGAAAGATGATTACCGGGTGGAATTTGGACAACTCTTAGATTCACTATTACAATGAAGTCAAGCCTGAGCATTTTGGACTTTTACTGAAAAATTTTGTGTGGAAGCGATAGAGGAGATTTCTTTTATGTACTTGAGAAAAAAGTGTTAACACTTGAACATCAACAAAAATATCTTTTCTTTTAAATACTAAATACATACTTGTCATTCCATTCAAAATATAGCAGTCATTTTAAGGTAAAAGCTTAATAATATGTTCTTATATGATACATACCAGAATAATTTGCTCTTTTACATGAAACGTTGCTTTAGAAAGATGGTTGAAAATGTCATTCAAAAAAAAAAAGAAAAAAAAGAAAATGTCATTCAAAAACTTTGGTTAAAATAAGAAAACAAGAAAAAATATTATTTCCAATATTTTCATCCAAAACTTTCAAATAAGACAATAATTCCCTCGAATATGTTGGGTAATTCCTACTTCTCTCACCATTGTGCTGGTTTGCTACTAAGTGATCTGAAAGTTAATGCCCCTGAACAGCTGGTTCATTTGCATATCTGTGCCTTCCCATTATTTAGGCTGAATGAAAAGACCCAAACTAGGATATCAGGCAAATCTACATTATTTAGGGAATGTGAGGGAGAAAAGTGATTTCTAACGCATAGCATATTACAAATATAAATACGTAATTGAAGCCACAGACTGTTTTTAATATTAACATAACTTAGAGTTTCCATCATAGAAATAAAGTAAATTCAGAAAAAAATTACATTTGTTTCTAAAGGTAAAATACTTATATAATTCTGGATGACTAATGCATGCTTTCTAAAATTAGCATGGCTTTGAATAATATAAAACAGAATCACCAGTTAACATCTACAGATTGAAAAATAGCAGAAGGGTTTAACTAAGCTGAACTAATTCACCTGTAAACTCTCAAGTCAAAATTTACCTTCTAGTTTCAAATCTAACAATTATTTATTGTTGGTATTAAATCTATGAAATATGGTATCAGAAATGGAAATACCACAGGACATCTTACAATTGCCAGCAGACATTACTTCGTCACATAATAGAAGCAGGAACAAAATTGTGGAGGCCTGGGAAAAATAAATCCATTAAACAACCTGAGGAGATGCCAATGGAAATACAAGCCAATTAATCCTAATAAATTTATGCAATAGCAATGCAATATAAAGTGATATACCCTCTCAATTGACCAGAAAGTGACATGATTCATGGTCTGTAGTTTATTAAAATTCCTTAGGAGTACAAATACAGGAGAGAGAACAAAAGTGGTAAGATAAATGTAAAGATTTATGCTCAAGCAAGCATTATTTAAACATGTTATTTTTACTAAATAAAATGTGTTTGTGTATATACGTGTTGCTACTATTTTCCTTTTGATACAGAAAAAAAAGTTATAATTATTAATTTTCCCCACTCCAATCTGGGCAAAATTAAAAATATGTTTTTACAATATTTCAGATTTTTCCTAAACTGTTATTGAAAAATCAGTAATCTAATGATTACCAAGCACACAAATTGCAAGGCAGCTGTTTTGTTCTATGGGAATAAAATTAAGTTTAACCACTGACTATGCCCTCTAAACCTTGATAATATAGTTGGCAAGATAAAATGTGCAAGTATTTATATACGGTTTGATTTAGTTCTATATAATGTAGTATAGACTAAGTATTTTTCTAAGTCTTCCTTATTTCTAAGTCTTCCTTAAATAAACATGAATTTACTAGATGTTTGATAACTTGGATAATATATGTATATATATTAAGAATGAGGAGAATGGAAATAGAAAAATCACTTAGAGAACTTCTAGATTATGCAGATAGAAAAATCACTTGGGGAACTTCTAGATTATGTACATGTGAGAAAAAGGGTCATGGTAGAGGTTGATGAGAGTGTCTAGTATAAATAAGACTCAATTTAACTAGAAGAATTAATCAAATTTGTTGGTAAGATCTTCAAGGGTAAAAACTGATGAAATAATTCTGATTTGTCTAATTTCTCAATGGGTATTATAAATAAAATAAGTAGATTTTGATTAAGATGATTCAGTCAACAAAACTAATTTCCCCCTCAATTTTCAAAATTAAAATATTGAAAATTTACCAAAACTCAATCAAGTAATCAGTCTGAGAAATTCCTCCTCTGAAAATATATTTGATTAAAATTATGTTCAGTATTTTTAAAATGATTTTACTTATTTCTTTGATGGAGAGAGAGAGAGCTCACAAGCAGAGGGAGCAGCAGAGAGAGAGAGGGAGAAGCAGGCGTTGCTGAACAGAAAGCCCTATGTGGGGAATCAATCCTAGACTCCTGGGATCTCAACTTGAGCCAAAGGCAGATGCTTAACCGATTGAACCACCCAGGTGCCCCCAAAATTATGGTGAGTACTAAGCATACCTTAAAACGTCCAAAATCACTTGAAAGTTTAAGAAAGGATATCACAACAAAGGCCATGGCTAGAGATTTCAATTTGGAAGTTATATATAAAAGAATAATAGGGAAGCAGGTGTTAGTAAAGTCATGGGGAGGGTTAAAGTTCCCCAAAGGGGAAGATAAAGATTTTAGGCAGGTCAAAGTCTGTGATTGGATTGAATAGCTTCACACAGAGCAGTAATCCAGAGAGGATGCAAAAGAAATTACAGAAAGATATAAATTGAGGACCTAGCCCATTGCTTAAGTCAATATTTTAAAACCTTTTCAAGAAGAGAAGGAGAAAGGTAGAAATTGGGGAATAAGTTTTGATGGGGTTTACTCATTTTTCAGTAATATCTGAGCATGAATGTAATTTATATTTCCTTATAAGTAAACATATTAAATGGACTTTTTCAAAACATGCCCATTGATAGAAATTAGAGCACAAATCCTTGATTTCAGCTAGAAATGATTTTACTAACTAGTTCTCTTACATTTCTAATTTGATTTCCTATACATACCTCCAACATCACTGCAGGAGATGACTGGAGACGTAATAACTCACATATTGACTCTTAAATCTCCCACTTGTCACTGCAATAACTTAATGGCGGCTAGGTCACTTTGGTTTGCATTTTATTTGCCAAAGCAAAGTTGCAGCCATGACTAACTCAAAAAAAAAAAAAAAAGTTAGAAGGTATAAACCTACCATTTGTCCTGAACTTACATACCTAGAATTATTTAATAAATAGTGAAACTTACTGCTAGGACTTTCAGGTCACCATTTGTGGAATTTGCCCTAATTTGTGGGATGTAGAAGAGAAAATTGGGTTGGCATTATATAAATATGTTTGAAAACATATGCAAGAGTGACAAGTCAGTCATCAAGGAAGGCTTAAAAATATAATTTACAAAAGCATAATGATTTAATTTGAATCATAATAAATTGAGAATAAAAGGAATTAAATATAAAAAATATTCAAATTTAATACAGTATGTGCCATACTAGTAATGAATGTTAAACAGTAGGAATGGTTGAGAATTATAGTTATAAATGTGGTAATACTGATGAGGCTGAAGACATACCTTTATAATTCATGAAAATACTTTTCTAAAGACTACATATATGAAACAAAAATTGTGTTGTAGCAGCAGTTGAGACTGCAGAGTTTCATTTCAGTGGTACAACTATGATAATAGTGACATAAGATCTCTCTGTACCTATACCAGAAACAAAAACTAATCTGAAGTACTTGATTTGGCTTTAACAGTGATTTTATTCAATGGTGATTTTTAATGATGATTTGGCTTTAAAGGTTGCTTTTTGTAAAGATGTATTGAGACAAATGTCTTACATTGAGTTAAAAAGAAAATAGTTGGGGATCCCTGGGTGGCTCAGCGGTTTAGCACCTGCCTTCGGCCCAGGGTGTGATCCTGGAGTCCCGGGATCGAGTCCCACATCAGGCTCCCTGCATAGACATAGAGCCTGCTTCTCCCTCTGCCTGTGTCTCTGCCTCACTTTCTCTCTCTCATGAATAAATAAATAAAATCTTAAAAAAAAAAAAGAAAATAGTTTGTTCAGATGGTTATCAGGAAAAAGCAGTTACTAGTTCAAATGGCTCAAAAGATAATTAATCAAAAGATCAATTGTCATCTCAGGTCAATTTAAAACTAAATGTTATTATCTTCTTCACATTTCTCCATCTACTTTGGTCTTGTATGCTATCTTTACAAATTTAAAGTAAAGAGCTTCAGTGACTTGGCTGGAATTCATGATGGTAACTTAAGCAGGCAGATTTTTTTAAGTGAGTAGTCATTCAAACAAGGAATCATGTTGAAAGACATCTAGATGGCTTTGAAGTTTTATGATTTTGGAGAGCAATCAGAGTAACTGTTAAAATATATGATTCCTAAATTCCCTGAATTAAAATACTATTTCCTAGCATTGTATTGAGTTGGACACAGAATTCATTTAGCATGTTTCTTTTTTTCCTCTATCATCCTCTCATAGATTTAGCAGATGAATGTTTCAAATTCCAATTTTCAATGAATATTTTATTATAGATATCTTTCATAACTAGCAACATGAATTCTAATGTCATTTTTAAGGAAATTGAATTTAACCCAGTTGTTCTACTACCATTTACACATTTTTTAATAATCTGAACTATTGCTATTCCTACTTATTGAAGACAATTGAAAATCTTTAGATGATTAGAAAGTCTTTAAGAAAATGGCTAATTTACATTGTATAATAAAAATGCTATTCAGTGGTTGAACTTAATATTTTCAGCATGGCAGATTTCTTGAAGTAGTTACAAAGAACTAATTATAAAATTTTTAAATTACAGAAAAGTATTACTGCTGATTAGTTTATTCCACTAAAATTTTTGCAAGACACCCTAAATAAGTTAATATAGAAAAGCCAATGATCTTCTTCATTATAATGTACTTATTTAAAATTCTCAATAGTGAGAATATTTTGACAGGATTACAAAAGTATTTTTCATCTTAAATAAAATTACATTTTATTTTCTACTGGTACAATAATCCATCTCTCTGCTTTGGTATAGAAAATGAAAATGGAGTCCAGATTTTATATCTTAAAATGGAACACAATGAATTCAACAGATATTTTGGGCTAGTTTTATTCCTTGCCTCATATGGTCTATTATTAAATTAATTATTCTTATACATCTGGATGACTTGACTTCTTTACTTAGTTTGTAAACACCAAAAGGTAGATAAATTTGTTCTCAATGACCTGCAAAGGAATCAAGGTTGCTGACTTTATGCCATCCTGAAAACCTATATTATAAGCTAATTTGATTTTTCCTGAAAAGTTCTTCCTTCCCTCTTTCTCAGCTGATTTCCATAAATGGGGTTGTACACTTATTCATAAATCATACTGGAATACAAAGGCATAACTTGGAGTCTTAGCTAGAAGTTAAAAATGCAATTTTAATTGTGGTAAAATTAATATATAACAAATATTAATAATAGCTTTCACATATGCTTAAGACAGAATCAGAACAGCATATAGATGTAAGATATAAGAATTTGTGGTAATTAATAAAAGGTGGCTTTATAATAGCCACATAATGTGTGATCCTGCACATTATGTTTTTTGTTGTATTTTTGGAGATCATACAAAATATGCAACGAGGGAAGAGCTGACTTGTGAACAAGAGTATTCACCAATATGAATCTCATTTCTACAACTGAAGAAAACGTGGACATTCAAGTTGAGAGCAAGTCTTTATTTTCCAGCATATCTGTGTGTTTTTTACATAGTTGAATATTCTATTTACTAGTTAGATAGATGGATAGATAGATGATAGATAAAATAAATAAAGAAAAAAAAGGAAAGAGACAAAGAAGGAAGGAAAGAAGCAAGCAAGGAAGAAAGAAAGAGAGAGAGAGACAGAGGGAGATAATAGCCACCAGCACACAGCAAGGCATGGTTTTGCTACGAGTTTGTCATCTGACTATAATAAGTGCCACAGTCTTCACTATGTCTTTCTTTTTTTTTTTTTTTAAAGATTTTATCTATTCATTCATGAGAGACACACAAAGAGAGAGAGGCACAGACACAGGCAGAGGGAGAAAGCAGGCTCTATGCAATGAGTCCAACATGGGACTCCATCCCGGGTCTCCAGGATCACACCCTAGGCCAAAGGTAGTGCTAAACTGCTGAGCCACCCGGGCTGTCCCACTATTTCTTTCTGATGATAGTTTTGCTGTCTCAGGACAATTCATAGGAGCAATACATTATTTGACAATAAAATGTCAAAATAAAATATCAATAAATTTAATACAAAATAAAATGACAGTAAAATGTCAATTAAATGGAAAAACCAAGGTCATTAAGTTGAAATTATCATGCTTGCTGCTCTACCTAACAGATTATCTGAATTCAGAATACACCAGTATGGGTCAAGTATCATGTTTTTTAATTATCATGATATTCTATAACAGAAATATCTCTGAGGTAGGGAAACATATGAAACCTGGGCTGCATGTGCTGTCTTGATCAAAGGAGGCCTTATGAACATAAATATTTCAAATTGTCTTTTTCATGCTGTTTCAAAAGTTTTAACACCTTAACACATGATATCAGAATCCAAAAGGACTGTAAAACACTATTTTCTTTTTTAAGTGGGAAAGGAAAAGGAACACCTCCCAATTTCTTGACTAAAAGTTTGTGTTTGGTAGATTAGTTTCAGGAAATGGAATTCATGCAAGTTGAGGATCTGGCAACTAATTCCTTTAAAGCTGTCCATGTCATTTTAGTGTGTAGACTTAATATACATCTATAATTATAACTCTATCTATAGAATTTTTAATTCTTTTCATTTATCTTGGAATTACCTGTTTATTGGTATTCCATGGTAAATGTCCTGCTTACTTTTCCTAATGAACTTTTCCATAAAATATAATATAGATTAAGAAAAGTATTACTATTAACAAGAGAATGGATAAAAACTAGATGATCATTTCAATAGATGCAGAAAAGCATTGGACAAAGTTCAACATCCAGGGGCACCTAGATGGATCAGTTGGTTAAATATCTGTGTTTGGCTGAGGTCATGATCCCAGGGTTCTGGGATGGAACCCCTCCTGGGCTCCCTTCTCAGTGGGGAGTCTGCTTCTTCCTCTTTCTCAGCCCCTGCCCCTCCCCCAGCCCTGCTTGTGCTCCTCTCCTCGCAAATAGATGAATTCCTTAAAAAATTTCAATTCCCATTCATGATAAAAACTCTCAACAAAGTAGATTTAGAGGGAGCATATCTCAACATAATAAAGACCATATATGAAAAATCCACAGCTAACATACTTGATGAAAACCTGAGAGCTTTTCCCTTTAGATCAGGAATAAGACACTGGAATAAGGATGTACACTTTCACCACTTTTATACAACACAGTACTAGAAGGCCTAGTCATAGCAATTAGACAAAAAAGGGCAATAAAAGGCATCCAAATTGGTATGAAAGAAGTAAAAAAAATATTGTTTATGTAGCTGACATGATACTATATATAGGAAACCCTGAAGACTCCACCAAAATACCACTAGAACTAATGAATGAATTCAGTAAAGTCACAGGATGCAAAATCAATATACAGAAATCTGTTGCCTGTCTATACTTGAATAATGAAAGAGCAGAAAAAAATTAAGAAAATTCCATTATAATGCATGAAAAAGAATGAAATACCTAGAAATAAACTTAACCAAGAGGTGAAAAGCCTGTACTCTGAAAACTATAAAACACTGATAAATCAAAGATGACACAAACAAATGCAAAGATTTTCCATGCCCATGGTTTGGGAGAACAAATATTGTTAAAATGCCTATAGTATCCAAAGTAGTCTACAGATTTAATGCAATCCCTGTCAAAATGCCAAAATCATTTTTCACAGAACTAGAGAAAGAATACTAAAATTTATATGGAACCAGAAAAGACTTCTAATAGACAAAGCAATCCTGAAAAAGAACAAAACTAGAGGTATCACAATTCCAGATTTGAAAGTATACTACATAGCTGTAGTAATCAAAACAATATGGTAGTGGGACAAAAATAGACATAGATCAATGGAACAGAATAGAGAGCCCAGGAATAAACCCATGATTATTCAGTCAATTACCATGTAATAAAGGAACCAAGAATATGCAATGGGGCAAACACAGCCTCTTCAACAAATGGTGTTGATAAAAGCAGACATTCAAAAGAATGAAACTTGATTACTTTCTTACAGCATACACAAAAATAAACTCAAAATGTATTGAGGACTTAATATGAGACCTGAGACCATAAAATTCCTAGAAGAAAACATAGGCAGCAATCTCTTTGACATCAATTGGAGAAACTTTTTTTTTTTTTTTAGATATGTCTCTTTGGCAAGGGAAACAAAAACAAACTTAAACTATTGGGACTACACAAAAATAAAGAGCTTTTACAGAGCTAAGGATAACATCAACAAAATGAAGAGGTAACTTACTGAATGGGAGAAGATACTTGACCATGTTATGATAAAAGGTTGATATCCAAAGTACATAAAGAACTTATAGGACTCAACACCAAAGCACAAATAATTTGATTAAAAGTAGTCAGAGCATCTGACTAGACATTTTTTCAAAGAAATATAGATGGCCAACAGACATATAAAAAAAGATGCTCAAAATCACTAATCATGAGAAAAATGCAAATCAAAACCACAATGATATACCACCTTACACCTATAGAATGACTATAATCAAAAATTCAAGAAATAACAAGTGTTGGTGAGGATATGGGGAAAAAAAGGAACCCTTGTGTACTTTTGGTGGGGATGTAAATCAATGCACACTGTGAAAACAGTATGTTCCTCAAAAAATTAAAAATAGAATTACCATGTGATTCAGTAATTCCAGTACTGCATATTTACACAAAGAAAATAAAAACACTATTTCAAAAGATACATGCACTCCTATGTTTACTACAGCATTATTTACAATAGCCAAGACTTGGAAGCAACCAAAGTGTCCGTCCATAGAAGAATGGATAAAGAAGATGTGGATACACACACACACACACACACACACACATACAATGAGCATTACTCAACCATAAAAAAAATAAAATCTCACCATTTTCAATAATATGGATGGATCTAGAGAGTATAATGCTAAGTGAAATAAGGCAATCCGAGAAAGACAGTGCTATATAATTTCAATCATATGTGGAATTTAAGGAAAAAAAAAGAAGAAAAAAAGAGGCAAACAAAAAATCTGACTGAAATATACAGAACAAACTGTTAGTTGCCAGAGGGGAGTTGGGTAGAGTGATGGGTAAAATAGATGAAGAGAGAGAAAAAAAAAATAGATGAAGAGGATTTAAAGTACATGGATCTTGATGGGCATTGTGTAATGTATAGAATCGTTGAATCATTATATTGTACACCTGAATCTTATATAATACTGTATGTTAATTATATTTGAATTTGAAAAGGAAAGAATAAGAAAAGTATGAATATCATAAATGAGTAGTGACACAAATTTTTATATACTTATAACCAGTACTCAGATCAGGAACAGAGGATTATAGTGTACCAGAAGATGTTTCTCTTCAATAAATTAAGGGCTTCTCTTCTGTCTCTCAGCAATTTTTTTTTCTAGTTTGCAATGAATGTAGACATCTTGCACATATTTTTAAAGATTTTTTCCTATGTATTTGATCATTTTTATACTATTATAATGGAAACTTCAAAATTTTCTTTTTTGTTCTAGCTTTCTACTAGTAGATAGAAATGCAAATTAATTTTGTATTCACACTTTATCTTGCTCACATATCAATTTTATCATTATGTAGATTATATTAGATATTCTACATGCATGCCATACGGTTGTCAATGAACTGAATAAAGGTCCAAAGAAAATATCCAAAGGAGCATGAAGAAACAAAATGTAGGCAAATACAAAGAGAGGTAAGAGGTAATGAAGATTGAGTGTAAAAATCCAAAGTTTTGTATTTGAATCTAAAGAAAAGGCAAGAAAGGCGCCTAAGTGGCACAGTTGGTTAAGCCTCCAGCTCTGTTTTGCCTCAGGTCATGATCTCAGGGTCATGAGATCAAGCCCCATATCAGGCTCTGCATCTGGCTCCCAACTTGGCTGGGCTCAGAGTCTGCTTGAGATCCTCTGTCCCTTTTCCTCTCCCCCTTCTGTTCATGGTCTTGTTCTCTTGTATATTCTCTCTCTCTAAAAAATAAATAAATACATCTTTAAAAAATAAAGAAGAGCTAAGAGAAAATGGAGAATATGCAACTTAACATCACATTTTTTAAAAACTTTTTCAAATCAAAGATGATAAAATAATCTTAAAAACAGACAAAAAAAGGCAGATAACTTTCAAAGAAGTAGTAAAAATGAAATCGCATTATTCAACTGGAAAGTGAAACAGCAGACAATAGAATGAATTCTTGCTAAAATATAATGTGACAGCCTATAATTTTATACACAATTTATAATTTTATATTTGAATGCAAATAAATTGATGATGTACTATATAGTGGTTAATTGAATCTAAATAAAAATAAATAAAACACTAAAATAAATATATTTTTAATCAAATAGAATTTGAAACCAGGACATCAACCTAAAAGGACATATTAATCAGCATTCTGAGGGCCTAAGAAAAATAACAAAATAATTATAAAGAAAAAAATGGAAAAATAAATATATAGACCACTACATACAAATACAAATGATTTAGAAAACATGCTAATATTGGTTTAGGGGTATTAAATTATTTATATTATTGTTGTATTATATATTTTACTTATTATAGAAATGTATATAAATACATAATTGCATACATAAATAATCCAAACATTTACCTAAAATGATACATGAATTAGGAAAGAATTAAAATAAGTTAAAATATTCTAGTGTCTTTGTACCATTTAGGAAGATATGAAAATAATCTGTACTATACTTTAATTTGGGGTGCCTGCTATAATCTCTAGTGTAAAATAGTGTCTAGTGGACAGCTAGCCAACTGATTATTCTATATCCGAAATAAGAAAAGTTTTTGAATTAAATATCTGGTCTGTTCTTCTGGTCTCTATCATGATTTTCCATTCTTTTACTTCTTCTTTCTCACATCTCTTTCCATTCAACTAATGGTCTTTAAGTGAATACTTCCAGCCATTCACCTTAGGCCTACCACACAAGGCCTGTAGCAGCATTTTGTGTCCTTCTCACCTGGGTTCACCCCAATACCTTTTGATCTCTTGGTAGAATGGTTCCTCTAATTAGAAGACAGTGAAGCTACCCAAATCTTGCCCTTTATGAATGATATATGAGACATAACACTTGGTGAAAACAAAATTGCTTTTATAAACCTATTATTTTTTCTACTGTTATTTTTACTTTCCAGATTTAAAATTACCATATGTTCAAAAATAAAAGGAATGAATCATCCACTAAATATTATTAATATCATTTGAGAAAGAAAGGTAGAAAATACAGATTTAGCAATCACTAACTCTGAAATTTAAAATCTTATGTGCCACTAATAGACTACATATGCCATTATTTGGCTTGGAATTGACACTAATATGGTTACTGTCACTATGAATCCCATATTTGGCAAGTTGATAACGCCATACATTTATAAACACTAATATGTACCAAGGTTTTAGAACTGCCCCAATGTCTTTTGTCCTCATTTTTTTAGTCTTTGAAACAACTTCATGTTTATGCTACCCTTAATCCTAAAGCTGTCCTTCCCCAACCTGATTCTTAGCTTATAATCTTATTTTATGGTTCACATAAACCATGAATGCCGTCAGTTAAGAGCTTTCTCACCTTTATGACATTGAATCTCCAACTCATCTATATCTATAGCTGTGTTTTCCTTCCTACCTCTGACTATAATAGATAAAATGCCTTCTTCCTGCTAGAACTGATCATATTCTGTGTGCAGTGGATCCTCATCACTGCTGTCTCAGTTCCAAGCATAGTGCTTGAAATTACATAAATTGTTACAGACTCTCCTATATCTTCAACTCCTTTCCCATCAACATCAGTTCCTGAAATTTCTAATTGCCACCCTGATCTTATGGCCGATGCCCTCATATTCCCTTTAATAGTCAAATGTTTATAGGAATTGTCTGTATGTGTAATCTCTATTTTTTTTCCATCATATTTCCATCCAATCAAATCTGGCTTTTACTCCCACAGCATCACCTAAGTAGTTCTCTTTTTATGATCACTGTAGAAAACATAAGTGAGATAGCTGCTGGCTCATGGCTCATTAACATTCCTCGAGTGAAAATTTCTTTTATCTTTTTCATATTTATAGTCTAGGGTTGATTAAAATAAGTGCAGAGTCAGCTAAACTAAAGCGAACTACTTATAAATCTTTAAATAGGATTTAAATACTTAAATAGTGAGATACAAAAGCTAAAAACTGCCATTGATCAGTACTCCTCCTGAAATTGTCCATAAAAATCTCCACTGAAAGACCTTGGGGTTGCCCATGTTCTTATCATTCTTGGTCTTAGATACTGCTATTATTTTACTTTGATAGACTCTATTATTAACCCAATATAGTTTATAGTCCAAACCAGGACACTTTTGAAAGTTAACAAGGATGCTATTAGTCATTACATCAAGACAACATGCATAACTAAGACTCCTCCAACAAAAGAGGAGATTTAATTTTCTTCTTATTCAAATTGCCATTTTTAGTTATATGCTATAAAAAATGTTAACTGAATGACTTATGTCTTCTATATTGCTAAATATGTATTTCAGTCTTTTTTTGTGTGTTTTGTTTTGTTTTGTTTTTGAGAGAGAGAGAGAGTGCATGAGGGTGAGGAGGGGTAAGGGGTGAGCAAGAGACAGAACCTTAAGCAGGCTCCATACCCAGTGCTAAGCCTGGCTTGAGGCTGGATCTTACAACCCTGAGATCATGAGCTGAGCCAAAAATCAAGTCTGCCACTTAACAAATTGAGCCATGCAGACATCCTGAGTACTTTAGTCATATTATAGGACTTGATTTCTCAATAATATTTTCCAACACTGACTTTTTTCCTTTATTGTAACACTCTTCTTGGGTTCTACATTTGTTCTCCTCTTTCTTCTCTGGAGTATCACTTTTAGTCTTTTCACTTTTGAGAAATCATTTTTCCAAAAAAAAAAAAAAGAATTTTTTTCCCAGGTCTTTACATTTGTGCATATTTTGTGTGAGGTACTAACTGTCCTTTGTTTTACTCTTGGACGATCCAAATGTTGTGTTACTCTGGAAGCATGCTTACTGTCCAGTAAAATCAAGGTAGCATGTACCTCCAAGCAAACAACAGAGAGGCTTACTGCCCTGTATATAAAATTTGGATTTCCTTTCTCAGGGTTTCTGAGCTGTCACACAGTGCGATGCATATGCAGGCATCAATCTTGCTTGATTACACTCTTTGCTCCTTTAGGCTTTCTTGGAGAAAGACACCTTGGCTCTCAAATATAAATCAGGTCCTTCATTCCTACTCAGCATTTTTTTTTCACAGAAATTTATCATAATTTGTTATTGTATATTTATTAGTGTCAGGGAGAAATTGTCATGGTTACCATGCCTCTAGTTTTTTTAAGCTGAATAAATTCAGGAAACATGTGTTTCCTATCTTGTACTCTTATTCTCAGTTCCAAGCCTAGTGCTTGACACATCATACTGATTATTTGTTGAATGAATGCAGGCAATAGCTCTTCACTAAAACTCTTCTAAGATCAGTCTATCCTCCCTTGTAAACAGGGGATAGATTTTCTGCCTCATTTACAAAAATTTTGTTTTGTTTTCTCTGTATTAAAAGTGATTTGTTTTATTTATGGGCTATTTAAAAATACATAGAAGCAAGAATAGAAAGCAAACGTAGTCATTCATTTATTCAACAGTGAAGATTGCTAGTATTTTGTTGTATATCTTGAGAACAGTCATAGAGGATATATACATGCTTATATATAGTCAACAGATATCTATATTCATAAAAATCAAAGTAAAATCATGTTAGTGGCTAAATAGTAAATTATGTATACAAAATTATATTCATAATTTATTTGCTAAATCTATCATTAGGCATTTAATATTTTCTCCTTTGCAGTTTAAACAAATTGTAAATGGGCAACTAGATTGATAAATATTTCTTTGGATCTTTAGTTAAATCTTTATAATAGTTTTCAAAAATATTTGCCTAAAATCAGTTTATATATGTCATTCCCTTTAGCTGTCAAGAACAATGTGATTCAAAAAAAAAAAAAAAAAAAAGAACAATGTGATTCATTAGTTTATAGGCCCAGAGGGCGTTGGCTGAGGGATACTGCATTTTAACACATGCTTGCCAAATTCACCATGATACTGAATTGTGTTCACTGAAAATTGCATTCAGGTTCTTCATTTTTTTATTTTTTTATTTTTTTTATTTGGGGTTTATTTTTTCAAGTTTTTATTTAAATTCTATTTAGTTAACCTATAGTGTAATGTTGGTTTCAGAGTAGAATTTAGTGATTTATCTCATATATAACAACACAGTGCTCAACACAAGTGCCCTCTTTAATACCTACCTATCATCCATGTAGCCCAGCCCTGTGCACCTCACCTCCATCAACCCTGTTTATTCTCTATAGTTGAGTAAATATGGTTTACTTCCCTCTCTTTTTTTTCCTTTCCCCTATATTCATCTGTTTTGTTTCTTAACTTCCATCTGTTTTGTTTCTTAAATTCCATATGAGTGAAATTATATACTATGTCTTTCTCTGACTTATTTTGCTTAGTATAATATGCACTAGCTCCATCCACATCATTGCAAATGGCAAGATTTCATTTTTTTATGCCTGAATAATATCCCATTGTATATAGATACCATCTCTTCTTTTTTTTTTAAGATTTTATTTATTTATTCATGAGAGACACAGAGAGAGACAGAGGCAGAGACACAGGCAGAGGGAGAAGCAGGCTCCATACAGGGAGCCTGACGTGGGACTCAATCCTGGGTCTCCAGGATCACACCCTGGGCTGCAGGCGGCACTAAACAACTGCGCTGCCCACTACCATCTCTTCTTTATCCATTCATCAGTCAATGGACAATTGGGCTCTTTTCATAATTTGGCTATTTTTCATTAATACTGCTATTAACATCAGAATGCATATGCCCCTTTGAATAGTATTCTTGTATCCCTTGGGTAAATACCTAGTAGTACACTTGCTGGGTTATAGGGTAGTTCTATTTTTAATGTTTTGAGGAATCTCCATACTGTTTTCTAGAGTGGCTGCACCAGTCTGCATTTCCACCAACACTGCAAGAGAGTTCACCTTTGTCCACATCCTTGCCAACATCTATAGTTTTCTGTGTTGTTAATTTTAGCCATTCTGACAGGTAGGAGATGGTGTATCATCATGGTTTTGATCTGTATTTCCCTTATGATGAGTGATGTTGAGAAGCTTTTTATATGTCTGTTGGCCATCTGAATATCTTCTTTGGAAACATGTCTATTCATGTCTTATGCCCATTTCTTTTTAAATATTTTATTGATTTATTTGAGAGTGAGAGGAAGGAAAAAAAGAAAAGAACACAAGCAGGGGGAGGAGCTAAGGGAGAAGGAAAGGGAGAAGTAGATTCCCTGCTGAGCAAGAGCCCCATGTAGGTCTAGATCTCAGAACCCTGGGGTCATGACCTGAGCTGAAGGCAGACATTCAACCAACTCAGCTACCAAGGCACCCCTTCTGCCCATTCCTTAACTGGATCATTTTTCTTTCTTGAGTATTGAGCCTGAGAAGTGTTTCATAAATGTTGGATACTAGCCCTTTATCAGATACATTATTTGCAAATACCTTCTCCCATTCTTAGGCTGCCTTTTAGTTTTGTTGATTGTTTCCTTCACTGTGCAGAAGCTTTTTATCTTGATGAAGTTCCAATAGTTTATTTTTGCTTTATTTCCTTTGTCTCCAGAGACATGTATAATAAGAAGTTGCTTTGGTGAGAATCTTCAAATTTCCATCAGAAAGCACCAAATACCCTTTTCACTTACCAACCATTGGCCTAAATAGATCACTTGGTCATTCCTAATTCCAAAATGTCAAAGACTGGAAGAAAAAAATTGGAACACTTTTCAAGTTTCCTAATCATCACAACATTTCTCTTTTGGAAATCCCATATTGGGCACCCCAGGTGGCTCAGCGGTTTAGCGCTGCCTGCAACCCAGGGTGTGATCCTGGAGACCTGGGATCGAGTCCCACGTCAGACTCCCTGCATGGAGCCTGCTTCTCCCACTGCCTGTATCTCTGCCTATCTCTCTCTCTCTGTCTCTCTCATGAATAAATAAATAAAATCTTTAAAAAAAATAAAGAAATTCCATATTATTCCCTTTCTTTCTTATTCAGAGTCCTGCTCAGATGTGGTCCCTAATTTTTTTTCTGGCTTCTCTTTTGTATTGACCAGACACTCACAGAACTCCTTTGCTCATGCTATTCACTCAGTTTAAAATATGCTTCTCCCCTCTCACCTATTATAATGATTTGTCTTTCTTTCTTTCAAGTACTATTTCACTTCACTACCCTTCTTAATTTCCCGAAGTCTCCTTGAAGTCACAATTAAAGATGGAGATTATACTACATACCTTTTCATGTTAGTTTGTACCATTATGACATTCTAATATTTGATTATTTGACCTATAAAATGGCATTGCATGTGGCTTAACCTAATATTTCTTAGTATTTTATACTAGGATTAGTATATAGTAGAGTTCCAATAAATTTTTATATGTTTGTATTGACTCTTCAAAATTGAGAAGAGAATTTGCAATGGCAAAATCAAAGTATTTGAAGATCTAAAGTAAAAACAAAACCAAAAATACCTCATAATCATTATTCCAATCCAATAACACAAAAGGAAAGGTAAAGATGATTAGTTGTTACAGAAATTAAATTACCATCAAAGTCAAGATCTCTAAATTTAGCCAGGGCAAAATCTACAGTATGAGAAAGCCTTATTATGCAAATATATTTCACTATCACTCACCATTAGAATTGACTCATTAGTACTAGAGATGTTTAGTGTCATTTTCCTAGATTAACTGATAATACCATAGAGAAATCATAATCCTTTACATCTATAATATTGGAGATTCTTCTATATTGCCAATTTAGTATACATATTAAAAATAATAGTTACTGATTTTTATGACCTGACATTATTTTCTCATATATATATGTATACATATATATGAGAAGCAAGCAGAGCATACCCTGTCTTACATAGTCCAATGGTATATATTAGTATAAGAAAAAAAATAAATAATTTTAACTATTTTTGCCTAACCAGTGAAAAAGTAAAAAAGAATGCAAAAACATTAACTACAACACTGTATTTTAGAGTCACAAATTGTTGCTTTGAAAGACTAAAAAAGTATGATGATCCTACATACATGATTGCTCTACTCTTACACTTCCTTGAAGATTGAAAATTAAAAACTGCAAAGCAGTTTATGCCATTTAAAAGCAGATGATGTATAAGAGCCACTTAAGTTGCAGAAGTGCTACCTGTCATTATATCTCTCACACCACTGAGAGAAATTAGGTGTTTGAAAAGCTATAATGTGCCTTTTACTTGGAATACTCAGGCTCTAATTTCCTCTCTGTGGAGTAACTATGACGTGATAGTGCCTGTCTCTGTTTAATCTGACTATGATACTCTTTCTTTATAAAAGTAAAATATAAAACGCTAAAAATTCTTTTTTTTCAGTCTGCATTTATACTATTAAAAATATAGTACTTCCAACCATTTCCATTACATACAAAAATATTCCAGTTTCCCGTATTTTAAATCTTTATAACAGGACATTAAAAAAGACTCATTCTTCCCCAGTTTCTATTGAAATGTCAGTGAGACAAAATTAGATACCAAAATGATTGTGAGACTAATATGTATATGGAGCTTTTCAGAGAAACTGGCCCATGACTTTTGAATTTTAGCACCTACCCCAATAATATAAAAAAAAATCTGAATTTGAGAAGGGGAGAGTTTATAAAATTGTACTATGAAGCTACTACTTTACTGATTGGTGATTGGAAAAATAAGAATATGTAAATATGTCCACTGCAATTTGGACAAAAGATTATTGTCTAGGGCACATTTTAGAATGCTATAGTGGAATGGAAGGTCTGAATTCCAACCCCCACCTATTTCTTCAAGAGTTTCTAAAGTGAAAAAGAAATGTCACAAGGTTCACTGTTTTAGCAATAGAGTCCAGATAAATTCCCCAGAATTTGTTGGATTCTTAAATGTTTCCTTTGGATCTTTGGCCCATGGTAGGGTTGCCATGGACCATTTTCAATATGGGTCCCTGTTAGGGTAAGTAAATCTTAGCAAAAGGAGGCTGGATTTATTACACCAAACACCTAGTGGTTCACGAAGGGAAATGAAGTTACAAAGATTCAGGCATTCCTTTAAGGAAACTGCTAGACAGTTTAGGAAGGACATGCTAAGGAGCCACAACATGCTCATGAGTAAATTAGCAGAATCCTCTCTGGGCAATTTAGGGAGACCAGTTTCAACTACCACCAGACCCAGGGGACTCTATACCACCTAGCTTAAGAAGCACTGTCCTCTCTCTTGTCTCCTTTTACTCCCCATCTACTCATAGCCTGGCTGAGAGCAAAACTGTCCTAGTGGAGTGCAGAAGGAGTGGAAAGGGAAAAGGGAGGACAAGAAAGAAAATCTGTCCCAATCCTTTCTTCACTTCAGATGCGCAACACAAAGGAGAGGAAGAAAGAAGAGGTAATTCTATGTCAATTTCTAACATCAAGAGATAAGCATACATGTGATGGGATGCTCCAATTACTGGCTTGAGATATATTCTTTTGTTATTAAAATGGCCTTTTAAAATCTGTGAATTATAAGGAAAGTTATTGTCTTGTATTAGTCTACACTACAAGACAGGGGGAGTTTATAAAATAAATGTTTTTGAAGGGGCTGTAGAAGACCAAAATAAAATATGCACACACACAAATATATATGTATATATATATACAATATATATATGTCTGTATATGTATGCCTATATATATTAAATATGTATAACATTTAAGACTTTCATAAATGTAGAATAAATTCTGTATTTTTTCTAACACAGGAAGAATTAATTTATTGATATCCTTCCCATCCAACTTTTGCCATTAAAATTCAGTAGTATAGAATTAAAAATTGATCTAAAGAAGAAGTATCAGTTGTTTAGCAGCCTTGTTAATTAAGGTTACTTTAAATGTATTTTTCTAATATATCAGTGAATAGAGAAGCCTTGCAATTGTTTATTTCATTATCATCTTTTTTCTTTGTGTCCAAAAAAGAACTTTATATGTTTTTATAATTTTTTAATATATGTCCTAACCATATACTGGTAATGGGCTAAATAAATATCACCTAAAGATATTAGGTCCTAATCTCTGGAACTTATAAATGTCACTTTATTTTTTTAAGATTTTATTTATTTATTCATGAGAGACACACACAGAGAGAGGCAGAGACATAGGCAGAGAGAGAAAGAGACTCCATGCAGGGAGCCCTATGTGGGACTCAATCCTAGGACCCCAGGATCTCACCCTGGGCCAAAGGCAGGTGCTCAACCGCTGAGCCACCCAGGTGTCCTACAAATGTCACTTTTAAAGAGGCTTCCAGACTCCTAACTCTGGGAAACGAACTAGAGGGGTGGAAGGGGAGGAGGGTGGGGGGTGGGGTGACTGGGTGGTGGACACTGAGGGGGGCACTTGATGGGATGAGCACTGGGTGTTATTCTGTATGTTGGCAAATTGAACACCAATAAAAAATAAATTTATAAAAAAATAAAAAATAAAAATAAATAAATAAATAAATAAATTAATTAATTAATTAAATTTTTAAAAATGGCCATCACCCTGTTACCCCACCCTCCCACCTCCCATCCAGCAAGCCTCAGTTTGTTTCCTCTGGTTAATAGTCTATTATAGTTTTTCTCCCTCTCTGATTAAATAAATAAATAAATAAATAAATAAATAAATAAATAAATAAAAATAAAGAGGCTTCCAGTTATGGTATATGTAAGTTACAAGGATGAAAGGTATAGCATAAGGAATATAGTCAATGGTATTGTGATAGAGTTGTATGGTAACGTATGGTAGATACACCTGTAGAGTACATATAATAACATACAGAGTTGTCAAATCACTATGTCATACACCTGAAACTAATACAACATGTGTGTCCACTATGTTTCAGGATTTTTTCAAAAAGAATTATCATTGCAGAAACGATTAAATTAAGAATCCTGACAGGGTTGGATTATTTTGGATTATCTAGGTGGGCTGTTAAGTGTAATCACATGCATCCTTAGGAAAGAGGAAAAGAAAATTGTCAAGCACAGAAGAAGAGGAGGGAGGAGATGAAAGAAGCAAGGACTAGATTCTCTCTTGGGGTCTCTGGATAGAGCATGGCTGACTTGGTTTAGGTTGGTGAAACTAATTTTGGACTTTTGGCCTTTATAGACATATAAGAATACATTTCTATTGTTTTAAACCATTAACTTTGTAGCAGTTCATTACAGCACTCACATGAAACTAATGTAGCCCTCTAACTTTCATTCTCTTTTTCTTTGTTTTTCTAGGATTCAAAGCTGAAATAGATCTTGGCGGCTATTTATTCCAGTAACTTTTAAATTGTGCTCCTGAAGCCTATGGTTTCTCTGAAGCTAACTAAAGGAACACTGCTTGAGGTTGGCCATTATAAAAAATACTAATAGAAGATCAGAAAAGTAAAAAAAAGAAAAAAAAAGTAGAAAAGTTGGTATCTCAAGTTTCATACTGTGGTCATTTACACAAAAACCCTTCCTTCCTATCTGTCACACAGAAAAACCCCTGTTGTTTAAGGTATCCATCCATCCTTTTTCCTTGGACTCATTGCTGGATCCTACACACTTCTGCAAGCCAATCAATCATTCCCTCTGGAAGTGATGGGTTTTGAAGTAGATAAATAGCTTAGTTCTAGTCAAAAATACACGAAAGGAGGAACATTTGAGATAGGGTGCAATGAGAAAATTTAAAAAAAAAAGGTTTTGCAAAAAAAGTATATTTATAATTTAGAAATAAATAATATCTCTTTTGTTTTGTGCCTAGAACCAATACAGCAACCTTGTCAAGAGAGAAATTACTATGAGGATCGAAGGTGACACAGAGAGAAATGTAAAGAAACCAGACCATAATATGATTGAGCCAATGATTTAGTGTACCAGGGGAGATACAAACTTATTTTTAAGCCATTTTGAGTTTGTTTCTTTTTAAATATGTAGGCAATTGGAAGAGACATGCCATGAACTAAATTCTAATTAAAAGATATTGTAGTCAAATGATATAGTTATGAAGATGAGCATTAAGAGGGGATAAAGAAGGTTAAGAATGAAAAGCAAGTTTGGTGTGAGACCTCCTCTCTGTCTGGAATTATAGATTTAGAGAACCTTTTGAGATGTATATTTTCCTTTAATTTTCCTTTGCCCAAATGGGAAGAAGTTAATTGTTATGTTTAAAATAAATTTAAATAATCATAATACAAACAATATATATAATGTTAAATGTAAAATAAAATTAAAATGTTAGCTTTTTATTCCTTTATGAAAATAGCATTTAATCAGCATCTACTGTATGACTGGAGCTATTATGTGCTGTGGTAATGATAGTAACAGGTGTTATTTCTGAGTGTCTTAAATGACTACCTAATCTTATTCTCTCAAAAACACCATGAATAGGTGTTTTTAAAATCTGCCCTATGTTACAGATAAGCAAACTGAAGTTCACATTTATTATTCACTGTAATCTGCTCAGGGCCACACAGTGTAAGATTTGAGATTTGAAACCAGACAATCAGACTGCTGAACCCAGGTTCTTGGTCCCTACATCCTAGCCTAATGGCGGTGAACAAAATCATCAATAAGACTATATTCCAATGGGAGGTTTAACAATATTGCTAGTATTAAACTGTTACCCTATTTGACACTTAAAGAAAAAAAAAACTCTTAAGGTTATATTATTGTTAGTCTAAATTCAGATAAGAAAATTGCAGCTGATATTAAATTGCCAAAGCTCTAAAAGTAATTGTTAAGACTAAACTTGAAACATGATCTTGTTAAAATAAAAACCTGAGTTCTGAACCAATTTATGTATATTGTCTGACTGAAATATGTAGACAAATTACTCTACACTCAGATAATTAGAGGGTTTTAAAAGGTTATATTTTTTTAACTGTTATATCTTGCCATTCACTCTATTTCACTTTCATTTGTTTAATTTTTAAAAACTTTACTTATTTATTTATTTTTAAGTAATCTGTACACCTAGCCTGGGGCTCAAACATACAACTTTGAAATAAAGGTCCCACTCTTTTCTAACTGAACCAGCCATGCAGGCACCCCCTAAAAAATGTTATCTTGTGGACCACCTGGGTGGCTCAATGGTTTAGCTCCTGCCTTCAGCCCAGGGCATGATCCTGAAGTCCTAGGATCAAGTCCCATGTTGGGCTCCCTGTATGGAGCCTGCTTCTCCCTCTGCCTATGTCTCTGCCTCTCTCTGCGTCTCCTGAGTAAATAAATAAAATCTTAAAAGAAAAAATGTTATAACAATTGAAATTGATACTTAAATGCAGGGGATACATTTAGATATATATTTTATGGTGCTAAATATTTCTCTTGAAATTTTATCAACGGATAAGAATAATTTAAAATAGAATTGTACATGTAAAATATAAATTAAATAATTAGAAATAAAATTAAGTCAGAAAAAAATTTCCTTTTAAGGGTTTTCAGGTCATTAATATTTATACCATCATCTTAGCTGCTATCATCCTAATATTTATTGAGTACACATAAATATAGAATGCATAGATAATAATCATTACTAACAAAAGAAGGCAAGGGCATAGAGGACAAACTGCATTTTATTTTTATTTTTATTTTTTTAAATGTTCATTTGTTTATTTGAGAGAGAGCTCACAACAGAGAATATGGATAGGGGGAAAGGGGCAGAGGGAGAGGGTTAAGTAGACTCCCCACTGAGCAGGGAGCTGGCCCTGGGGCTCAATCTCAAGAATTTGAGATCACATCTTGAGCTGAAGGAGACGCTTAACCAAACGAGCCACCCAGGTGCCCCAAATTGTGCCCTTGTATAAAATATGTTCATGAGGAAAAAAAAAAAAATCCCTGTCCACTGTTCAGTGTCCTGGGAAGGAAATTGCTAGGAAAGAGTATTTTCACAAAACTGTTTCTTCCTTCTCATTTAAAAAAACTGATTTATTTATTTGAGAGAGAGAGAGAACATGAGCAGGGTGAGGGACAAGGGAAGAGGGTGAAAGAAAATCTTCAAGCAGACTGTTGAGTGGGGAGCCCAGGGCATGTCTCAGTCCCAGGACCCCAATATCATGACCTGAGCAGAAAGCAAGAGTTGTCCACTCAACCGACTGAGCCACCGAAGTGCCTCTTTTCCTGTTCATTTTTATAGCATCTTTTCCTAGAAGTAAACACTGAATGCATAAGACATTTGTTAAAATTAATAATGTCTCTGGGCCAGCAGCATTTTCAATACTGCATTAAAAAAAAAGAGTAAAGGGTCTTGCAAGAAGATTCTCAAAAATATACATAATAATATATATGTAATAATATACCTATTTACAACTTTTTTTTATCATTTACAACTTTTATTGTAAGAAGTCATAATCATTTAAAGATATATTAACCTTTGTTTAGGCACATTATGCCTTTTTATAAAAAGCATGTCAAGGGAAAATTAGATTTATTAATAAAGCTAGTAATTCTTCTTCCCTTATGTGGAAATAAATTAACAGTTTTTTGTAGGAATTTTTCACCTTGAGAAGACATGTTTATGCAATAATAAGTCATATCAAATGCTTTCTGATGTTAGGTGTGTGTGTGTGTGTGTGTGTGTGTGTGTGTGTAAAGAGTGAGAGATAACGCAATACGTTTTAAGAGAATTGCATTACAGAATATTGAACAAAAAAGTTGTTTTCAGTTAAAAATGGAATGACTATGGCAGCCCGGGTGGGTCAGCAGTTTAGCTCGTCCTTCAGCCCAGGGTGTGATCCTGGAGACCCAGGATCGAGTCCCACATTGGGTTCTTTGCATGGAGCCTGCTTCTCCCTCTGCCTGTGTCTCTGCCTCTCTCTCTCCGTGTCTCTCATGAATAAATAAATACATTTTTAAAAATAAATAAATAAATAAGTAAGTAAGTAAATAAATAAATAAAATAAAAATGGAATGACTGAACTGTTAAATGGAGAAATATTTGATAAGTACGATGTTACTTAAATATTTTTAGAGATGTTTGTTACCATTTTAGAATCTTACTATGCTTGTCAAAATAAAATAATGTCTTCATGTTTTTTTATCTTTTGACATGCTATGGGACCTTGATGTTGAAATACGGATCAAATTTTTCTATAGTGCCCTCTATGGAAGGCACTACTATGTGACAACACTTAAGGATGCATATGAAAACGTGTTTGAATGTTTGACCTCCCTGGTGCTCCCCAGAATTTAGAAGGTGTCTATATTAAAACTGGAAACTTAAAAAGGCATTTTAGAAAAAAATCAGTTTTGACATCAAATACCTCCTGTATGGTTTTATTTGTGGAAGAAGGAATGAAACTAAATTTGTTTAGTTTCTTAGAGGGTAATTTTGAAAGACTAGAAAGAAAATGGGGTTTTAGAATGTGAATTTTCTGAGTTCAAATTCCAGATCCGCCACTTACCACCAACTGACTTAAGATTTAAGGACTTCAGGGGTACCTGGGTAGCTGAGTCGGTTAAGTGTCTGTTTGGCTTAGGTTATGATCCCAGGGTGCTGAGATTCAGCCTTACATTGGGTTCCCTCCTTAGCGGAAAGGCTGCTTCTCCATTTCCTTCTGAACCCTCTCGCCTGCTTGTGCTTTCTCTTGCTATCTCTCACTCAAATAAATAGTTTAAAAAAAGATTTACTTCAAGTTTTTCATCACATAATTTGTGATAACTAAGTGAATTATGAAGAACAAATAAGGACTTATAGGAGAGTATGGTAAAGTGAGTTCCCAATTCAATAAATCTTCCCATTATAGACTATTGACTAAAACACAACAGAGCCCAGAGAAAACTTGTTTGTGTACCAGAAGAAGGGTCTCACAAAATACTGAGCATGGTTAACACCACATGTATATGGGCTTTAGGATCATGAATCAGGTGAATATATAGTGTTTAGAGACAAAGTCAAGGATTTGGTCAAGTGTAACCCAAACCCACTGTGAAGTAGGCTGAGAATAGCAGGAATGTGGACGACAAAGACATAATCTTGCTACCATGACCTAAGTCAACATGCTTGGATCTGCCATAGTCCCAATATCTGACAGCCACTCAAAAACACTAAGATATGGTATTTTTGGAGGATGATATGAGCTTATTGAGGTAGCTACAAAATAATCAGGGAGAGATAAAAATTGAAAGGAAAGAGGAAGGAAGGAAGGAAGGAGGAAGGAGAAAAAGGAAAGAAGACAGAAAGATCTTATTCAAAATGAGCTTAGAATAAAAATTCCAAAACACATGACAAAATCTAAAATTATGAATATTAACTAGCAAAATCCATAATTCTGGAGGAATTTCAGACAGTAAATTCAAAATGAGTACTTGAGTATGCTCATAGACATAAATGAGAATATAAAACAACTTATTAAACCACAAGTCAGAAATGAAAGACTATATTTAAATGGGTATAAAAATCTTGAAATACAGTCATTGATATAAAAAATCAATAGAATAAAATCAACTAGATATAGAAGGAAAATGAGGAGTTGCTATTCAATAAGTATAAAGTTTTAGTTAGGCAAAGTGAGTAAGTTTTGCTGTACATTATTAGGCCCAGTGTTAATAATGCTGTATTTTAGAACTACCATACTGTTTACCTCAAAGAATTAAAAATGGGAAGTACCATATGACTCAGAAATCTCACTTCTGAGAGTATATCTGGAAGAAATGAAATCACAATCTCAAAGAGATATCTGCACCCCCATGTTCATTGTAGACTTACTCATAATAGCCAAGGTATGGAAACAACCTACACATAATTGATGGATGAATGGATAAAGAGAATATGGTGTGTATGTATACACATATATACATATATATATCAAATATACATATATGTCACATTTATATATGTTACATATAAATATATAATGGAATATTATCCAGCCATAAGAAAGAAGAAAATGCTGCCATTTGCTGCAGAGTGGATAAAACCATAGGGCATTTTGCTAAGTGTAATAAGCCTGAGAAAGACAAATACTGTATGGTATCACTAAATATGGAATTTTAGAAAGCCAATTTCATAGAATAAAATGATTGCTAGAGGCTGGGGTGAGGGTAAATGAGGAGATGTAGGTCAAATGGTACACATTTTCACGTATATGATGAATATGTTCTGAGGATCTAGTGTACATCATGTTGATTATAATAATACATTATTGTATATTTGAAAATTTCAGAGAGTGTATTTTTAAAAAATATTTATTTATTTTAGAGAGAGAGAGAATGTGTGTGTGCATGTGCAAGTTGGGGGAGGGTCAGAGAGAAACTCTTCAAGCAGACTCCCCACTGGGTAGGGAGCTCAATGCAGGGCTCAGTCTCACAAACCATGAGATTATGACCTGAGCCAAAACCAAGATTCGAGACTTAACTGACTGAGCCACCCAGGTATTCCACTGAGAAGTAGATCTTAAACATTCTCACCAAACACACAAAGTTAACTTTCTGAGGTGATGGATGTTTAATTATCCTGATCTTAGTAATACTTCCATAATGTCTATCAAATCATTAACACTGTACACTTTACATGTATGTCAATATATTTGTCAAATATGTTTATATTTATGAATTATTCCTCAATAAAAATTTAAAATACTGTACTGTACTCTTAAAATTTATTAAGAAGTTAGTTTTCTTGTTAAAAATGAGACAAAAAATACAAGTATTTTAGAAAATTAAAAGACACATAAATGATTTAGAATACAAAAACAAAGTGATGTTTAAAACATGTGAATAGGGCACCTAAGTGACTCAGGCAATTAATTGTCTGCCTTCAGGGTCCTGGGATCAAGCTCTGTATTTGGCTCCCTGCTTAGTGGGGATTCTGCTTCTGCCTCTGCCTCTGCCTCTGCCCCTCCCCTCTGCCCCTGCTCTCAAATAAATTAATAAAATCTTAAATAAAATATGTGAAATAGCAAAGATGACAGAGGATAATTGGAGAATCTACAACACTAATATAAGGAAAGTGAGAGAATGGAGACTAGAGAAAACTAATATTGGAGGCATTCTGGTCGAGATTTTCTAAAACTTAGGAAACACAGCAGATAAAATACCTGATTATAAACCTTTAGTACAAACTTCAGAGGGGATGGGCATACTGATTAATTGAAGAGATGATATGATCTATTTAGGGTGTATTTATAGCTTAAAATGTAAGGAAAACTTAAATATAGAGCACTTTAAACATTAAAACATATAATGGACATAATTTAACACCATATTTAATCTCTAGAGTATCAAGGTTAATAATAAAATCTTGAAAACTTCCAGGGATAAAAGACAAATTTTCTATAAAGGAATGATATTTTGACTGACATGGAAATTCTTACCAATACCAGCAAAGATTTTGGAACAATAAAATTAATAGCTTAAAATGCTAAATAGGGGTATCTGAGTGGCTCAGTGGTTGAGCATCTGCCTTCATCTCAGGTCATGATCCTGGGGTCCCAGGATCAAGTCTCACATCGGGCTCCCTGCAGAGAGCCTGCTTCTGCCTCTGCCTATGTCTCTGCCTCTCTCTCTGTGTCTCTCATGAATAAATATTTTTAAAAATAATTAAAAATAAATGCTGAAGAAAAATATATATTATTCTTTTTGACTAATATTCATATATATACATTTATACACACATCACCTTTTCTTTAACCATTTATCAGTCGATGACATTTGGGTTTTTCCCATAGTTTGGCTATTGTTGATAATGCTACTATAAATATCAGGGTGCACGTATCCCTTCAAATCAGTATTTTTGTATCCTTTGGGTAAATACCTCATAGTGCAATTGCTGGGTCATAAGGTAGTTCTATTTTTAACTTTCTGAGGCACCCCCATACTGTCTTTCTTTCTTTCTTTCTTCTTTCTTTCTTTCTTTCTTTCTTTCTTTCTTTCTTTCTTTCTTTCTTCTTTCTTTCTCTTTCTTCCTTCCTTCCTTTCTTTCTTTCTTCTTTCTTTCTTTTCTTTCTTTCTTTCTTTCTTTCTTTCTTTCTTTCTTTCTTTCTTTCTTTTCTTTCTTTCTTTCTTTCTTTCTTTCTTTTCTTTCTTTCTTTCTTTCTTTCTTTCTTTCTTTCTTTCTTCCTTCCTTCCTTCCTTTTTCTTTCTTTCTTTCTTTCTTTCTTTCTTTCTTTCTTTCTTTCTTTCTTTCTTCTTTCTTCTTTTTCTTTCTTTCAAGATTTTACTTATTTAGGGACCACATTCTTACCCAAAGGCAGACGCTCAAGCACTAAGCCATCCAGGCATCCCTTCAAACTGTTTTCTAGAGTGGCTGCACCAGTTCATTCACACCAACAGTTAGAAGAGGGCTTCCCTTTCTCTGCATCCTCACCAACACCTGTTGCTTCCTTTTCTAATTTTAGCCATTCTGACTAGTATGAGGTGATATTTCATTGTAGTTTTTATTTGTATTTCCCTGATGATAAGTGATGTTGATCATCTTTTCATATTTTCTAGATTTTATAATCAGGCAAATTACATGCCCATGGTGAGGGGGAATAAAAGGCTAAGATCATGACACCTCTAGTTCTTCTCAAGAGAAATTTTTAAAAAATGAATTTTGTCAATCATGGAATCCAGACAGAAATCATGGAATACAGAAAATAATAGTCAAAAAGTTAACAAATCATTTTAGTAAATTTTAGCTGATGGTGACAATATTAATAAAAATTAATAATACTAAGTTTCATGCATTTACAGGAAGGATAGAAACTTTGAACATCAATAATATGCTTGGAAAACATAATAACTAGTTAAAAGTTTATAGGAATGAGGCTAGATATGCTGGCTATAGATTTTACTTGATCCACTCAGGATGAATTTATAGACTAAAACCTGAAGATACCTCAAATATGAACCAATTTTAATATTAAATATACAATGACAATAAAAACTCATCAAATAACATGAGCTCACTCTTTAAATGAATGAATTAATGATATAAAATAAATAAGGAAATAAGAAAGGAAAGCTCTCTCATGAATATCAGCTATATCAATTTATAAATATTGAAGGAATAGGTAGGTAAGGAAACTATCAATGATTTCTAGAAGCAGTAGGTAAAGTTTGGTGAGGAAGCAACTATTTACCTAAAGTATCTCACTGAAAATTGTTTATTCATTATAAATAAGACAATAGTAACTTTGTATTATTATTTTTCATTAAATAGTAACCCATTTTTTGAAATGGGTAAACTTGGTAGACAGAATCATAACTCAGTGCTCACAGGTACCATGACTAATGTTGGGGCAAACCAACATGCCAACTCCTGAGATGCTGCACTAAGTAGGACATAACATCACTTTTGTAGTATTTCTACTGGAAATGTGTAATGTGAATCTAATTATAGAGAGTTATCTTGCCAACAAAAATGGAAGGAAAGTCTACAGAATAACTGGCTTATACATGCTTCAAAAATGTCAAGGCATGGAAAGGACAAAGAGTAATTTTTCAAGAATAGACTAAATGAAGAAACACAAAAACACAATTTGTGATACTGGATTGGAATCTAGATTGGGAAAAAGTTAAAAGAATATTATTAAGACAAATGACAAAATTTGAATACGGATTGTGAACTAGATAATAGTATTAATGTTAAGTGTCTTAATTTTGATATATGCAACTATGCTTATATAGGAGAATATTTATTGTTCTTAAGGTAATGTTGAAATAGAAGTAAAAAGGCCTAAGGTATCCAATTCTCTTGCAAATAGATGAGAAAATATAGATGATATAGATATAGATATAGATATAGATATAAAGTACATAATTATTTATACTACATATAATGTATATTACATATACATTTTAGAAGTACATAAGTACCTATTTATGCATAATCTGAGAGAAAAGGAGAGAGAGAAATTAAGGACAAATTCTTACAGATGAGGAGTTTAATTTACAGCTCCCATGAGAGGTGATAAAGTAGATATGAAAAAATACTAAGGTGAAGATAAAAATAAAGAGGCAAAAGTAAAATATGATAAAAAATACAAAATATGATATTAATGAATAATATAGAGTATTTTCATAACTTAGATGTTACTAAAACCCTGGATAATAAGCAGCTGGCTTGCTTTAATTACTGATTCAAATTTCAAGAAATCAATATTCACTATATCTGACAATATCTTTTTTTTTTTTAATGCAATGTTTCTCTAAGTCTTTAATAAATGTCAAAAGAATTCTAAAGAGGGCATCATTTCCAGAAACTTCTGATATCTGGTAAAGGTAATGGTGCCTCCTTTAGTTATACTTTATTACTTTTTGAGAGTTTAAACTATGGAATACATACACATTGAATCATCAAAGCAGTCTCACACAAATCATTTTTTTTTTTACAAACATTACAAATAATTCAAAGTCTACAAACAAAACATAGACACAAACACAGCACATATTCCTGGAATGACCCTCAGTCTGTGAGGTGTCCTTTTCTCTGTTCAGGACTGTTTTTGTCTCAGAGTAACAGATGAGTCCCTAATGATGGATGTGTGAACACTGACCTCCCAGGAAGTTGCTCTGTAGCTTCTTAGCTCTATCTGTGAGTCGTACACATATAAAAGAAATGTAAATAATATCTATCCTCCAGCCAGCCAGATTTCAAATTGTGAACCCTGGGTTTATTACACAAATTAATTTGGACAGCCTAAAAAAAGGTTTTATTGCTAAAAGGAAAGTTTTAAGGTAAGGACTCCTTAAAATATTTACACTGATCATTGTTACTAGAGTGTATGGAAGGAGGCTAATGAAGACCATTTATTCTTTTGGACAATACTGATGTTAGTCATTTCTTTGGGTAACTCTAAGTTGAGAAAGAAGATATCACAAGCCATCTATTGTGCTTTCCTTCACATAGTCAAATAAGTATCATATTACCTTAAATTTTTTTAAAATTCTATTATTGATACTAGGGGAATATCACATGTAGGATGTATCAAGGTGACATAATTTGTGAAATCATACATTTAACTTCATATTTTAGTTCAGATAAACATAAACATCTTTTAGATTTTTTCAGAATTTTTTTTTCTTTAATCCTATGTAGGATCATATTGAAATTTTATAGATCAGGGCATTTTGTTAAAAGTCAGATGGTTATTCTTACAATTATTATAAATAAAACATTATAGTGTATAGAAAGATGAGATTTAGTAAGGACATATTATTGACAATGATATGTTAAAGCATATTTCTTCAGATACATCTATTATAGAGCAATTTCAATTTTTAAGGCTATAATTTGTCAACCTACTGTTATCTTCCATTCAAGAACATTTTACTAACACTTCTTAGTAAGTTCAAATCTACATTTAATTTTTTTTTGAAAATGAAAGGAGTGTGGGATTTATCATTTAGTCACTATTGATGGTTCTATTTTTTTTAATTTACCTACAATAATTCTACCACTTCCCTATATTGCCTACCTAAAAATAAAGTACCAAGATGGAACATTTAAAAGTCTGTTTCTTTCACAAATTCTATTGTGGTAACTGATTTTCAGTCACTGAAAATCTATGGTAATGCAAATATTTGCTATAGAAAATTGTTAGTTGTTTATCAGCTGGGGTTCAATCAGCAAAGCAAAGTAACTGTATTGTGGGACAAGGTTATTATTATGAGGATTAGAATTTATAAACTTGTGAAAAGAGATGGGAGAGTGAAGGTACACATAGGAATTGGACAATCAGGAAGGTGGTCAGTGTGCTCATTTTGCAATGCCAAGCATGTTGATTCTACAGTGTTATGCTGATGAGAAAGTCTATAGAAGCTATTTGCCACTACGCAGACTCTGGGTCTGTCTACAGCCAACAGTCTACCACTTGTGGGTCAGTGACAGTTGTTCAACAGAGTACACAGTAGGCAGGAAGAACAGTAAACAGAGTAGAGGAGCATAATGTCTGAGATGAAATCCAGCTGTCTCTGCCTCTATTTGTCACTGCTTCACTTTAACTGCCATCTTTAGAAAGCCATGGCCACTGTTCAGCTTTTACTTTCCAAATTTCATGTAAACTCCCTTTAGGCCAATTCTAACCAAAAGCAGAAAAGGACTCTGGGAAAGGTAATTCTTAGCTTAACCAAGCCCATTGGTCATGTAGACCAACGGCCACAAGGACTTAGTCTTAACCTTAATTAAGCAATGTTAAAAAAAAAAATAAGTTAACATTAAGACATATGTCAAACAATCTAACTTTATACTTTAAAAAAAGTAGAAAAAGAATAAATAAAGTGTAAATTAAACAAAGAAAATAACAAAGAGTGGAAATACAATCAGTTAATGTAAGAGCTAGTTGTTTTTGCTTTTAAACATTTACAAAACAGACAAACCTTCAGATAGAGTCACCAAGGGGCAAGGGGCAGAGAAGATGCAAGATCAGATGAAAAAGGAGATGTTACAACTGATACCATAAAAATGCAAAAGATCATAGGAGACTATTATGAATAATTATACACTCACAAACTAGACTATGTCAAAGAAATAGATGAATTTATAGAGCTATACAACCTACCAAGATAACTGAGCAGGCCAATTACTAGAAAAAAGATTGAATCAGTAATTAAAAACTTCCCAATGAAGAAAAGCCCAGCACAAGATGGCTTCACTGGTGAATTCTACCAAATATTTTAAAATAATTAACTCCCTCTGCCTGCGTCTCTGCCTCTCTTTCTCTCTGTGTCTCTCATGAATAAATAAATAAAATTTAAAAAAATTTAAAAAATAAAGCTTTAAAATAATTAATTCAAAATTTTCCTAAACTCTTCCAAAAAATAGAAGAGGAAGGAATATTCCAAATTCATTTTACAAAGTCAGCATTCAATGACACCAAAGCCAGGCAAGAATGTCACAAGAAAAGAAAATAGGCTAATATCTCTGATGAATATAGATGCAAAAAATATCAACAAATATTAACAAATGGAATTTCATTTGCATTAAATGGATCATACACAATGATTTATTCCAGGGAAGCAAAAAGGTGCAATATCCATAAATCAATCAGTGTTACACACCAGCAAAATGAAACGCAAAAACATCACAAACATATGATTATTATTAGATACCAAAAATGCATTTGATAAAGTTCAACACCCATTTATGATAAAAACTCTCAACAAAGTGGATTTAGAGGGAATGTACTTGAATATAATAAAGCCCTCATATGACAAGCCTACAGCTAACATCATACTCAATTCTTCAATTGTGAAAAGCTAAAAGCTTTTCTTCTAAGACCAGAAATAAGAAAAGGTGCCCACTCTCACTACTATTATTCTTCATAGTACTGGAAGTCCTAGCCACAGCAATTAGACAAGAAATAAAAGGCATCCGAATAAGAAGTAAAACTGTCTCTATTTGCAGATGATACAATAAAATTATATGGAAGACCCTAAAGATTCAACAACAACAAAGAAGCAAAGAAAGCAACTCTTAGTATTTATAAATGAATTCAGGGAAAATTGCATGATATAAAATCAATTATATAAAAAAACTGTTGCATTTCTACATATTAATAATGAACTATCAGAAAAAATAGGGGAACAATCTCATTTACAATTGCATCTAAAGGAATAAAATACTTATTAAAGAGTAAATTTAACCAAAGAGATGAAAGAGCTGTACATTGAAAACTATGACACTGATGAAGGAAATTGAAGAAGATGCAAATAAATGAAAAGATATTTTTTGCTTATGGATTGGAAGAGTTAACATTGTTAAAATGTCCATACTACCCAAAGCAAAATAAAGATTCAATGCAATCCCTGTCAAATTTTCAATGGATTTTTCACAGAAATAGAATAAACAATTCAAAAATGTATATGGAACACAAAAGACTCTAAACAGCCAAAGCAATATTGACAAAAAACAACAAAGCTCGTGGCATCACACTCACTCACTCACTGATTTCTAATTATATTACAAAGCTATAGTAGGCAAAATATTATGGTACTGGCATAATAACAGACACATAGACCAATGGAACAGAACAGAGAATCCAGAAATAAACCCACACATCAGATATGGAAAAGAAAATTTTCTCAATAAAGGGTGCTGGGAAAACTGGACAGCCACGTGCAAAAGAATGAAACTGGAGCATTATCTTGTATAAACACACAAAAAATACTCATAATGGATTAAAGACTTCATTGTAAGAGGGGGAAAATTACCCTCAAACATATTATGACTTTCATTCAAAGAAAGTACTTTGAGAAATTGGTCTCTACCTAGTGAACTATGTCATTATATTTACGGGGTTATATCATATCAAGATAGCTATTATCTAAGTTTAACATTATTATCATTGTTATTTTTAATTTAGTCAATCACTTTAAACAAAATTCTACTGAACCTTTCAGGACTACAGTAACGAATACATCTACAAAGCACACTAAAACGCTAAGATATATAAAACATAAGTTTTTGTTGTGAAGGTATTTTATATTTCCTATTAGGTTGTTAGTCATGCAAAAAGGATGCCATACTTCATAGCTTTATGAGGAAATAATTTCTTCCTTCACTAAAGTCCAAAAACATTTATCTCTGGCTCCTATATGGCTCTTTCTTCCATGCATTGTTATAACTTATGTTGTGTTATTATCTCCTCAAAAAGATGGAAAGTTTTTTGATAGTAGGCAGGCTCATTGTTTTATTTATTATTTCCTTTTCAGATGTCTACCAGATGGTAGGGGATATGCTAGGCATCAATAAAAAATTATATATTTAAAAGATGAGACTATAAAATGAAGTAGCAACCAACAAAATATTAATAATCACTTATTTGAAAGCAATTAATGTCATTTGATAAGTATATGAGAGATATTTAAATAAGTAGTCTGGAACAGCAATCAGCATTTTTAGGAAAGCAACAGTAATATCAAATTCCACAAGTCTATTTTAAAAATTGCCTAATTGCATCAATTGTAATGTTTGTTACTTAGTTTTTTCTCTCTTTTCCCTCAAATATTATATTTTATGTTGTCTTTTCTTGGAGGATATCATATCTGTAATCACTATTTTGTTAGATGTGAAAAGTAAAATTGTTTTAGATACATCTATATTTCTGAACTATATTACTACTAATAAATACTTTTTAAAAAGGCTAATATGTCATATGACTCATGGTCTTATGATCCTATGCTTACCTCTTTCATACTTGTTCATTTTGTCATTTGCAATTGTCATAGTTTAACTGTTTATGTAAGGAGAATGTAATAGATTAAAGAATGTAAATAGGCCAAGTTTATTAAAAAAACTGAAGGAAATTAAAATTCTCTAGATCATAAAATAAGACATTACATAATGTTAAACTCTTCCTTTGATTTTGTTTATGGAAATTCAAAGTTGGTTGTGGCTGACCACATTTTTGAGTCTCAATATTACAAAGAGATTTTAGAGTGGTTTGTGTTATAAAACTGGAAGAAAATGAATTTTAGATCCTTATATTGACTGTCTTTTCAACTGCTAATGAAATCATTTTCCTCCATATTTGGATCTCCTTGCAACTTTATCATTTACTACATGGAGGTGAGATCACTCAATCACAGTCTCCATGACTTCCTGCAGGTTTCCTGGCCCATCATTTTTAGATCATCCTTTTGGTTAATGGAAATTATATGAGATCATAGGCTCCTAGGGTGTAATGAAAGTAATGAGGAGGACTAAGATGTATCCAAACTAACTTGGACTCCTTTTGGGAAATTGTTTTTCCTCTACCTTACCTATAAAATAGTACTGATTTTGTAGAGGTTTTATGGCTTTTCGATATTCCTTGTAGAAAAAAAGTCCTTAAAATATTGTTGTATAATGGTAAAATATTTGTAGTTAAAATGTAAAACACAGAACACCTCCACAAAAACAACAAAAAATCCCTCAAAAATATTTAAAAAATGACACGAGAAGATCTGAAGATGAGTCAAAAATAAAACGGCATTTAATACTTTATACAATAAGGAAATAGGTGACACTGTTAAGAGGCAAAAGGACACATTAACGTAGAAAATTTTGATATTGACAAGAGCATGAATGATTCTTTAGCCTTAGTATTCATTGGAGAAATTAAAAGGTCATGCAGTACTTGCAGACTGCTAGATGTACTTATCTGAAGACAGGTGTATAAAATAATGAAACACCATTGACCCTTGAATAATACAGGTTTGAACTACATGGATGCACTTACATGTGAATATTTTTTATAAACACAGCACAGTACTATAAATGTGTTTTCTCTTCCTTATGATTGTCTTTTTAAGACCTTACTTATTTGACAGTGAGAGATAGAGTCCAAGCATAAGCAGGGTGAAAGGCAGAGGGAAAGGGACATGAGCAAATAGCCCAACGTAGGTCTTGATTCCGGGATTCTGGGATCATGACCAGAGCTGAAGGCAGAGGCTTAACTGACTGAGCCACCCCGGTGCCCCCTCTCTATATGATTTTTTTAAAACATTTTATTTATCTATTCATGAGAGACACAGGCAGAGGGAGAAGCAGGCTCCATCAGGGAGCCTGATGTGGGACTTGATCCTGGGACTCCAGGATCACGCCCTGGGCCAAAGGCAGGCGCTAAACTGCTGACCCACCCAAGGATCCCCTGTATGATTTTCTTAATAACATTTTCTTTTCTCTATCTTATTTTGTGAGAATACTATACATAACACATAGGACATAAAATATATGTAAATTGACTGTATATCATCATTAAGGCTTCCTATCAACAGTAGGCTATTAGTAGTTAAGATTTTGGGGAATCAAATTTATACATGGGTTTTTGATTCTCCCTAACCCCTGTGTTCAAGGATCAACTTTATATTTTAGTAGAAACAGAACTTTTTAAGACCTCTTTGACAAACCACTTGAATGAACTGCATTTTTGAATATTTCAGTCAGTTTTGGGATTTTTTTTTTTTTTTTTGCATTATCTTTACTGTGTTTCTAATTCTGGTCTAAATGATTTTCCCTCACTCTTTATGTGATTACAACTTGAGAGGAGATTTTCAATGTGATGTTTAAAAACCAAAGTGGTCTGTGACCTGATGTGCTAGTAGAGAGATTGAATGTTTCCCACAGAATTTTTCTCAGTGTATCAAAAACAAAAGCTGTGTGACATACTTGAGAAAGTAGGAAGGCAAAGACTGTCACTGCTTTTGGTAAGGTGCTAAAGCCTGACACATTCCAATTATCAGCAAACATTTTATTCCAACTGGTGAACATTGCTAAATGAAATAATTTACACTTAAAGTGAATATGTGACATGGTCTGCCAAGTTTATTTACATACTAAATGTGTGAAGAAACTAACATTTTCATATATATATGCCATAAATACGTTTATTTATTTTAAAGATTTATTTATTTATTTATTTAATGAGAGACACAGACTGAGAGAGAGAGGGGCAGAGACATAGAGGGAGAAGCAGGCTCCTCACTGGGAGCCCAATGTGGGACTTGATCCCGGATCCTGGGATCACGACCTGAGCCAAAAGCAGGAGCCCAACCCCTGAGCCACCCAGGCATCCCAATACATGCTTTTTAATGTAAAGAGCAATATAAATCTCTGATACAAATTGTAAACTAAGTTATCCATAGTTATCTACCTATGTACCTATCTAGTTATATAATCTAGTCAGTTTTAACATTCCCTATGCATAATTGACTTATGTCCTCTCTTCCTTTCTCTTTATGTATCATATATATATCTCACTATATATAAAGAGAAATATGTGTGTGTACATGTATGTTCATGTGTATGATGAACAATTAAGGTATTAACACACTATATTTACAAATACAGGGAAAGTAATTCAATTGAACACATAGACACAAACAAGAAATTGAAGGACTTTCTCATGTTCTCTTGCTATTTATAAATACAAAATGATGTTAGTACTTTGTACCATAAACAGGGACAATTATTTACATAAAAATTAAGTTGTTTCAAATGTTTAATTATGAATAATGCCCTGATGACATACTTGTATAAACAACTTTGAGCACCTCTCTGCTTATTTCATGGCATTTAATTATAAATGCATTTGACATTATATAATGTATTTATGATTATGTGCCAATTTAGAGCCAGAGCACTGTAACCAATAATTGTATTTATTTATTATTTATGAAGTACATAAGTATATTCCATGTATTGTTCTAGAAGCAAGCATATAGCAATGAAAAAGGAAAAGAAAAAGAAAAAATCTGCTGTCTTTATGGATCCTATATTCCAGAGAAAGGTAAATAAAAATAATAATAAAAGTATATAGTATATTAGATGTTTAGATTTCTATGAAGAAAAATAAATCAAGAAAAGAAATGGTGGTGTTGGAGGAGGGCAATTTACACTGAGAAGTTGAAATTTGAATAATGGCATTAGGAATACAAGAAAATACATCATACAGTTACCTGGGAAAAGCTAGTTTGAGCAGCAGTGAGCAAGAACTGCAAAGGCTCTGAAGCAGTAATGAAACCAGTGTGTGGAGAAGGGGAAGTGATGGGAAAGTCTTAAAAGATAACTTCAGTGAGTTAGCAGGTATTACAGATCATGCAGGGCCTTGTAGCTTTTAAAACTTTATATTTTTACTTTGAGTAATTCTAGAGACCTTGGAGGCTTTTGAGCAGAGTGGTAAGATCTGACTTACTTTTTAACAGGATATTGCTAGCAGCTGAGTTGAAAATCAACAGACAAGAACCAAGAGTTGCATCTGGCTCTAAGGCATTTGTGATTTCCCAGGTGAGAGATGATTGTGATTTGAGGTGGTGTAAGTAGAGGCAATAAGAGGAGATAAGATTCTAGTTCTGTTTTGAACGTTGAGCCAATAAAATATTGTTGAAGGACTGGAGGTCAGGTGGGGAAGAAGGAAAGGGTTCTAGATGTCTCTAAAATTTGGCTTGAGCAATTAGAAAAATGGAACAATTATGAATTAATATAAAGAACTGTTAGAAGATGCAGACATGGGGTTGGAATTAGAGCTAATTTTGAAAATGGTGAATAGAGGATGGATAGGAGATTCAGAAGTTGCTCAAACAGGAGTTTAACATTCTTGGACAACATCATCAGAGGTAGTGTGAATTTTTTATTTACAGCAGATAGATGGATTTTAGTGCTGTGAGGCTGGATGAGTTGATCAAGAGATTAAATGACAGAGACTGAAAAGGTTTAAGATTGGAAACTTGAAGACATCAGCAATATGTCTGGGGAGAGGAGGAGAAATAAATAAAGGTAACCAAACAAAGAAATTCAGTAAAGGCAGAAGAAAACTTGAGAAACTCATAGTATCCTAAAAGCCTCACAAAGTATCTGGGTGGGGGGTGGTAAAAATGATCAGAGCCTTCAAATCCTACCCAATGCAAATAATTCAACAATCCTTTGACTAAAATTTTCATCAAGCATTCATGAAGATAAGCACTGAGTAATATATATGGAAGCGATGAATTATTAAATTCTACTCCTGAAACTATCATTACACTGTAAATTAACTAACTGGAATTTACTTTTTTTTTTTTTATTTATGATAGTCACGCAGAGAGAGAGAGAGAGGCAGAGACATAGGCAGAGGGAGAAGCAGGCCCCATGCACGGGGAGCCCGACGTGGGATTCGATCCCAGGTCTCCAGGATCGTGCCCTAGGCCAAAGGCAGGCGCCAAACCGCTGCGCCACCCAGGGATCCCAACTAACTGGAATTTAAATAAAAACTTGAAACCAACAAAAAAACAGACAAACAAGAAAACAAAGGAAGAATACATTTGCCAGTATTCTTAATACTTAATACTTAATACTTCTTAATAAATAGCATTATTTTAAATGAAGGTGTAAAACTTATAAATAATATTTTAATGTGCAAAAAAGAAAGAAAATGTGTTATTTTTTAAATTGTAGGTTAAAAAATCAGTATTTTTTCTCTTATTAAATAAAATATTAAAGTAAAACATCTATATGTAATATAAGGCTCCACCTGGTTCTGTTGGTAGGTCAGTACACCCATACTCCAGTTATTGTGAGTGTGGTTATTCATAGCTAATGGCTGCCCTTCTACTATGATGGATTGCTCATAGAGGACAGGGCTGACTATGGTTGCCTCCTCAGGAAGGTTAAGTCCCCACTCCTCTCCAATGATTGATTGGCATTGAGGTACAAAGAGCAAATCTCTTGTTTCCTTGTTTCAATGAATGACAGCTCCCCTGGATGATTCATGCTCCAGAGCATGCTCCGTCCACTTCCTTTCCAAACTCAATAATGCATACATATATGGAATAGTAATGCATAATAGTGAAGAAACAAGGCCAAGATAGTATGCATGTTATGGATCATTTTTGTAAAGTATAAAAAGAATATAAACATTATCCTTCTGTAAACAAAGAAGATCGCTAAAAGTATACACAGGGAGAAAATGTAACCCATCTTATCTGGGGTGTTGAGGGAAAGAAATGTATGGAAGAAAATTTATTTTCTGTTAAATGCTGTACCATGTGCATGCATTACTTGTTCAAAAGCTTTCTTATTGTGTTGATTTTTTTTTAACAACAGGAAGCTGCTTCCATTGTTAAGAGCCTGAAATGGTGTCACAAAAAATTAAATTGTGCTCTCCATTGCTCTGGGACCAATAAGTTGGGAAGGAACAAGTGCTGCAACAAATGGGTCTGCTGATGAGTTGGAAGGCATCGCAAGTTCAGATTAGAGTTTGCAGAGGTCAGGTGTGGGTCCAGCTGTCCATGGCGTACTAGATACACGAACTCTACCTCTTTTATGAATCTGGGACATGGAAGCCTAACTACTTAAAGGAACAAGCTTCATAGCTGTATTTGATTTTCTTCACAGTATTCAGACAGGTAATCAGGGAAGAGCTGTGAGTTTAGCAAATGGCTGATTGATGGATTACATCAATATGAATTACATTACAATATGAATTACATATGAAATACATATTTAATAAATTATAGCATTTTTATTGAATAATTCATACTGTGCTTATATATGGTCAAAAACAACTTCAAATAAGGAAAATATATAGAAAAGTGTTTTGAGGAAAGGGGAAGAATGATACATCAGATGAACAGGAAAATGAAGGTTTTTCTTAAAACATGTGTTGGAATATAAGCAAAATTAGATTTGTTTAAACAAACTATATTGAAAATGAAGATTGTATAAGTGACTTAATCAGTATCTGTTAATATTTCCAAGATATGTGACCCCAAATTTAGCTATTTTGGAAAGCCAATAAGCTTTGATCATGAATATATATTTATTAACATAATATATATACACACACATGCACACACACAAATAGTAGTACCATATATATATATATATATATATATATATATATATATATATATGGTTTTGCTTTATCTTTTATTTTATAAGTACTACCCAGGCCCTGATGTCCACTGTGTCATTGAAAACCAAAAGCTGTGATTAATAGATATGAAAAATGTCACCTGGATAGGGATTTGGAAAATAACTTTTAGACATGTGAGATTAAACACTATAAAAATATAGTGCTTAACCTTAAATATCCCTGAGAATAATGATTAGGTTTAGACACTCTCTGTAATAAATATCATACTATGTATCTATTCCTAATAATTTTATAGAATAGTGACTGAATATATAAATGCCCCCATCTTTAATATTTGGTTAAAATAGTTTTTAACTTTTACATTTCTCTACATAGCTTTAATATGCAAGTATAGTTTACATGCCAAATATGTGTCTGACTCTCTGCTAAGGCATACAAATGCGTTAGATGTTTTTTACAAAAGAGCTTCATAATCTAGAAAAGGAATGAGATAGACTAGTACAAAAAAACATTATGAAGTCATTATTCTTGACAAAGCACGCCTCATTTTGCATCATGTTACTTAGAGATGTAAAAGGCATAACAGGGAGCCCTGGTTACTGGTATTTATATAGAATGTTATTATTAACATCATTTCAAAGAAGAGTGTTTTAATAAATGGTTTCTTGCCTGGTTAGCTAAAAAATTCACACAATATAAAATGTAAATGTATTTTGAAACCACTGTTTTTGCATCATGATTTGATAGCATTTTTTGTTACATATCCCATGCTATTATAAACAAAGAGAAATGTTATTTCATATATGAGGAGAATAAAAACTGCAAGCACCATCAACAAAAATGAAGGGAACTAAAAGCCACAAAACGCAAATTAGGTGGCAGAGCTGCCAAAACAGAGGAGATAAAACAAGACAAATGGCTGTGGAAGCAGAGAGGAATTTTGGAGTAGGATCTCTAGAAGGGAGGGGCATACCTATGTTTGCAACAAATGTGGGCACTGACTCTAAAAGAGCTTTTTTTTTCTTTAAGATTTTATTTGAGAGAGACAGACAGACAGACAGGCAAAAGAGCAGAAGGAGAGGCAGAAGCAGACTCCCTGCCAAGCAGGGAGCTCCATCCTAGGACTCTAGGATCATGACCTAAGCCCGAGGCAGACTTTTAACTGACTGAGCCACCCAGCCACCCCTAAAAGATTTTTTAAATGCTATTTTGGCTGAAGATGCAGCAGAAGTGGACCTAAATTAAAATACTATAGGCAGACCATATTTATTTATAGGACAAATTTGTTCCTACAGCTGGAAGGGAAAAGACTGAATTTTGGACAGCTCCACAGCTACATAACTCAGGTAACTGGACAGGGATGGAGGAGTGAGGGCTAAATGTATTCAGGAGGCTTACATAAACAGAACTGGATTTAAGAAAAATACTTGTGTTTTAGGCTAGGAAAATAGCCAACTCTCCTCTACCCATTGCACACACTCTCTCTCTCACACACACACAAACACCCATACCCCTTACAAGTATACTTCTCTCTTACCAGCAGTTACTCCTGAAAAATACTCATCTCTTTCAAAGGAGATAAATAATCTAACAAGGAGTCAAAATAAATACCTTTATACTAGAAAAAGAAAGGAAGAGGGAGGGAAGAAAGGGAAGGGAGAAAGGAAAGCACAGGGAAGGAGGAAAGGAAGTATTGGATAGGCAGGCAGAGACAAACAAAACAAAACAAAACAAAACAAAACAAAAAACAAAAAACAAAAAACACTCTCCAGGTGAGAATACTTGGCAGAGAGCCTGATCTAGACCTTACTAAAAATTTTAAAGAGCAATAGCATGTTACCCTTCACGGGGTTAAAGTACAAAGTAGAAATATGGGGAAAGGAAGAAATATTGAGGTAATAGAAAAACGTATATAAGCTGACAAGCAGTGGAAAAAATTTAAACACCATACAAAAATTTGGAAAATGCACAAAGCAGTTACGATGCCTCTGCAATCATTGGAAATGAAGTCTATAGAAATGAAACAACAACAACAACAACAACAACAACACATAAAATGACATGGGGAAAAGTAAGCATTAAGATAATTAATGAGATAATTATAGAAACAAGAGAATAGGGGATTCCTGGGTGGCTCAGTGGTTTAGCGCTTGCCTTTGGCCCAGGGAACCGTCCTGGAGTCCTGGGATCAAGTCCCACGTCGGGCTCCTGGCATGGAGCCTGCTTCTCTCTCTGCCTCTCTCTCTCTCTCTCTCTGTGTCTATCATGAATAAATAAAATCTTAAAAAGAAAAGAAACAAGAGAATAAGGTTTATGCATTTTCTAAAACTTTCAGATCTGAGATGGCATGTCTTCATATGCAAAAACTAATAAAGTGCATGTAACATCAAAATATATGTTAATAATTTACAGGACTTCAAAAACTGGAAAAATTCAATTAAAACTTTAGCCGTATTCTAGGATACAGAACTCCAGAGATCTTTTGGACCATTCACTAGGCACTATTAGAGCCTACACTGGCAGATAATCATTAAGAATTAAACATGAAAGTATCTTGTTTATCATTTTACTCTAACATCAATAGTTTTTGATTGAGCAATCAATATCATTTTCTGAAGTAATAAATCAATAAATAGTTTGGTTAATTAATTTACTTTACAGTGAATTGAGTTATTTTAGTTCTACTCTTGTGGGGTAATTGTCAAAGTACCCTTGATCTTAACACAGAATTCTTGCAATTCAATGAATTGTTGGATAATACTACTTGGATCTCTACTGTCCCATTTAATCAAAGTACTATTTTAAATAAATACTATAGATATTTTACTTAAAATATGCACTAAATACTTTTAAATTTATAACCTTACATTTAATTTTTATTCTGATAAAGTTAATTACCTTATATATGCACAGAGTTTGGCCTCTTGTAGTACTCATGGAAGTTTATTTCAATATTGATGCCATCAAGTCTTTAAAGGTATTCTAAGAAAGAGCCCTACATTTGATACTAAAATCATAATGTTCATTGCTTAGGGAAGAACAGAGGAAATTTTCTTAGGTCTCATATTTAAGAGCAAAGATTGTTCTTCACTTTTTTGCATTTATGGATGTAAATGCAAAAGAAATCAAAGTTTTAAAGATATTTAGGTACTGACAGTCTTCAAGAGCAAGTTGAATTTGGACTAAGTCATGAGAAAAAAATGCATAAATCAACAAATGCACAACCTAATACAAAGTCTTTTTGTGTTTAACATCTATTAATGAGGAGTAGTTTCATCTTGTCCTATAGTAGGTTGTTTGTCTAATTTGAAATATCTGGACATTAATATTTGTTAGACTGAGCTCCCATGCTGGGAAGCCTACAAAAATTCAATTAAACATTCAGTTTGTAACACTTCCAATAAAGCAATCTCTGTTTCTGTTATACCAGTGCTATCCTTGTCCAGTCTTCCACTTTCATTGACATGCACAAGAGACAACCCCCGAAATATATAAATTTGTGAACTCTATATCTAGTTATGCTGAACACAGGTCATAGACTTAATCTATCTTAACTTTTTTATGGTTTTTTTTCTGTCTCTCATACTCTGTGTATATGTATGTCTGTCTCATCTTTCTCTCTCTCTTCCTTTCTCCCTTCCTTCCTCTCCCCCTGAAGCTAACATTGTCACAAATGTTATTTATCAATTTTATTTGAGTTCTAGTGATTTGAGAATTAACCAACTTTTTGTAGCTAAATGTCCATTACAATAGCTTAATGTTATGGGATTTTGCAGGATGTTGAGATGGCTGCTGAGTAGATAGACCTCTCACCAGGCAAGCACTACAATGTGCTAAGGCTTGCAAATCTTGTAAAATAATGGAGGTTGTTATGGAATAGTGCTCTAAGGGCTAAGAGGGAAGGACACCAACTTACTGAGAAGGCAGTGATCTATAGGTGCATATTAGAACAATATGGCTTGAGCCTTTATAAGCTTCTTAACTATACAGTATAGTACATCTAGTCCACATCTTTTTAAGTGCTTGATTACATCATTATCCATTAGCCAATTGAACCTAGTAGAATACTTATGTATTCATCTTCACTTACTTTTTTTAATTAAAAAAATTCCCAGGAAATAATGATAAGACTGTAGAAATGCGGAAACACAAACTGAAAAGGTCTTAACAGAGTCAATGCTGACATTGCCTGCATTTTTAATATTTTACAAATAGAAAATAACAAGTTTGAAGATGTAAACTATTTTAATAACTCTGAATTATAAACTAATACAAGTAAAATTCCTAAACTTGAGACTCTTTTAATATGTTAGACAAACAAGAGTGACAAATGACTGCATGTCACTCTGTGACCAGTACTATATTAAGGGACATGACTTAAAATGGGGAGCATAGGTATGAAAACATCAATACAAACATAAAATAAAATTTTAAAAGGAAAGCAAGAAGAAATGGGATAGAGGAAGAAAGAAATAAAAAGAGGGCACTGAAATTGGGATTTAGACTGCAAATGAAAAGGAAAAAAGATTAACTTTAGGCACAGATGATAATGTAAGCAATGGAGGACTAAAAACTTACAGCTTACAGTGATTTAAGGATTGTAAGTAAAGCATGGTAGTTAAGTATAAAGGTTGCAGAAGAAGTACAAGCTAAAGGCAGCCCCAGTGGCGCAGCAGTTTAGAGCTGCCTGCAGCCTGGGGCATGATCCTGGAGACCTGGGATCGAGTCCCATGTGAGGCTCCCTGCATGGAGCTTGCTTCTCCCTCTGCCTGTGTCTCTGCCTCTCTCTCTGTGTCTCTATGAATAAATAAAATAAAAAAATCTTTAAAAAAAAGAAGTACAAGCTAAATTAGAGCAGATTATGAAGACTGCCTCAGCTATGCAAAATAATTTATTTTGTATTTGCTACAGAAAATGAGGTAACATTAAGGGCATTAAATAGGCAAAATACTTTTTTAACTATTTTCAAGACTATCAATAGCGTGCTATTTAGTTAATTGAATATTAATGAAATCTTCTATGAAATATTTCATGTTTTTATGATCATTAAATTTTATCAAATATAGTGCTTTTGCTATCTATCAAAAACCTGTCTTCCTTTCCTTACATACCCACTAGTATCTCTATTCTTTCAACTGGTTTCCCTGCTTCCATTCTCTTTTTTAAACAGCATTTTTTTGTTGTTGTTGAAGTGTAATTAACATACAATTTTATATCAGTTTCAGGTAAACACCATACTGATTCAACAATTCTATGCATTACTCAGTGCTCAACATCAAAAGTGTAGTCACCATTTGTCACCATGCAATGTTATTACAATATTATCTATTTTCCCTATGCTGTTTGTAGCTCTTATTCTCCTTTATTTCACCCATCCCCCCACATCTACCTGCCTGCATTCTTGATCCTTTTAAATTTAACAGAATTCAGTTACAAAAACCTCTCTAAACTTAAATATATGATTCAATCTTTCAAAAATAACTTCAGTAACCTTCCTTTACTCCCACAAAAAGAAATACTACTAGTAAAATGTAGTTTACAAAACTCATTATAATCTCAATAATCAGCTCCATCTGCTACTTCATTCCACAGTGCAACCATCAGGGTCTAAGATCCAACTCTACTCATCATTTCTCAGTATTATTAACTGATTCTTCATTTCCTGATTATTCTTTTTTCCTCCTGGAAGAGACCACACACACTTTTGCCATATTCAAACAGCATAAAATATTTTTTACTCCCATTATATAAATGAGGAAACTAAGGAAGACAGAATTTAATGAATTACCAAATCAAAAAGCAAGTGAGGATCACGACCTGAGCCTGAGGAATTTTGCTCCAGTGCTCATACCAGGGCTCTGAAAGGAGGTTCCCAGGAAATTTTCAAAAGTGGCCTCCCACCTAAGTAACTGCATTGGAGAATATACCACCTGCAGTGGAAAATCAGAAATATACACATATAAAATTCAACTCTACCCAATGCACCATTCGTTTGTATTTGCCAATTATGTATATATATATATTTTTGTATGTGTGGGGAATTGATCTCAGTGTTCTCCTCTACTAGTTTTATTTCAACGTGTTCTAAAACCTGTGTTCTTTATATCATGTGTTTCATTCCTTTCACAAATTGTGTCTTTGGGCTAACAATTTCGACCCATAACTCATAAAAGGCTTTCAACGGATAGTGCTAGACTTGTTGCAAAGAGATAAAGGGTGTCATGCTGTGTATTAAAGTGCAAGGTTTTCAGTGGTTTGGAACACCCTCAAGGAACTGCTCAAAGTAACACAGAATAGTTATCAGCTGGTAATATAGGATTGGCGAATGTTCTTTGCTGCTGTGGAGGGGTCATGTAGAGTCATTGCGTCTGAAGGGTTGATCAAAATTTGCATGAATATTTGCATGGCCAAAGACTTGCCTCGATTCCAGGAGATATGAAGAGAAATGAAAAGAGATTTTTTACATAAAATGTAGCATTTTGATACTAGAAAATTAGAAAAAGCACTCTTTGAAAGGCTTAGCCTATTATTTGTTTTCAGAGAAAACCCCTTAATTACTTTATTGTATTTATGACAATCAAAAATGAAGTAATAGATTCTAGAAGCACCTCAAAAACTGAAAGCTGAGACAACTGGTCCAGTCAGGCATGTAAGAAGCTTGAAAACCATCACTCTGTCCTAGCAAGTAAAAAAAGCTAAAAAACACTAAAGAATCAACTCTTAGATCTGTAAGAGAAGAGAGGTGACAGGGCAAAAGGCTGCCCCCAAATTGGAAAGACTGCTGAGAGAATGCAGAAAATCACAGCTTACCTGAGCAGAAATCCACAAGCTGAAACTTCATGGGAACCAGTGTCAGAGTAAAGAAACCTTGAGCTACAATTGATACATTTCTGGAGTATCAGTGTGGACAACTCTGAGAATTAAAAACTCCAGGGTGTCAAGTTTTGGCAAGGTAGGAAGGCACACGTTTGTGAGATTTACCTTCTGCAATTTTACTGGGTTCTTATAGTGAATAGTAGAGGGCAATTCTCTCATGCTTCCTGCAAGAAGAAGAGAAAAGGAACCATTTTGAAATTCGCTAGAATACTGGAGACCCGGGATCGAATCCCACATCGGGCTCCCGTTGCATGGAGCCTGCTTCTCTCTCTGCCTGTGTCTCTGCCTCTCTCTCTCTCTTTCTGTGTGTGACTATCAGAAATAAATAAAAAATTAAAAAAAAAAGTAATTATGTGAAATTCGCTAGAGCACTTTGTTCTTCTTAACAAGGCATGCCAATGAGGAGAAAGTATTTAACTAAAGCCTGACCTGCTGGGGTTATATCAAAGCCTAATTAACCAATGAAAGAGAAATAGCCAATTCAGGTGACTCTAGCCTTCCACAAAAAGGAAAGAAAAACCCAAATCCAGCCCACTCTAGCCATCCTATCCCACCTAACTCAGGAGCAGCATTAAAAAGCTCTGGGGTAGTTCACAGTCTAGAAAAACACAGGCTCACCAAAAACAGCTATAGAATGCTTCCTCAACATCCTGCTACCACATTGCTAAAGGCTTATTTACAGCAGTTCATTTTACTTAATAACATTAAAAATCATGTTCTGCTATCAAGAAAAAACTAGAAGACCTACTAAAGACAAAAACACATTTGGACATAGCAAATATGTATGTGTGGTGAGAATACTTAATATTTACTTTTAGCAAATGTCAAGTACAACGTCATATTAACTATAGTCACTATGCTGTACTGCTGTACATTAGATTTTCAGACTTTCTTTATCTGAAAATTGAAAACTTAGACCTTTTGATCATTTTCGCCCATTCTCTCAGACCCTAGCCCCTGACAATCACCATTTTCCTCTCTGCCTTTCTAATTTTGACATTTTCTTTCTTCCTTCATTCCTTTTTTTTTTTTTTTTTTTTAAGATTTTACTTATTTATTCATGAGAGACACAGAGAGAGAAGTAGAAACACAAGTGCGGAGAGAAGCAGTTTCCTCGCAGGGAGTCTGATGCGGGACTCGATCCCCTGACCCTGGAATCATGCCCTGAGCTGAAGGTAGACGCTCAACCACTGAGCCAGCCAGGCATCCCTCTTTCTTTCTAAGACTCCATATATAAATGATACTATAAGTATTTATCTTGATCTTTCTGGCTTATTTCATTTAGCATAATTATCTTCAGTTTCATCTATGTTTCAAGAAATGGCAATATTTCTTTCCTTTTTTAATGCTGAATAACATTCCATTGTACATAACATGCCATGTTATCTTTATCCATTAAATTTACATTTCACTAACAGTGTACAAGGGTTCCCTTTTCTCAACACCTTTACCAACATTTATTATCCCCTGTCTTTTTGATGATCACTATTCTAATAGGTATAAGGTAATAGTTCATCATGGTTTTAATTTGCATTTCTCTTATAATTAGTGGTGTTGAGCATCTTTTCATGTACTGACTGCTGTCCATCTGTATGTCTTCTTTGGAAAAATGTCTATTAAGGTCCTTTGCCTATGTTTTTTTTTTAATTTTTTTTATTTATTTCTGATAGTCACAGAGAGAGAGAGAGAGAGAGGCAGAGACACAGGCAGAGGGAGAAGCAGGCTCCATGCACCGGGAGCCCGATGTGGGATTCGATCCCGGGTCTCCAGGATCGCGCCCTGGGCCAAAGGCAGGCGCCAAACCGCTGTGCCACCCAGGGATCCCATGAGTTCATTATATATTTTAAGTATTAGCCTTTCATCAGGTATACGGTTTGCAAATATTGTTTCCTATTCCATGGATTGTCTTTCACTTCATTGGTTTCTTTGCTGCACAGCAATATTTTTACTTTAATATAGTTCCACTTGTTTACTTTTATTATTAAAAGTAAGGGGCAGAAGGGGAAGGGGCAGAAGGAGAAAGAGAATCTCAACCAGACTCCATGCTGCATACACAGGCAGTGGGGCTAAATCCTGGGACCCTGAGATCATGATCTGAGCTAAAACCAAGAGTTGGATGCTTAACTGATTGAGCTACCCAGGCAGCCCTCCACTTGTTTACTTTTGAAGTTTTCAGCTTTTCTCCTGTTGCTGGTTTCTAGTTTCATACTGTTGTGATCAGAAAAAGGTATTTGAGATGATTTTAACCTTCTTAAATTCATTGAGTTGTTTTGTGACCTCATATGAATAATGTTACATATGCATTTGAGAAGAATATATATTAGGGTGCTATTGAATGAAATATTCTTTATATGTCTCTTAGGTCCATTTGAGCTATAGTATTATTCAGAAACACTATTTCCTTATTAATTTTCTGTCTGGATGATCTATCCAGTATGAAAGTGGGGTAATGACGTCCCCTACTATATTATATTGCTATCATTTCTTCTTTCAGGTTTGTTAATATTTTCTTGAAATATTTAGGTACTTTGTGTCTCTTGCATGGCTCAGTGGTTGAGCATCTGCCTTTGGCTCAGGGAGTGATCCTGGAGTTCCAGGTTTGAGTCCCATATCAGGCTTCCTGCATAGAGCCTGCTTCCCCCTCTGCCTGTGGCTCTGCCTCTCTGTGTGTGTGTGTGTCATAAATAAATAAATAAAATCTTAAAAAATATTTAGGTACTTCAATGTCATGCATACATGTGCAGTTGTTACATCCAGTTGATAAACTGACTCCTTTATCACTCTATAGTGACGTTCTTTGTCTACTGTGACTGATTTTTACTCAAAGTGTGTATTATCTAAGTATAGCTACTTCTACTCTCTTTTAGTTACTATTTGTGTGAAATTTCTTCTTCCATACCTTCACTTTCAAACTTTATGTGCTCTTAAACCTAAAGTGATTCTCTTGTAAACAGCATGTTGTTGGATCTTGATTTGTTATTCAGTCAACCTCTTTGTGTCTTTTAATTGGATAACTGGCCCATTTCCAGCTACATCTCAGAAATAGATAAGGCATCACAAAGACCTTTGAGCAACTCTGTCCAGCCATTTTCACTGATTCACTCCTGACTTATACTAGAGCTTTCTAGTATAATTTACTTGCTGATGTCTTATCTCATATGTAACTGATTTTCTTAGGAAAAGAGTAGACCCACTCAAAACTTTTTTTAAATAGACAAAACCCTCTGTTACATAACACCCCAAAAATAAAGAATATTCAAAGAGATCATAAGTAATACTTATATAGTGCTTAGTATATACTCAGTTACTAATTGTTCCAATCCTCTCTTGTCAGATACTCTACTAAGTACTCTTTTAATTCTCACAGCAATACTTTAATAAGTAAATAGCATTATTATTATTCCTATTTTTCATCTAAGAAGACTGAATTAAAGAGTAGGTAAGTAACTTGATCAAAGTTACATAGAAGGGGATCCCTGGGTGGCGTGGCAGTTTAGCGCCTGCCTTTGGCCCAGGGTGTGATCCTGGAGACCCGGCATCGAATCCCACGTCAGGCTCCCGGTGCATGGAGCCTGTTTCTCCCTCTGCCTGTGTCTCTGCCTTTCTCTCTCTGTGTGATTATCATAAATAAATAAAAAAAAATTAAAAAAAAAGTGATGTGGGAATGTGCCTGCATATTAAAAAAAAAAAAAGTTACATAGAAAAGTTGGATCCCAGAAAGAATGGCTCAAAAGTCCATATTCTTTTTTTTTTTTTTAAGATTTTATTTATTTATTCATGAGAGACACAGAAGAGAGACATAGGCAGAGGGAGAAGCAGGCTTCCTACTGGAAGCCCGATGCAGGACCCAATCCCAGGACCCAGGGATAACGACCTGAGCCAAAGGCAGATGCTCTACCACTGAGCCACCCACGTACCCCTAAAGTCTGTATTTTTTATACATTTGCCTCTATTGCCTTTAACACATCAAAAAGAAAAAAAAGATGAATGACGAGCAAAGCTAAGAAAACAATTGAACAATTACAAAAATGAGATACATATTAAAAACAGCAAGAATTAAAGAATGTCACAAACATGTGTCTAATGCCACAAAGAACAAGATGGTAAAAGTCACCCAATGGAACAAATGTGCTCTACATATGGAAGAGAAACAAAAAAGTTCCAGAATATGTACAGAGGGTTTTTTTGAAAAAAAAAAAAAATGGAGCAGATCTACTTAAAATATAATAAAAGAAAACTTTACCTAAATAAAGACATGAATCTTATAGTGGTAGTAAAGACCGTGTTCCACATTCCAAGAATAATTCACAGACAATGGTATACACTGAGATATATCTTGATTGAGCATATGATAAATTTTTTTGTACTTTTTTTCCCATTTAGTAGTTTTTGCTCAGTGCAAATCAATTCCATAACATTAGAAGCTACTAAAAATCAAAGCATAAATATACAAGTATAATCTGAAACAGATGCACAATGTTCAGATATGAAGCAAAAGGGAACATATACTCACACACAGTAGCTTGATATCTGTTGTATCTGATTGTCTTTGGTGAGGTTTCTAAGGTTGGTAAAAATTTGACTTTGCTTATTGATATTACTATAACCATATTAGATACTAGAAAACCTGACTATCCGCATATGGCCTATTAACCAGAAAAAAATCATGGAATGTCTATTTTTAAAACTTTCTGTGCAATCAAGGAAGTTGTAAAAGATTTGCTTTCCATATCAAGCCCATATTGGCCTTAAGACAAAATTCTAACTAAAATTTTTGATTGATACAGAAATTATTTTAAATGAAACTATTCAATTCATGAATAAACAAAGTAATATAAAATGTTTTGTGTGTGTATGTGTGAATGTAATGTATTTGAACTTCTTGTCTTCAGTTTTGAATACCTAATTTACATTATTTTTGGCTTCCTCAAATGATTGTCTCTTAATTTCAAAACCTGTCAAATATGACTTCAGAACAGACAATTTTTTTAATTGAAAATTATTGAACAGATGTAAAATATTAAAAAAAGTATTTTAAGATTTAGTTGAGGTTACTGTGTGATGGAAATGTCTGCCCTTTGACTTTATTGTTGTGCCCAAGATTGCGAATCCAAGAAACCACCAAGGAGCCGACACCAATGCAAGTACAGGAGGGTTTATTTACAAGCCCGAGCTTGGGTCCAAGTATACTCCACACAGCAGAACAGGGGCTTGGACCCCGAGACTAAGAAGCATAGTAGTGTTATATGGGTCCGTGGCCAATATGAGATGCACAGTCATGTCGGTCCACATGCAGGTGGCCAACTGAATCACGATTCACCTTATAATGACCATTTGAACTAGCCTATTATTCTGGTTAGAATTGGTGCGCAGGTTTGGCGGGCAAAAGAGGGGTTTTCATTCCTTGGCGGTTAAAGGTCAGAGGTCCTGCATTCCTATCTGTGCTAGTTTCTGATAAGGTTGTGCTTAATAGCTAAACTAGGGGAGGGAGTGCCTTAAACAATAGGCAGGTTGTGTTGGGGGTTTTACATGAGATGGCGGGTGTAGCACAAAATGGAGTTAGTCCTGCTCTGCTTGTCCAGGGGTAGGAGATTTTTGTTAGATTTCCTGGTCCCACATTATAAGTCTGCAAGCATGATTTACTCATTATACTTCTAGATATGTTACATGCAAGGGAAACAAAAGCAAAATTAAACTATTGGAACTACACCAAAATAAAAAGCTTTTGCCCAGTGAAAGAAGTCATCAAAAAACCAAAAGGCAGCATACCAAACAGGAGAAGATATTTGCAGATAATATATCCAATAAAGAGTTAATATCCAAACTGTAAAAAGAATTTACACAACTCAAGAAAATAATCTGATTAAAAATGGACAGAGGACCTAGTAGACATTTTTTTTTCTCAAAGAAGACAAGCAGATGACCAACAGACACATGAAAATATGCTCAACATCAATAATCATGAGGGAAATGCAAATCATACCTTATTTTTAAATGTTTCTGTCTCTACTCTTGTGCATGAAATTTCAGAAGATTAAATATCGGTATGAATTATCTATACAAAGCCTTTGAATGCTCCTAATACTAGCCAAATTTGAGGTTTTCAACATGGTCTGTACTTAGAAGAAATGAAATTTGTGGGTTCGATAAAGGATTTTTTTACCTGTCACACTGGACTTCTAACTGCCAACTCTCTTGATAGTCTGTGGCTTAGAGGCTGTTTTGGCAACATTTGTTAGAGCTGATGTGCAGATTATTGGATTCTGTGACCCCTGGGTCGGAGCAGTGCCAGAAAAAAACAGCCCCAAGCAGAAGGCCACAACAGTAGCCACAGTAGTTCTCTCACTGTTTCTTCTGTCCTTCCCAGACCCAATGTTTACCCTAGAGGTCCCTTATGCTGCTACTATTGTAAGGGAGAACCCCTCCCATGGAAAGACCCTGGGGCATCCAGGACTTTGGTACTGGTTAGGGGCAAAAGTAATGAATTTTAAACATGAGGAGAGAATCAACCAAGCTTTGAGGCAGAAAAACTTGTAAGTAAACTAATAAAGAGAAAAAACTTGAGTTTGTCTCAGGTATCTCAATAGCATCAGTTAATTCCAATTTACAGTAATGTAATGGTCTGAAATCTAAGTGATGCAAAAGGTGAGTCAAAAGTTAAATGCAATCAAACTGTCATTTATGTATCGATGCAGAAGAAAGACCTTGATAAACCACACAGGATCTCAGGGAACATAGGATCCATAGACTCTGGAAAGGTGTGACTTGGAGATGAAATACTGCCCACAAATAGATGTAGTGAAATAAATAATTCAGAAATATGAGGACCTTGTCAAGAAATAGCTGCTGTTCATCAATGAATCCATTTAAATGTATAAAAGTACTGCAACTGCAAGAATTATGGTACACAAGAGAACAAAAATGTTGTAAACCGTGACAATACAGGATAATGTTAAGTTGTTATATAATAACAAAAACATTGTGATAAAGTGGGAGAGGGAAGGTAGAAGTAGTGTGCAAAGTAATTAAATGATGATTTATGAAAATAACTCTAAAAATAACTAAAAGAAATCTATACACTTTATATAAGGTAAAGCACATCCACCGACATATCCCAAAACAAATAAACAAAAAAAAAAAAAAAAAAGAAAAGAAAAGAAAAAAAGAAAACACAGATTATGCAGCCAAACAAAGGAAATATAGAAAGAGTTTATAATGGCATTTCCTGCTCTGAAAAAGAAAAAAAAAAAGTAAATATATTTTGAGTATAAACATATAGCATAGGCCATGGTTTAAAAAGTGGATTGGTCTAGGCATGGTATTGTTGGAGAACATACCAACCCTTTGTTGTGCCCAAGATCACGAATCCGAGAAACCACCAAGGAGCCGCCACCGATGCAAGTACAGGAGGGTTTATTTACCAGCTCGAGCTTGGGTCCAAGTACACCCGACAGAGCGGAGCAGGGACTTGGACCCCCAGGTGGCTTTCAGCTTAGTTTTAAGGGCTGGTCTAGGGGACCTCCAGAAGGCGTGGAGGAATTTCTCAAGTTCTGTTTACATTTTAATATGGGGCTTTCAAGGGCATTGAGCTCTGTTCTCATTCTAATATGGGGCTTTCTAGTACGTTAAGCTGTAAGCTGTTTTCTTCCTGTAACTGAAGTAATCTAAATTTCAGCTCTTATTCACAGGGGCCTGGGATGGCTGTACTTGTGCTAAGGCTCAACTTGAGGTGGAATGGCCTTGATTTTTCTCGGCCTCCACACCTTCATCTCTCCTTAAACATTTTGTTTCATTTCTTTCTCCTTTTCATCCACATCTTGGCAAGACACTCTATCTTTCCAGCCACTTTCAGGCATAATAGTATTTCACACACTCTAAATAAGTCTTTAATCTCATACTCAATTCAACATTCTTTTACTTTCCCTAGTCAGGGGATAGAATAGCAGAGAGATGGAAGGATTGATTATTTTCACTGTTTTTGTTCTACTTCCCCTTTTCCTTGCTTCTGCAACTCAACCCCCAGAATAAAACTGGGAGAAATAAAATTTCCACAGGGAAAGAGTTTTTATTTAGTCCATGTTATTAGTAATTTTATCTCACATTTGAATTCTCTCTTTTATGAGAGGCATTTAAATACAAGTATTTCAATGCGGGTACATTAATAGGTTCCTATGATGAATCCATCAACACATCAGCTCCAAATGACACCATTTTCCTGAATGTTGACCTCTTTAAAAGTCTCTCCTTCTGTTCACCTTAGTTGCTACCTTCCTGATATCTAATTTCCTAGCCTTTAGCATTTCAAGATGCCATCCACATGAAAGCATGCCTTATACCACTATTGCCCTTTATTTTTTTTTTCTTTTGCATTGTTATTAAGATTGCTTTCTCCACCCTCCTGCCTCCAGGTGAGAGTTCAACACCTCATTTATCAAGAAATCTCTTGTCTTCTGTTCTTATAGCAGGATGAATCTGGCCTACAAATTTTGAAATCTGGTAAGAATTCAATCTGACATTCTGATGTCTATTCTAAGGGCAAATATAATCTAAAAATAAGTGGTCTTTCAACTTGTTGAAAACAAGGGAAAGTAAAGAATGAATTTCCTTCCCATTTTTTTGAGGATTTACTTAAGAAAAAATGTAATAGTTATCTTGGAAATGTATGTTAAACTTTAAAAAATGTAAATTAGGTTCTTGCTAGCTTTATGACCTTGGAATTCTTCCTTAAGGACAGGGTCACCATCTCTTTGAAATGTAAACATCAAGGAAAATAGTGCCCTATCTTACAGTTTCTGTGGGAAGGTAAGGACTAATTTCCTCACAGTGCTTAGCTTTAAGGTGTAAAACTACCTCTTATAAAAGATTGCCTTTGTAATTTCTGAATAGATTTTCTGTGATGCTCATCACATTCTGATTTAATGAATATTCAACATAGAATTGTTTTCTTTCTCGTCTACCTCTCTGGATAGGTTTGCTGGATTTGAAGGAGAGTTTGTTTTTAATTATATTTCTCCAACATTGTCCTACTGCAAGGACCCATTCTTTTATAGACCACTCCTTGCTGTAGGATGCAAAAGCATCCTTCTTTTCCCTAACAAGGAGACAACACAGTACTTTCCAGAATCATGAGATTTTTCTAAAGGAATTTCTTCTATAGATTGGTGTTGAGTATGGATATCTGAAGGGTTGATTTTAGTTTTCTCCGTTAGTGATGTGAGAAGATTCAGTCTTTGGAATTAGGCAATACCTGTCATTCACTGTTTCTCCACAGGTATGCACACACGCAGTTGCATTTCCAGAAAAAGAGGTCTGGAAAATCATCAAAGAACATACTACCTCAAAGCAATGGTTATCTCCAAAACAGTGAAGATGGGTTGTGTTAGAAACAGAGGTATATATAAATATTATGTTTTTCTTTTTAAAATGTCAATTTTATTTTATTTATTTTTTACATATCTTTATTTTATTTTTATTTATTTACTTATTTTATAGTAAAAAATACATAACATAAAATTTAACATTTAACCATCTTTAAATGTACAGCTCAATGGCATTAAGCACATTTACATTGTTGAGCAATCATCATTACTATCTCCAGAACTTTTTTTTTTATTATCCCAAACTTCATCTCTATACCCAGTAAGTAGTCACTACCCATTATTATCTCCTCCAATCCCCTTGTATACATTATTCCACTTTCTCTATGAATCCGACTTTTCTAAGTCCCTTTATAAGTGAAATCATATATTATTTATCTTTTTGTGATTGAACTATTTTGCTTAGGATAATGTTTTAAGATTCACTTTTTTGTAGCATGTCAGAATTTCCTTTATTTTAAGGGCTGAATAATATATTATTGTATGCATATACCACATTTTGTTTATCCATTCATCTGACAATGGACTCTGCGGTTGCTTCCATCTTTTGGCCATCATAAATAAAGCTGCTATGAATATGGATATTGAATATCTATCTAAGTTTCTGCTTTCATAATTTTGTGTATATACTCAGAAACAGAATGCTGTATCATATGGTAATTCTATCTGTAACTTTTTAAAAGATTTTATTTATCTATTTGACAGAGAGAGAGAGAGAGCAGAAGCCTGGGGAGCAGCAAGCATGAGAAGGAGAAGCAGACTCGCTGCTGAGCAAGAAGCCCCATGCAGACTTGGTCCTAGGACCCCAGGATCATGACTTGAGTCAAAGGCAGACACTTAACAGACTGAGCCACCCAGGCACCCCTGTTTTTGAGGAACCATACTACTTTCCACAGAGACCACACCATTTTACAATCCCACCAGCAACACACAAGAATTCATATTTCTCCATATCCTTTCCAACTTTTGATATTTTCTTTTTTGTTTTTGTTTTTATAATAGCCATTCTAATGGATACAAAGTAGTATTTTCCTGTGGCATTGACTTGTATTTCCCTAATCATTTGGTGATATTAAGCTTCTGTTTATGTGTTTATTGGCCATCCTTTTTTGGGCAATATCTATTTAAGTTCTTTGACAACTTATTGAGTTGTTTGTATTTTTGTTGCTCAATTTTAGGAGCTATTTATATATTAATCCTCTTTCAGATGTATTATTTGCAAATATTTCTCCCATCTCTAGGTTGCCCTTTATATCTGTTTTTAGTATGCTTTGATGCACAAAAGTTTTTAATTTTAAGTCAACTATTTTTGTCTTTTGTTGGTGGTGCTCTTTTTTTTTTTTCATAGTGGTGCTTTTAATGTCACATCTACCAGGTGCTGAACTCAATATCTTGAAGCTTTCCCCTGTTTTTTTCTAAGACTTTTATAGTTTTAGCTTTTATGACTAGGTATTTATCCACTCTAAGTTAATTTTCATAAATATTATTAGGTTAAGTGTTTACCTATATTCTTTTGCATATGGATATTCCATTTCCACAACACCATTTTTTGAAAAGACGGTATTTCTGCACTAAATGATCTTGACACTTCTGTCAAAAAGCATTTGATAAAAGAAAACGAGCTTTTATTTCTGGCAGCCTTATTGTACTTTGCTGGGCTATATGTCTATGCCAGTACCACACTGTTTTGATGAATATCTCTTTGTAGTAAGTTTTGAAATCAGAAAGTTTGAGTCTTTCCACTTTATTATTCTCTTTCAAGATTATTTTGGCTACTAGGGTTTCTCTTAGATTCCATATGAATTTTAGAATGGATTTTTATATTTCTTTAAAAAACATCATTGGAGTGACGCCTGGGTGGCTCAGTGGTTGAGCATCAGTCTTTGGCTCAGGGTGTGACTCCAGGATCCAGGATAGAGTCCCACATCGGGCTCCTTGCAGGGAGCCTGCTTCTCCCTCTGCCTGTGTTTCTGCCTCTCTCTCTGTCTCTCATGAATAAATAAATAAAATCTTTAAAAAAAAATCATTGAAATTTCTATAGAGATCAAATTAAATTTGTAAGTCACTCTGAGTAGTATTGACATTGTAACAATATAAATTTTCCAATGCATGAACATAGAATATCTTAATTTATGTTGTTCTTTGATTTCTTTCAGCGACATTTTATCGTTTCCAGTCTACACATATTTCACTGCATTGGTTAAGTTTATTCCTAAATATTTTATTATCCTGGATACTATTGAAATTGAATTTTTCTTAATTTCCTTCTGGGATTGTTAGTATAGAAAAATGCAACTAAGTTTTGTGTACTGACTTTGGATCTTGCAAATTTGCTGAGTTGATTAATTCTAATAGTTTTTAAAATTTATTTTCAATAAACACTCGTGCAAATCAAAGGGTATGAATGTATACAGTGAAAGGACTCATTTTCTTCTTTTTATTTCAGGCATTCACTTTTTTTCCCTAGGTTATCAATTTCTTATGCAGTGTCCCAAAGATATTTCTTAGATATATGAGCAATTAATATATCCTGCTATTATACATATTGCTGTGTACCTTTTGTCTACTTCCATTATATTATAGTAGTATATAAAATGCTTCTTCATTTTATGAAATGCAAAAATCTACATTTCTATTAGTTACATATTTTTGGCAGAGTGTAGAACACTTGTCATATTTTATTTCTTTCTGCTATACATTAATGCATTTCACAGAGACTTTTCTGAATAGTGGTTTAATGTTTCGTTATTTTGTCCTTTACCTTACATGATATATACAAGGCAAGTAACATTTGCAAAATCATTCTCTATTTTACTTTCCCTTTTCTTGCTGACCTATACTAGTAATGTAACCTTCTAGATTTTGTCTCAAGGGTTCTGCACAAAATATTCACTAATGGCAATGAGTCTTACTAACTTTCAATTTTTTGAGTTGCAAAATTTCAACCAGCATTGAATCCAGAATGAATGAACAATATATAAGATACTTCCTGATTATCCTCTCATGTGCTCCCCATTTCCTCTTTTCCGTTAGAGTATTAATTTTAAGAATTGCTTTGGCCTTTTCTCTTAGGGAACAGGCAATTGCTGTATTCATTTAAAATACCTGTGTGGTATGGGAACTTCTGTTCAATTCTTTGAGTTGATTTTTTTTTAAACTTTTGAGTATGTGGGTAAATTCTATGCTCAGAAATCCCTCATGGCTTAAATAGGAATGGGTTTTGGGGACAACCAATCTATAAATGCTTAGCAAGACATGATATTAACCATTTAAAGCTAGGACCTCTTAAGTATGCTATAGTACATCCAGAACTTAGGTGCCTTAAAGTTTTAAAGGGACAAATATTTTTTAGCTTCCAATATATGAAAAGCTTATATTTAGAAGATGCTATCCCCTATAATTGAAACAGGAAAACCTGTAACTGTATAATTAATTCATGGTCAAACACCAGTGGCTGGCATCCTGGAACTAGTTGAGCCTACTAAATCCCACCCCTTACCTGAGGCCTGCCTAGATGGCATTAACTTGCCAAGCCTCTTATGGTTGGCATTTGTTGAAGTCACACTTGAACTTCAAATTGGATTGAACCAATCCCTAGCTGCAATGAAACATTGCTACAATGTTTTTGCCTCTGCTGAATCCTATAGGTCTCCTGTGATGGCTGAGGCCCATGACCATTTATTTGTGGTCTGGCACATTCAGCATTCATATTAAGAAATTATTCATGATTAATAAAAATAGCCATTTCTTACCTGGGAACAAACCATCTATACGCTTTAGATAAAAACATTAAGATAAAACATTAAGAAGCTTAAGGCTTCATACATCCCACCCAGGCCAACACGCAAAAGACAAATTTTAACAACTATACCTTTATACAATTGTGGTAAACAGCCTCATGGCTTGAAATAGGCAACTACAAATGCAAATTCAAAAAGCACTGCCCATATTTTAAAAAGCTACTAAATATATACCCTTATTCCAACAATAATATTTCTATAATGTTAATTTGCTCCTCCATATTCTATTCCCTATATATTTCTCAAACTTCATGTTGGGGTATAATGGACCCGAATTAACAGCACTCTCTTCCTCCACCTATATGCTAAACTAGTTGAAAAATAATGACAAAAAATGTATATTAAAAACAAAGCAGATATTGGTGAATGGTTTTCCTACTAAAAAGTACTAAAAGGTTTAGGACTTACATTTATTTAAGGATTAGTCAGATACAAGCAAATCCTTTGAAGGGCAGAACCTACACTTGGAGAAGAGCAGAATCATGTACATGTGTAACTTACTAATAAGAGTGATAAGAAAGTATCTGACCAACACATACCCTCCATTTCTTTCTAAACCCACCAATTACATAATCCACTTCATTTTTTTCAGCCATGCAGTAGGTCAATAAATGCACCTAATTCATTATTGTTACTTTAAGGTATCTTCCTCTACTTAAGAAGAATATTGAGTATGGAGAAGCATTACTCATATCTTCTTTAATCCCTGCACTTCTCTCCCAGACCTACCAACATATGACTTTCTAAAATATATCAGGCTACAGCTGTTACCTGAGTTTAACATTTTTATCTTGATTTATGTATCCAAAATTTTGATAGAAGCTCATAATCATTTTGAATAAAATATTATTAAAGAGAGAAAAAAGGATGTGTTTTAACTGAGAAGAAGAGATATTTGGTCCATTCTATGGCTTCAACCCAAGACTAATAAATTTCCTCTTCTAATAAATGCCATCAATGACAAGGAAGATGTAAATTTGCCTGGTTCATTGTTGTGCCATTCTTCTTCAACAAAATAACTTGTAGAAATGGATGTTATTGTTGTTACTATCTTTGTCAAAGAGAAATTTGAAGCATTCTGTAGGCTTTCATTTATTAATGTCAATAGATTGTTTAATTTCTTTCATAACTCATATTATTAAAGAATGAACAGTAGAAGATATTAACCAGAACAAGGAATCTCCATCCATTTAGATTCTGGTTTGATGGAAAAAAGTTCCATTTGGCCTTGGCGAGGAATGTTAAAACATGTTATAAAATTTTACTTTGTCTGCTGGATGAATCAAAGATATATCACATTTCAAGCTTGTTTCAAAGAATAAACTTTTATCTCACTTTTTAAAAATGAATGTCCATTATTGGACCATTACCTACTCCTTCTTAATACCTATCTCCAAACAACTTATATTTTTTATGAACAATACAACTGTAATTTTCCAAAATTTTTGTCTTTATAACTGTCTTATTTTTAATATTCCATTAAGTATAGCATACTCAATAAAGAAATTTGAATGACTACCTACATTTGTGGTTTCATCTAGCATTTAACATAATATTTTAAATCCAACATTAGAATTTCAAATTGCCAGGATGCCTGGGTTGCTCAGTTGGTTGAGTGCCTGCCTTCAGCCCAGGTCATGATCCTGGAGTCCCAGGACTGGGAGCAGGGCTCCTGCTTCTCCTTTTCCTGCTCATGAATAAATAAATAAAATCTGAAATAAATAAAATCTTAAAAAAAATCAAACTGCCTATTTTTTTGTGTTTTTATTCATACATATGACAGGGAAAAACAACTCCCTGATGTCATAAACATCATAGATATAAAATAATATATATTTTATCTATTTTTAAAGTTTGTATTTATTTATTTATTTATTTGAGGGAGAGAGGAAGAGAGCACAACCAGAGAGATGGGGAGAGGGAAGAGCAGATCCCTGCTGAGGAGGGAGTCTGACGTGGGGCTCCATTCCAGGACGCTGGAGCATGACCTGAGCTGAATGCAGATGCTTAACTGACTGAGCCACCCAGGTGCCACTATTTTATCTATTTTAACTGGCAGAATGAATTACTCTACCTTGAATAACATTCCAATTGATTTTAGTACAAATTTATTGTTAGAAATTAAAGGAGGAATAGAGTGGAGTTTTTAAATGCTTTTATTTCTTACTATAGTTTATTCTGATTCTTTTGAATATTAAGTCTTATATGGTTAATATATTAATAGTTAATATTATTATTATATTATTTCAATAATTTATAGAAAAACTTGAATACTATTTTTAATGACTTAGGCAGGATGGCCTAATAAATGTCTGTATTTAGGCTAGACTTGATTTCCTCATGATAGCTATAAATCACACAGAGCTACTCTCCTTTCATCCCATGATTCAATCTAGTGTTCCTAGGTAGTACCAAATTCCCCTGTTTCCTAATTAGAGCTTCCTCTTTTTTCTTGTATATAACTGGAGGTGGAGAAGAACAAGATAAAGTCACATTGAGAGCACATTAATCAAGATTCTCCAGAAATACAGAAATAATAGGATATAGGCTACATACACATATAACCTGAGAAGTCTCCACAGTCTGCTGCCAGAAAGCTAGAAAAACAGGAATGTAAGTGATATAATTCGGTCTGAGTCCAAAGGCCTAAGAACCAGGGTAGCCAAAGATGTAAATGCAAGTCTAAAGACCCAAGATTGGGGCACGAATGGTGTAAGTTCTGGTCTGAATGGAAGGCTTGAGAACCAGGGGTACTAATGTCCAAAGGCAGGAGAAGACATGTATCTCAGCTCAAGCAGAGAGAGTGAATTCACTGTCCTCCACCTTTTTGTTTTATCCAGGCCCTCTGTGTATTGAGCAGTGCTCACTCATAGGTGAAGTCAATCTTTACTCAGTCTACTGATTTAAATGTTAATCTCTTCCAGAGACACTTCTCACAGACAAACCCAGAAATCATGTTTTACCAGCTATCTCAGCATACCTTAGCCTAGTAAAGTTGACACACAAAATTAAGCATCACAGAGGGGTGAGACAGATTGTAAGGACATGATGTCTTTTCTATTTCTTCTCAGATCACGTATTTTCCATATGTCAATTTTCATTTGTCTCCTTGTCAGATAGTGTACCCTAGCCTGCAAATCATGCAATCGCTCTTAGATTTCATGAGCTGGGAAAATAGATAGTAGACTCTTTTTATATTTTTTAAACATTCCAAATGTGTCATTCCTACCATGAATAACTTTTCTTTTTATTTCCAAACTAGTAAAATGACCCCAAAAAAGTGTGAATACCTTTTTAGCTGAGTCTTTCATAAAATTCTTCTAAAAGTTCTGTCTGTCATAAAAATGGGAAAGAGGAATATTTTTATAGAGAGGGACAAAGATGGTGAGTGACATGCAGGATAGTCCCCCGGATTCACGCTGGAGCCCTCCAGAAGGGAATTAAGAAGTACAGGTAGCATAAGAGGTAATTTATATATATATAATTTTCCTTGAGAATGTATCAACGAATTTTTCATTCTCTAGTCACCTATTTTTTCTTTCAAATAAGAAGAAATTGCCCCTGTTGGTGTAGAGTAATAACTGTTATGTTGATGCAAGCTTTGATATGAAGAGTGCATAGATTGGTGAACCAGTGGGTCCACTTAGAAAGGCTGCTGAGTTAACAGAGACTGCAAAGTTAGACCTTCTTCCTGTGTAATTGGAATTGGCCTTCAAGGCCCCATCTGGACTCATAAATGGTATATAATGAGTACCTAAACTTAAGCCATTTTTTGTATTCTCGTCAAAGAATAAAGTCTGTGTTCTTATGTGAGAGAGATTAATAATATTAGTTTACCCCAGGAGAGGAAAGCTTCTATTTCATCCTTTCAAAGGAAAACATTGTCTATGGCCTTTATCTATTTTTGAAAAAAATAGTTCAACTGTATTTTGCTGGAGAGGATCAGCAGAGTGAGACCTCTTGACATTGAGAAGCCTTTTGAAGTCTTAAGGATGTGATTCTATCAGCCACTGAGTTTGATTAAAGGGAAGTACAAAATGGATTTGGATGAGGTAAATGTTAATTTTTTTTCATACAAAAATGAAATGAGGAAAATTTTGTGTAGTGTGTGCATTATAAATATTTCACCATGTATGTGATAGAATTATATCACAGCCTCTTTTTCTCTTTTCAGAGAGAGATTATTTTTTCTTCTTAAGCATCAGTTTATGGGCAAAGGCACTCAGATCTGAGCAAATATTACTCACACTTCTGGCTCAGACCTATGAGATGTGCTATGCTGTATATAAAGGAGCATGTGCCAGGAATCACTGCGTGGAATCACTCTCCATCTGCTGCCCAGCAGCTCTGCTCCAGGTAGAACTTTATTACCTTTAGCCTTCTGCCAGAATTAGCACCTGGATGCAGTTTAACTTAAGTCACTAGATTGTATTTTAGGCAGAAACCTGACAGGAAGGAAAAACAGATTGTGGGGAAGTGCAGAGTATTTTACTTTTATGCTTAGGAGGCTGGTGACTACAAACTTGCTGAGAATTTGACCTAGGATATAAACACAGGATTTCTGTAGTTGTTGTCTATGTATTAGTTACACTCTAGAACAAAATCTCCTCATTATAGTGCACTTATAGGATATTGTTCAGCTCTCTGCAGTTGATAGATGAGCAATAAAATGGTTCCCCAAGGATGGTTTGCAGACTTGACCAGGGTCAGTCACGAGCTGACCCCGGTGCGCTGAGTCAGGCTGAGCACTCTCTTGTGCTCCATTATAAACGGCCTCAGATTCAGGAGTTCAACTTTCCAATGAGACTCTTTCAGGATACATATGTGCAATGTCACTTATTTGCTCTTAGCAGTTTTTCTTAGAAAGGCATGCACACGTAGTTTAAACTTCTGAGTTGATGGTCCTGAGAAGGTGATTCAACATTAAGTGAGGCTTTGAATACGGGTGACTCTTTTTGACAAGAATTTATAAAATCAGTGTGAGTTTGCTCCATAATATTTACACACTTGAAATAATACTTTAAAAAAAATTAGGAATCTCAACTTGATGGTGAAAGCTAATAGTAAATTTTCAGGATTTCTCTTTTTCTTTTAGGTATTAGTTTTCTATTTCTGCTGTAACAAATTACCACAAACTAGGCAATTTATTTATTTTTTTAAATTTTTTTTCAATTTTTATTTATTTATGATAGTCACACAGAGAGAGAGAGAGAGAGAGGCAGAGACATAGGCAGAGGGAGAAGCAGGCTCCATGCACCGGGAGCCCGACGTGGGATTCGATCTCGGGTCTCCAGGATCGCGCCCTGGGCCAAAGGCAGGCGCTGAACCGCTGCGCCACCCAGGGATCCCTAAACTAGGCAATTTATAACAACAAAAATTATTACTTTGCACTTCTAGTGGTCAGATTCCCAAGACAGGTTTCATGGGTCTAAAATCAGGTGTGGACAGGGCTTCATTCCTCTCTGGCGGCTGTAGGAGAAAAGCCTTTTCCATGCCTTTCCAAGATTCTGGAGACTACAGGCATTCTTTGGCCCATAATCCTTCTCTTCCATGTCCAAAACAAATGGAAGGTTGAGTTCTTTTTCATATACCTTAATTCTGACTTTCTCCGCCTCCCTCTTTGCCTTTTAAGGAGACTGTGATTTCATTGGCCCAAGCTGGATAGTCCATGATAATCTCCTTATTTTAAATTCAATTGTTTAGAAATCTTTAGTTCTATCTACAACTTAATTCCCTTATGCCATATAAAGCTAAATATTCAAAGTTACTGGAAATTGGACATGGGGATTTTTGGAGATGAAGGCATGTTTCTGCCTACAACAAAGCATGTGGACTCTCAGAATCTTACTCAAGCTAGACAGGCCTAGTATTTAGGCTTATGTGGTTGCTGTTACTACCAATATTGCTTCTGCCATTTGAGAATGTTTTCCATCTGTCAGGCACTATGTTCTCCACTTGCTCCTTCACAGATGCACCCCAGGTCACTAGGCTCTATGACCTGCTTTCATGTGCATGCACACATCCTTTTCACATGTGAGGGGCCCCACCTTTGGGACACTTTGTGATAGGGTATCAGTTACTGCCAATGAAGAATCATGAGCCGTTTGCCCCAGTCTTGGAGTTGTCTTGTCTTCTAGCGTCTGGTCTAAGGAATCATCTTCTAGGAGCTGATCATTCCTCTTCTTCTACCCAGGTCACCAGCCTCTCCTCTCTTTGTCCTTATCCTGCCACACAAGCTTAATTCTTTAATAGAGTTCATCTTAAAACTCAAAGGCAGGGCACCTGGGTGGCTCAGTCGGTTAAGTGTCTGCCGTGGGCTCAGGTGGTGATCTCAGGGGTCCTACGATGGAGCCTTGTGATAGAGCCCCCCCATCTGACTCCCAGCTCAGTGACGAATCTCCTTCTCTCTCTCCTGCCCTTCCTCCAACTCATTCTCTCATTTTCTCTCTCTCTCTCTCTCAAATGAATAAATAAAATCTTTAAAAAAATCACAAAGGCAAAAGGTGATATTAGGAGATGTCCTCCATGGTCCATTAACCTAGGGTGGTCAGAAGACCTTGACTTTAGAACAATAAGGCTTAGTTATTGTTCTAGGAAGAAAAATATGTGAACAGAAAATTTTCAGCATTTCTTTTTTAAAATTTCCTCTCTTTTCCTCCCCTTTCTTCTTATTCCTTTCAGAGATTTTTGTCCTTGACTGGCTTCTGCTATACATAGAGGAGAGGGAAGCTATCCTGGAGTAGATGATTTATTCTTATTGTATTTATTCTTATATCATATTAATGACATACATACTTCCAAAATTATTTCCATCTGCATGTGTTAGTTCTTTTCTCTGGGAGCTAATATTTTATTTATTGCAAAGAATGATGGAGGCATAAGTATGCTTTGTTTCCTGTGGTAGATGGAGTGAAAAAAGATAAAGTGAAAAATTATTAGATACACACATAGGGAGGGAGCATAGTAATATATCAGTGAACAAAATAAGGGCAAGAAGCCTGTTATGATAAACTTACACCACAAGTGAGGTAGGTATTCAATATAGAGTGATACGAAACAAAAACAGAGTGATATCATTAGTGAGAATGATATTGAAAATATTAATTAAAAGAAAGAAAAAGAAAAGAGAGGGAAAAGAGGTAAGAATTCAAGAGGAAAAAGATAAAAAAGAGAGAAAAGAAAGAACAAAGAAAGGAAAGAAAATTAAAAGAAGAAAAAAAATAAGGTGAAAGGAAAAGAGGATATCTAAAATCAAATGATAGTTTCATAAAATATGCTTATTGTTGGGGCACCTGGGTGGTTCAGTTGGTTAAGTGTCTGCCTTCAGCTCAGGTCATGATCCCAGGGTCCTGGGAATCAAGCCCCATATGGGACTCCCTGCTCAGTGGGGAGTCTGCTTCTCCCTCTCCCTCTCCTTGCCACTCCCCCCTGCTTATGCTCTCTCTCTCACTGTCAAATAAATAAATAAAATCTTACAGAAAAAAAGAATATGCTTGTCTTTAAAAGGGACACTTCTTTAAAAAAATAATGAAATGAACTTATGCCATCAAATATTAATGACATGACCACATTCCAGAATAAGTTTAGAAAAGTAATATCAAGAAGGAAACACAAAATGAAGCAAAGTAGTGGCATCCATATGAAATTGATTAGTGCATTATTTAATGCACAGCTTGGGCAATTGCTACACCGCACAACACAAGGAAATCCATCCTGCAGTCATTGTGCTACATATAAATTTAAAATTGAGCTGAGATTCTATTTTGAGATACTAAAGATGCTTTTAGTAGTGATTTGGTTTGGTATTATTGCCTTAGGATACCATATTTTAAATATAATAATTACTGTGAAAAATTTATAGCTATGACCAAATTATTTTTCTTGTCTTGCCTTTTGCCTTTCTTAGTGATCTGTAATTGTTTGTGCAGTGTTTCAACTTGAGACATTATGCTATATAATGAAAAAGGTTTTGATGTTGTCATTGTTTTCCTGGTATCAGTGGAGCATAGTGACCTAGCTTTGTATCTCCTAGGTACCTCTTGAATTACCCTTTTTTGACAATGTCATTTAAAAATCATGACCTGGTTCTCTGAAGACTCTGTTTAAGTATTGTGATACCTGCAAAAAGAAAAACAACTTGTTTTAAAACTCTATTTTTTTGCTATTGCATATAAAGAAAATAAATATTACAAGTCTGTAATTAAAAAATATGACTGTCTGCTATATATCTATCATTTTCCTTGCTCTACAGAAAAGAAACTTATCTTTTTCACTGCTATATGCCCAAATCTACTAGAAGATTATGTGGCACTTAATATGTTGTCAAGATTATTTTTGAATATGATATATAATATTTTTAGTGGCTCCACATTAATAAATAAGCATACATTTTCTTTTATCTATTTATCTATTGTAAAAATCATGGAGAAAATGGAGAGTTCACAACTCACTAATAGGATTAAATTCACTCTGCTTATTTTTTACTTATTTTTTATTGTAAATAAATTTATTTATAAATCCCAGAAGATTATGGACTAAATATTGTTAAAATATAACAACTAAAGTTATGCAAGGGGAAAGCCTTCCATAGACCACATTTCTGTGTTCTTGTGAACAGAGAGGATTGGTTCGAAGGAATAAACAACTCTCAAAGCCACAGTGAACAAGGTAGATTTGCATTCAGGGATGAGAATTTTGTATCCAGGAACTCTAATGTTTGGCCAGCACTCTCTGCCGTGCACATATACTCCTTTTCTGACATCTGCTGTCTGATTTTCCTATGCACCTTGTCTGCCATACTCTAATTCTCTCTGACACACAATTCCTTGTCACTCACACTCTCATAGACACATTATCTTTTTAAATAACTTTTCTCTTAAAGTTTCTCTCTTCATATTTCTTCACTGTCACTACATTTCTATCCTCTCTTATTATCTGCCTCTCGTACATATTCCCAGGCTAATGTCTAAATCAACAAAGCCAAATATGCTTACATTTAAAAAGTCAGCAGTGCCTATGTATCATATTTCAATTGCACAGCTATGCCACCAAGTAGTGACCTAGAAATACACAACTTTCTACAGCATTAAGTACTCAGTGAATCTCAACACTGACCCTGTCTATTATTTAAGTACACACACGTACACACACAAACCCACAGCACATACACAGAGATAACCTGTACACACACTCACACTCACATACAGATACCCTCTCCCATGGCCTAGGGTCAGCTTCTTTGCAATGAAAGTGTTAGCAGTACTGGGAGAATAGAGGACACATGACATGGCTTAAATTGTAGTGCACAGTGCATGGAAGAAAAGGAACATACTGGGGATCCTATAAGTTTGTGAGTCAAATATTCTCAGGGAGATGAGTGAATACAATATCTGGGTGGCAGCTGAATCAAGAGGTAGGGGGAAGTAGAATGGAAACTGCTTATCCATATATTTTATATTGCTATTTATTTTAAAAAGTCAAGGTAGTATCATACACCTTATCTGGAATTACTCTTATTTAAGAGAGATTACAAGAATTCTTCTGCAGGCAAAAGTTCAAAGTGCAACACATAGTTTACAACAAACTAACACATATTTCCTCAAGATAAATTTTAAAATAACATTGTCATTGATTATTTTTATTGAGAAATATGGTGCTTTTTATCATGTTCCCTTATAAATAAAATGTTTGAGAGGAAACATATATCTCATCACATTCTGCATGAGCCTCAGAATTAATTAAGGGAAAGTGATGTACAGGTTCAGGGTTACCCTTTTACCAGACTAGAACAATAAAGTAAAATTAGATAAGTATGAAAGGGAACAAAAAGGCTGCCTAATTTCAAATTAACATAAGTTGAAACAAAAATTTATCTTTCTGGTTCATGCTTGAAAGATCTGAGCACAAACTCTTTTAATTTTTTTCCTAATTTTCATAAATTCTGAGTAATATATCATACCAAGATGAATACTATGCATAAGACACAGATTACTGAAAGCATCTGGTATTGTTCAAAAACAGCCTGGAAATATAATTAGGCAGATTTTATATCTTCAAGCCTGAACATTCATTAGCTGTCTTCTTGTATATTTTCTCAGAGTAATTGGAATTCTTTACCTCACCTTGCACTAATACAAGTGATAATGTTGGGGTTTTTCTCTTTGTAGGCTTTTTGTTGGTTCATGTGCTGAAGTTATTACATATATTATTTTTATTTTGTTAAAAAGTTATTGTACTGTATGCATCTGAAATTAATAAAGTTTCATTGTTTTAAAATATTTTACATGCAGGCACAGTTATATTTCAATATCCCTGAATTGTAAGATTTTTGTTATTTAAAAGAATATCTTTACTTAAATTATTCGGTGCCTTCTGAGTATTGTATGGTCATTGCTAGATACAAATACATTATTTCCAAACATTTTTTAAAAAAAATTTTCAGGCTAATCCACATCATTATCTTTGCTTTTACTTCTTTTAAAAAGACAAGATAGTGACTTCAAACTTTATCTGGAATTATTCAAGAGAGATTACAAGAATTTCCTGCAGGCAAAAAATGTGTTGTAAACTATGTGTTACACTTTGAACTTTTTCATCCTCTCCAGTGTGAAGATCCAATGGATCTCCCATGCTTGCCATTCTGCCTTTCTCCATAATGTCTTCTCATGGGTCCTGATCTCATCTTTGTAGAATGCAACTTCCATTTTGCTTCTTACACAGTATCATTTGTGAAATCAGGTACATTGTGTTTGTGTGTGTGTGTGTGTGTGTGTGTATATATATATATATATATATATATATATATATTCCTTTTCTCTTCAAGAGATTTGTTAGATCAATGGTTCATCTTACATTAATTGTGTCTTACAATCAAGGAAATGTGACACATGCTAATTGCAGGTAGTCATTTGACTCATTTGGAAATTACTTTTTTAATTTTCTTCCAATATCTAGGCCTATCTTTAGGGAACCTGGTACAGAAAAGACTGCACTATTTTTTTTCAAGTTTTTATGTCTTTGACCACACTAGGGTCATACTAAACTTCATCTTCCTCTTCCTGCTCATTCATCTCCTTTTGATGATTCTCTCCATCAGTCCTCTTCATCTACTTTTTGCAGAATCTTTTTAGTGCATATTTTTAAAACTTACATTGCTTTTTAGTCTTATGGGAAAAAGGAAAAATATATTCTAGATATATTAAAGCCCTGGGAGTCTCAGTGAGAAAATTATGGAAAATGTTTTATAATGTGATGCAATAAATATGATACTAAAAAAAAATATGTGTGGATGCCAAGAAGCACAGAGTTTGTGTGAAGAAGGTGTTGCTCAGAGTACTCCTGAGTCCAATCTAGGCTTTTTAAAAACCAGACAGTCTGACACTAGACATAGGCATTACATACAAGCATTATGTTAGAGCCTCTGGTCCTTCTTTCCCCTTGTCCATGCACTGCTGATCTCAGGGCCACCCCTTGTGCCTTCAAATACAATTTTGGAATGCTTGAGTATATGTGAAACAGGGAATTGGAACTGAGAACCTTTATAAATCTAGGGCTTTAAGGGAAACTCAAAGTGACCATATAGAGTGGTTCTCTCAGGACAGGCACCAGTTTATACCTATCAGAATACCTATCATAAGCATAATTGTCCCTCTTTATAAAGTAAGTTTTGTCTTCTTCATCCACTTAGTAAGAGGATAGAAAAGCTGTACTGACTGTTCCAAGAAAGCAGCAAGTTATCTTACTTCTTCCTAGAGCTCAGAAAGGGAGACAAGATATACCCAAGGAATTTGCTTCCTAAGTTTGCAAGTCTGAAATGATATTTACACTTCTCTAGGACCTTACTAATAGCAAAACCTTACAATCCTCAGAAATACTTCTAGAATTGGAGATGCCAAAGACTTCTATAAATGGAAAACCTTGGGCTTAAGTATGTGTATACAATAAAAATAATTTTCACGTAAGGAAACACATGAGGGAAATTAAACTGATCTAGAAAAAAGGTTGATAAAACCCAAAACCTAGGAACTTGAGATAATTGAACATTCTGCACAGACTATGGCTTTGTCAATCACTTCCCTCCCCATTCTTTCTCCCTGTTTTCTACTGAATCTCTCTCTCTCTCTCTCTGTCTCACACGCACACACAATCACACAAAGATGTGTTCACATGTCATATGATTCAGAAATCCAACTTCTAGATATATACACAAAATAATTGAAAGCAAGGACTCAATGATATATTTGTACATATATTTTCATAGTATTATTCACAAGAGTCAAAGTGTGGAAGTAGCCCAAGTGCCTATTGACTGATAATGAATAAACAAAATGTGGTATATACATACAATAGAATATGTTTCAGGCTTAAAAAGGAAGATAATTCTAACACATGTTACAAGGATGAATCTTGAAGACATTATGCTAAGGGAAATAAGCCAGACACAAAAAGATAAATATTATGTAATTCTACTCATTTAGATGTTTAGGGTAGTCAAATTCATAGAAACAACAAGTAGAATTCTGATTGCCGGGAACTGGAAGTACTGGTGAATGGAAAGTTAAGGTCTAATAAGTAAAGAGTTTCAGTTTGGAAAGATGGAAAAGTTCTGTAGATGGATGATGGTGATAGTTGCATGATAACATGAATGTACTTAATGCCCCAGAACTGGACACTTAAAAAGAATTTAAATTGTGAATTTTATGTTATGAACATTTACTCACTATTTAGTTTTTCTGAGTACAGTTGACACACAGCATTACATTTCAGGTGTACAATGTAGCAGTTCCACTAATTTATGCATTATGCTGTGCTCACCACAAGTGTAGCTACCATCTGTTACCACACAATACTATCCCAATATCTTTGGCTATATTCCTTATGCTGTCTGTGCCTTTTATTTCCATGACTTCTTCATTCCATTACTGGAAGCCTATGTCTCTCATTCCCCTTTTCCCATTTTGTGCAATTAAAAAAAAAAAAGAAAGAAAAAGAAAAAGAGGGAAGGGGTGTTCAATTGCATCAAATGCAGCTCAGACAATGGGTACTGTGAAAACACATAAATTACCATTGAATTTAGCAAAATGAAGGTCTTTGGAATGCTGCCAATACTATGTTTAATATATTTCTATGGCATTGTATATATACATAGAAATTTATATTTAAATTACTCAGTGTAAGAATTTAAATGGTGTAATTCTTAGCTACCCAAAATATTTTCATTGGAGAGATAGAATATCTAATTCTTTGTGTCCCCAGTAATTTCTAGCACAACACAATGTATAGGTGGATCTCAAAATTCTTTATGGAATTGATAACCACCAACAGAGAAAAAGGAGTTTTACAATTCCCAAAAATATACTATTATAAAAATTCTGAAATGATATGCCCCTGAAATGGAACGTCTTTTATTAAATAATCCATATTTTTCCTCACAAATCAAGCTGTCACTTTTCTCATATGATAAATTCCATTGGGATTATGAGACTTTTCTATTTTCTGAATTTGTTCCATTGAACTATATGACTTTACCACACTTTCATTTCTGCTCCATAGCATAGCTCAGCATGCTTTGTTATCTTGGTTAGTCTTATCACTTTTCTTTTCAGATTTTTATTCTGGCTATGTTTGCTTGTTTTTCTTCCTACAGAAATTCATTTAGTGGTAAAAAAAATTCTGGAGTTAATTTTCTTGAGATTATGTTTATTTCCTAGTATTGCTTTGTTTGAAATTAACATGTTTTTAAATGTTTATCCAGAACATGGTACACCTCAACAACTTATTTAATCATGTCATCTTATACACTTAGAACACATAGCTGGGGCAGCCGGGGGTGCTCAGTGGTTTAGCACAGCTTTCAGTCCAGGCCATGATCCTGGAGACCAGGATTGTCCCAGGTCAGGCTCCCTGCATGGAGTCTGCTTCTCCCTCTGCCTGTGTCTCTGCCTCTCTCTGTCTCTCATAAATAAATAAATAAAATATTTTTTTCCATAAATTTATTTTTTATTGGTGTTCAATTTGTCAACATATAGAATAACACCCAGTGCCCATCCCATCAAGTGCCCCCCTCAGTGCCTCGTCACCCAGTCACCCCCACCCCCCGCCCACCTCCCCTTCCACCACCTCTAGTTCGTTTCCCAGAGTTAGGAGTCTCTCATGTTCTGTCTCCCTTTCTGGTATTTCCCACTCATTTTTTCTCCTTTCCCCTTTATTCCCTTTCACTATTTTTTATATTCCCCAAATGAATGATAATGTTTGTCCTTCTCCAATTGATTTATTTCACTCAGGATAATACCCTCCAGTTCCATCCATGCCGAAGCAAATGGTGGGTATTTGTCGTTTCTAATGGCTGAGTAATATTCCATTGTATACATAAATAAAATCTTAAAAAAAAAAAAGAAAAGAAAAGAAACACATAGCTGTCTTCATTAAAGAATTCACTTGTTTCTTTTTAATGTTATCTTTGGAGTTCCTGTGGTAATATACAAATACATGTTAGTTTTTAATATGTGAGAACTATTATTTTAAAGTTAATCTTATTTTTCAAATAAGGTAGTTTTATGACAGCTGGGTTGTTTTTTTGAAGAATAAATGTATTTGGACTTATAGCTCTCATATTGGGCTACGTACCATATTAAATATTTTTGAATGTGAAAACTAAAATTATAAGAGCATTTAAAAGGTATATAGGAAAATTATTCTTTAATTATTTTAAGTATTTATTTAGTATATAAAGTCTTTATATTTTAAATGCAATCCCAGAAACACAAAGATTTGAATCTTAAACTACATGAACACACACATTCTGCAAAGCAGATGAATCATCACGGAGTAAAAGATTTTGCAATTTATATCACAGAAAAAAATGGACAGTTTCCCCAATCTATGAAACATTTCATCAAATAAAAAAAATCTAGCCACCAAACAGAAACATGTTGAAGAATATTAAGAAAGAATCAAGAGGAAAATTTCTAAGTGTATAATAAAAGTATTCAATATTTTAATTTAAGTAATAAGTATATATCAAAATTTTACTGGGATATAATATTCCTCTTTATCAGTTTGTAGAGGAAAAAATCACTCTCAAATATTATTGATGGGAGTACAAGTTAATATAATTTCTTTGTTATGGCATTTTAGAAAATCAACCCAAATTATAATTATACATTTCTTTGACCAGAACTTCCTATTGGAACTTTTATATGTTCTCTACTCATTATAACATTGATATAATACCTAAAATTTGAAAATGACATACATGTATAACATTATCTCCTATATATCATTATTTAAAAAATGTTGCATAGTGTACACTATGCTACAACATGTGCAAAAAGAAAACAGAATATCTTTGAAATTAGATTTTTGTGTCTGTCATCTTTGCCTCTTTCAAAGCCTATGTATGATTTCCTACTAAAACTGTATGTTGTTTATTTTGAACAGGGTCATATAACTCAGTGTGACTCCTCTCTCTCACTGTAGCTGTTTATTCTCTTTCCAGTTTAAATCCCTCCAAATAACATGGCAATCATACTATTATCAAGAAAGAGTTGAAGTATTACTACAAACTTGGCCCCTGTTTAAAAGATATTTGTCCTGCTTTGTCTCTAGATATTGTATTTTGAGAAATGTTCAGATTCTGTAATATTTCGATTGACCACATGATGTCTGCATCCTTTACCCCTGTCAAACTTCAGACAAAATCTCCAAATCTTATCACTCTTAAATATCAACTGTAAAAAGCATAAATAGAATGCATGACATAAAATCGTGAAGATCTGCACTCCATGGTGGGTGTACAACATTATTTAATTGGGTAAATAATGAGAAGACCATTAACCAGAGCAGATTTGCCTCTAGAGACCTGCTGTGTAAGACAGAATACAGAATATTCCCACTTTTGCTAAATATAACCCTAACATATTTTCCCTTATGAGGTTTCATGATATTTGATACAAACAAACAAGCAAAAAGTTTAGCTTTTCTGCTTTTCCTCCTCCTTTGCTTGCAATGATAATGATGATGGTAGGTCCATCTCTTTCATTATGAATGGCTAAGTATTTCCCTTCCCAAAGGAGGAAGATGATCATCTTTGCTTGGAATTTGCTGAGCAGTTAATGATAAATGGACACAATAATTCCAGAATGTAAAAATAGAGCAGATGTGGCAAAACTGACAGAGGGAAGGGGAGGCAACCTCTGCCTTTATTGTTTAAGCTGAAAATGATGAGGTTTCTTCTGTTGCAATAGGTTCAAAGAGTAGTTGAGCTTAGTTGTCTTTCTTCAATAGCCAGAGCTGAACATAGTGTATCATATAAACAAAAGACCCAACATAGCAAGAAGACATGGTATAAGCCTCACTGTTGGTACACCTAGGTGGCTCAGCAGTGGAGTGTCTGCCTTCAGCTCAGGGCATGATCCCAGGGTCCAGAGATTGAGTCCCACATCAGGCTCCCTGCATGGAGCTGCTTCTCCCTCTGCTTGTGTGTCTGCCTCTCTGTGTCTCACATGAAGAAGTAAATAACATATTATTTTAAAAACACTCATTTTTGGAGTAATGACTATGAAAAGGACATGTCTTGCCAACATGATTTAATCAAAGAAATTCTGGAAACATATCGCTGGTGACCCCAAGTCACACAATGTGCTGCAAGAAAGTACAAAATCAAACGACATCTGAATTACAAAGAGTGGTCATGGGCCAAACCTGAACTCTCTGCTTCATACACAATTGTATGCATTCTGAGAAGCTCTCAAGCTGCTTTCAACTGGATGTAGAACTCCTGATATTGTGATTATAGACTAGATGGTTAGCAATTTTTAATGTAAGTGCTGGTCTATAAAAATCTTTGAATGAGAAAGACTAGGACTAAATCAAGATTTTTTTTCTTGCATTTAGGCAGGCTAGTGGGATTTAGGGCCAAGAAGAAAGAATTCATGCAGTTTTGAAACTGTGTGCAATTGATATAATTATATTACCTAAAATTATATATTTGTTATTTTTGTTGGGTTTTGTATTAAGAATTTCTATGGTTATGGGAAGTAATTACTTAGTAACTTTGGCAGGCTACGTGTTTTTAAGTTAAATGGTGGTGCTGCTCTGAAAGAGAATGTTTTGAGCTACAGTCACAATTTTCCTGGGTAGTGCTGTCCTAGAATAGTTCTCTGGACAAGATATTGATCTGACCAATAATAACTCTCGATGGACATTTTTTTGGAATGGTTGAGCATTCTCCTTTTATCTAAAGGCCTTCACCAAAATTAATTTTATGTGACCATTAAACAGCAATCTGTTTATAAATAGTAAATTTTAAAAATTGTTTACATCAATAACTGATCGAACACTGTGGAAGTGGCAGAAAAGTGAGAGGGGAGAACTTTTTTGGGAAAAGATCTGTAAGTACATGTTTACTGGAATTGAAATCATTACAATTTGCCTTTATATGCCATTAAAAAAATCAAGAATAAAGGATACCAGAAAGGATAAAAGATTATTAAAAGAGATAGAAGTTATATTGAATTACAATCACCCAAATGATAATTAATGTTTTCTAAATTTATAGAGGCATGATCCATTACCAAGGTTTAATTATCATTTTCAGAAGTCTAATCATGCAATCAAGTACATTCTGATTTTATTTAAATTGATAAAATGAACAGTAATAACTGGAGTGCCAGGTAGCAACAAACAAATTTCAAAATAAGAAAATCCATTTAGGGATCCCTGGGTGGCGCAGCGGTTTGGCCCCTGCCTTTGGCCCAGGGCGCGATCTTGGAGACCCGGGATCTAATCCCACGTCGGGCTCCTGGTGCATGGAGCCTGCTTCTCCCTCTGCCTGTGTCTCTGCCTCTCTCTCTCTCTGTGACTATCATAAATAAATAAAAAAAATAAAAAAAATAATAAAAAAAATAAAAAAAGAGAAAATCCATTTAACCTGCACTAATTAGAAGATAGAGGGAACATGATTTCACTAGAGCATCAACCTCTGAACTAGCAAAGTATAATGTCTTGGTTTCTGAATACACCCACCAGTGACTGTTCTTCAGTGGACATTTCAATATAGCCACTTGTAGTCATATTATCATGTGCTAGCTAAGAAGATAAAACATAAGAAGTCAAGTCCAGAGGCAAAGGAAAAGTTTAGTTGCCCTGAAGTTATCAAATTTTGTCAAAATAAAGCCAGTTAAGACTGAACAAGTTAAATGGCATCAATGGTTCACTGATTTATTTATTCTTTCCTCAGTTTGAAATGATTCAATGACTGGCAAATTTATTTGTAAAGGTGATGGGGGAAATGCCAGAAAACATAGAGCTATTTTTACTAGTTTAACAATTCCTTGCCAATAATTTTCAGTGGAACCATAAGAACAACCATTACACAAAATAATCTTCAAGCAATTCTCTCGTTAATCCTGAAGTGTTAAATTATAATAACCATATTTATTCTTAAACACAGAAACTGGGGAAGAAAGAAGTTAGTGACTCAGACCTAATTATGAATTATCAGCTTGGATAATGCTAATTTTTTAACACTATTTGAACTATGTGGAGACTTCTCATGATTAGAGCAACACAATGGCAAAGATACACTTCCTCGTCTTTATTGAAATATTGGAAATGATTCTATAGTCTGTTCTCTCATTTAAAATGCAGCATTATTTTAATTCTTAACCTTTCTTTGAAAGTCTATTACCATGCATAAGTCATACCCATCAGTTTTAATTATGATAGTAGTAAATTCTCTGAAAAGAGGCCTCTAAGAATGTAACTAATTCTGTTCACAGTGTCCATAATCTCAGTTTCACATCACGTTAAGATAAGAAAAATACTGAAACTATGAAATAGAAATTAAATATATAAATCAGCCCAAAGTTCTTTTTAAAGCTGTTTTTAAGAGAAAACAAATTAAATGATAGTAATTGTAGTTATTTAAAAGCTTCAGTTTCTTTTTTTCTTTTTCTTTTTTTTCTTTTTTTTTGGTCTAGTTATAGTGGAAGATTCTCTATTGCCAAAATTATAAAGGAAAAAAATAACATCAATGTTATAAATGGAATGAAAAGTGATTTCATACTGGGTAGGATGGCCTTATATAACTCAACATTGTTTTTAATATCTTCTTTGGTATTTTTTCCTATAGTTAAAAATAGTTATCTATATATGTTTCTGTTATTTGAAAATTACATGGGTTTCTTTATTTTCCTCAGGAAATAACATTATCATATCTTAGCAATTGTTGTAAAAATATTCATTGCTTCTGAAAATCCATTTTGTGACCTATTTTACAGGGTTTTTCAACATTTAATGATCCCTGGAGACTCCATTTTGTCAATGTCACTATCAATGTTAATAATTTATATTTCCCTAAGTAAGAAGCGCAGTGGAGAAAATAGAAGTGATAAATAAGGCAAAATAAGAACAAAGGTGCTATAAATTTGAAGAAAGTTCAGAAATTTAAGAAAGCATTGTGTGTGTGTGTGTGTGTGTGTATGTGTGTGATAAAAATTAAAAGAAGCAAAAGCAAAAAGGAAGGGATGATTATAGTTTTGAGATTCTAATATTAAGAAACATAACAATTATTTATGGAATACAAACATTTTTAGAGTAACATTTTCTATTACTGTATTACTTTCTGCATTTTTTTCTTCATTCTGCAAATATTGGTTAAGTATTTTTACTGCATTGAGGGAGGTGTGTCCTGTGATAGATGTCAGAGGGATCACCATCTTCAAAGATCTTAAGGTTTAGTAGAAACAGCTGACTAAATTAATTAAAAAGCAGAAAACTACTATTTTATAGGTATTGTGGGGATAGTTATATGGGTTCTATAGAAGGAAGAACAGAGAAGTGTCCCATGATATCTAGAGTTAAACTATGATGAACTTCATTAAAGAGGAGGTGGAGACTTAGACTAGGATCATTAGAAAACAAAGACAGAAAGACAGAAGCTTATTATGAGAACTTTTTATTATAAAACTTTATTAGGGAGTACAATGCCTGGGAAAGCATGAAGGAGATAGACTTGAATAAGAACAAATAAAAGCTGGCCATGACTTCCTGACAAGCTCTTTTTTTCCCTATTTCCCCAGAAATCTTCACAAAGGCCTTATGGATGGCTTATGAAGCAGAGGAAGGAGAAAAATAGCCATACTTTTCTGAATACCTGTTGAATTTTGCTAGTTTTCATGCTGGAGGAGTAATAAGGATTCCTCAGATTTGGAGACAAGAGGTGGCAGGAACATTTGTGTGAGGTGTGACTCTGTAGGGTATGAATGGAAGCAAGGAGAGGGATCAAGAGTGGTGGCTTCAGAGCCCCCTCCGCTGGTAGCAATAGTGTGGCAGTATCCACAGCAGCAACTCCTATTACTGTACTACACAAGCCTATGCTAGGAAAGATCTAACCAGGCCAGAGTTCAAGTGTACAGATCTGGACTGATCCATAAACTGAATCTTGGACATGCTGCTTGACATTAGTCTTGAAAAGTAACTAGATGTTCACCAAACTGACAAAGGAAAATGTAGGTCCCACTAGAGGAAACATAATGAGAAAGTGCATGATGATATATGATTATGGCTATATATATTACTCCTGAATCCATCTAGATTTCTCTTTGAAACAGCCACAATCCTTCTCCAGATGTTTAAATTAGTAGCCTATTAATTTGTAGCCTTTTAAAAATCACTGTTTAATTGTTCTGTCCATATATATCTCTTCCCTTTCATAGATTCACTGTTCATCCTCCAATGCAAATCTGGTTGTGGCATTTCAAATCTTAAGATATTTCAATGCATTTCCATTCATTTAGGATAAAAATTCCAATCCTCAACCTACCAAGATTTTCTAGCACCAGCCTATGTTTTCTCTTAGCCCTAACCTCGATGGCTTACTGTTTCCCTCAGGTGCCAAGATGTTTTTCATTCCTGTATGCTTGGTGCCTAGCAGAGTGCCTGACACATATCTATACAAATAGTCATGAGGTAAATGACTACAATATTGCTCTTCAGAAGCTCCATGAACAGGTGAAGCAGATATATGGATATGTCAAAGATTGGTATAAAATCTACATAATACCATGTGGAACTTTGTGTGGTGTTGTGTTGTTTTTGAAGAGAAGAAGGGCATTAGGAAACCTTCAGAGCATTAACCCTTAAAGGTAAAAGTGGAGTGAACATTTAGTTACTGATTGTAGTGCCTTCCAGTAGAAGAATACAATAGCAGTTTCTGGAATTGTGAAATCCTACACCATGATCAGAGTATGGGGAGTAATTCTGTTTTTAAAGGTACATGGATTGTCTGGGGAGATATTCTAGACAGAAGAATGGAAGGAGAGACTTCACTTTATTTAGTGTATTTAACTTTCTTCAGTCCCAGATTTATGCTTTCTCATAAAAATATATACCTTCATAACAAGTTACTCTTATCAAGGCCATTTTTTGTTATAATGTATGGACTTACTATGGAATATTTCAATTATAAATCTTATCCTGTCATATTTAGTATTATTTAAGATTATATTTACATCCTTATGTTAAAATGTTTCAGTCCCTTTGGATTCTATTCAAATCCAATTTTGACCTATGGCTCCATGAGATCAAAACTACTGCTTTTCACTTCCCTGTGATTTGTCTTCCTTTTGTTTAAAGTAATCCACTCACTGTTACTCTTTCTATGATAAAGCAGCTGTTCTATAAATATTTTCTTTCACAGTTTTATTAGCTCTTGTGAATCAGTCATTGAGTCTCTTTCCAAACATGTGGCACACATTTCTCTAGAGATATGTTTTTTATTTCTTTCTTAATAGCTATTTTTTCTGTGATCATAAGCAATGACCTGGAAGAAGAGAACTCGTTCTTTGACAGTTTCTATAAATACAAGTTCTTCCCTGCTTTGCTATCCTTTTTATCCAAAAACAGAATTAAAAAAAGAGATAAAAAAATAAAAAATAAAAATAAAAATAAAAAAAGAGATATGTTGATGATCTTTTTAAAAGAAATATTAGGCCTCATATATGTATTCTCTACTACTCAATATAAAATACAGTTCTATTATACCCATACATTGATATAATACCCCAGGACCAAAGTAACTAGAAATAACTAGGTAATAACTGTTCATTATGAGCCAAAAATGAAAAAAAGTAATAATAATTATAGTAATAATAATAACAATGAACTTTTTCAAACAGTGTTCTAAGTACTTCAGGTGGATCAAATCTTCAAAACCCCCTATGATGTTGGTAAAAATAAAACATCTTCTGTTCAAATTAGTTGTCACTAAAATAGATCTTTAGGAAAAAAGACAAGTAAATTTTTATTACCCAATTATGTAACTTGAGTCTTCAGGTAGTGATAATGTTATATGACCACATATGGCAGAGTTAAGCTAGTTAAGCTCTACCTATAAATACAATCTCAATACTTATTCCCATCATCAATTTGTCCTAGTTGATCATGGCATCCAAAAATATTTTGAAAGATCTATTTGGGAGAAGAGTACTCTGAGTACAGTTGTGGTGAATGGTAGTAGTGGGGTGGACATTAGCTTTATGTATATCTCAAATAGTTACCTTTATTGTGTGAGTGGATGTAAACATAATAAAAAGAAACAATTATATATGAGTATTCATAGTTTTTCAAATGTATAGCTCCTGATGCAACCTGTCTATGGCTTTTATTCTTTGCATTTGTTCTTTTCACTGTTGAGGATTGAGAAAGTCAATGGAAAGCTATTGGCATAATAATATTTTTTTGCATAAAATATAATAAAATTATTTCTGGACAATTAAACTTCATGTTTAACTTCTTATAAAGCATTCCTTAAAATTAAAAATATAGAATTTAATTTTTAAAAGTCATAAAGACAATAAAATTTTAAAGTGCACACTCAGAATATTCAAGTCACAATTCAAAAGCAGTAATGTGTTATTTATAAAGCATTTTGCATTGACAAAATTCTGTTTAATAATAAGTTTTGTTATATTCCCTGAGAACAAATTAACTAAAAATAAAAATATTATTTTCACCCTGAAGTAAAAAATAAATAAGCAAATAAGTAAAAATAGATAAGTACTCTACCATTTTACTTAAGAATAAATAAATAAGTTGTCTGCCATGCATTGCCCTATAATATAATAGCACTTCCAGGAGTAAAAGTTGGTTCACTTATCTTCCAATTGTATGCTCTGTCCAGTAGTCTGATATCCTTCAGCTGGATTATTTCATAGATGCCAGTTGGAATATTTGCACAAAATAGACTTCAATAGCTATTTTTCCCAGGAAAGTGTTATATCTCCCCATAGCTTTTTATATTATTACCAAATTTGTATATTCTATTTTCTCAATAGTGTTTGGTGAAGATTAAAATTCCCAATTCAATCTTTCAGCTTATTAGCAACAGTGAAAATTATCAGTTAATAATTGATACCCTTGGAAATGTACATCAATGACACAATACAATACTTCAAAAGTGAATGTAACCATCAAAATGAAATTTAAAGATGAAAAGGGATGGGACACGTGGGTGGCTCCATTGGTTAACCTATGGAATCTTGATTTTAGTTCAGGCCATGATCTCAGGGTCGTGAGATTGAGCTCTGTGCCGGGCTCCAAGCTCAGGGGAGAATCTCTCAAGATTCTCTCTCTCCCTCTCCCTTCACCACCCCCTACTCCATGCATTCTCTCTTTCCCTGAAATAAAGAAAAAGAAAGAAGAAAGAAGAAAAGAAAAGAAAGAAAGAAAGAAAGAAAGAAAGAAAGAAAGAAAGAAAGAAAGAAAAAGAGAGAAAGAAAAATAAAGAGAAAGATGAAAAGGGCATTTCGCATACCATTGGAAATGAATAAATGCTATTTAATGAAGTTTGATCCATTATCCAAAATTAAAATGTAAAGATTTAGAGGAAAATGTAACTAAACTATTAGCCAATTCAGTTTTGTTGTGGTTGGTAAAGGAGTAAAAATTCAATACATTTGCCATGTCTGTTTTACTCACTGTAAATTTCCTAGACTTCTCTTAATGTACAACCCATAACAGATATAATTATCCAATAAATGAACAAATACATAAATGAGGGTATGACACTAATCTTATTTTAATTTTTATATTTTCTTCACATGTTTTATTTTGATATAAACTCATAGCTCTGAAACGGAGCACTTTTTTTTTTTCATCTAATCTCAAATGCCTTTGTAACTAGTCAGTTCAGGACTACATACCATATAATACATGAAGAAGTATAGTAGTTTGTTTAATAGTCTTAGCACTGTATTTGCCACCTTATTTACTTAATTACCAAACTGATTAATTCAATTGTTTCTCTTTGATATGACACTGGTGGAGTTTGAAGCCATTATTAGTGCTTAGGTTTTTGTTTTGTTGTTGTTTTGTTTTTAATTCAAGTTAGCATACAGTGCAGCACTGGTTTCAGGATCAGAACCCCACATACGAAATACCCAGTGCTCATCCCAACAAGTGCCCTCCTTAATACCATCACCCATTTAGCCCATCCCTGACACAGCTTCCCTCCAGTAACCCTCAGTTTGTTCTCTATAGTTAAGAGCCTCTTATGATTTGTCTCCCTCTTTGTTTTCCTTATTTTTCCTTCCCTTTGCTTATGTCCCCTTATTTTGTTTCTTAAATTCTGCATGAGTGAAATCATATGATATTTGTCTTTCTCTGATTGATTTTGCTTAGCATAATACACTCATACTCTAGTTCCATCTATGTTGTTGCAAATGGCAAGGTTTCATTCTTTCTGATGGCTGAGTAATATTCCATTTTGTATATATGAATATAAATATAAATATATATACAACATATATATATATATATATATATATATATATATATATATATTCACCTGTTGATGGACTTCAGGGCTTTTTCCATAATTTGGCTATTGTTGATAGTGTTGCTATAAACATCCAGATGCATGTGCCCCTTCAGATCAGCTTTTTTGTATCTTTTGGATAAATACCTAGTAGTGCAATGGGAGGGATATAGGGTAGTTTTATTTTTAACTTTTTGAGGAACCTCCATACTGTTTTCCAGAGTGGCTGCACCGGGTTGTATTCCCACCAACAGTGCAAGAGTGTTCTCCTTTCTCTGATTTTTAAGCAACAACTGTTGTCTCCTGTGTTAATTTTAGCCATTCTGACCAGTGTAAAGTGGTATCACATTGTGATTTTCATTTGTATTTCCCCGATGCAGAGTGATATTGAGTATCTTTTCATGGGTCTGTTACCTATCTGGATGTCTTCTTTTGAAAAATGTCTGTTGTATGTCTTCTGCCCATTTCTTAACTGGATAACTTATTTTTTGGTTGTTGAGTTTGAGAAGTTCTTTTTTTTTTTTAAGATTTTATTTATTTAGTCATGAGAGACACAGAGAGAGGATAGGCAGAGACACAGGCAGAGGGAGAAGCAGGTTCTCACAGGGAGCCTAATGTGGGACTCGATCCCAAGGACTCCAGGATCACACCCTGAGCCAAAGTAAGATGCTCAACCACTAAGCCACCCAGGCATCCCAAGATGTTCTTTATAGACTGAGTACTAGCACTTTATCAGATATGCCATTTGCAAATATCTTCTCCCATCCTGGCAGTTGTCTTTTAGTTTTGTTGATTGTTTCTTTCACTGTGCAGAAGCTTTATATCTTGATGAAGTCCCAATAGTTCATTTTTGCTTCTGTTTCCCTTGCCTCCTTTCCTGTATCTAGTAAAAAGTTGCTGTGTCTGAGGTCCAAGAGGTTGCTGCCTGTTTTCTCCTCTAGGATTTTGATAGTTACTTGTCTTACATTTAGGTTTTTCATTCATTTTGGATTTATTTTTGTATATGGTGCAAAAAAGAGGTTCAATATCAGTTTTCTGGATGTCACTGTCCAGTTTCTAAGATCATTTGTTGAAGAGACTTTTTTTTCCAGTGCTTAGTTTCTTAATAAATGATTTCTTAAAGAAACAGATTAAATTCTGAAAACTGGAATAAGGTTAAAGCCATGGTTACTTCCATTGAATTTCATTCATCTAAATATATTCACTGCAGATATAGAAATTTTCTTATGACATATACTACTATTATACATTAATTTTGGATTTAAATGTTATTTACTGGCTTGTTAATCACTGCTCTAAATTTTATTAATTACATATTTTGTTATCCATTTTATATGTATTTATGTATTTTCCAGTAATAATATGATGTTTCTTTTCTTGATGTATATACAACCTCACTTTTGGGAAAATATCTATATTTAAGGTCAATTGATAGTCTCCACTTAAACATTTATTGATAATTTTTAAGTTTTATTGAAATTCAAGGAAATTTGAATAATCTTAAAAATATCTCCCTAGATTTATGAAGTCAAATTTGTATATATAATTTGATTCCTTAATAATCATTGCTTAATTTATAATACGTGTAGTTTGTAGGGAACAATGAAAAAATATCCAAATAATCTTGGGACTCAGTGTAAAACTACATTTACTAACCTTTATAATGTTCCAGACAGTTTGACTCTTTTTACCTATATTTACTCACTTGAATCCTCCCCCCAAATTTGTGAGGTTATAGTAAATACTGAATAAATGTTGTCAATTATTATATGCCAATCTCTATTATTCTATTTGCTTTTGAATATATAACCTCATTTAATTCACCACAATACACCTACTATGAGGTCGGTACTACTGTTGTTTCCATTTTTCCGATGAGGAAAATGGGAAAGAAAGGGTAAATTACTTTCTCAGGGTCAGACAATTATTTCACTCCCAAACCAGATTGCTTAAACAAAGAGTTATGACTGCCTTCGGCAGGTGTAAAGACAGATAAAATTTCTGTCTTAATGTCACTAGAGCAACATAGAAGAGGAAAACAGCATGATTTTGTAGCAGACAAACATGAGTTTGAGGCTTAATCCTAAGTAATGTAATTAACCTATCAGAGCCTCAGTTTTTTAATCTGCAAATTACAACATTATGCTGAGAACCTGAAACTACCTATGTGTTAAGGGTGTTTTTTGTAAATACTACTTCTTATATCATTAATTTTGAAAATATTATTATAATAAATTACTGATTTGGAATATTAACATAAAGAATAAATCATTTTAATGAAAATAGAGATTGAATGTGGGTTAAGAAAATATCACTTTCATAGCAGAAGAAAAGCCACTTAATTTTTATTCATGTAAAAATCTAAGATTTCCTAAGAGAGTATTTGAATACAGCCAAGTAATAACTGCCTGAATTACCTAGATCACCTTTGCCAAAGTCCATAGATAAATCCCTGAAAATTGAAGAAAAGTTTTGTTACAATGCCAAATACACTATTTGACTTTCTTTAGCCTCCATGGAATAACCTGTTTGACTATTTGTATTGATTGTGTCTGCATCATTCAAACATACTCATCTCTACCATTCAATCATGAAATTTTCCTGACATACTAAGAAAGGCTTTTCATTGCCCTAAGGGACAAAATAAAAATCCTTAGTCAATAGGAATAATCGTGTTGGCATAGCTTGATTGAGATACAGGATACTTTCCACTTTGATACTAACACATTAAAGGTTCTAAATTGACCCCATCTAGATTTTGACTCTATCTATCATCTATCTATCTATCTATCTATCTATCTATCTATCTATCTATCTATCATCTATCATCTATTATCTATCTAGAGAGAGGTAAATTACAAATCTCTAACCTGTAAAAAAATCATATAAAAAAGACACGAAATAAAGAAAAAAGAAAACTACAAATCAGTATCCCTAATGAATATAGATGCAAAAATCCTCAACGAAATATTAGCAAATAACATTATACAACACATTAAAAGGATCACTCACCATGATCAAGTGGAATTTATTTTGGGGATGCAAAGATGTTTCAATATTCACAAATCAATCAGTGTGGTACATCACATCAACAAAATGAAGGATAGAAATCACATGATCATCTCAGTAGATTCAGAAAAAGCACTTGACAAAATTCAACATCCATTCATGATCAAAACTCACTATAAAGTTGATTTAGAGGGAATATACATCAACATAATAAAAGCCATATATGAAACATCCATCACTAACATCATTTTTGGTTAAAAACTGAAAGCTTTCCCCCTAAGATCAGGAATAAGACAAGAATATCCACTCTCACCACTTTTATTCAACATAGTACTGGAAGTCCTAGCCACAGTAATAATACAAGAAAAAGGAATAAGAGGCATCTATACTGATAAAGAAGAAGTAAAAGTATTGCTATTTGCAAATGACATTATGCCATATATAAAAACCCTAAAGACTTCACACACACACACAAAAAAAACATTAACATGAATTAGTTCAGTGAAGTTGCAAGATACAAAATTAATATACAGAAATTGGTTACATTTCTATATACTAACAAACAAGTAGCAGAAAGAGAAATTAAGAAAATAATTCATTTATAATCACATCAAAAAGAATAAATACCTACAAATAAATTTAACTAAAGATATATATATATATATATATATATATATATATATATATATATATAGTAAGAAATTGAAGATGAAAGATATTTTATGCTCATGGATTGGTAGAATTAATATTGTTAAAATTCCCATACTACCCAAAGCCATCTACAGATTCAATGCAACCTCTATCAAAATTCCAATAGCATTTTTCACAGACCTGGAACAAATAATACTAAAGTTTGTATGGAACCACAAAAGACCCTGAATAACCAGAAGAATGATGAGAAAAAAGAACAAAGGTAGAAGTATCACAACTCCAGGTTTCAATATACACTGCAAAGCTCTTGTACTTAAAGCAGTATGGTACTGACATAAAAATAGACACATAAATCAAAAGAACAGACTAGAGGGAGACCAGAAATAAACCCCTGCTTATACAGTCAATTCATCTATGACAAATAAGGGTGCCTGGGTGGCTCAGTAAGTTAAGCGTATGCCTTGGGCTCAGTCATGATCCAGGGCCCTAGGATTGAGCCCCACATCAGGTTTCCGGCTCAGTGGGAGTCTGCTTCCCTGTCTTCCCCTGCCCCACCCCCAACTTGTACTCTCTCTTTCACACTCTTTCTTTGTCTCAAATAAATAAATAAAATCTTTTCAAAAACCTATGACAAAGAAGGCAAGAATATACAATGGGGAAAAGATGGTCTCTGCAATATAAATAAAAGATGTTAGGAAAATTGGATATCTACATGTACAAAATTGAAATGTAACTTTCTCATACTACTCACAAAAATAAAATCCAAATGAGTAAATATCTAAAATGGATTAAAGACCAAAATGTGATTAAAGACATACAAATCCTAAGAGAACACACTAATTTATCTGAAATTTGCTGTGGTAACATTTTTCTAGGTCAGTTTTCTAAGGCAAGGGAAAAAAAAATACTTGAAACTACATCAAAATAAAAGGAGTTGTACAGCTAACAAAAACATCAACAAAACAGAAAAGCAACCTATTCAATGGGAGAAGATATTTGCAAATGATATATTTCATAAGGGATTAATATCTAAACTATATAAAGAATTGCACAATTCAACACGAAAAAAATATTTCCGTTTAAAAACAGGCAGAGGGGACATCTAGGTGGCTTAGTGGTTGAGCATCTGCCTTTGGCTCAGGGCATGATCCTGGGATCCTAGGATAGAGTCCCACATCAGGCTTCCCATAAGGAGCCTCCTTCTTCCTCTGTCTATGTCTCTGCTTCTCTCTCCATGTCTCTCATGAATAAATAAAAATCTTTAAGGAAAAAAAAACAGGTGGAAGACTTGAATAGACACTTTTCCACTGAAGACATACATAAGGCCAACAGACACGTGAGAAGATGACCAATATCACTAATCATCAAAGAAATGTAAGAAACGCAAGTCAAAACCACAATAGGATATGACCTCACACCTGTCAGATGACTAAAATAAAAAAAAGATAAGGAATAATTACTAGCAAGGTTGTATAGAAAAAGGAACCTTCATGCACTTTGGTGAAAATATAAGTTGGTGCAGCCATTGTGGAAAAGAGTATGGAAGTTCTTTTAAAAAATCAAAATAGGGACACCTGGGTAGCTCAGCGGTTAAGTATCTGCCTTTGGCTCAGGGCGTGATCCTGGAGTTCTGGGACTGAGTACTGCATCAGGCTCCCTGCATGGAGCCTGCTTCTCCCTCTGCCTTTGTCTCTGCCTCTCTCTCTCACTCTCTCTCTCTCTCTCTCTCTCTGTCTCTCATGAATAGATACATAAAATCTTTTGAAATAATCAAAATACTCTAGATCCAGTAATTCCACTATTGTTATTTACCCAAAGAGAATAAAAACACTAATTTGAAAAAATATATGCATCCTTATGTTTATTACAGGATTACTTATAATAGCCAAGATATGGAAACAACCTAAGTCTATCCATTGATGAATGAATAAGGAAGATGTAATATGTGTATGTATGTATTACCCTTATATATAATAGAATACTACTAAACCACCAAAAAGGATGGGATCTTGACATTGCAACAATATGGATGGACAGAAGGCATTGTGCTAAGTGAAATAAGTCAGGCTGAGGAAAATAAATACCATATGATTTCACTCACGTATGGAATCTAAAAAATAAACGAATAAGCAAAAGGCAGAATGAGATCAATAAATACAGAGAGGAAACTGGTGTTGCCAGGGTGGGGTAGGGGAGGGGAAATGGCAAAAAGGGTGAAAGGGAAAGTGAGATTCAAGAATCCAGTATGGAATGAATGTCACAGGATTAAAAGGCATAGAATAGGGAATATAGGCAATTATAACAGTGTTGTATGGTGACAGATGGTAGCTATGCTTGTAGTGACATAACACAATGTATAAAGAAGTTGAATCACAATGTTGTGCACCTGAAACTAATGTAACATTGTGTGTCAACTATACTCAAGAAATAATTCTAAAATGATTATATAACCTGTTGTCAAATTATCATCTTTTATTTAAAAGAAGATTTCATGGGAACTCTCCTTGCAAATAATTGAAAAGTGGTTGAATTTAACAAAATTTTACAACAATACCAGTAAAGTATACTGATATACCAATAGTTTTGAAATATTGTTAAGCATCAGAATAATTTGAGGACTCGGTTAAAAAATCTAAGTTCTCTAACACCTGTTAAATACCTCCAAACAAAAGTCCAGTACACCAATATTTTATGTAATACAAATTCCATTCTAATGGAATCTAATGGATCTAATTTAGATCCATTCCATTCTAATACCCAGTATAATTTGGAAATTACTACTATAGAAAATATATTTATCCTGCATGGATTTAGGACTATACTGAAGCTTGCCAATAGTATTATTCAAATAGCTAAACTGCATGCAAGTTATCTTTTTTTCATGATAGCTCAGCCTTAAGTTTCATACTTTCCCTCTTTAAACCGAGCTTCTTCAGAAAATGCAGTTAGATAGGACATTTGGGTGGCTCAGCAGTTGAGCGTCTGCCTTTGGCTCAGGGCGCGATCCTGGAGACCCGGGATCAAATCCCACATCAGGCTCCTTGCAGGAGAGCCTGCTACTCCCTCTGCCTATGTCTCTGCATCTCTCTCTCTCTCTCTCTCTCTCTCTCTCTCTGTCTCATGAAAAAATAAATGAAATATTTTTTAAAACTGCAGTTAGGTAGAAATGATGTATACCACTTTTTCCTTCATTGGAATAATATTGGAAGTGTTATCATCCCCATTTTTTTTTCCCTCTCCCTAAATCTGTAGTATTTGCCATGTGACTTTTGTGGTTCCTTTCACTGGGGGTAGTATACATTTCTTGGCTTTACTAATTTGGGACTTGGTCATGTGATTTACTTGAGCAGATAGAATGTGGTCAGAAGCGATATCCAGCCTGGGCCTTTTTAGAGACATTGTGTGTTTCACCTGTTATAGGTGCACTTCTGTCTCTTCCATGAGAAGATGATAATCCTAGCAGATTCTGCTTCTTCAGTCCAGGCCCTAGAATGACATGTAAAGCCGAGCCACTCTAGGCAACACACAGTGCCATGAAGGTGCACAGAAGCACTGTTGTACACTACTGAGATTTTGTATGGTTCATTATGCAGCATGATAATGGCCAGAAATAACCAATGTATGTGTCTGGGATAGCATATTTAGGGGCTAATATTCACTATTTTATTCAAGAGCTGAATAATCCCACCAAGACAAGTTAATTGACATTATTTAAACTTTTCTAAGTGTATTAATATTGGCAAATATATTAAATATAAACAGGGTTAGAGATCTTTATAATTTAAAATAAGTCATCTTTACCATTTCTTATTTATCCTTATATCTCTGACAACTAGCATAGGATTGGAATAAGGTTAGCAGTTAAATATGTGTAGAATTGTATGAAATACAGAGTAAATATTGTATGAAATACAGACATACATTAATGAATTCGCCTTTTATTTTGAGAACATAATAATTTATTACTGAATAATACTAAATGTATCTATGTTTTTAAATAAAAGTTTGTACTACTTATGATAATTCTTTTTTCATTCTCATAAGTAAATATATAACAAGGTTACTTAAGATTCTACTATAACCTACTACTTTCAGAATTAAAGAAGTACATTCCATTTTTAATTAAGCCTTTTTTCTAGCATACTAAGTATTGTATTAGGATTCATAATTAACAATCACAGTAATATTTTATTTTTGTCATTTTGACAGTGAACCACAAGTTCCAGTTGAATGGCATTTGAAGTTTATGTAACAGTATACTGAATGTGATTACTTCTGTTAATGACTCACATGGACTTGAATGTAAATACCTCATAAAAACAAGATTTAGATCTTTGTGATTCCAGGCAGGTTTTATCCACAAACCTCAATAACAATCATGTATTACTTTTTGCAGATCCTTGAATTTATTTGAGTGTGTTTGAATTTTTATTATGCCAGTGGCAAGGTTCAAATAATTGCTAGACATTATAAAATCATGATAGAATACTATGTCCTTATTAACTTTGAATGAAAAAAATAAATACATGTTGTGTTGCACACAAAATTGCTAAATTTTAACCGCTCTCTCTTTGTTTTGAGGTACAAAATCAAAGTCTAAATATAAAGTGTATTAAAACATGATACTCTTATACTTAAGTTTTGGAATAATTCTCTGATAATATCTTTATCATGAACAAACTCCCTCATCACTTTGACTTTTCTATTCATATACAATTGCTCATTAATTGAATATTTTTGGTAGTTGTATTATACGTTTTGAGATGTTCTCCAAAGTAAGCCACGTTTTCTTCTAATATCTTTTTAATACTTAATGACTTTGGCAAAGGAACTGAATATGCTTTGGTTCTCTCTTCCATCAAATTCCTCTATCTTCCAATAATCCTTTTCCATGCCATTTGGGTCCTGATAACACTTTTACCATCTTTCTCACAGGGGCTGTCTACTAAATTCCAAGACACTCATCCACTTCCTTCAATGATTTGTGCTCATGGATCACAATCTTCTTATTTGAACTCATCCTTTATCATCATTTTGAAATCTTAAAAATGCACAGATTCTTCTCATATTTTGGTTTCACCATTTTTGAAAAATTTTTGTTACAATAATCTTCACTGTATTTTAGACAATCAACAAACAACATTAAAATGTGTATTTATCAGAAATGCCCTATTTATTCTTCAATTCTGAAATAATTTTCCTCACTACTTACACATGTCTTTCTACCCCTCTCTTTCCAATTAATTTTACTCATAGTGACTCCTGCTTAACTTTATCTGTCACAGACGTGTTAGTCATCCTCAGCTTTGTTGTAGCTTCCTTCATACTTTATCCAACCTAATCATAGTCTTTCACAGTAAGGTACACATAACTGTAGATATTTTTCTTTTCTTTTTCTCATACTTCCTACTTTTCAATTACTGGACTTCAGTGAGTCCATTATCTATTATCTGCACTGTTTCATCCTTTGAATCATATTATCTGAAATCAGAGCAATGTGATACAATGTGATCTAATCTCTCACCATGATTTAGCAAGTTTTAGTTATCATCTAATGTTAAGTACCCATTTACTGACTAGTCATCCTCAATAAAGCAAGAATAGTTTCCTCACTCGTGTTTTGTTCCATCATCGAACGTACGTGTAGTTTCCCAGGTCAACCAAGCAGCATCTCACTTATCTGAAGAAGAGTCCTGACAGGATATCAGATCTGTGTGACTCTCACCCTGTACTTTTACCCTCACTCTTATTTTTCTCCAAATTCTGACAGTCCCAAACTCATAAGGCAAATCTAGATAGAGACATGATGAGGATGCATTTATTTCCAACACATTTAATACAGGATGAAGGTACCAGGATAGTTCTCTTCTCTGAAGGAGAAGCCCTATAGTCTGTAAGACAAGCTCAGGTGATTTTTTAAAAATCGTCAGTATGAATAGACACTGACAAATCAGAAAAAACAATTTACCATCGCTGGAGATAGCTGTGTCATTGGAACCTATTTTATAAAATGTTCATCTATGAAATATTTTATAAAGTGTTCAATTTTGTTACCTCACTCTACATCTGAAATAGAGACAATATGTGTCATGTGCATTGCTTCTTCACTCGCACCTTCTTTTCTTTTCTTTTTCTGTTATTTTTATTTTCTTTATAATAATGATTGACTCTAAATATATTGAATTTTATTTATTTTGTCAGAGTTATACATGTACACAATTTACAGCATCAGCTGGCTTTACAAAGTATAATCTGGGATAGGCAAATGCCCTGAGAACAGCTTTAACTTCTTTAGCTATACTCTCTGTGACTTCACATGTTGGCCCCTGAGATCATCTTTATTTTGTAGGGAACTTACTCATGCAATAAAAGGATATATATATTTTTTATCATCAGTGTTTCTAGGTATATGGTAACAAAAGAGTTTTCCTTTGTTGTACAGTGTCATATTGCTAATGTTTGAATTAAATAGTCTTGCTAGAAAGTCCAGGTTTAAATGTGAATTCAATTTATTTGAAGTTTTTAATCTGAAAGTTGGACAGATATAAAAGTCAATGTTGGCCAGAAATTTAAATACTCATTTATGTATTTAAATACTCGCTTATGCATTAATTTGGTATCTACCATGTATTCAGCCTGATTGTAATTGTGGGATGTGCAATAATGTATAAAATAGATGAACAACAAAGTTATCCTGTTTAACTGCCATGCTAGTGATACTATGTGTATATCTGACTACATGCTGTTTGGAATCATATTTTCAATGCAGAATAGAACATTTTGAGACTTGGGATCCCTGGGTGGCACAGCAGTTTAGCGCCTGCCTTTGGCCCAGGGCGCGATCCTGGAGACCCGGGATCAAATCCCACATCGGGCTCCCGGTGCATGGAGCCTGCTTCTCCCTCTGCCTGTGTCTCTGCCTCTCTCTCTCTCTCTCTCCCTCTCTCTCTGTGACTATCATAAATAATAAATAAAAAAATTTTAAAAAAGAACATTTTGAGACTTAATTTAAAACATGCAGAAAAAAACTTTATCATTATTTCAGCTAAAACACTAAAATCGTTCACATTTATTCATGATTTTATTTCCGGTAGGTGATAATTTATTGTTATATGATCTATTTAAAATATTACTATATATATTATTATAGTATGAAAATCAATACTGAATAGATTTTCTTTCAAAAATTAATTTTAAATAATAAAACATAAATAATGAGTGTAGATACCACTCTATTTTTAACAATAAAAACATTTAATTGTCAATATTGACATCATTTGGCTTTATGTTGAAATTATCTCAGTGTCATTTAGCCTGGGATATTTACTTCTTTGAATTTTGAAATAGATGGGATGCTGGGAAGCTCAGCAGTTAAGCCTCTGCCTTCTGCTCAGGGAGTGATCCTGGAGTCCTAAGATCGAGTCCCACATTGGGCTCCATGCAGGGAGTCTGCTTCTCCCTTTGCCTATGTCTCTGCCTCTCTCTCTCTCTGTCTCTCATGAATAAATAAATAAAATCTTGAAAAAAAGAATCTTGAAGTAGACCTGCCTAATTCTTAAGAAAGAAAGACATTGTTTTAAAAATAATTTAATTAAGGGATCCCTGGGTGGCGCAGCGGTTTGGCTCCTGCCTTTGGCCCAGGGCGCGATCCTGGAGACCCGGGATCGAATCCCACATCGGGCTCCTTGTGCATGGAGCCTGCTTCTCCCTCTGCCTATGTCTCTGCCTCTCTCTATCTCTCTGTGACTATCATAAATAAATAAAAATTAAAAAAAAATAATTTAATTAAGGACACCTGGGTGGCTCAGTGGTTGAGCATCTGCCTTTGGCTCAGGTCATGATCCTGGGGTCTTGGGATGGAGTTCTGCACTAGGGTCCCTGAAGGGAGCCTTCTTCTTCCACAGCCTGTGTCTCTGCCTCTCTGTCTCTCTCATGATTTAATAAATAAAATCTTAAAAATAAATCAAATTAAAAGTTTTGAAATTTGATTTTACTAACTGGATCTAATAATTATAACATATAATTTTATATTTAAATAAGAACTAATGAAGAAAATAGTGTTTCTTTGCTTCACAGCTAACATATTGAAAATTTAAGAATGAATGCAGTCATAGGAGAAATATATATTAATTAATCCAATATATTTCTTATATCTGAATGCTTTATTTAGACAAAAAATGTTAGCTGAAAAATTTTATATTGGTACTTATATGCTGAGACTCAAAAATTCCTTGTTTTAATAAATAAATATTTAAATATTCTAATAAATATTTAAAATTTGACTTAAATGAGTTTTGTCAATCATTTTTTCCTTTTCTTAAAACTTTTTAAGACTTTATTTTTTAGAGCACCTTTATTTAGGTTTATAGCAAAATTGAGGAGCAAGTGTCATATTCCCCCAGTCTTGTACTTGCACAACCTCTCCACTATTAACATCTGCACCAGAGTAGTACACTTGTTGTAACATATACTGACACATCATTATCACTCAAAGTCCATTCTTTACATTAGGATTCACTGTTGGTGTTGTACAACCTATGGATTTGGACAAATGTATAATGACATATATCCATCATTACAGTATGACACAGAATAGTTTCATCATCCTACAAATCCTTTGTGCTTTGTTTATTCTTCCTTTCCTCTCTCTCTGCCCTTGCCACCTTTTTTTTTTTTTTTTTTTTTTTTACTGTGTCCATAGTTTTGCCTTTTCCAGAATATCAAACAATTGGAATCATACAGTATGTAGCCCTGTCGGAATCATACAGTATGTAGCCCTGTCATGTTAGCTTCTTCACGTAATAATATGCATTTAAAGTCCCTTTGTGTCTTTTCATGACTTGATAGCTCATTTCTGTTTAGTGCTGAATAATATTTCACTGTCTGGGTGTACCACATTTTATGTATACATTCACCTACTCAAGGATATCCTGGTTGCCTCTAAGTTTTGGCAATTATGAATGGAGTTGCTATAAACATGCTTGTGCAAGTTATTGTATAAATGTTTTCAACCCATTAACTAAACAAATACCAAGTGATTGCTGCTGGATCATAGGAAAAGAGAATGTTTAATTTTGAAACTGCTAGATTGTCTTCCAGAGTAGTTGTACCACTTTGCATTCCCACCAGCATTGAATTCATGAGAGAGAATTCATGTTGCTTCATAGCCTCTCCAGTATTTGGTGTTGTCAGTGTTTTCAATTCTAATAGGTGTATAGTGATAACTCATTTTTGTTTTAATTTGCATTTTCCTAATGAGCATCTTTTTATATGCTTATTCTCCATCTATATATTTCTTTGATGAGGTATTTTTCACATCCTTTCCTGTTTTATTTATTTATTTTTTTAATTTATATTTATTTATTTATTTATTTATTTATTTATTTATTTATTTATTATTTTTTCCTTTGCCCCTTTTAACTGGGCCTTAATTTGGTTGTCCATTTTCTTATTTTTGAATTTTAAGATAATTATTTTTTGCATGTTTTGGATAGCAGTCCTTTATTGGATATGTCTTTTGAAAATATTTTCTCCTGGTCTGTAGCTTGTCTTACTCTCTAGACAGTATCTTTCACAAACAGAAGTTTTTAATTTTAATGAAGTCCAGCTTATCAATTATTTCTTTCATGGGTTGAGTTTTTGTTATTTTATCTAAAGAATCATTGCCATACCCAAGGTCATCTAGATTTTTTTTCTATGTTATCCTCTAAGAATTTTACAGTGTTGTGTTTTACATTTACATCTGATTCATTTCAAGTTAATATTTGTAAAGGATATAAAGACTATACATAGATTCATTATTTTGCATGAATGTCCCGTTGTTTCAGCATTATTTCTTGAAAAGACTATCTTTTCCTGATCGCAAATGCCTTTGCTACTTTGTCAAAGATCAATTGACAATATTTATATGAAACTATATAAATCATTCTTAACTCTGGTATTTAATACTTCCAATATTGTTTTGTAAATATTATTGGTATTCACTCCTATTACATTGTATGAAAAAAATACATTTTTCTTTTTCATATTACCATTCCTATTTCAAATGACATTCACATTTTTTAACTAATATTCTTAGGTGAGTTATTAGAATTATTGGTTCAGGCAAGCTGTTTATAATATTAATTAACTCCTTGTGACAGCTTAGGTATTTTTCAGAAGATGCAGAACACTTAAATACTACTAGTGATCTATTCATTTATTCCATTTTGTGAATGATTCTGATTTTAGCAAACATGATAAAGCTTTACCAAGCTTCAAAGACAAGCACATTATTAAGTGTAGGTAAATTTTAGTTTGTGATGGTTAAAGCAAAAAGTTAATATTTTCTTTTTGAATAGGCTTCTAGATAAATAATGATTCATTAGATATCAGTTATTGTTTATTAGGGATATTTGGTTAGGAATACATTAATAACAATTTTGGAAGGAGTTTCATTTAGGAATCATTTATTTTCACAAAGCAGACTCCAATAATACTACCATTTATATTTTCTAGTAAAAGCCCTTATTTTATTTAATAATTTTCAAATGTCCTGTAAAAAATCATGAATAGAAAATAAAGAAATGGTGTGCATATTCCATAAATATTAGAACTTCCGTTTTTAAGATTCAAAAAAGTTTTTTTTATTTATGCTAAAATATAATAATCCAAAGCTTGAAGAGAAATAATATGTTTGGTTATGGTTAGAGAACTCAAAACTGCACAGGAACTACCCAGGATTAAATGATTTACTAATGGCTGCTTTTTAGCATGCAATGTATCATATGTATTTAAAGTTTTTTAAAATTTCAATATTTTTCTTCCAGGAACATGAAATAAGAAACGAAAGTATACATTTTTCACCGGTAGTGTGTTGAGCTTAGAGTTTTGGCATTCTGAAATTTTGTAAGTGAAGAAACTTATTTCTCAAGATGTTATATTAAATGTACTGGGAATGGGAAAGCTCCATTGTGCTGCCATGAACAATTCTGTAATTCCACCTCCTTCCACAATCCTGGTAGGACTTTCATTGGCTACCAGTTGGATGAGACAGGGCTACTATGATTCCCCTCCCTGAGAAATTGGAAGAACTGAAGAGAGAACATTCTTTCAGCATATATATGGACATATTACATACAAACTTGAGAGCTGTTAATCATCATATTTTCCAAAATGTGGATGGGAGAGACAGAATTCTCAAATCTAGAGTGGCAAGAAAGTAAATAAACCAAAAACAAAGGGCAAACAATGAAGTCCTGGGTTTCATCTGGTTGATCTGAAAAGTAAACATGCTTTTACGACATAAAATTATGCAACAATCTCAACATTTCTTATTCTTGATAACCAAAGATTGATTTGGGTATGTATATTGCATTTATAGTTACTAATTTTCTAACACATCTTTTTCTTTTTTCTTCGAAGATTGGAAGGGAAACTTTCTACATACTTTTTCATACTCTTCACTTATTTTAGTATATAACAATTTTCATTGCAAAAAATGGGTATCTGCTGAAACTAGCTTAATAAAAAAGGTATTAATTCTAATAAATATGCAATTTACATCAAAAACAAAACAAAAGCAAACAGTGGAATTTCAAAGGCTTTTTCTCCCTCTGGCCTCTCTCTTTCTGCTTTATTCTTTGCATTATTTCAACTGTGTTAACCATTTCTATGCCTTCTTTGGAAAAGTGCCTGTTCACGTCTTCTGCCCATTTCTCAACTGGATTTTTTGGTTTTTGAGTGTTACGTTTGAGAACTCCTTTATAGATATTGGATACTAGCCCTTTATCTGATTTGGCATTTATGAATATTTTCTCCCATTCTAGGTTGCCTTTTAGTTTTATTGATTGTGTCCTTTACTGTGCAAAAGCTTTTTATCCTGATGAAGTCCCAATAGTCCATTTTTGCTTTTGTTTCCCTTGCCCCTGGAGACATGTCTAGCAAGAATTTGCTGCAGCTAAGGTCAAAGAAGTTGCTGCCTGTGTTCTCTTCTAGGATTCTGATGGATTCTTGTCTCATATGTAGCTCTTTCTGGTGTAAGAAAGAGGTCCAGTTTCATTCTTCTGCATGTGTCTGTCCAATTTTCCCCACACTATTTGTTGAAGAAACTGATTTTCATGCTCAGTGGAGTTTTCTAATGTCAATTGTATATAAAATATTTTACTTAAAATAACTAAAAAACTTCAAAACAATATCATAGTTTTGTAACACATAACATAGATTTAAATAATACAATAATATTTTGTTTTATTTAATTTATCATCACAAAAAATAGTATTTGGGGAGTATGCTTTCTTTTTCTTCTAAAATCAATGAAATTATGTTATTATTTTAAAATATATGTCATTTGTATTTTAATTTTAAAGAATAACTTAGTGGTCACTATTCCTTGTTTATATTCTGGGTCAGACTACTTCATGAAATTGGACCAAATACATTATCATACTGTTTATTATATACTGAGCTTTGGAAAGAGAAAAGTAGAGAGGGCGCTTGGGGGTACTTTCTCATCTTTCCTACCCTGACTTTATTTCCTGCTCATAGTCTTCCTCTATCCCTTTCCTTCCTGTCCATCTTTCCTTCCTCCCTTCCTTTCTTTCTAACTTCCTCCCCACCTCCCCCTTTTCTTTCTTCTTTTTCTCTCTCTCTCTTTCTCATTCTCCTCCTTGCTTTTGTTCTTTCATTTGTTCCTTTGTTTGTCTTTCTTTCTGCCTCTATTCTACTTATAATTATTATGCTTAGCCCATTGAAAAATAACCTCTCCTGTAATCATTACCTCTTGCAGTCAACTTTTCTGGTCACAGAGTGCTCAGAGAGGGGCAAGGAAATCAAGATTTGGGCTACTGTAGTTCCTGTGGAAGAGAGCAAGAGAATTTTTTTTTTGTATCATAATTTCTACATATGAAAAGTACATTTTCACTATAAAAATGAGTCTAATGGTGACAATACATTAATTATGGAACATAACATATTTGATAGAGAAGTATTAATTATTATTTGCTATGATGGTGATTTTGAAATAGCAAAACAGAGAAAAAATAAAAATTGTACTTGCAAGTTAGTGTGTTACTTTGAATACTCATGAACGCTGTAAATCACAATAATATGGAAGATAAAAAGATTCTTCAAGAAATGCTGGATAATTATGAGAATAAAAATAAGAAATCTCTTTATCTCACCCAAATTGCAAGTAAACATAACCTGAGTTTGTATATTAGAGCTTAGATATTGCAGTTAAGAGTTTTTAGCAAAAAATTATCATTTTAACATCCCTTCAGGAAAATAATTTTATTATTATCAGACTAAATATTTCTAGACACCAAGGTACTTTGCCTATTATAAGAAGAATTGTTTTGATAATGTAATGTTTTTTAGGAATATATGTGAAAACTAAAAGGTATTGCCAATTTATGCTATGTCAAATTTAACTTTTATGTAATTTTGTTTCTCATATTGAAAGCAAAACTGTTATAATATATTTTGAATATTTTTCTTTTATTTCCTTTATTAATCTATTTTATGTTTCCCATGCTGTGTTTTCATTGTATGAGGCTTATGCTTCTCAATTCCGGAGCTCTCTCCACATTGGAAAATAAAGTTGTATTGCATCCGGTTTTCTTTTACTCATATTTCTGCATTAGCAGGTTTCTAAAATTTAACCTTGCTCAGTCTATGGATTTCTGCTGACACATAATGGCACTGCTGCAGAAACAAAGCTAAACTAAAAAGAAATCTGCTTGTCTGTGCACTAATAGCATTTCCTATAGGCTTTTTCATAAAGACATTTCCAGAAGAAAGCTAAAAGTGAGAATATTATTATGATAAAATAATGACAAAGTTTTCTTTGTTTCTTTTTTTTTTCTTTTTAGGTTGTAAGCACTCCATAAAGTCAGAATTGGCCTTAGCAAATTTTGAAAGAAAATAAAAAAGATCAGATTTTTTTTTGTATTTTCTCAGCCTTAATATCCCTTTTTTTCTTTCTACCTGGACTTCTTTAACCAGTTGCATTTCATTTCTCTCTCTGTACTTCCTTTAACCTAGTTGTCCAGTTATATCCTACAAAGAGAAAAACAATAGTAAATCCTGACACCCTCCTTCTTTGAATCTAGAAAGCTCCAGTCCTTTCACTGAGAAATGCGTTCTCAGTACAATTCCTGAGGTTCCACAATACCTAATGTGTTAGCAGAAATCACAGTAGACATATTGGAGATCTTCCTTATAAGACAAGGTTTGCAAAACCAGGGTGGAAGTGAAACTATGACAGATCTTAGAAGGTTTCTGGTGGTCAATAAAATAACACAAATGTCACACCCAATTTAATGAAAATATACTTTAGACAAAAAATAATAACACCTCTCTATATAATTTCTGGGTACCCTGCCTTAATCTATAGAAAATTGTCAGCATCTACTTCCACTACATTTTTGTAAAACATACAATGCTAAATTTTGTTTTGCTATAGGAACTGATTTTTGTGTTTGTACCTGGTGTTCCATACAAATAAAATTTAATATTAGGAACCAAAGTTTTGACTCACATATCTTGTCTTTTTAACTTTGCAAAGTCCCCGTAGTTGCAGGTTAGCATGAATATTTGAAACTAAACAAATAAGTGAAAATTTGAAGGAGATTAAAGCTTTGGTTGCCACTTCCCCAGGACCCAGGTTTTTATGGGCTTATTTCTGTCTAATAAAGCCTCATGCCAAAGCACATGTCCTAAGATACTATCACATTCTGTGTCATCTGGCTTCCTCCTTTTAAATGCCACCTGAACACAATCTTTAAATCTGTGTTCCCTTTTCCTATTTTTCACGTTTTCCATCCCTGCTTGTTTGAAGGGAGGAAAAAGCTCTAATTTATGTTACATTAGGGAATGAAACAAAGCTCAAGCTTCTAGGAGTATGGATCAGATTTTGAAGGGGCGATGTTCATAATTTCATAATATTGCTCCTTAAGTCACTTAAGTGAATTTTGAACATAGACACAAAATCCCTTCTCTCATCTCAAAACCCATAGTCATGCCTGGTTGCTTGATGTACTTATTATCTTCCTTAGGCAAAGAAAGGGCAAAAACTATAAAAGTTTGGTAAAAAGTACATAATAACAGACTGACAATAATACTCCTTCCTTTCATTTACTCCTCAATATTAAGTGTTTATGCACAGATTAGGCTGTGCCTAGAAGTTGTAGTATAGAAAGAATGCAACTAAAACATTTTTTTTTATAGGAGATAGCATTTGTATGAGTTAAATTCCAATTAAAATTGTACCCACTCCATGGGACCCCTGGGTGGCTCAGTGGTTGAGTGTCTGCCTTTGGCTCAGGGCGTGATCCTGGTTCTGTGATCAATTTCCACATCCCGCTCCCTGAGAGTAGCCTGCTTCTCTCTCTGACTATGGCTCTGCCTCTCTCTGTGTTTCTCATGAATGAATAAATGAATAAAATCCTTAGAAAAACAAGTGTACCCATGTCATCTTGATTTTATCAAATTCGGCTTAAAAATATTATTCCATCCAGACAATATTTTTATGGTTTACATCAAAGAACCCTATTTAGTAGGTGAAAATATGTCGGTGTTTTTTAAAGTTTTATATAGCTTCCAGCAACACTGAAGCTAGGTTCTGCTAAAGAATTGTAAATCCATATAAACACCATGGAATTGTTCAAAAAATTCTCTCTGCCTTTCATTAAAAACTCAGAGTTGATACAGAATTACGTATGGAAAGCAGGCCAGATTAAAGAAGGCAGGAAGAGTCTGGAGGACATTAATGAAAGAATTCAGAGAATGAGACTATTTTGCATGTGTTTGTGACACAATTATGTTTCACACATGCTACCACATCAGCTGATGTGCATCCCAATGAGAATTTGGAAAGTTCTAAACATCTGGCATTTTAGATGATTCATTTATTGTGGTTTTTCCTGCTTTGAGAATATCTAGGGACGTTACCATGTCCTTTGAACATGTCTGTTGGCTTCTTTCTGTGAACATGGTTTTCTGATTTTGATACTAACTCATTGGCTCATCTCTAATACATTTCTAATATTGCTGCTATCCATTTCTAGGTAGTCTGCAGAGATTTGATTCTCCACCAGGGAGAGAGAGCTGCAGTATGACATATGCTATGTCCACCCTCCATAATACCACCACAAGGCCAACATGCCCTCCAGTCAGTGGGAAAAAAGACCCCTCACACAAATTAGCAAGGACTGTGAATTACATGATAGCAAATTGATCGGAATAAAAAGTCTATTTCAAATATTTATTTTGGTTCCATGCCAACACTTCCAGACTGCTCTCTGCACTAAGGTTAGGTGAAAAAAAATAAAGATTTTTAGTAAGATAAAGGACTAAAAAATAAAAGACAAGGAGAAAAAAATTACTTAAAGTCAAAATAAACTTAGAAAATCAATGTGGCTGACATGAGGGAGTTAGCAAAAAGACTAGAATGTATTTACTATGCCAGAAGAGTGGGAATTATTTTAATTGAGGCCTCTGAGAGAGATTTTTGGCTTATATTTCAGATGAAAATATTAGAACACTAGAGACTAATGCTCATTAAAATATACTACTTGAATATATCATTATAAGACAATGGTGTTTTCAACAATGTATTAATTACACAGAAATACATTTAAATACCCTAAACAGTTAAGCTGAAGATCTTTCTGTAAAAATAACTTGGTGAAACACATAAAAATACACTGTGAGGAACTGCTTTATATCTTTAGGACAGAAGTATTTTTAATTCTTGTTGCAGTTAATTCCTAGAAATCAATAAACTGGTTCAGAGTGAAATCTTTGTTTACTACTTCTGCTGGGGATACATAGGAATTTGCTCATGAATTATTTTGTTCAGTTGCATTTCACCAAGCTAGTTTTAAAATTCTGCATGTACTAAAGGTAAAAAAGCTTTCTAATGGCGATTCCGGTGTATGAAATCAATTAAAGGTAACAGATGCTTTATTGTGGTCAAGACAAGATGTAAAGTTACTGGAAAAACATAAGTGTCCTGGCCATTGAAAGCTCTCGTGTTTGTTAAACTTCTCTATAATTTAATTTTACACAACAGATTTGAAAGAGAAAACCATAAATAAGTAGATAATGCTTCAGGCTGGGAAGTGGAATAAGCTTCACTTGCTATATAATTTAACTTAATTATACATTTTAATAAAACTTATTTTAACTAAATTGCCTCATAGTCTAACCTAATTATTATATTTGAGGGATGCTTTAGAAGACAGGGTGAACTAAAAAAGTCTGAAATGATCTTTTTTTAATAGAAAAAAACATGTATTTCATTATGTACTGCAGCAAATTATCAAGGACATAATATCTCAACTAAGACATATATACATTATTTTTCAAGAACTTATAATTTGCTAATAATCTTTCTAAAAATTTTACTGAGTGAAATTTCCAAATCAAGAATTATTGTTCTGTTCAAAAGATTACTCAAAATTGTGTCTCATGTACTGCATGCTGTTTGCATGCTTAAAAGAAAATATTAAAAATTTAACTATTGTTAGCATACCTTAGTTATTCTGTATTTGTTGAATAAATCTGGACTATTTAAATTCTATTCATGCCATTCTTTTTATTTAAAGTTTACTTGAGGGGCAGCCCCGGTGGCGCAGCGGTTTGGCGCCGCCTGCAGCCCAGGGCGTGATCCTGGAGACCCAGGATGGAGTCCTGTGTTGGGCTCTCTGCATGGAGCTTGCTTCTCCCTCTACCTGTGTCTCTGCCTCTGTGTGTGTGTGTGTGTCTCTATGAATAAATAAAAAATCTTAAAAAAAATAAAGTTTACTTGAAAAGATTAGTGGTTGCAAAACATGTACATTTATTTTTTTTAATTTAATATCTACATGACATAATGATCAGTCACAAAGGGCTGACTTTTGTAAATATGTGATTTTAAATATGAATTACATTCTTTAAATCTAATAATTTAAGAGTCTGATTTTTGAGAATGGTGACATTTGCTGATAGATTAAAAGATTGCAAACTTTCCAGACATATATGCTTGAGAATTATTTTTTAGCTATGAAAATATATCTTTATAACCATAACATTACTTGAAATTATGGACACAAGTACTATTTCAACTCCTCAATTTGAAATAAAAAATATATATACTATCAAGCATGTTCAGATGACTTAGAAATCTAGAATCATTTTACTTTGAGTGGGTTTGGCAGGCTATAAATTCAAGTCATTTAGACTCTGAAGCTTAACAGCATCTTCTGAGCCAGTTGCATTTCTAACTATCTCAAAGGGAGGAGACAAATCACCACCTAGACCTACAGGGCTTCCTCTAATCGTGTAGCTTTTGTTTTGCCTAATTAATATATTTAAGATATAAAATTATCTGTGGATTTTAAATTATTCTCATATAATTAAAATTTCCCATTTCCTTTAATTTAAGAACATAAAAGCTTTTCCTGTCAGTCCCTCTTGCTTAAAACGTACAAGCAAAGCTCAGAGAACTGGAGACATATATATTTCAAGATATTTTCTTACAAAGCCTTAACATATTTTGCTACATTTGAGAATGTCGACCTCTGCCACTTCAGTGAGACTCCCAATAAACTCACACAATGTAATCACACACACACAATAGGTAAGAGGTTAAGGCAAAGTACTGGTTGAGATTTTAAGAATGGAGAATGCACAGTATTAAGAATAATAACATTAACACTTCACATGTTAAATTCAAAGAAGGCCTGGTTATTTTTATGCCCACTCCCACAAATCCAGGTAATTAAAGATTCCAAACTGGTTTGGAAACATTGTAGAAGAGAGATTTGTGGGAATGGGAGGTGTGGGTATGGAGGAGGAGGGCAAACATGAATAGAATAGGTTTTTCTCTTGGTAGTAGCATTCACTATTTGCCATAACATACTATTTTTTCCTTATTTCCTTGTCTGTGATGAGATATGGGTGCATTAGTCAACTTGTTTTTCTTCCTGAAGCCAAAGAAGGAAAGACAAAAATTTTGGTGTGGGATCTGCAAGAAGAAGAGAAAACTATTATTCTGTGCTTTAGATTACTGACAGCTTAGCCATCAGACATGCTATCCAACTGGTGTAGAAAATGTTCCACGGAGAACTGATAAATGGATATTGGGCAGATAATTCTTACTTGCTCATAGTCTTGTTTCTAGAGAAATATGTGAGATGAAGGTATGAGATATATCCCTGCTGATGGGACTCAACTGTACAAGAAATTCTGTGGTAATGACTTGGATGGGACAAAAGTAAGGTGTATGAGGAGAAAGGAAACAAACAAATTGGCTGAAGATGATAGTGAGGTCAGGTTATAACTTGAGGATATGTGTAAAATGAAGTTCACATCAGCCATGCATTCTGTTGTTGCTGGCCAATAGGATAAGGACAGCAACCTTGCTTCTACTTACTAGGAGCTCTTCATAATCGAACTTATATTTAAAAGGCTAGCACTGCCAACTCACATGGAGCACATGTAAGCTGTATTACCTCTTTACTATTCTCTTTTCCATTCTTTAATGCCAGATAACATAAGATACTAAGGAAAGACAGGGGGAGTGTGGGAAAGCATATTACAGAATTTCACCTCTCTAAAGGAATGGACCAATGCCATTTCTTAGTAAGTGAGGGTAGCAATTTAAATAAAATAAAGTTGAAATGTTAAGATGTATAGGTTCCTTAATAATAAATATTGACTGAAATAAAAATTTGCTATTTAGGGAACTCAACTTAGAAAGTTGTTTTAACAGTGTGCATCTGTTAGATTTACTAGGAAAGCAAAATAATTTCATTTGTCAAAGTAAGATTTTCAAAAGTTAAAAACATGTTTTTTATAAACTATACACTAGAACAGTAGTCAAAGTTTTATATAACTCATTAAAGAAAGAACTTGAAAGATGTGAAGCTTTTAAAATATCATTTAAGAACATTTTCATAGTCATCTAAGGAAAACTTGCTAAGTCAGAAAACAAATTGGTTATTGTCCTATGGGGCAGTAAAACCACAATCTTTGGGGATGCCTTCACTATTTCAGTAGAAATCATTCACATCTCTCCTGACAAAAACTACATCCTAACCTATAACTTGAAGAGATTACCCTGTAATCAATAGTCAATAGTAAATCAAACAAAGGCACATCCCACAGAAAATTAAATAATACTTAAAGAGGCTTTTTACATTTGTGTGTGAGAATGTGTGCATCTCCATGTGCATGTGTCTGTGTGTGTGTGTGTGAAAGGGTAGATAAATATATTTAGAATTTTTGATCCATACAGTCTCTAATGTAGGTAGCTATTTAAGTCCATCATTGTAGTGCAAAAGTAGAAACAGACAATACGGAAAAAAGGAGCATACTATATTTAATACAATTTTGTTGATGGATGCTGCAATCTGAATTTCATGTATTTTTTGTGTATCACAATTTTTTTCAATTATTTAAAAAATTTAAAAAACAATCTTCGCCTGCTTGTCTTAAAGAAAACTGATGGTAGGCCAAATTTGGACTGCAGGCTACACATTGCTGACTCCTTGTGTTACACAGTCTATGACTTTCAAAGAACAGCAGTCTTACTTTATTTTCAAGTTTTCTTAATACGTGTTTATATATCATTGAGTTGAATCTTTTCACATCTGTTTTACTACAACTGGATGTTCTCAGTTTAAAATAATTTAAGGTTGGGACGCCTGGGTGGCTCAATGGTTTAGCACCTGACTTTGGCCAGAACATGGGGCCAAAGGATGGAGTCCCAGGATGGAGTCCACATCGGGTTCCCTGCATGGAGCCTACTTCTCCCTCTGCCAATGTCTCTGCCTCTCTCCCTCTCTCTTTCTTATGAATAAATAAATAAATAAAATCTTTAAAAAATAAAATAAAATAAAATAAAATAATTAAAGGATATTGGACCTTAACCAGAAACACAATGGATTATGATGCACATTGAAAAATAGTTTTTCTAGTTTAAAGCTTATATAATCTTAGATATGTGACTTAGATTTTTTGGGCCTGTCATATCCCAGATATACTTGGGCTAAATTATTTCTAAGATTATTCTTAAGTATAAGACCATAGGTACAGGTAAACCTAAAACAGATGAAAATTATTTGAAACATTTTCTCTACATATTTTTCACACTTAGAAATTCATGTCAAGTGAGACTTGTAGTCTCAGCTTCAAACAAATGTCAACATTATCCACATTTTATAGAGTTTAGTGTGTAAAGGGATTTGCTTAAGAGTGACACATGTTTCTCTTCATGTGGATTCAGACCAACAGGAATATGAGCCCTAGAAGCATTTTGAAAACTAAGAAGTTTTGGGAGAAAAGTACAATCAAAACAAAGTTGTGTGAAATATTGGCAATTACCATTTTATTACAGAATTCTGGATGTTGAATCCCTAGTAAGAAGGAAAAAGGCATTCAAGTCTAAATGAACTATTCAAAATAAATCCTAGTTCTATAAAAATTTCATAAGCAAGATCATTTCAAAGAGGAGAAGCTAGATCAATTAGAGTTTAATATAAAAATTATAAACAAACAAATCAAACACATTTGAGGCATTAAAAATGGCATTTATGGCCAATTCTGCCATCTGAAACTCTTTAGAATTATACATATTCCAAAGAAGAAATGGATTTTGAGGTCATGGATAAGTTTGTTTCTTTTTTTTTTAAATTTTTTATTTATTTATGATAGTCACAGAGAGAGAGAGAGAGGCAGAGACACAGGCGGAGGGAGAAGCAGGCTCCATGCAGGGAGCCTGATGTGGGACTAGACCCGAGGACCCCAGGATCATGCCCCCAGCCCAAGGAAGACACTCAACCACTGAGCCACCCTGTCGTTCCTGAAAGTTACCTTTTGAATGGCTTCTAAGAGTTCCGTTGCTAAGTGCTTAGGGACAGAAAGGAATGACTTAAATAATCTAAATATTTATTGAAAGTAAAAGTTTGCTTCAGAAGTTTGTTATTCAAAGGCATTTTTTCTCCAAATTACCTTTCTCTTCTCTCTTATCTATTTAACTAAACCAATGCTCAGTTAAATAAAAGTGGCCTACTCTGCATAAAAGTTTAATGGCCTTACTCTTTGTGGAAATATAAAATGAATGCAAAACCTTTCTTTTTCTTTTACTTTTTAAATTATTGTATGTCACATATAGCAGAGAAAGGTAAACTTAATAAAAATGATAAGTAGAGTAGGAAAATGTTTAACACATATTACTATAAAGCAGTTAGTGTAAAAATAACAGACCTTCCCTGATTACGGCAGCTCCTGTTAATTGCATCTTCACTTGGTTTAAGTCCCTTCAAGACTCATATTCATTATGTACCTACCATGTTTAAAAAACTGTACTATATAAAAACTTCTTGTTTGTTCATTTTTTATAACAAAAGAAGAGAGACAGATGGGGAGACTACTTTTGAATGGAGAGATTATAATCAAATGTTCAACAATTAATGTTATAGGACAGGTCAAGAGATAAAAGGAAGATGGAATCATAGAAAATGTCATTTATTATAATACAAAGTAAGCATTTTCTTGTGCTTATTATATTGGAAATAATTTATATTAAAATCTTTGGAGTATTGGTAAAGCCATGTCATATAAGTAAACCTACATTTTAATAACAAAACATGTTAAAGTAGAACAATTGAGTACAAATAATATTAAAACTAATAATTCTAATTTTTTGTTTTAAATATTTATAAATGCCAGGATTAAAGAAATATATGACTTAAAATTCATAGGGCTGAGAATAATTAAATTTTAGATTAATAAAATATAATTTTATTTTAAATGGTACAATAAAATAATGGTTAATATATCAGATTATTATGAATTATACAGATATTATTATATATTTTTAAGGGTTTTTCCTTTATATATATTTTTAAAGATTTTATTTATTTATTCATGAGAGACACACAGAGAGAGAGAGAGGCAGAGACACAGGCTGAGGGAGAAGCAGGTTCCTCTCAGGGAGCCCGATGTGGGACTCGCTCTCAAACCCCAGGATCACGCCCTAAGCCCAAGGCAGATGCTCAACCACTGAGCCACCTAGGAGTCCCATATATTTTTATATAAATTCCTTTCATGTTAATTCATCTTTCTCTATAAGTTTTATATGTTATAAAGTCCATGTACCTTATAGGTGTATCAATAGAAATTGCTTTTGATCATAGGTGAGTGTGTTCTGCTTATGGGTATATCTACCAATGAATACTTTTCCAAATCTGCTATGTAATTTGAATACAAACATATCTTAGTTTTCACAAATTGTTTATAAAGATTGACATATAGTGACAATTAACAATTGAATATACATGAATTTTAATAACTTTAATAACTTTAATAACCTATTACTACTGATGCATCCATGACATTAGCAAAGAATTTATAAGAAACTTTGAAAGGTAATGCATATGTTTTTTAAAGGTACTTATAAAAATCTATCTACATAAGTTCATTGCACACCACATGTATTCCCATGGTCTCTGGTAATTTCAATGTGAAATTTTATTGGGATTATTTTGTTATGAACATCCCAATTTGGAGAATTATAGAAATACATTTTTATATACACATATTTATTAATAGATATATTTTATATACAAATGTATATATATTTACTAATATCCATGCACATATTTACTAATATATACAAAATATAAATTGTAAAAAGTGAACGTCTTCAAAGAATATTCTAAAAATAAATATACGGAGAAGTCTACATCCTTTGGAATACTTTCCCCCCTCTCGTAACTCTTGAGGCTAGTACTGTAGCTCAATAATTCACAGTTTAAGGATGGGGGAAATGGATTTTCTTCTATACAGGTAATATATACCAGGATTTTGGGATTGGTGGTAGGATATATGTTTAAAAAAAAAGTTAAAAACCACTAGTCTGGAAGAATAAACTGACGAAACTGAATCCTACAGATTTTTGTCTCTATCGTGTATCTAAGAATGGTTTCCTACTAATCTTTTTTCAAGAAATGAAAAGAAGTGAAGGGAATTGGAGAAGATTCAAATCTGAATCCAATGACAAAGATAGTCTAGTAATTAGGTATCCAGAGCAAAGTGAAATCCCTAAAGCAACTAATCCCACTTTCACATTTGTAATTTGTTAATAATAAAATTTAAAACAATAATTATTATTTTGCTCATTAATTCATCTGTTAGCTGACATTCATGGGAATAGTGTGGGTTCTTCCCAAACTATACAATAATTTACAAGGAGCAGAAGCCAAGAGTAATGGAAATGTATTGTAAATAACCACGGAAGAAATGCATTTAACTGGCACTACTATTATCGTGCTATTACAATATCAAATTCAACTTTCAGATATCAATTTTACTATTCAAATGTTCATAATTATTTCAAATTATTCATCAAACTGAATTGGCTTTACTTTCTAAATATATGTGTTCTGGGCATTTCAATACATAAAATGTAAATCAATGAGCCTGATATAAATGATCAGATTGATTAAAACTCTAATCCTTCATCATCTTAGTACATAGCTAATGACTTTCATTTCTGCCTCAGATTATTGGCTAAATAAGGTAGAGGTGAAAAGGCTATGTGCATAAGAAAACTGAGCAATTTGACTTTCCATTAAAGTCAAGGATTGTCTTTTTATAGGGCATCTGTCCACATGGCAGAAAACAAATTCCCTTAGGTAAAGTTGTATTTATCAAGACTATATTCACTATCATAAGAAAAAAATCTTTGTTTAAAGATTTTATTTATTTGTTCATGAGAGAAACAAGAGAGAGGCAGAGACATAGGCAGAGGGAGAAGCAGGCTCCCAACGGAGAGCCCAAGGTGGGACTCCATCCCAGAACACTGAGATCTTGCCCTGAGTTGAATGCAGATGCTCAACCACTGAGCCACCCAGGCACCCCAAGAAAAAAAAGTCTTAAGAAAAAATTCACTATCTTAAATGGCTACAGTGACACACTTACTTATTTATTTTAATTCAGGCTAAGAGGCTAAATGTTATAATTAACATAATGGTCTTCCTACCTCCTATTTATATATAACACACCCACCAGGGTCTGAAAAGTGGGTTGCAGCAACTAACTCTTTCTTGACTGGGATGAATCGCTCATTAATTTTCTAAGTAGTAGAGCTCAAAGCATACTTTCTTTTTTCAAGTTTTAGAAAGTAGGTTTGCAAGTCCTATGGGGTTTTCTTTACTATTCTAGGTCAAGCATCAGATTCTTTATAGAGAATGAATGTCACTTTTGAAAACTGCTTGTGAGAAAAGACTTCATGTCTTTTAGAAATGTTGGGCTCCTGTCTACTAGATTATCTCCAATCCTACCCTCCTCCTTGTCCAATAATATGTACATCCTAACAACAAAACTATGAAGTAGCCACAAAGAATTGAAAGATATTTCTTCTCTAGTAGTAAAAGAGTCCCTGTGCAATATGGAATAAAGTTGGAATACTTTCATTGAAGCATAGTTTACCTGAGTTCCTCCTTAGTTCACTCACAATCTATTATTTAAGCAGACAGAAGGCTGAAGAGAAAAATGAATAAATAAATACATACATAGTGTTGAACAAGCCTTTAACTTCATAGTCTTATAAAAATAGTACAGTGACATAAGGGATCAGCAATAATAAGCTGTTCCAAGCTGGCCACTGAATCATTTATTTTATAAATATATCCCTTATGTAAATTTGAAGGAAGATTAAATTAAAAGGATCAAAGATGATAAATTGCATTTATGTTTTTTTTTAATTTAAAACAATTCTGAGAGAGGAAATATAACATGCACTTTATAAATCTGGTATATGTAATGGAGACTACTTGTATATACCCCTAATGGCTTTTATGACCTCCAATAATGCATGAGACCTAGAAATGGTTTCAATTTCCCAGTTTTGTGAACTGACATACTCCAAAGCGCTTCGAGTTTTCTATGAATTTGTAAAGGCTTCCTTGATAGTAGCAACCAATACCATTTTTAACACTAGTTTTTTTTGGGGGGGGAAGCAAAACAAAACAAAACTCTAATTCATCTCATGATTAGTTTTGTAGCCAATGTCTGTGCTTGTCACAAATATTATTTTTCCTTTCTGGAAAAGGGCTTTTCTATTTGCAGTTTGCACTAGATTTAGTGCAACTTTAGCCCAGAATCAATAGAGTTATTTTTCCCTCCCTGACTCCTTCAGTATAAAAAAATCCTACTTCCCTTAAACTTGGTGTCTCTGCTACCTTATACTGCATTACTGCTCATCCTTTCTAAGATACACTAAATTCTTTAATTCAGATACTGACAAGGCACCTCACCATTTTTCTCATTCTTCATTTATAAAAAAGGCTGATAACCAGACACTCTTTGAACTGTGATACAACTATCTGCTTCTCTCCTTTTTCCAATAGCAGATGAATAAGATAAGTGGATGGTATCCCTCTGCACTTGAACCAGTCCACACCCTGACTGTGGCACTGACCTGAAAATACCAGCCTTGTCCCATACTCAAAAGCACTATCATGGAAATGCTTTCTATCTTATTCTATGAAAATTTGCCTTTAGAAAATATTCAGTTTTATAACTGCAGATACTTACATAGCCCAAGGTGAGACTTAGAAAAGGTGTTATTATATAAATGGATGTGACATAAATAAACTTTTAAAAAAACACTTACTTAAAAAATATTTCTTTATTTGAGAGAGGAGAAAGAGAGAGAGAGAGAGTAAAATTGGGTAGAGAAGCAGAGGGGAATGGGAGAAGCAGACTCCGGACTGAGCAGGGAGCTTGAGGCAGGGCCCAGTTCCAGGACCCCGAGATCACGACCTGAGTCTAAGAAGGATGCTTAACTGACTGAGCCACACAAGCACTCCAAAACTTATTTTTTGACTCAATCAAGTTGTAAGAACAAAAGACGTGATAAAGGAGGCAGATGTAAACAGTGAAGGGATAAAAGATTGTTGGTTCTATTAAGCTTAAACGTTCATGCAGTAGTGCGTTGTGTTTTTTTTTAAGATTTTATTTATTTATTTGAGAGAAAGAGAGCATGAGCGGGGGGGTGGGGGGCAACAGTTGTGGAAGAAGAAGATTCCCCACTGAGCATGGAGCCCTGTGCAGGGCTAAATCTCAGGGCTCTGGGATCCTGACTGGAGCCAAAGGCACACGCTTAACTAATGGAGCCACTCAGATGCTCCCACACAATAGTGTTTTTAGTAAATTCTCTAATTGTACTTTCAAAATCCAAAAGTATTAGAAAAATGGTTGCTATGGATATCTGGTGTTCTGCTTTTAAAATTCTAGTTGGTTGTTCACACACTTATTCAACATGTTGGCACTCTTTAGCCTTAAGATCGGTCAAAAGCATTTGCCGCCAAACAGTCCTGAATTTTATGACTTTTGTTTAGAAATTATACTGAATTGTTCTTCAAAGCTAAAAAGAACCCTGGGAAGCATTGAGCTTGGTGATAATTTTTATTTTTCAAATAGAAAGGTACATATTTCAGAATAAAATGTAAGTAATATAAATATTTTCTAAATAGTTTTATTTTCAACAATAATAATAAGTTTGGAAAATTTTCATGATATAATGCGATGACCAAAACTTCAGGGTTGAAATGAAATGTGCCATGGCTATGGATTTTTACATGAGAAAATTTACAATATGGGAATTTATTTGAATTAGGCAAAATGTATGATGAGAATTAAAATACACATTCTAATCTGCCTAATTAAAGTAGGGCAGGATTCTTCTTCTATAATTATGAAATTAAAGAATATATTGAGGAAAGATTACCTGAGTTTGAATTTTACTTTTAATTTTTATTATTGGCCATATGACTTTAAGCTTATTACTTTATATTTCTATGTTTTGGCTTCCTCCAGGTTTGAGATTGAGATGAAAATTGTTTTTGTTTGCCTCCTGGGTTGATGTAAGGATATTATATATATATTATATTATATATTATATATTATATATATAATATATATTTATATATATATATTTATATATATATTATGTATATATTTATATATATATATATAATATCCTTACATCAACCCAGGAGGCAAACAAAAACAATATATATATATATAATATACTAATATACTAATATATATATGTAATATACTAATATAATATATATGTAATATACTAATATAATATACTTCTATACTAATTCTATATATATATTCTAGATATATATAATATTATATATATAATATATATAATCTATATATATATAATATACTAATTCTAATACTCTTTATATAAATAAGATATCTTTATATAAGATAAGATTTAGGGAGAGTTAGGGACGCCTGGGTGGCTCAGAGTTTGAGCATCTGCCTTTAGCCCAGGGCATGATCCCAGGGTCCTGGGATTGAGTCCCACATCAGGTTCCCTGTAGGAACTCTGCTTCTCCCTCTACCTGTGTCTCTGCCTCTCTCTTTGTCTCTCATGAATAAATAAATCAAATCTTAAAAAAAAAAGATAAGAGTTAGTGAAGTGACCCAATGAGATGGATGGAAAAGGACAAACTCATTCTTGGTAGAGCATGATAAGACAAGAAATAATAGGGATCCCTGGGTGGCGCAGCGGTTTGGCGCCTGCCTTTGGCCCAGGGTGCGATCCTGGACGACCCGGGATCGAATCCCACGTCAGGCTCCCGGTGCATGGAGCCTGCTTCTCCCTCTGCCTGTGTCTCTGCCTCTCTCTCTCTGACTATCATGAATAAATAAATAAAATCTTTAAAAAAAAAAAAAGAAAAGAAATAATATACAAAACAACCATCTGTAAATGTCCGTGCCACATGGCCCATGTCACAGATATGCCAATTGAGTTGATAAAAGTTTCAATTTAGCCACTCCCAAATGGACTGGATCTAAGTTCTCTAAGAAGCATTTTTTCCTGTCTGTCCAATTACCTTCTACCTCCTGAATTGTTGGTGTACTTCACTTGTCAATTATTAGTCGTACTGATCTCTCTCTCTTTCTCTCATTCCTTGTCTGTTTCTTTGGGTTTATATTATGTTAAAGACTTTGAAATATCATCATATTAGTGAGAAATATCAATGGGCACCTTTGATATAATATTCTGCTCTGAATCATAAAAACTATGATTTAATAGTAAGCCACCCTATTCCCCCCAAGTTTTGATCTAGAGTAGAAACTAAAAAACAGTATGAAACAATGCTAAAAGAAAAACTCAAAATAATTATCTACTTAGTTTTATTTTTATGGTAAGATACAGCACATGTGCTGCTTTTGGATTTCATCAAGGGCATGAATCTTACGGAAGTGAAAAACAATCCCAGTTATAACAAGTCTGTAAAACAATCTCAGATTGCAAAATAATTAAAAGAGAGTGAGAATTTGCTTGTAATGATTCAAGTTCCGTTAAACATATTGTAGTATAGTCTATCCCAGATACAGATACTTCCATTATTTTCAAATGCTGAGAAAATTGAACAAAACATATTATATAAGTTTATAATATAGTTTGTAATTATAGTTTGTTTTTTTTTGTTTTTTTTTTTAAATTTTTATTTATTTATGATAGTCACAGAGAGAGAGAGAGAGAGAGAGAGAGAGGCAGAGACACAGGCAGAGGGAGAAGCAGGCTCCATGCACCGGGAGCCCGATGTGGGATTCGATCCCGGGTCTCCAGGATCGCGCCCTGGGCCAAAGGCAGGCGCCAAACCGCTGCGCCACCCAGGGATCCCCTATAGTTTGTAATTAATAATAAAGGTAATATTTTAACTTACTTAAGTTTTCTGTTTTAGTCTAATAGAAGAATTCTCATAAATCTTGTATATTTTTCAGTTAAAATGCACATTAAAATATTATACCGTGGGGATCCCTGGGTGGCTCAGCGGTTTAGCACCTGCCTTCGGCCAAGGGTGTGATCCTGTAGTCCTGAATCGAGTCCGCGTTGGGCCTGCTTCTCCTTCTGCCTGTGTCTCTGCCCCTCTCTCTCTATGTCTATCATGAATAAATAAATAAAATCTTTAAAAAAAATTATACTGTATAATACTTAACTTTGTTTTTCAATTTAATGAAAACCTTAAGATCAAGATTATACCTATGGAATAGCTAGTAAAATGGAAAAAAGGGGGAAATCAAGCAATAAAACAATGAATGCACTTTATCTAAAAGTTGTTTTTGTTTTAAGATTTATTACTATTGATTTAAGATCTATTACTTTAATGATAAACATTATCCAAAGCTGTATTTGAAACTTTTTTATTTTATCCATAGCCAAATAAGTTATTGTTAATAGTCACAAAAGGAGAAAATAGCAACAGCAATTAATTGAGGATTAAAAAGTGTTCGTTGGGGCACCTGTGTGGCTCAGCAGTTGAGCATCTGCCTTTGGCTCAGGGCATGATCCTAGTTTCTGGGGATCAAGTCCTGCATCGGGCTCCCTACAAGGAGCCTGCTTCTCCCTCTGCCTATTCTCTCTCTCTCTCTCTCTCTCTCTCTCTCTGTGTCTCTCATGAATAAATAAATAAATAAATAAATAAATAAATAAATAAATAAAATCTTTTTAAAAAATAAAATAAAATGTTTGTTACACTACTAGGTTTCACCAGTAAAATATCTCATTTAAAACTAGTTTACACATTAAAAACTGAGATAACCAAGAAGTTATGAAATGTTCCAAGACCTGAGCATCATAGTAATGGAAGGATATACAATTGATATAGATGTTTAAGAAACATAAGTTAAAATTAAAAATATTGGGGTTTTCTTAGTAGAAAAATGTGTGTGAAAAACATTAAAAACAATCCAAGGATTTCAGGGTTGATAATAATTATGCGAACAACCAGAATAATTAAAATTTATGCAATATTTTATAATTAATAAAGGTCCTTTATAGATGGTGGAACATAGTGAGAGCCTGACAATATCATAATTAAGACTACATGCTCTTAAATCCAACTTTATGGGTTTAAATTATGACCTTTTTTTCTATAAAATGTCAATTAAAATAGCGTTTATGTCATAGTTTGCTTGAGAACTAAGTAAATAAATAACATATAATATTTACAATAGTACTTAGCTCATGCTTATCCATAATTAAGTAAATGTCAACTAGTAGAGTTATAATTACATAAATTATCATATTTTCAATACCTTGGGTAACATAGCTATATTAGGCACAAACCTTGTGCACTGATTTATATTCCCTTGATCATTTCCTTCTTTTCACTGGCACTGCCCACCTTTTGGCCAGTGTGACCGTGGCTTTGCTGGTGTACTTGCCAACCTCCTCATACTACCTGGAGTTAGAGTTGAAGTTTTAGCTCTTCAGGGCTGCCACATTACCCATGCCAGCATTCCAGTTCACTTTTCCACTTCTATATTGGGATGAAATATCATACTTCTGGATATGGAATATGATTTCCTAAGCCAACACAGTAGAGCCAAGTGACAGAACCTTGAACCTTCCATGTAGTAACCTTAAACTATGGTTAGGGTTGCCTGAGTTTGCTTAAGGCCATCTTGTTTTGCACCCTTGTTGTATGTAATTATTAATAGTAAACCATTGTACTCCAAAACTCTGACAATAAACCACGTGGCTATCCTAATCATGAGTTGAGAAAGAGCTGGTTTGGTATTGAAAGCACAATCTATTAGAAAAATAAACTTTATCAAAATTTAAAATTGTTCTCCAAAAACACAAAGATACTGTTAAGAGAATATTTGGCAGGCTATGGCCTGGGAGAAATTATTTACAAATCATATATCTGATAAATGATTTGAGTCTAGAATATAAAAAGAAATCATAAGCTTATAAGAAAATACTCTACATAAAAAGAAAGCAAAAGGTCTGACTACACTATGAAAGAACAGAGGGCCACTTAGTTCATGAAGGTGTCTCAACATGAATATCTATTAAGGGAATAAAATTTAAAACAAAATAAGATACAATACACCAATGCTATTGTGTCAAAATTGCCAAGTGCAGTGAGGATATGGAGCTACTTGAAATCTCAAACATTACTAATCAGTAGCCACTTGGGAAAATGGCACGGCACTTTCTTATAAAGTTAAACATATACTTACCACATGACTCAGCAGTTACCCTCCTAAGTATTTACTCAAAGGAAATAAAAACATGTTCATATAAAAACTTATATAAATACAGAGAATAGGGGGCATCTGGATGACTCAGTTGCTTGAGCATCTGCCTTAGGCTCAGGTCATGATCCCAGGGTCCTGGTATCCAGCCCCATGTCAGGCTCCCTGCTCAGTGGAGAGTCTGCTTATCCCTCTGCCTCTCCTTCCTCCTCAGTGCTCTCTCTCTCTGTCTCAAATAAATAAATAAAATCTTAAAAAAAAAAATACAGAGAACAAACAGATGGTTGCAGAGGGAAGGAGGTTGGGGAATGGGCAACTTGGGTGAAAAAGAGTAGGAGATACAGGCTTGCAGTTACAGAATGAATAAATTGTGGGAATAAAATGCACAACATAGGGAATAGTGCCAATGATATTGTAATAATATTGTATAGTGACAGATGGTAGCTACCCTTGTGGCAAGCATAGCATAAGGTATAGAGAAGTTGAATCATAATGTACACCTGAAACTAATGTAAATTTCCATGTCAACTGTACTCAAATTTAAAAAAATTAAAAATAAAATAAAATCCTATATACAAATATTTATTTATAAATAAATAAATTTATTTTGTGTTATTATAATCACAAAAACTTTTTTTTCAACTTGGAGATATCTATATAATGGAATAATACTCAGCAATAATAAGGAACAAACTATGCATCAAGATTTTTGAGTCTCAAGTGCTAAATGAAAGATGACAGACTCAAAAATCTACAAAGTGAATTATTCCATTTATTTGACATTTCAATCAAGCAAAACTATTGTGACAAAAAATAAAAAATAAAAATAAAAAAAATTAAAAACCAGATAAATAGTTACCAGAGTCTAGGGAGAAGAGGCTACCAAGATACCAAAAGGAATTTTTAGTGATAATCGAACTGAGTTTTGTTTTGATTGTGGTTACAAGCTAGGTGAATTTTATCAAAACTCATAAAACCACATAAATAATGGGTTTTACTTTGTGAAAGCTATACTTTTAAAAAAAGTTAGAAAAAACAAAATAATATGAACATTCAAAGGATTTCTTATTAAGAAAAGAGAATTAAAAACAGAAATTTGTGAGGCACCTGAGTGGCTAAGTCAGTTAAGCATTTGACTCTGGAATTTGGCTCAGGTCATGATCTCAGAGTCATGAGACTGAGCTCTGCATTGGCTCCAGACTGGACATGGAGCCTGCCTAAGATTCTCTCTCTCTCTCCCTGTCTCTCCACCTACCCCCTTCACAAAAAATACAAATAATTGAAGTGCAGTTATTGTTGAGAGGAAAATATCTGTGATTACTTCAAATAGCATGAAGTTTTCCATTCAATTATTTCCATGTAATAAATCTAGTAATTAAAAAACATAAAATATATGTAGATAAGAAACACAATTCAGAAAGCCATATCAATAAAATATCATATTCCACTCCTTTTGATAATCTGTAAAAATAATTTTAGGGTGAATTGATACCATAAATTATATTTTTTAAGGCTAATTTGAGGCCTAAGAGTTGATGATAAACAGAAGACAAAACAATGTAACAGGTTTCAGAGAGTAAAAATGTCTTTTTGTTTAACATTTCCTAATAATTTGTTTCATTTAAGATCAAAAGAGAATTTAACTTTCTAATTATATATTCTTCTATGTTTAGATATGAAGATTGAATGAAAATTCATACTTGTAATTTTAACTTTATAATAATTTTTCATACAGATGTAATATCCAGACTGTATATGATACCAAAAAATGAGTGAGAATTATAGGAAGTGCTAGATTTGCTTCAGGATTTTGTAGTTTGCAATATGAATAGTCAAGTCAACTGAATTAGGTATGAATTATAATGGTTTATATTTTAATAAATAAATCTCAACAAAATATTTAACTATATACTATAGTAGAAGAGATAATAAACATATAGTATGAGTGGTCTATATTTATTCCAAAAAAATTTTTTACAGTGGATATTATGTATTCCTGTTCTTTGCTTCAAAGGGAGATACCGCCTCTCTTTCAAGTCTGTAATTATTTCTGGCCTTCCCCCACCTATACACAATCTCCTTCTCCAACAATGTTTGCTAAGCAAACATTCCTAAAAAAATATTCAGAACAAAGACAGTGTCTTTGCTTGCCAGATGTGCAGAAATGCAAGAAGATATCCATTGAGACTCATTTCCTAACAATACATACTCCTCAGTCTTACAGAATCTTGGTTTCTAGTATAGTTTCCTATGAGCCTGCCATTTCACCGGCACTCTGATCAATAAAGGCTGGGAGGAAGTCCCTTCATTCTGGCTGAGTGAACATTGCAGTATTGACATCAATAATGCTTCCAAGAGAACAGGACCTATTAGCTGAAAATTTTTTCATAAGCCATCAGAGAGTTATCATATAATGCTCTGACACTTTCTCCTATTTGACTCTTCCTCTGAGTCCAAGGCATTAATTCAGGTAAAGCTGGATTTCCTAGTGATTGTACAGACTCTGCTTTGTCCACATGGAGGAAATCAAGGAGAGTTCTGTCATCCATTATAATATTGGCCTGTGGGTTGAAGCTTACCTGAGTGTCTTTCAGGGCAGAGTTGATGTCACTTCACTGATCACTTTTGCTAAAGTCAAGAACAAATTTCAAATTACAGTTTCTAACTGGGTGACTCCCTTTATTAGGATAATTTGCCACTGCTTGTGTATAAAAAAGTTACATATTCTTCTAAGGAGTTTCTGTAAGTAAGCAAGGGTAGACTCAATTTGAAGGCATCACCAGGCTTTGGAAGGGTGTGTGATCTGCTGATGGTATGTTCTTAAACATTTGGAGCTCTCTTACAATCACCCCTAAAGTGCAAGTATTATATTTGAGAGGGAGTCAAGTTCATGCCTAGCTTCTACTCAGTAAGTACAGTTTGGGGTACAAGTGTTGTGTCTTGAAGAAAGTGTTGTATATAAATGTTGGGGCCTCCCATGTAGGACTTACATCAGTCTATGTACACCAATGTATTCCATATATCTGAAAAATACAGACAACATTAATATCCCCTCTGCCCCTGGCTCTCCTAGGTGTTTGGATTATCACTCTTTCTTCCGCACTATAGAGTTTCCATTCTGATAGCTAAAAATTCACTACTTTTCCAATCATACTCTACTTGAATAGATGTTTTTTTTTTCTTTTCCAGAAGCATTATCTATTTGAGGGAGAAGAAAAGTTTCAGAAAATTTACAGAGAAATAATGTGCTCTCTACTTGGTCTATGCGAGCCAATGAGCCACTGTGAGGTGGCTCACCAGTGTACTCTACATCATTGTCTTTTCTATATAGGGCTATGTCATTCCAACAAGGGGACCAAGGTGACTGCAAACCAGAATTAGGTTTGAATCTAAGATCCTTTTTGTACTGACTGTCACTCATAATATTATATAATTCAGGTAGAATTGAGTTGCAAACAGAATAAAATCAGAATTATGCCAATTTGAGCGCAATCTCAAATTTTCAAAATAGGTCTATGTCATTTCACACTCCTTCCATCTCAATCTTTATCCAGGAATTGGTCAAGAAGAAATTATCTCTTTTTTAGGACAGCTGCATTTGGTGACCAAACGGGTGACTCCTCCAAACGGAGGAGGTGAGGAAGCTATGTTGACAAAATTTATTGTGTCAAATATTTAGGAGGCCGTTCTAACACTCGACAATAGCAGAAGGCTATAGATGGTAGGAAGCAGGAAAGTCTACCAAATACCTTGACTTTCAGCCTAGTAATGAGTGGTATTTGTTATAAAAGTCACACTATGAACAAAGTCAAGATTGTCTGGAAAGCTGGAAACATATATAGGATAATTTAAAGAACCAACAGTATGTGTCTAGAATCAACTAATTGGATGATAATAGCCACACAATAACTTGAACTAGTATTAGGAACAGTATGCCTCTTTGATAACCCCAAGACTGGTTTAAGGTTTCAATGTAGTCTTCCAGGAGCAGGTATCATGCTTCTTCACCACCAGGGGGAAAAAAGTGACATTTGACATTGGTCATAAGACTTTCATACAGTTGAAGCCTCTGAATCAGAAACTGAGTCCTTTATTTTATGTCCAGTTTATGACAGTGGATGCATTGCCAGATTTGGGTGATGATGGATTCAGGCAGAAATTCTTATAATCTGCCACGTACAGACTCAATCAGCAGATAGAATCCAGATGGCCTCATCAGAGAGTGGGCCTGAACCAGATCTCTACATGAGTGACCCAAATGATTATATCAACAGCTGTGACTTGCTTCCCCAGTGTGTGGCCCCAAACAAGAGTATCTTTAATATGCTAATCTGCAGTTTTCCAAGTGGCACACTAAGCCATGGGTAATAACTCAAGAATTAGTAAAATTAAACAAGGTTTATCAAGGAACATTGGCCAGAGCAATGATCCCTTGAGTTTTGCTCAATAAGCAGAGCATTTACATCCATTTTTCAGTTCTGCAAGGCTGACATTGCATTTGAACTGTCATACCAGTACAATAGATAGCATCTGGTTTCAGTTTAGCTGAACCATCACTAGACCAAGGTTAAGCACTTTTGGGAATATCTGTGACTGGAAGATCTCAATGAGCAACTGACTTTGCTCCAGATGTCAAAGTGGGGGATAAAGATATGTCAAAGGATAGTTGTCACTTTGCTTACTTTCTCATGTATAGTCAAGATACCATTGGGATCAAGCTGCCATATCTGTCACACATACCATTTATTTTCTACAATCAACACTTGCTGGCCAGGATCACTTGTGGGCCAGGATCTTCTGCCCATCCAGCGTAAATCTTAGTACTAGGTGTTACAATAAAGTGTACCAGAAGCTGATCACCAGATTAACAATGAAGTTTTCCTTATGCAGAGGAGAGAGAGAGCAAAAAATAGGATACTTTCTGAACATACTTCTTAATAGTCAGCAAGCAACCCTTTCCCCTATTCATCCATATTAACAATAACGTGTACAATCATTCATTGCCTAGTGGACTATGCAATTTAGTCAGTTCACAAAATCCTGTTAATTGGCTGGATTAACATCTTTTCTCTTCCTTTTTCCAGAAAGCCTCCAGGAATGCTGGTAGAGCAAGAACCTTGGGTCACAGGCCAAAGAATTTATTACTGACAGCTATAGCAATAGCCAGAAATTCAGCATTTTCTTGTGCTGGTTCCCCAAGTCTTACTTCCCATAAACTTACAAAAAGAGGGCCAGGTAGCACTTGCACACACAGTCTTGTGTTTGAAGAGAGTAAGTGTGAGCTTAGGAAACCTGATATTTTAAAATGGGAACAAAGCATTCCTGCCCTTTGTTTCAGAGGAAGACACTAGATTGGTCTTCTAAAGCCGTTTGCTGTATTCAGAAAGAGAAAGTATTTCTTTGAAAACAATTTACTCTAGGAAACAGAATAAAATGAAGAAGAACATCATTTTTGCTTTTTCAATAAAATCTAAAAATATGTAAACTAATAAATCATGAAAAGTGAGATTACATGACAAGAAATGATAATTTCTAAAAATCTGGCTGAGACAGAGAAAATTAAGCAGAAACTGGATGAGGAAGGAGAAAATATATAAAATTCACTATAAAATTAAAATTCAGATTAATCTTAAATGTGCAGAGTAATCAAGAAAAAGAAGTTAAGATTATATGGGAGAAAAGTTATGAAACCTTTTCACTAAGAGAAAGAAAAAGACAGGCACAGGGAGAGAATATAATAAAATCAACATAGAAAAAAAAAATACAAGGGCACCTGGGTGGCTCAGTTGTTAAGGGGCTTCCTTTGGCTCAGATAATGATCTTGTGAGGGGGTTGGGGGAAAAGGAGGGGGTCCTTGAAAGGAACCCCAAGTCAGGCTCCCTCCTCATCAGGGGATCTAATTTTCCCTCTGCCACTCCCCACCCTGCTCTCTTTCTCCAACAAATAAAATCTTTTAAAAAATGCAGCTATGCCCCTCCCCAGTGCTCTCTCACTCTCTGTCTCAAAAAAAAAAAAAAAAAAAAGACTTAGAAATTTGAAAATATGGGCACCTGGGTGGCTCACTGGTTAAGCATCTGCCTTTGGCTCAGGTCATGATCCCGAGGTCCTGAGATCGAGTTCCGCATCTCCCTCTGCCTATGTCTCTGCCTTTCTCTCTGTGTCTCTCCTGAATGAATAAAATCTTAAAAAAAAAAAGCGAAATTTTTAAATAAAAGAATGACATTTTGGATATTTCAAAATATCTTGCTTTAAAATTTCGTTAGGGAAGACTAAATATGAGAATATATCTCCAAATTTATAAAACATTAATTATATTTAAAATATACCAGTGGGACACCAATCACATTTTATTTAAGAATTTGTAATCATATAAATGTAAGAAGAGAAACTGTGGGTTGTTTTGCATGTTTGCTTTTTATGGGAATCACGTATTCACGTTTTAACATTTATTTTGTTATCCTTTTTATTACCCTTAAAATGGACCACATGATCCAATGTATTTTCTGGGCTAGAGTTTTAATTCCAAGGCTACACTACCCTAATGTATAATTTTTTTTAAAGATTTTTTTTATTTTTTAAAATTTATTTATGATAGTCACGCAGAGAGAGGGAGAGAGAGAGAGGCAGAGACACAGGCAGAGGGAGAAGCAGGCTCCATGCACCGGGAGCCCGACGTGGGATTCGATCCCGGGCCTCCAGGACCATGCCCTGGGCCAAAGGCAGGCGCCAAACCACTGCGCCACCCAGGGATCCCTACCCTAATGTATAATTAAAGTAATTTATGTTATTTCCTTTTCATTCACTTATCCTTTGGTAAAAAAAAAAGAAAAACATTTTGCACATTTGATACTTTGTCCATATGATAGTAACTGGAACTGACAATTTTTGTTTTCTCCATAACTATGTCACCCTACTGAACACAGGCAAACATGATCATAAGCTGTGATATTGTTAATTAATAACATAAAACATAGTTATTCAATATACTTGAAGATAAAGGAAAATGTTATTAGTGTGAGTTTTAATGCTGCAATTGGCACTAGAAATGAACTAAATAAACTATCTCATTTTAAGAAACAAGGAAACAAGGCCAACTTGGTTGGTCCACTTATTCAGTTTGGTGCAGCTATATGGCATCAAAACCTGGAATGTCTTTCCATTGACTGTGGGAATAGCATCTGGAAGAACCAAGATTATGATACTCTGGCCAGTGATATTACTATGCTAATAAACTGTCCTCCTCTGACCCAAGAGTCTAATGTCTTCTATCAGCATCCATGGAGCTATGGCAAACTACAATATTAGGAATCTCAGCAAATTGTTAGGAAGTCTCAGATCTTTCACTGTTCTTGACTGTTTATACAATAACTGTAATATATATTCTTATACTTGAAACTGCATCATTACAGGCCACTTGGTTGAGTACTTCATTTCTTTTTTTTTTTTTTTTTGGCTTTTATTTCATTCTAATTGTATAGTGTACCTAATCTCAAACCACTCAAGCCTGCTTCTTGGATCTAGTAAGGGTTTAAATAAAAAAAAAAAAAAAAAGGAAATGTTCACAGAGATAAATATAAAAAGATAAATCTTTTTTTTTGCCTTTATCATATTTCTTAATATTTCCAAAAAGTGTATTTTATTTCTCCATTTCCAAATAGGAAAAAGTGATGACATTATGACAGAATGAGAAATAAGAAAGAAAGAAAAAAACAGAATGAGAATCTGTTTATGACTTTTGACCTGAGTGTCATGAGTATGGGACGGTGTGGTAATACAGCAGGAGGTTTAGAATTGGCCTTATGAAGTTAAATTAGATTATTTTATGTGTGGAGGTAGTAATCCTCAAGAGGTAAATCTTGCATGCATTGAAAGTAGAATATGTGACTTGTAAGAGTGATCAAAGAGATTTTAATTATCTGAGAGATATATATCACTGTTTTGCTTGCTATTTATTATTTATTAGGGTCCGGTTTTTATAAAATTACATGTGATGTTGCAGTTTTCATTTAGGAGAAAAGATAACTCTAATGATTATGTTTTATTATGATTTGCTCCATAATATTTGAACAGAACATTTCCCCCATTCTTTGACTCGCTTTATCTAATGCCTTTCATCAGCAGATCAGTGAATTAAGAATGGTAAATCTTGTTCTGTACTGGCATGAATGGAGAAGCATTGCTACTTACCTATAACTGAGACATTTGTAGATACTCTTTATCTCAAGCTCCATGTACTTGTCTCCTCCATATTAACACCACCACAGCAAGCTTTGTCATTTGTGGCACAACCCGTAGCTATCCAGCTCTGCTGTTATCACTGAGTGAGTTTAAATGTTTTGGGGCAAGAATGAGATAGGAACAGGAATTATTATTGGCATTGGCTAATATAACTAGTTTGCTTTATATTCTTATCTCTTCTCAATTGGTTTAGAATCTAGAGAGGAGAAAGATTACAAAAAAAATTATCAAATACTTAGACATACAAAAAAAAAGGACGATTGTCTTTTGAATACCATGCTGTAGCATTTTCTTTTTCTTTCTTTTTTTTTTTTTTTTTACTGTAGCATTTTCTAATAAGCATACCCAAAGAGATTTTAATCCTTTAGGAGATACATCACTGTTTTACTTGATATTTATATTTATTAAGGCCTAGTCTCCATGAGGTTAGATGTTAACATAGATTTTCATCCAGTAGAAAAGATAATCACAATGCTTATGGGATCCCTGGGTGGCGCAGCGGTTTGGCGCCTGCCTTTGGCCCAGGGCGCGATCCTGGAGACCCGGGATTGAATCCCACGTCGGGCTCCCGGTGCATGGGGCCTGCTTCTCCCTCTGCCTGTGTCTCTGCCTCTCTCTCTCTCTCTGTATGACTATCATAAATAAATAATAAAAAAAATAAATATTAAAAAAAATCACAATGCTTATGATTTAATTTATACGAGCTTGTCTTTTTTAAAGATTTTATTTATTTATTCATGAGAGACAGAGAGAGAGGCAGATACATAGGCAGAGGGAGAAGCAGGTTCTCCACAGGGAACCCAATGCAGGACTCAATCCCAGGACCCTGGGATCATGCCTGGAGTGGAAGGCAGACACTCAATCACTGAGCCACCCAGGTGTCCACATATGAGCTTGTCTTATAACTAAACTCATTCCAACATTCTTTGTCAGCATCAATAAATATGGTTTCTCAAATACTTACTGAACCAGTTTTACCACTTCAATAGTTTTCACATTCATGAGATAAAGAAATCTTTGATACCTTTCCATTATCTATTTGTTTTATCATTATCTTCACTAGAAATTATACTTTGAAAGAAATGTAATTAATTTGTACCCTAAACTAATAAAATACTAAGCTCAACAGAGAGAACAAAGCTAAACTGAAACACAGTAGCTGGTACTATACTGAGTGAGATACAGGACCAATGCCTAATGGGAAAACACCAACAAAAAAGAACAGGGAAATATTGACAATCATTCAAAGACAGGCCAAAATGGTTTGCAAGTGGGAAAATAAAATGTTTTAGTGGGGCACGGGCTGGCTTAGTCGGTTCAGCATTGGACTTTTGGTTTGGGCTCAGGTCAAGATCTCAGGGTCATGAGATTGAGCCCTGCATCCAGGTATGCTCTCAATAGAGTCTACTTCAAATTCTCTCTCCTTCTCCCTCCTGCCTACTCTCTCCCTCTCTCTCTCTTTCTGTCTCTCAAATGAATAAATAAATAAAATCTTAAAAAATATTTTAGTAATAGATAGCTGAACAAGTATTTGGATGTGGAATAAATTCAAAAGAAATGCCTCTAAAATTCACAGATACCCAACCTGAAATAAGTCTAAGACAATGCCTTAGCTATTCTTTATTTTTGAGTAGAAATTTGTTACTATCTCTCTTGATAACATTGAACAGGTTCTGAATGGATTGACTTTTAAATTGCAGGTTAGAAAAATTTGAAAACAGAATTATATAAAATCTGATTGAACCCAGGCTACTTAATGGTAAACAAAACAAAACACACACACACACACACACAATCAAGTGTGTACTTTGTTACTTAAACTTTACACTCAGTTTAGCTATTATATATAAATCACAAAGAACAAAGAAACTTCTAATTTTTTGTTTGTTTCAGAATAGTTTATAACATGCCTTTGAGGCTGAAGTAATAAATTTTAATATCAAGTTCTGAAATCATATTACAGAAGCTGGTTAAAAAATATTCAAATAGAAAACATATTCTATAGGGAAGAAACAGAAAAATGTTGATAAGTATTCTTTTAACTAAAAGAAAAGAAAGTGATCTCAAGTGGGAAACAATAAACCAAAAGTAACTCAAAAAGAAACAAAAGCAGAATGTATTTTATAGACCTACAGAAATAAGCAAGAACACGGCAAAATAAATCATTGGAAAATGGAAATATAAAGGAATAAAGTAAAAAATAAAACTATAGAAATAAAAATACAATGAAATTAAAAGTTAAATTCCAAAGATGGTGACAGTGATAATGACACCAAAAAAGACAAATAGTTATATTTAAACTTTTAAGTACTTTTAAGTACTAATGAGGCAAATTGAAGTTGAAAATGATCGCCTATCAAAATCACTAGATTGCTTGAAAGAGGCTGCCAGGACTATTACTTACATTTAAACATGTTTTAGGGTTTTTTTTTTTTTTTTTTTTTTTACTTTTTTCTCAATGTTTATTTTGTGAAAAAATTTTCAGTTGTACTCTAAAATGTTAGAGCAAAAAGAAGTCACATGAGTGACAAAATCTTCATGACCATAATCGGAGAAAAATTTTCCAATATCCTTTTAAGTGATCAAGTAATCAATTAAAACCAAAACCAGGGCAGCCGGTGGCTGAGTGGTTTAGTGTCGCCTTCAGCCCAGGGCCTGATGCCGGAGACCAGGGATCCAGTCCCACATTGGGTTCCCTGCATGGAGCCTGCTTCTCCTTCTGCCTGTGTCTCTGCCTCTCTCTCTCTCTCTCTCTCTCTCTCGAATAAATAAATAAAATCTTAAAAACAAACAAACAAACAAACAAAAAAACACATTCTTTTAAAATCACACATATGTCCTAAAACATCCTACTGACAGAGAGGACATAGCAAAGAAAATATTGATATATAAAAGAGTTGGGTGGCTCAGCAGTTTAGCACCTGCTTTCGGCCCAGGGCATGATCCTGGAGTCCCCAGATCCAGTCCCACGCCAGGCTCCCTGCATGAAGCCTGCTTCTCCCTCTGCCTGTGTCTCTACCTCTCTCTCTGTGTGTGTCTCTCATGAATAAATAAATAAAATCTTAAAAAAAAAAAAAGATAAAGGTAAGAACAGAAAGGGGAAAGGCCTTTCCTTTGTGTGGTTCAGCATATGCTATAATATTCAGATGATGCAAAATCTGATGATTGTGGTCTTTAAAATTCTACAAAATCTGAATTATCTGTCCCCATTTGTAGAAATTAGCAGGAGTCCTAGATGGATATATCTTGCTTTTGGCTTATTGTTTTGTTGTTGTTGTTGTTGTTGTTGTTGTTGTTGTTTTACTCTTCTCCGATCAAATGTACTTTGATTAATACTCATTTAGGTGATTGCCCTGATTGTATGCAACCATAAGCATGCATTCTTCTTAAATGATCTACAGATGTATATATGAGTAGAGTCAAAGTATTTTATTTTTTCTAAGATTTTATATATTTATTCATGAGAGACACACAGAGAGAGAGAGAGGCAGAGACACAGGCAGAGGGAGAAGCAGGCTCCCTGTATGGGAGCCCGACGTGGGACCTGATCCCGGGTCTCTAGGATCACACCCTCGGCCGAAGGTGGCGCTAAACTGCTGAGCCACCAGGGCTGCCCAGAGTCAAAGTATTTTGAAGTAATGCGGTATTCCCTTTATTTCTCCTTTCTCCCTGGATGGGTCTTAGAATACTTCAGTTTGGAAAGTGATAATGGTTTAAGTTCAAATTCTCATAGGGAACATTTTATATTTTATAGAGTGCCTTCAGGAGAAATAACAGTCATGGTAAGAATTCCAACCCTTGCAATGAAAGAAATATGGTGAAGACACTTGTGATGTTAACATTTGAAGACCTTTGGATGAGAATTGATTACCCTAAATAACCTTGCTTAGGATCTGTCCTACATTCACAAAGCAAAAAGTAGAATTTCCACATAGCTTATGAATTTACCCTGGTGAGTCAGTGATTGAGGCCCTGCCTTATAGTTCATTTGGGGGCACAGCAAATAGGCTAGAAATTAGAACATCTTAGTGCAAAATAAAAATGGTTCCAAGTAGATTTTCCTTTGTTTAGAAGACCATCTTAATGGTGTTTACAATGTTTGGATGAGCCAGGAAATAGTCTGGGGCTTAGGGAAGAAACTGAAATTCTTTTATACATAAAATGTCTGGCTCAGCCGGTGGCTTGTCCTTGGTCATCAAGCATGTCAATTATCTGGTATTGTGATGCTGCACTGTGTGCACAACTTGAAATGAGTGTGAGCCATACCAATAGTTTATATTGAAAATCTTAAATTTGGGTGGTCATAAATCCTTTTGAAAATCTTATGGGTGCCACTGATACCTTTCAAAGTAAGGAGAACACACACATACACATATAACATTTTTCATTGAATTTTATGGCATTCACAATCTCTCTAGGGGATTTATGATACAAAGTTAAGAATTCCTGCTATAGAATTTCATTTTCAAAAAGCAAGAATAAATATAGCTAAACAGAAAAAAAAAAATGTGTGAGAGTTGAAGCCTTGATGAATGAGAGAGGAAACAAAGGATCTTGTGAGGTATTTGGGGCAGGGAGTGGAACAGAGCTGAGATGATAAAGAGAGTCTGTAAGAGACAAAGAGAAAGTGACAGACTGAAAGTGACAGAAGTTAGACATACACAGCCAGTTGAAAGGTCTTCATGGTGAGAACTTGTAAGACATAGATATGTAATATTCAGTTTTGAGTTGGAACCTGTATTATAAAATGCTTTGATTCTCTGGAGTTTCTCAAAACATGAACAACAAACATAAATTAAATTTATTGATTAAATAAAACAGAAGGAGACAAGAGGTAAAACTGGGAAAATGATGCATTTATAAGAAGCGAGACTAAAATGGAGATGTAGAATTCTGTGGAAACAGGGCATGGGGTGTAATAGGTCTGTGGGAAACAAATTTTCTTAGGATCTGTGTATATAAGATGCAGAATGGTTCTCTCTCACTAATAGGATGTTCTAAAAGGGCTGAAGATATTGTCCTTCAGTATTAATGAAATGACGATAATATTCTGAAAGACTCAGGTAATATGGGCTCTAGTGAAAGTCAAGATTTAAACAAGGTGAATATGAATTTGAAAATTCCCTTTTTAATACTCTTTATTTTTTGTGGCTATTTATACTTAGCTGGTTTGTGTTGCTTGACATATGGTCTGTATTGTAGTATTATTTAATTTTCAATCATGTTCTCTATGACCTCAACAAAACTCCTAGACACAAAGTGCATATTTGTGGTGGGATAGAAGTAACAACTCAATATTTTTAGAAATAAATACTCGCTACATTAAAAAAAATCCAGGTTTATCACACATATCTAGAGAGGCTCAGGTATAGCATAGATGCATAAAAATATAATTAATAACTTTTATTTTAGGATAATCATTTATAATTTCTCCAGACACTACTGTTTATTTCAATTCTCTAGAAAAGCTTACTGATTTCCCATGTGATGGGGCTACTGTGTAATTTATTAAAATTGAGGGACTGGTTAAAAAATAATCTTTCTTAAAAGTTCAATTCTTCCATTTTTTCAATTAGTAATCCTTGTTGTATGATTTGAATAGTGAGACAAGTCCAAAGCTTGGCAATACTTAGTGCAAAATGCTTTCACCTTATGTTGCAAGAGTAATGAAATCATAGGAAAAAAAATCCTTTAGCTTTTGTGAAATATCCTTGCATGACTTTTACCACTGCAAAATTTCATTCTATTTTTAACCACATCCCTCCCCACACTACACTATGGAAAAATGACAGGACATAGGAAAACAAATGATGGAGCAAATTGGAGTAAAAATTTAAACTTCCTTCTAATTTTGGAGAACAAAGACAGATGGGATCTAGGTATCTAGCAACTCTTAGGATTTGGGTTTATTATTTCTCATTGACTATTTGCTGAAATCCATGCTCTTACCTTAGATGCTTAGGAGAATAATGGCTTCCTCATTTCAAAATCTTTTGTGAATACCTTTCATTGATTAGGAAGAACTAGAATCCTACTAGAAACCAAATCTGTGTGATAAACATCAAAAATTTATTTTCCTGTAGTAGATATTATCACATATCAAAAAGTAATATCTGGCTAACTGAGCAAAAAGATGCTTTGATAAATTTGTGGTACATTTTGAAGATCAGGAAATAATTATAAAAGTTACAATAAATACTCTTGTGAAATGGAGTCTGAGGCAGTAGTATTTAAAAGATAGTTTGCAAAAAGGCAACATTAGTAACATCTGGGAAGTTCTTGGAAATGAAAGTGACTATTCTTCACCCCAGAATTACAGAATCCAAATTTCTAGAGGTGGGATTTAGGATCTGTATTTGACGAGCTCTATGAGTGATATTTATGCACCGTGGCCAAAGAAAACATATTCATACATAATGGGCAAATCTTATTCTTTAAGGATGGTACCAATTTACAATTTTTCAGTAATATATTCCCCACATAATTCAAGGTGTTATCAACCTTTGGGATTTTTACCAAGTTGATAAGTGGAATATAGTGTCATAGTATCATTTTAACTTTTATATTTACTATATTGAGGGTGGGCATCTTTTCATATCTTTAAAAGACACTTATTTTTCTTTCTGTATTCTAACAGCATAGATTCATTTGCTTGTTTTTTGCTTTATTTATTTTTTCAAGTTTTTATTTAAATTCCAATATGGTTAATAGGCAGTGTTATATTAGTTGAATCACACATATATGTGTATAATATACACATAAGTGTATAGTATTATGATTCAACACTTCCATACATATCCTGTGCTCATCACAAGTGCATTCCTTAATCCTCATCATCTGTTTCACCTATCCCCCCCACCCCCTGCCACATCTCCCCTTTGGTAAATCATCAGTTTGTTCTCTATAATTAAGAATTTGTTTCTTGGTTTTCCTCTCTTTTTTCCCCTCTATATTCATTTGTTTTGTTTCTTAATGAACATGTTAGGTGCAATCATATGGTATTTTGTCTTTCTCTTGCTAACTTATTTCACAATGATCTCTAGTTCTATCCATGTTTTTGCAAATGGCAAGATTTCATTCTTTTTTTATGACTGAATAATATCCCATTGTATATACATACCACATCTTTATCCATTCATGAGTCCATCAACACAGGCTCTTTCCATTATTTGGCTATTTTTGATAATGCTGCTATGAACATCAGCTGCATGTACCCCTTCAAACCTGTATTTTTGCATCTTTGGGGTAAATATCTACTAGTGCAATTGCTGGATTGTAGAGTAGTTCTATTTTTAACTTTTTGAGGAACTTCCATACTGTGTTCCATGGTGGCTTCACCAATTTTCACTCCCACCAACAGTGCAAAAGTGTTCCTTTTTTTCTGCATCCTCACCAACACCTATCATTCCTGTGTTGTTAATTTTAGGCCTTCTGACTGGTGTGAGGTGATATCTCATTGTAGTTTTCATTTGTATTCCCTTGGCGATCAGTGATAAGCATCTTTTTACAAGTCTGTTGTCGATCTGTATGTCTTCTTTGGAAAAATACTATTCATGTCTCCTGTTCATTTTTAACTGGATTGTTTTCTGGGTGTTGAGGTTTATACGTTCTCTATAGATGTTGGATACTAACTCTTTATCAGACACAACATTTGCAAATATATTTTCCCATTCTGTACGTTGCCTTTTAGTTTTGTTGATTGATTGTTTCCTTCACTGTGCAGAAGCTTTTTATTTTGATGAAGTCCCAATAGTTATTTTTGCTTTTGTTTCCTTTGCCTCAGGAGACATATCTAAAAAGAAGTTGCTATGGCAGATGTCAAAGAGATTACTGCCTGTGTTCTCCTCTGGGATTTTAATAGTTTCCTGTCTCACATTTAGTTCTTTAATCCATTTTGAATTTATTTTTGTTTATGGTGTAGAAAGTGGTCCAGTTTCATTCTTCTGTATGCTGCTGTTCAGTTTTCCCAGCACCATTTGTTGAAGAGACTGTCTTTTTCTTTTCATTGTATATTCTTTCCTGTTTTGTCAAAGATTATTTGACCATATATTTGTCAGTAATGGCATAGATTTATTTGTGCTTAATATAAATGGAATTATACCTTATGCACACATTTATGTCTGACTTATTTTGTTCAACATAATATTTGTGAGAATCATCCATATTGTGTGTACGGCTGTAGATCATTGAATCTCATTTATCTAAACAACATGAATGTTCCAGTTATCTATTTAACCATTCAAATGCTGAATGTTTTAAAGGTACCTGGAAGTTTGGTGTTATTATAAGTGGTGTAGCTAGGCACATTTTATTATCTGTCTTCTGGTAAATATATGATAACAGTCTCCTGGTAAATATATGATGACAGTTCTATTGGGTATATATGTTAGATTGGAACTGTGGAGTTATTCAGTATATGTGCATTTACCCAACATTAGTAGATATTGTCAGATATTATTTCTTTTTTTTTGTCAGATAATATTTCAAAGTAGTTCTACAAATTTACTCTCACATCCACAATGTATGATTTTTCAATTACTCTACATACGTAAAAACACTTAGTCTGTCAGCGTTTTACATTTTAGGCAGTCTTATGTGTACTGGTATACTGGTATCTCATTGTAAGTTTAATTGCACTTACCCTATGACTAATAAAGTTGAGCACCTATTCATGCTTAATATTCTTTTAGTGACATATCCCTTCTACAGGGAAATCCTATATCCAATGACTGGCTAATATGTAACTTCACTATCTCAAATCAGAGACAACTCTGAGAGGATATTACAGTCCCAGAACGCTCCATAAGATTGAAAAAGGCCTATGTTGCAGTTGCTTCCTGGTTTAATTTCTATCTCTGACTAATCTCCTTTTTCTCAATCTCTTGTAGTTGTCTTTAAGAGTATTTCTCAATATACTGTCTACATGAAAGTTTTATCTCAGACCCTCTTTTACAAGATCCCCAACCTATTACTAGTTGGTGCCATGAATGACCCTTGGAAGCAGACTTAAATTTTATTTTAGATTTTAGAACAGGTCACCTATTGGTTAGCTATCAATAAGGACCACATAACTGGTGTTGGTGGAATACTAATAGTAGCAATAAAGCTGTAGTGGGGCAATTGTTAAAGCTTTCACCGGAGTTCAACAATGAGATACCAATGGGAAAAATGCACTGGTAGAACTGTATCTCAACATTTTTGAGGTGCTTTGGAAGTAAATATGAATACTTTTGAGTTATATGGTGTACTCTGTAACAATGTACTAAAGAAAGCCAATGGCCAATGGCAGGCAAAGGCTGAGGGTGATAACCCACCAATATAACAAGAATGAAAGTTAAAGGCTCTCCTTGGAAGCCTATTAAAAAAAAATCTCTTCTCTGCTTTAGTTAGAGGACAGAGAAAACTAAGGACATGGTCCAAGATTTAATCATTAGGGTATCAGAGAACCATATAAGTTTATATTCTAAATCTGGGAAATTTCCTGGAGCTAGGTCTAGCCTGGATTGGAAGGAATTAGATCCTAAGACATGGGATACAGAAATATGGATCAATGCATTTAATATCTTTGAAACTCCAGATATTTCTGTATTCTCTGAGCCTACACAAGTTTCTCTCCCCTTCTTTTATATGCTAGCCCTCCATGCTTGAAGATGATATAGAAACTTCATCTTTGTAAGCCCAAGTATCCTCCTCCAAGAATCTAGTCTACATTCTCACCTCCCAGCTCTGAAACCCTTATTTAAGCCAGGTCATGACATAACACAACTATGGAAGATCTCTGCTTACTAAGGAGAAAAAAAGAAGCTATAAGTTTTGAAGTATCCTTTTTTAAAATTTTAATTCAATTTGCCAACATATAGTATAACATCCAGTGCTTATCACATCACATGCCCTTCTTAACGGATGCCTGTCATCCAGTTACCCCATCCCCCAACTCCCCTTCAGTAACCCTCAGTTTGTTCCAAGAGTTAAGAGTCTTTCATGGTTGGTCTTCCTTTCTGATTTTTCCCATTTAATTTTCCATTCTTTGCTTATAGTTCTTTGCACTTTTTCTTATATTCCACATAAGGGTAAAACTATATGATAATTGTCTTTCTCTGGTTGATTTATTTCACTGAGCATATACCCTTCAGTTCCATCAACATCAATGTAAATGGCAGGTATTCATCTTTTCTAATGACTGAGTAATAGAGAATAGAGAATATATATATATTCTTTATCCATTCATCTGTGTAGGACTAGCCAAAAGGTCTACCAGGAGCTAAGAGAGTATGCATGGGTTTAAGGTGCTAAGTCAGAGGGGTAAAATATAAAGTTGAATCAAGGAACATTTATCAGAATGGAAATACTCTCTTGTTTTAATATCTTAGCAATATCTTTAGAAAAGAGTGTTGTGATGGTTAATTTTATGTATCAGTTTCATTGAGCTACAAGGTGTCCAGATGTTAAACATTATTCTGGGTTTCTGTGAGGGTATTTCTGGATGAGATTAACATTCAAGTTAGTAGACGGAGTAAAGGTCGCACTACCCCTGCCCACTATCAGGACCTCCTTCAATCTATTAAAGGCCTGTATAAAATAAAAAACACTAAGGAAGAAAGAATTCATTGTCTTTCACCACCAGACTCTCTTTGAATTGGGACATCAATCTTCTGCTTTTGGATTCAGATTAGAATTTATACTATTGGCTCTTCTGCTTCTGAGGCCTTCAGACTTGGGACTAGAGAAAACTATAACATCAACTCTCTTGAGTCTCCAGCCTATAGATTACAGAAATGAGACTTTTCAACCTCCATAATAGTGTGAGACAATTCCTTGAAATAAACAAACATGCATACATACATAAAATCTTCTACTAGGTCTTTTTCTCTGGATAACCTTGTAATGGTCCACACTAAATGAAGAAAAGGAAGAAGGAGGTGGGGAAGAAAGAAATGGAGCCAAAAAAAAAAGAAGAAAGGAATGGAGCAAGAAAGGTAGCTCATTAAAAGATATAGAAATACCATAACTGCAATAGCAGAGAATTAGAGGAAAAGATAAAAAAAAAAAGACTTAGGTAATCAAGCCTATTAGTATGACTACATTACTTAGAACTGAAACCACCACTAGAAAATGTCTTTGGAAGGGCACAGAGGACTCACTATTTATCAAAGATAAGGAATATGCAAATGAGGGGGCTCTGGGACCGGTAAGAATCTCAGTAGTAACTGTGCTGTGTAGGCCAAGGAAGATGATCAGGGGTGATGCTATTATCCAACTAGACTCCCTTTTAGTAATGGGGATAATGAGATCCCAAAGTAATAGGGGTCAAAACATGGTGCTCAATCATCAGAAGGTATGAAGGAGTAATTATTATAATGGGTTTCAAGTTCAAAGTGGCTGTCAAAGGAGGCTGAGCTCAGAGAATTATGAAGATGGTTAATATACATGATAAATTTTGGAAAAGAATAGATTGGCTTTCAACAGGGCTATTATTTAATTTACAAAATAAAAAATTAAAAAAATGGATGATTAGCCAACTTAGGACAGTCATACCATTAAAGTTATCATCCTATACTTTGTGGTTTAACCAGTTTATGGACCTGCAAATCTTTGACTGAAGAGGAAGTCCTATTTATATTATAAAAGCCTCTGTATATGATTATGGTATCTCTAATTATTTAAAGCCATTTATTTGGGAGAGAATACTCCCAAAAGAATACTCTGAAATTCTAAGAATTACCAGAGATAGGTTTTTAGTTGACACTAATACCCATGAATCTAAAGTATCATAACATCCTTCCCTCCTTAACAATGAGGGTATATGATATGGAGATCAAAAGATAGTTGGAGCCTTGGCACAGTTCATAGACTCACACACTGGTAATTTCTTTGGTTTGGAAATTTAATATTAGAATGTACATATATATTAGTTGGTAAAAACTTCATATTTGTTCTTGGCATCTGGAATTAAAACTAGTGTAGTGGAGAAAGTCAAATAGAAGCTTCTGATTTTGATCTTCATTCTGACCAAGATAGTAAATCCATAAATGTCACATCCCAGGTTATGGCAGAGAACGTTGCCACCATTAAAGGATGCAAGCATGGTAGTTCCATTATAACCTCACTTAATTCCATAATGTACTAGAGCCAAATGATTAGAAAAGTTTAATATTAAGTATTATATTAGCTTCTGATTGCTTCTATAACATATTATCACAAATTTTGTGTCTTAAACAACAGAAAAATGCTCTTTTTAAGTTCTGGAAGTTTAGAATTCAATTTCACTGGGCTAAAGTCAAGGTACTGACAAGGCTAGTTCCTTCTGGATGATCCAGAGGAGAGCCCATTCCTGGCCTCTCTTAGTTTCTGGAGGCTATCAGCATTACTTGAATTGTGATTGCATTATTCCAATCTCTGCCTCCCTAATCTCATTCCCTGGTCTTATCCTGTTCTGTAATCAAATAGTAATCAAATATCCCTTGCCTACTTCTTATAAGGATGCTCATGATTACATTTAGTACCCACTAGAATAATCCAGGATAATCCCTCTCTCAAGGTTCTTAACTTAATGACATCTGCTGAGTCCCTTTTGATGTCTGAGATACTACACTCACAGATTGCAGGGATTAGAATGCAACTATCTTTGGGGTCTTTTATTCAATTTACCACAACTATTATCTGGAAGATATTGACTCATAAGAGAAAAAGAAAAGTCTAAAGAATACAAGTGTAGTAGATATAGGCAGCAGTCACCACCCTAGGACTGAGAAAGAGAACACATACACACACTAAAGACCCCAGGGTTGAAATAAAGACCTAATTGGAAAAGGCACATCCATAGCTCAATGTATAGCAAAGATATTTCCTGAGGTTCTATCTTGGTAGAAGTCATTGGAAATTTTCTTACTGGATTGTTCAGAGTAGCTATCACAGTCATGTGTTCTTGTGGTAGCACTTTGCTATAAAATTGCCTGAGAAGTTTCCTGGAGAAGCCTGTCACAGGGAAGTTCCTCACCAGTGATACTGCTACAAAGTCACCTAGGTAGGCCGTACTGAGAGATATCAGTCATAGAGAACTGTTCTATCACACTCTACTACAATGCTGTCTTAGTGGGTGTTGAAAGAGACCACATTTTTCTTAAAGTGACACATTCTCTCAGCTGCAGTTTCTGAAGAAAACAAACAAAACCACTACCTGATAGGAGGAGCCCATCATAACAAGGGAGAGGAATCTTGTTTCCTATAGTTGTCCTTCAGTGTCCTCTGTTGATAAAATTTTAACATCTTGCCAACTAGCCAAGTAGAAATATTTATAGCTCCATTCATCTTTTTTTTTTTCAGATTGAGCAATGTAAGAAGAATTTGAATTTGAAGATCAATAAGTTGATAAATGGATATTCAGTTTCTGCCATGTACTTCTCTACATACTTTTGAGCTTCTGTACATTAATACAACACGCAACAATCTTTATATTTCATCCTTCTAATGAGTGAAGAAGTTCTCAATATCTGTCCCAAATGAGGAGATTCACAATTCCAACAGCCATTGTAGCCATTGCTGTTTATACTTATCCTGCGTTCATTATAATCCCAAATATTGTGTTACCTAAAGACTAAACTTCCAACAAGTTATATATTTATAAAGGGGGAAAAAGAATAGAGAAGAATAAAGTGTCACAGGGTGTAATTGATGTATATAGCTTCCTTCTACCAGTTATTTGATATTTCTCTACTCTCAGCCAACACCTCCAATGGTCAATTCTTTTACTTGTTAGAGTGACCCAAAGCCATTGATTCCTCAATTCTTCTTCTTCTTCTTCTTCTTTTTTTTTTTTTTTTAAGATTTAGTTTCCCATTGGCTCTTGGCTATGAAAATACTAGAGGTTGCCTCACAGAATTCTCTGAGATTCAGAAATAGTCCTGCATGCTCCCACTTTGTAAGAGTAACCTAATTTCCTTTGATAGCTGAGATCAGTCAAACCTATAGAATAACCCCTGTTACTGCCTATTGGTTTAGTGGCACAAAAAGCATAAATGGCCAGGTGGGGGTAGTCTCATCTTCTGATTCAATGGAACTGATGGTCTGCTCACTTGTTAAAACATTACCACCTTGGAGATTAAGAACTCCAAACCATTAGAGTTCAATTTTGGTAGAATGAGAAACAAAATTTCTGTGAGTAATTGATTTTAATAGTGAGAGGAGCTGCTTCTACTTTCATTCCTTAATTCCTGGACCCATATGTTATGGTTATTAGGGAGATACTATTATGTAATAGTCACTGATTCAAAGCATATACTCTATCTTATAAAATATATCTCTTTCTTTTAAGGATGTTTTCTCTGCCAACATACCAGAATCTTTAGTAAGCCATATTTTAATTAGATCAGGGGCTAACTGCTTTAATGACTTTGCTGTGAAATGAGCTCCTAATCAGATGGTATTGGTATGGCAGTTACCATGATGATAGATTAACAGGAGCAATACAGGCAGGGAAGACAAATCCATATACATAATATGTGCCAATCCACATGAAGAAGAATTTGTTCCCCTCTGAGATGAAATAGGCCTGATGAAGGCCCCAGGGAGGTGATAGTCTCCCAAGTGAATGGTTCCATATTAGAGCTCAGTGCTGATCTCTGCTTTTGATAGCATAGCCACTTAACAGTATAAGATTAGCAAGGTCAGCATTGGTAAAAGGACGTTCATTTTGTTGAGATGTATATAGCCTTTATCCCCATCACTATGGTACAATTAAGCAATATGAATTGTTGGCTTAGAACCACTAGTGCTCCTTGGGACACTTCCCTCAGGCCATGCATATAATTGCAAAGGTGGTGCTTTATGACAGATTGATGACAGAAGAAAAAGGCTAAGTTCAATGTGTAGGTAAATCAACTAATTTTCTTACAAATATATAATATGTATATATATAATAAATATACAATATATAGCACATATATATTATATATATAATTGCATCTAACAACAGAATCTAGATTCTTTTCAAATGCATATAGAACAGTCACTGAAATACCTATACGGTAGTCTGTAAGAGGAGATTTCTATAAATTTAATAACTTTGAAATTATCCAGAGAATGTTCTCTGACCACAATTAAATGAACCTAGAAACACATTTTTAAAAATAAAAAGGAAATCCCTAACTGTATAGAAACAAATCAGTTCTAAAAAATCCACATTTCAAGGAGGATATTCGTGCATAAATTTAAAAATGTCATTAAGTAACTATAGAAATTACATGTCAGAATCTTTAGGAAGATGCTAAAATAATATCTAGATAGAAATGTTTAAACATAAATCCTATGTTAGAAGAGTAGAAAATCTGAAAGCTAAAATCAGTGATTTAATTTTCCTTCTAATAATATTAGTAAAAGAACAGAATGTGGGACCCAAAGAATTTAACAAAAACCCCCTACAAGCAGAGCAGGACTAACTCCATTCTGTGCTATTCCTGCCATCTCATGTATAACCCCCACATGACCTGCTTATTGCTTAAGGCCCTCCGCCACCCTAGTCAAGCTGCTGAGCACACCCTTACTGGAAACCAGCCCATATAGGAATGTGGAACCCCTAACCACCATAGAATGTAAACCCCGCCTTTTGCCCGCCAAACCTGTGCGCCAATTCTGACCAGAGTGATAGGCTAGTTCAAATGGTCACTAAAGGGTAAATTATAATTCAATTGGCCACCTGCGTGTGGACCCACATGACTATGCAACTTTCTGCGTGTGTCACAATCTCATTGGCCACTGGCCCCTATAAAACTGCTACACCTCTTAACCTCGGGGTCCAAGTCCCTGCTCCGCTGTGGGATATACTTGGACTCAAGCTGGAGCTTGCAAATAAACCCTCGTGCGCTTGCATCGATGTGCAATCTTGGGCACAACAAGAAAAGCTTAAAGAAAGTAAAAGAAACAAACAAACAAAACAAAACGGCAGGGGCACCTACGTGGCTCAGTTGCTTAAGAATTCACCTTTTGATTTGGCCTCACGTCATGATCTCAGGGTTGTGAGGTGGAACCCCAAATTGAGCCCTGCATTGGGCTCTGTGCTGGGCATGGGATCTGTTAAAGATTCTCTTCTAAAAAAAAAAAAAAAAAAAAAAGATTCTCTTCTTCTCCCTCATCCCCTTCCAGTACTATCTCTCAAAAAAGAAAAAAAAGCAGAAAAATTTAAAATAGAAAAATCAAGACACCTAGCTAAAATCTACAAAGACAAAAATTAATGAAATTGTAAACATGTAGTAATAATAATCAGAAAAATACACATTAATTGCCAGTATTTAAAATTTTAAAAGGATATATTACTACAAGTACTATAGATGTCAAAAAGGAGATAATGATATTCTTAAAACCTTTTCACCAATAAGTTAAACACTTTTGTATAAAATTTAAAAAATACTTAAGTATACAAGTGAAGAGTTAGAAAAGGACAAAAAACTGATAACCTGGATACTTGGATAGCTATTTTATTTTTTTTTAAGATTTTACTTTTTAAGTAATCCTTATATGCAATGTGGGGCTCTAAGTCACAACCCAAGATCAAGAGTCATACGCTCTACTGACTGACCTAGCCAGGCAGCCCTGGGTACCTATTTTAGAGAAAATCTAGGTGCAGATGGCCTCACCAATGAACTCTCCAAATTATTTAAGATAAAAGTAATTAAATTCAGGAATATATAAAGAAGGTTCCATGTTACATATATTTGAGAGAAATTTGTTAAAAATTACCATCTCTGCTGCAGGATTTTCCGTTTTTACTCTTCCTTTTGCAACTTGCTCTGTATCTATTGAAACTACTACTTTCCTGGGCATAAGAATAGGTTTTTTTAAGCATGAGTTTTGTTTTGTTTTTCTAATTCAGTTTATTAATCTTATCATTTTACATGTATATTTGTTATATTTGCCCTTAGAGTAATGGTTGACAGAGTTTATTTTGTGTCCACCTTTTCAGGTTTCCTATTTGGACCAACTAATTTGTACTCCTTTAAGAAAGAAAAAGAATCAGTTGCTTTGGACTGATAAAGATATTTCACTTATTTATCTATTTATTAATTTCCATATATTTCATAAATATTCCATCCCATTCCTTTCTGGACTGAGTCATTTCTTTGGTGAGGTACCTTTCAGTTTTATTGTTGTTCCTTTGAAGATAATGTGTCTTTATTCTCTGCATGACTTGATATTTTTCACTTTAGGTTTCCTACCATGATACTTAGAGGTGAGGCTTTCTTTCTGTTTATCTTTCTCGATGTTTATGGTAATTCTTGCATCTGCATCTTGAAGTCTGGTTTCAGTGTTTCAAAATCCTTGGTCATTATTTCTTCAAGAATTGCTTTTTTTCCTATTCTCTTTCACCTATTCTGAGGCTTCCCTAGTTTATGAAAAAATTTAAATTTTGCCCTATATGACTCGTTTTCTCTGTCTTGTATTTTTATCCATTTTTCCCTTTCTGCTTCAATCTGGCAGTGGCTACATTTCAGTTTATGAACTCTTTCTCTGAGCTGAAGTTGCTTATTGTTCTCATTTCTTAAATTCTTATTGAGATACCACATTTTCTTAGTTCTATAATTTCCATTTGATATGTTAAATTCTAGTTATCAGATGAAATGGAAAAACTTGCTATCTATTCTATTATTTTAAAGTCCATGTTAAAAATCTTATTATCTATATCACCTTTAATTCCGTTTCTATTTATATCTCTTATACTTGCCTCCATACATGTTTTACAATTTCTCATTGAATGCTAGACACTGTATTAAAATTTGTAAAAGCTCTGCTTGATGTTTTCTTCCCACACTGTGTGTTGTTCTTCTACCTTAGGCATTCAGAGTAAGGGAAGATAAAAATAAATTTAGCATGAGATTTGAGATGCTTTAAAACTAACCTTTTTTTCTATTTTTATTTATTTATTTATTTATTTATTTATTTATTTATTTATTTATTTTTAGAACTAAACTTCTTTATAAAAGTTATTTTAGTACCAATTAGCCATTATTCCTGTAGTACGGTATTTGAGGAATCCCAACTGAAAGCCTGAGTTCTATGAGAGTCATTGACACTCTCTTTCTGGATACCTTAAAACCCAAGTTCTGCCACTCCACTATTAGGAGATCATCAAAAGCTCTGGTTAGCTTCACAACATTTAATCAGATCAACATTTAATTGCTTGCAAGTCATCAGATGTCTCAGGGGAAACACCTACACTGATTGTTGAGATCACTTCTTTCTGCTTCTTCTCCTTCCTCAGTATTGACCTTGCATGGCTTGAGATCTACCAGTTTTGATTTCTGTGTCTCTACCTCCATGAGCTGACCCAAATCACCATAGCTTCCAGATCTTTAGCCAGATTTTTGCTTAGCTTCTCAGCTTCTAGGCAGCTGTCTTTGAATCAGAAAATATAGGGAAAAAAAGGCTTACACCTTGTAGGACCCAACAAACACTGTGTGCTTTCTTTTTCTTCAGTTCCTTTGGTCAATTAAGTCCTACCTTCCTGGTGATTCTCAAATGGCTTCAGAGAGATGCTTTTTTCTGTGTTTACTCTAGTCTTTTTTCTTTGTGGATAGTATATCTGATAAAGGTTTGTAACTAATAGCCAGAGCTTTGCCTTATCGCTGGTGTATATATATGATTCTGCTATTGTTGAACTATTCATCCATGAGCTTTCTCATTGGGTGTATTCTCTCCACTACTTCCTATCATCATTGCTTTAATTTGAGCTGCACTTGATACCTTTAGATATATTTTGGCATCTTAGGATCATATTTTTCTCTTAGAAGTCCTGAAAATGGAATGTATTTTTTTCCCCTGCTTTTATTAACTTCCAGGTAGTAATAAGTGCAATTAAGCAGCCATCATTCTAGAAGTCCAAGCTGTAGTTTCTATAGTGGTTTGTATATGTCTTTAGAAGTGGTAATTTTAACTGATGTATTTTATGAGAAAAAAAAGATAGCATACTAATACATAAATACTTAATATATTTTTGTTTAGATTGAGAAAAAGTCATAAAAATATGCCACAAATATCTTATCTGTTATGTATATGCTATTTTCCAGAATCTGAAAACAAGTATGAGTGAACACTGCCTTAAAGGGGCACAATGTGAGAAATACATAAATGTAAACATATTTACATTAAGTGTGTGCGGTGGGATATGTGTTGATTGGCAAAAAACCCAATATGGTTTGTGGTTTCTAGCATAGAGATTTGACTTCAGAAATATCTGATTTTGGCACTAATGATATCACATGCTAGTCTTGTAAGTTTGATCTCTATATTATCCAGAAACCAAAATTCTATCATCTGAAAAATGGAATTTTTATGATTATTTATTCAAATAATGTATATAACATTTTTACCACAGTAAATTCACAATTTTAGAGCCGAGTAATGTATTTTATCAGCACTGTCATTATAAAATGTTCCTGTGACAAAGGTATTCTAAGTAATTCTTATCAGGATTTGGGGAAGATGCATAGAAAGAATGGGGGGATTGAGCTGAAATCTGAACATTGCACAAATATTCTCCAGCTCTAAAAACAAGTATTGGAAGAATAATATAAATAGAAGGGACAGAATATACCAATCTTACATGTGCTGAGCTCATCAAGCATTCGGAGCCCTCTTCAATATGACTAGCATGGAAGCTTTATTATGAAAATGACAGGAGTTGAAACTGGGGATGAGATAGGATCAGACCATGAAAAGCTTCATGTATCATTTTAATGCATTTGCATTTTATGTGTTTGTTGATAGAAACACATTAAAATGTTTTAGATTGAGCAGTTAATCAGATTTTGTTTAAGAAAAAATAATCTTGCTGGGACTCCTGGTGGCTTAGTGGTTGAGCATCTTCCTTTGGCTCAGGACGTGATCCTGGAGTTCCGGGATCGGGTCCATGTCAGGATTCTGCATGGAGCTTCTCCCTCTGCCTATGTCTCTGCCTCTTTCTGTGTCTTTCATGGATAAATAGTCTTAAAAAAAAAAAAGAAAAGAAAAAAGATCTTGTTAAAATTTAAATGATGAAGTTTGTGGATATCAGTAGTGTTTAAGCAAAATTCTAAATATTATTGCTTGGAAGTACATAATAGGCTGAATTTTAGCCAAATGCTTTTACTAATCATATTAGGCTTAGCATAATTGTAACACTATTAGAACTAATAATTGGGCAGCCGGGGTGGCTCAGCGGTTTAGCGTCACCTTCAGCCCAGGGCGTGATACTGGAGACCCGGAATCGAGTCCCAAGGCGGGCTCCTTGCATGGAGCCTGCTTCTCCCTCTGCCTGTGTCTCTGCCTCTGACTCTGTCTCTCATGAATAAATAAATAAAGTCTTAAAAAAAGAAAGGACTAATAATCACTTTTCAGAATTACGCTAAAATGCCAAAGCAAATGTTTATTACTTTACTCAATAAATAGGCACTACATTTTTTTGAGACCTTTCATAGAAATATTCAATAATCTAGCCAAATCTTTGATACCTATGATTTTTTCCAAAGTTTGTATAAACCATTCTCACATTCACTAGTTGCTTTATCATTGCTACCACAGCCAGCCTTTGCAGTGTGACCCTGAAGTCCTTTGATTACATTGCAAATGTTAAACAATCATTTGATTAAGTGATTTCAATTGGTAGTGATTTATATTTACATTACTAATATAGTGACCCAGAAATAATACATAGTCAAGTATATTTTAGCTAATACATAAAGATTGTAATATTTTAGTAATGAAAACTAGATATTTTAGTGTATCTAGTAATTGTCCACTTACGGATAGATTGGAACAATTAATTAGCTAGAGACAAAGTCATGAGTTTTAAAAGCAATTAAGTATACCCGAAAAAGTAAAAGATAGAATGATTGCCTATTGAATACTCCATACTACTTAAATATGAAATACATCATTAATGCTGGAACTTCTAAAAGACTACCACTTGTTTACAATAGTGATATATTAACCACTTGAACGAAATACTGAAGTATCATGCCATACCATATTATCCTATGAAAGACAGTTTATATATTCACAGTAAAAACTCAAGGACCCACAATTATTTTTTCCTCTTACCTTTTGGCTGGATATTATATTTAAGACTAAAGGCTACACCTTTTCTTCATTAATTCACAGTCTGAATATCATGAAATCATCTCATTCTCTAAAAGAAGCAAATTTAACTCAGATTAAAAATAGGTTTAAGCAAAATTTCAGAATTATGTTCTTATTTTGCATAAGTCAAGAAACTATTGAAACTATCTAATTTTATAATATATATAAACATATATATATATATTTAACTAAAGAACTACAATTGATTGTAGTAAGTAGAGGAACTACTTTAAAGTAATAGAAGCTCATATTAATAATTTATAAACTTAATCTCTGTATAATGATTTATTATTCTGGAGATTCTTAAGGTTTAACTTCTAGTTTCAAATAGTATTTAAGCTGCACAAAAGTATAATACCATTTGATTACAAGACATTTGCTTTACTTTAGACATCTTATAAAAATGCAATTTGAAATAATGAAAACTCCATATAAAAACTGAAACAGTTTAGTATTCTTGAAACTACCTCAAAACAATTCTACAGCTGTACAGAGTGATAAAAGTAGTCAACCATGTAAGGAATACATTCTGGATTAAATATCTATGTTATACAAAATAATTTTATGTTTTAAGCCCTTGTGCTCAGGTGGATGATCAAATTAAAACAGAACAAAATTACTGAGCAATTATGATAATGTGAAATTAGCTCAATGATCTGCTTTTATTTTCATCAAATATTATCCAATGTGAATATTTTATGACTAAATAGACTTTGAAATCTTCAAGATGGTTACTAACTCATTTAAGCCCTTACGTGGTGTGTGTGAATAAATATGACAAGTTAGGGCTTGAGTTCAGGTGTTATGGAGTGAAGCCAAGAGGGTATGTACAGAAAGAGGTAAGCGGAGGAAGAACAAAGAAAGTAAACACAGAGGTTGTGGTTTGAGGTAAGCTTATATAAATATTTCCAAAATGAGAAGTCCCAGCTGAATTCTCAGTATTCTTTCAACTCCATAGCTCTTCATCATGCTATATATGTTTTTTTGTGTGTGTGTATGTGTGTGTATTTGTTGTCGTAATAAGTGACACAAATCTCCCAGAAATTGTTGTTGCAGAGGTGAGGATGTATACTCGTGATGCTCCTGTTACCGCTAGCACCTATGCACATTCTTCTGCGAACTCATAAAGTTGGTAAGTGTGCATGATAGAGTATCATTCTAACCATTTAGAAATGATCACATGTGGAATACCTGGGTGGCTCAGAGATTGAGCATCTGCCTTTGACTCAGGGCGTTATCCTGAGGTCCAGGATTGGGTCCCACATTGGAATCCTGCAGAGAGCCTGCTTTTCCCTCTGCCTGTGTCTCTGCCTCTCTGTCTCTCCCTGTCTCTTATGAATAAATAAAATCTTTAAAAATTAATAAAGAAGAAATGATCACATATTATGAATAGTTATGTTTTAAAAACTTTTTTTTTTTTGAATCTCTGCAATAGCAGCTACCTCTGATTGAGGTAATTATAGTTACATCATTTACCAGGAAAATATAAATTTTGATTGACATGAGACTTAGTCATATTATAAATGCAGGTTAAAAATTCTCCAAGATAACCATGAAAATGTTAAAAGAAATGCAGTAAAAGGGATGAATCCAAAGAGCAAAGAAAAGGATGAAGAAACAACAAAATAAACTTGAAAAAATTCAATATAGGATCCTATTCACAATTTTTATCAGTGAATACGGTCTCAGTTTGGATAAAACATGTAATAATTAAGTATAAAATCCAGCTGCCGGGGATCCCTGGGTGGCACAGCGGTTTGGCGCCTGCCTTTGGCCCGGGGCACGATCCTGGAGACCCGGGATCGAATCCCACGTCAGGCTCCCGGTGCATGGAGCCTGCTTCTCCCTCTGTCTGTGTCTCTGCCTCTCTCTCTCTCTCTCTCTCTCTCTCTCTGTGACTATCATGAAAAAAAAAAATTAAAAAAAAAATCCAGCTGCCGGGGATCCCTGGGTGGCTCAGCAGTTGAGTGTCTGCTTTTGGCCCAGGGCGTGATTCTGAAGTCCCGGGATCAAGTCCCACATCAGGCTCCCTGCATGGAGCCTGCTTCTCCCTCTTCCTCTCTGTGTCTCTCATGAATAAATAAATAAAATCTTAAAAAAAAAATCCAGCTGCTGCATGCTCTTAGTAAGAATAACATAGGCAAGCTCCTATACCAAATTATACAACTTTGGATAAGGTAATACATTATTGAAAATTGAGTTTGGTGTAATTTTTATTTTTGATAAATGAATATAAAAGGCAGATAATTAGCAAAATATTGAGGAATTGAACTATATTATCGAAAAGTCACATATATAGAAACCTGAACTTATATTCATATTTTATAAAACACACGTGAAATATTCATTATTGATTTTATACTAGGCAGGAAAACTCAAAAAGTCTGAATCTTTGAATAGCTGAACCAAAGTGAGGAAGTGATCCTTTTAATCTTCTTGTCTTATAAAGAAAATGAACAATATTGATCTATAAGCCATTGTTAATTGGATTTTCTGATATTTTCAGCCAAACTATTCCTAAAATAAATGTACCAAATTCAGGATAAGACGTATTCTTTTGTGGGATGCTTGGGTAGCTCAGCAGTTGAGTGTCTGCTTTAGACTCAGGGTGTGATCCTAGAGTTCCGGGATTGAGTCCCACATCAGGCTCCTTGCATGGAGCCTGCTTCTCCCTCTGCCTGTGTCTCTGCCTCTCTGTGTGTGTCTCTCATAAATACATACATAAAATTTAAAAAAAGAATTTAAAAAGACATATTCTTTTGCTACAACACATGCTTCTCTAAGTCTTACAGCAATATCTATAGGTATTTAATATGTCTTTCTAAATATGTTAATATTATAGTAAGCTTATTATTTTTTGCCTTTGGTTATAAATGTTTTGAGTGATTTTTTTTTATGTTTTGAGTGATTTTAAGTACACATTTGTCATTAGTTTATTTAGTGGCTATTAGAAAACAAATATGCCTGTGTGCATGTGCATGTATACGTGTGTGGTGCTATAGTAGGAACATATATGTAATATGAGAAGGAAAGAAACTGAAAAGGATCAAAGAGAGTTTCAACCTTTTAGGTAACAGTTTTAAGTGACCGGTTATTATTATTTTTTAAGATTTTATTTATTTATTCATGAGAGACACATAGAGAGAGGCAGAGACACAGTCAGAGAGAGAAGCAGGATCCCTGTGGGGAGCCTGATTGGGACTTGATCCCAGAACTCTGGGAAGGCAGAGCGAAGGCAGAGACTCAACCACTGAGCCACCCAGGTGTCCCACAGCTTTTTTTTTTTTTTGAGGATATAATGAAAACTGTCGAAAGGTTAGTGTTATGTAAAGCCATGACTATAGTTATGTTATTCTCCAAATGTTTTCTTTTTAAAAATTGAAGAATTTTATTAAAATTCAATAAGTTTTGTTATGACTTCTGACATTATAATTAGAAAACATGAGAATTCCAACCATTCTGCCAAACCTATGGACTCTTGATATTCAAACTATTTCTAATTTGTGGAATCACAGATTCTCTAACCATGGAAGATTGTAACTATACGAATTGGAATAACGGTGGAAGGATGAATTTCATCTCTTTCATTCTTCATTCTTTGAAGTTTCTACCTCAGACAGAGGAAATGCTTTCTTTACTTGCCTTATTTTCTTGGAAATCAAATACTGCATTTGTAAGCATTCATGAAGAAGGAGAAGTGGTAGTTTTGGGTGAGAAAGGAGTATTGTATAAAAGTAGCAAACATGACTATAAAATAGCAATGCTCATCTAATAAAACAGTGTGCTGCTTTTGCTTGCAATGCATACTTGTAATTTGCTGCTTAATTGTTAATTACCAGACAGAGAGAATAACCGAACATGCTTGGCTACCAGGTGAGTGCATGCTGAATCTTCTAAAGAATAATGAAATGACTATGACATTGACAAGCGACACATCATGTCACTTGATGATGTGAAGTTTTGACAGTTTGAAACTTTTAAAATTTTTATTTTATTTTATTTATTTACTTGAGAGAGAGAGAGAGAGAGAGAGAATGAGTGGGGGAAAGTGGCACAGGCAGAGGAAGATGCAGACTCCCCACTGAACAGGGAACCAGCACCCCAGGATTATGACCTGAGCTGAGGAAGGCAGACTCTTAACTGACTGAGCCACTCAAGCACCCCTTGACTGCTTAAGTTATAGCAGCTATATCTATGCATTGTTTTTTGAGACTCTAGGTAATTATTTCCCATCTGTGTTCATATATAAACAGATTTAATTTTATGCTGGGGGTACAGAAAACATAATTCTTTTATTATCACATAAAATAATTCTATTTCCCTCAGGTGAGTGGCTTTATTTTTTATAGAATGGCATGTATTTTTTTTACCATATATAATAATTGTGTGTAATGTTTTGTTATTTGTGTATCCTTTTTAAAATATATGGTAGATCACGAATATTTTCACTTTTATTTCTTTAAAGTTTTGAAACATTGAGAAAAATGAATAGGCTAATAAGACACATGTAATTCGAATGGAACGTTTTTGTTTGGCACTGGCTGGTGGTTTTCTTTATTCTCTTTTAAATCTGAGCACAGTGCCACTATATTTTTTAATACTTCAGGACATGAATAAATAAATAAATAAATAAATAAATAAATAAATAAATACTTCAGGACATGGAGTAGCAGGATAATTGTGTTACAGAATTACTTCCATTATTTCCTATGTATTATTTCTAAATTTAACTTGTCAGATACTTTTTTTCATTTTATTTAGACATTTTTTAACATGAAGGAGAGTCATTGATACAGTTCCCAAAATGAGGATCTGCTCAGACTTTTAATTTTTTCACTTTCAAATACTGCCTTATTAAGATATAATTCACAAAAAGTATGATTCATCCATTTATATTATACAATTAGAGTGGATTTTAGTGAATTCACAGGGTTATGCAATCACTACCATCTAATTTCTGATATTTTTTCTCCTCAAAAAGAAGCACCAGGCTCATTAGTAGTCCCTCACATTCTTCACATTTTTAGCTGCTGGCAACTGCCAATGTATTCTCTTTTTCTATGAATTTTCCTATTCTGGATATTTCATATTAATGGGATCATACAATATGTGGACTTTGTGACTGGCTTTCAATTAGCATAATGTTTTCAAGATTCATAGATTTTGGAAACTAGCCCTTTATCTGATATGTCGTTTGCAAATATCCTCTCCCATTCTGTAGGTTGTCTTTTAGTTTTTTTGACTGTATCCTTTGCTGTGCAAAAGCTTCTTATCTTGATGAAGTCCCAATAGTTCATTTTTGCTTTTGTTTCTTTTGCCTTTGTGGATGTATCTTGCAAGAAGTTACTGTGGCCGAGTTCAAAAAGGGTGTTGCCTGTGTTCTCCTCTAGGATTTTGATGGACTCTTGTCTCACATTTAGATCTCTCATCCATTTTGAGTTAAGATTCATCCATGATGTGTCATGTATCAGTACTTAATTCCTTTTTATTACCAAATAGTATTCCCATGCATGGATATGCCACATTTTTTTTAACTTTTTTTAATTTATGGACAATTGGTTTACATTTTTTGACTACTATGAATAATAATTGTATGGGCATTTATATGCACTCTTTTGTGTGAATATGCTTTTAATTATCTTGAATATATACATACCTAGGAGTATAATTCCTGGATCATATGGCTATTGCCTATTTAACATTTTGAGGTACTGCCAAATTGTTTTCCAAAGTTGACTGTTATTTTGAAACTTCAAAGCCAATATATGAGAGTTCTAATTTCTCTACATCCTTGCCAACACTTATTATTTACCTTTTAGAGATTAGCTACTCTGGTGAGTATGAAGTAATATGTCATTATGGTTTTGATTTTTATTGTTCTAGTGACTAATAATGGTAAGTATCTTTCCATGGGCTTTTTTTTGCCATTTACATTTCTTCTTTGAATATTTAAATTATTTCCCATTTTGTTTACCTATATTTTTGCCTTCTTATTGTTGAGTTGTAAGAGTTCTTTATATACTTTGGAACTATATCCTAATCAGATTTGCAAAAATTTTCTTTCATTTTTGAGTTATTTTTTTCCTCTTTTTTGATAATGTTCTTTCAAGCACAAAAGTTTTAGATCCTACTTAATTACGATTAATTACAATTTATATGTGTTTTCTTTTGTTGCTTTTACTTTTGTTGTCATATCTAATAAAACACTGTCAAATCTGAGGTCTTGAAAAATTTACTCCTAAGTTTTCTTTTAAGATTAGCTCTTACATTTAGAAATTTGATCCACTTGGCATAATTCTTGCATAAGGTCTAAGGTAGAAGTCTAGTTTATTTTATCTGGATATCTTCTTTGTAAAACTCTTAAATTTTCTTTGTGAAACCTATTCTTAATTATTTTACTCTTTTTAATGTTACTGGACAGAGTTGCTTTTATAAATTTATTTTCAGATTGCTCATTGCCAGTGTATAGAAATGTAACTGATTTGTCTACTGATTGTATAAAATTTTACATCACATTTATACTCTAATTAAAAATAAATTGTTTATATCATCCCCAAATTTTAACATCAAGTTCTCATGTGTACAAAGTACAGTCTTGTGATAAATAATTTATTTTACACTTTTGATGTCTGAATTTTTCACTGCATATTTCCAGGTTTCTTTCTGTTAACTTTTGAACCACTAAGGAAATTTCAACAAGCTGTGAGTGACTCAGCCCCTCTCCTCCCAACAAGGTGGCTCAGGTAAAATAATCATGTACATCTGACCTTTAAAATGTAATACTCCAGTGATTGCCAAAAGGCCAGTTCGATGTTTTACTGCGCTGCTGCACTTTCACAAGTAATACTCATGAGTTGACATTTATAAAACTGCTGGTGCACTCTGGAAACATCCTGATAGCTAAGTTGTTATATGAGTCTATCTTTATCATGATAATGGATATGTAAGTGTGTTAAAGAATAACACTTTTGAAATCTTCAGAAAGAAAAGAGACATTTTATCATTTACTTGATTGGATAATTTAAGAATAAATACAATTTCATAAAGTTGTTATTCGCTATAAATATACAAATTTATAATCATTTTACTCAAGGTAATTAAGTAAATCAATAAAAATCTTATACAAAAATATCAAAGGCAAATGTCAAATACCTTTTTAATAATCCACCTCTGTTACTGCTTTTTTTTTCACTTTTCCTATATAATATCACTTATATAATGCTTATTTGGCAATAATTTTTCTCAAAGAAGGCAACTGGGAGATATTCCATGTGTAGCTAAAGCAACCAAACAAAAACTTTCCCAAATGATTGTGGGCTTCATTGAGAAAAATTATTTCTAACATGTTCTTATATATTAATAAAGTCAAGTGAGAAAATAAGTGATTATTATATAAAATATAATGAATACTTTTCGCTAGAATATCCAGCATAGAACATTTCAGTCATCAAATACACGTGCTGTGCAAAGGGTTCAACCATCCTTGTGAATTTATTCAAAATTACAATTAAACAGAATTTAGTTTGTATGTGCATTTTAACTATTATTTATATCATATTTAATGTGCTCTTTAAAAATTATAATACCTGTATCCAATTATTTACATTATTAGCTCCACTGTAGTTCTCATTTTTAAACTTTGATGCACTTATAACTAATATAAATCATATTTTCAATTAGAAGATTGTAAAAATATACAATTAATAGAAATTATATTTTCATTTATGAGTCTTCAACTCAGTATCCATATAATATTTATAATTCCTTTTATTGTTTTAATTAATATACATTCAGAAAATATGCAAGATTACATTATATTGAATTTAAAAATTGGTAAAATTTGTTGATACTGCCATAGAATATATGAAAAATTTGGCTTTCCTTACTGTTTCTACAACAAACTAACCAATGATATATTTTGAATAGACACCCACAGAGGCACACTTACAGATCAATACATTTAAAAATGAACTCAGGAGGCATCTGGGTGGCTCAGTCAGTTAAGCATCTGCCTTCAACTCAGGTCATGATCCCAGGGTCCTGGGATTAAGTCCTGCATCAGGCTCCCTGCTTAGAGGGGAGTCTGCTTCTCCCACTCCTTCTATCCTTCATCCTTGTTCATACTCTCTCTCTCTCTCTGGTCTCTCTTTCAAATAAATAAATAAATAAATAAACAAACAAATAAATAAAAAAAATATTTTTTAGAAATTTAGAAAATGAATACAAATTGTATTTTAGACCTAAAAGTAAGAACTAAAACTGCAAAAACTTCTAGAGGATGATATGAAAAAATTTGCATGTTGTTAGTTTATTTATAGCATAAGTCATAAAATATAAAATTGATAAATTAGCCTTTATTGACATTAAAAATGTAAGAAAATGCAAGTGCAAGCACAGACTGGAAGGAAATATATTTAAATGAACTACATTATAAGTAACTTATGTACAGAATATATAAAGAACACTAAAAACTCAGGATTAAATAAAAAACTAATCCAATTAAAAATTGATCAGATACTTTACTAGAGAAGAAATATACATGGCAAATAATCATATTAAAAGATGTTCAACATCATTATGCATTAATGAAATTCAAACTAAACACACTTATTAAAATGACTAAAAATACAGGCAATACTAAGTACTGGTAAAGGATTTGGGGGCAATTGGAACTCTCATATTGTTGAGGAAATGCAAAATTGTACATCCCTTTTGTAATAGTTCTGCAGTTGCTGATAAAGTGAAACATACACTCATCTTATGATCCAGTAATCACACTTCCAGAAATGTGACCAAGTAGTATAAAAACCTGTGTTCACACAGACCTGTAAATGAATGTGTATAGAGGCTTTATTAATAATTACTAAAAATTTTGGGATCAAACTACATATCCCTCAATTACAATACATCCAAATCCCAATAATGGAATACTAGTCTTCCAAAATAAGGAATGGACTATAGACTATGGGCTATGGATTTGTGACAATAGGATGAATCTCAACTATATTTTGCTAAACAAAAGAATCCAGATTCAAAAAGCTACATATTGTATAATTTCATTTATATAACATTCTTTCAAAGACAGACTTTACTTTTAAAAAAATATTTATTTACTTATTTACTTATTTATTTGAGAGCACAAGTTGGTGGAGGGGTAGAGGAGAAGCAAACTCCCCACTGAGCAGGGAGCTAGATGTGGGGCTTAATCCTGGGGACCATGTCCTGAGCTGAAGGCAGACACTTCATCCACTGAGCCACCTAGGAGCCCAAAGACAAGCTTTAGAAACAGGTAACAGATCAATGTTTGCCAGAATCTGGAAGAAAGTGGAGGGATTGACTATAAGGAGATATGAGAAATATTTTAGAGTGATGTACCTCTCTAATTCTGATTATATTGCTTAGCTATAAGACTGGTAAGGATTGACACAACTGAACACTTAATAAGGTGAATTGTACTCTTATGTAGATTATGGCTTAAATTTTACAATTAAAAATCTATATTCAGCACTTCATATAAAGCCCAGTATGTGGTAAGTGCTCAATCGATATGACCTAATAATATAATCATTATTGATTGTGCAAAAATATATAAAAATGAATAAAGATGTAAAGATTACAAAATAGAGAAGTATTATTAAACAATTCCAATAAAAGTTACTTTGCTGTCCTTCACTCTTTCCTCACAAACTTCCTTTCAATCTCTAAAATTGAAAAAGAATGTTTCTCTGATGTGCATTTTAATTCACCATTTGAATAAAACAAAATTATACCTCGCCCCAGGCATGTAATCTGTCATCACATAAAACTGATTTAAAATATATCTAAATAGAAAGTGAATATACAGCTTTTACAGTTACTTTTATTCACAGGTTTTCTTTTGCCTTCTTAATATTCTTGTAATATCATCTTCATTGTTAAATCAAAATACCATTAGAAGAATTAACTTGTGAGTTAAATCTAAAAATAATTGAATGTTCTTTAAAATATATTCTTAAGAAACATTTTGTATCTTTTAGGGTTTAAATGAAAGCTGAAGCTATTATTAAGGTACATGATTTTTTAAAGTATGGTACAAATGCTAAAAGTGATATTGGATGTTTTTACTCAAAGTTTCCAAATTTTTTAATTAAAATGTACAAAACCTCAAGACAGATGTTCTATAGCAGTAGAAGTTTACTATGTAGTAATTTTAACTTCTGACTGTGTAATCTATAGAGATAATAGAGAAATTGTAGCATCAAACCTTAAATATTAAAGGCATTTTGAACTGGAAGATTCTTTAGTTTTTTAAATTAGTATTATTATGACATATTTTCTGTCTTTTTTAGTTTTGACTCATCTATTCCATATTTAAAATGAATTTCTTCCAAATTTAACAATACATCAAAAAAAATCACCAAAATAAATAAATAAATAAATAAATAAATAAATAGACAATCACAATCAAGTGGGATTTATTCCTAGGCTACAAAAGTGGGGCAATATTAGCAAATCAATCATTCTAATGCATTACATTAATAAAAGAAAGAAGAACCACATGGTCATTTCAATAGATACAGAAAAAGCATTTGACAAAGAACAACATCCTTTCATGATAAAAATCTTCAACAAAGTAGGTTTAGACAGAACATGCCTTAACATGATAAAGGCCAGATATGAAAAACCCACAGTTAATATCGTGCTAAATGGAAACAAAAACAAAACCTGAGAGCTTTACCTCTATGGCCAAGAACAAGACAGGGATGTCCATTCTGACCATTTTTATTTAATAGAGTAGTGAAAGCCTTAGTCACAGGAATCAGACAATCAGACAACACTGAGACATATAAGGCATCCAAATCAGTAAAGAAGACAAACTTTTACTATTTGCAGCTGTTATGATACTATATATAAAAAAACCTGAAAGACTTCTCCAAAAAAACTGCTACAACTGATAAACGAGTTCAGTAAACTCACAAGATACAAAATCAAAGTACGGAGATCTGTTGTATTTCTATACACCAATAATGAGGCAGCAGAAAGAGAATTAAAGAATCAAACTGGGGGAGTTAACAGAAGATAGCGGACCCCAAGTCACCTGTCCCCACCAACTTACCTAGATAACTTTCAAATCATCCTGAAAACCTACGAAATCGACCTGAGATTTAAAGAGAGAACAGCTGGAACGCTACAGAGAGAAGAGTTTGTACTTCTAACAAGGTAGGAAAATGTAAAATAAATAAATAAAAAATAATCCAGTGGGAGAGGGGACCCCACGAAGAGCCAGGTTAAGCCTGGGCAGCTAGAGCCTCCAGGACAGGAAAGCCCAGCCCCAAGGAAGCAGGAACTTTACCAATCTTCCCAGAAAGAAAGGTGCTCTAAGGAACTTGGGCAGGATCCTAGGAAGGGCAGTGGAGCCCCCAGGTTCCCAGGGTCAGTAACAGAGGAGGTGCGCCCGGGGGAGAGCTCACCACATCCTGCAAGCCCAGCGCAGTAAAGGGCTGGAGAGCACCCGGCGGGGCCTCAGGGAGAAGCCGGTGGGTCAGGCAGGGGCTCCGGGCAGGGGGGCTGGGTGGCCGGGGGCACGATTCCAGCGGCGCAGGCCCCGGAGCCCAGGGCGTCAGGGGACACAGCTCATGATCCTGTACTCCCCTTGGGACAGGCGGAGGCGGGGAGGGCACAGGACAGCGAGGATGCTCCTGCCGCTGGGCAGCCCTGAGCTGTGCAGGTCAGCGCCGCCTGCCGTCCCGGGAGCGTCCAGGCCAGCGCGGACTGGGAGCTGCGGTAGTTACTGTGGGAGCCGATTCCAGGGCTGGAGAGCTACCCACTGGCAGTGGTGGTGTTCCTCCTGGTGTCACCCTGTGTCTGGGAGGGGCGGGGACCCAGGGAACAGAGGCCTAACAGATAAAAGCTCCCACTGAGCCTGGCACCTGGCCAGGGGCGGGGCAGCTTCCCCAGCAAGACCCATCTATTTGCTGTCTACAAGAGACTCATTTTAGACCTAAGTACACCTACAGCCTCAATATAAAAGGTCGGAGAACCATTTACCATTCAAATGGTCCTAAAAAGAAAGCAGGGGTAGCCATCCTTATATCAGATAAATTAAAGTTTATCCCAAAGACTGCAGTAAGAGATGAAGAGGGACACTGTATCATACGTGAAGAATCTATCCAACAAGGGGACCTAACAATCATCAATAGTTATACCCCGAATGTGGGAGCTGCCAAGTATATCAATCAATTAATAACCAAAGTTAAGACACACATAGATAATAATACACTTATACTGGGAGACTTCAACACGGCACTTTCTGTAAATGACAGATCTTCTAAGCACAACATCTCCAAGGAAACAAGAGCTTTAAATGATACACTGGACCAGATGGATTCACAGATATTTACAGAACTTTACATCCAAACACAACTGAATACGCATTCTTCTCAAGTGCATAAGGAACTTTGTCCAGAATAAACCACATAATGGGTCACAAATCATGTCTTAACTGATACCAAAGATTGGGATTGCCCGCCTGCATATTTTCAGACCACAATGCTTTGAAACTTGAACTCAATCACAAGAAGAAATCTGGAAGTAATTCAGACTCGTGGAGGTTAAAGAGCATCCTGCTAAAAGATGAGTCAACCAGGAAATTAGAGAAGAATTCAAAATATTCATGGAAAGTAATGAGAATGAAGATACAATGGTTCAAAATCTTTGGGATACAGCAAAAGCATCCTGAGAGGGAAATACATTGCAATACAAGCATCTAAAAAAAACTGGAAAGGACTCAAATACAAAAGCTAACCTTGCACCTAAAGGAACTGGAGAAAGAAGAGCAAATAAAATCTACACCCAGCAGAAGAAGAGAGTTAATAAAGATTCGAGCAAAACTCAATGAAATAGAGACCAGAAGAACTGTGGAACAGATCAACAAAACCAGGAGTTGGTTCTTTGAAAGAATTAATAAGATAGATAAACCATTAGCCAGTCTTATTAAAAACAAAAGATAAAAGACTCAAATTAATAAATTAATGAATGAAAAAGGAGAGATCACCACGAATACCAAGGAAATAAAACGATTTTAAGAACGTAATATGAGCAACCATATGCCAATAAATTAGACAATCAAGAAGAAATGGACACATTTCTGGAAAACCACAAACTACCAAAACTGGAACAGGAAGAAACAGAAAACCTGAACAGGCCGATAACCAGGGAAGAAATTGAAACAGTCATCAAAAACCTCCCAAGACACAAAAGTCCAGGGCCAGACGGCTTCCCAGGGGAATTCTATCAAACCTTTAAAGAAGAAACAGTACCTATTTCACTAAAGCTGTTCGGAAAGATAGAAAGAGATGGAATACTTCCAAACTTGTTCTATGAGGCCAGCATCACCTTAATTCCAAAACCAGACAAAAACCCCACCAAAAAGGTGAATGATAGACCAATATCCCTGATGAACATGGATGCAAAAATTCTCAACAAGATACTAGCCAATAGGATCCAACAATACATTAAGAAGATTATTCACCATGACCAAGTGGGATTTATCCCGGGGATCCAAAGCTGGTTCAACACTCGTAAAGCAATCAACATGATAGATCATATCAACAAGAAGAATAACAAGAACCATATGATCCTCTCATTAGATGCAAAGAAAGCATTTGACAAAATACAGCATTCATTCCTGATCAAAACTCTTCCGAGTGTAGGGATATAGGGAACATTCCTCAGAATCTTAGAAGCCATCTACAAAAAGCCCACAGCAAATATCATTCTCAATGGGGAAACACTGGGAGCCTTTCCCCTAAGATGAGGAACACGACAGCGATGTCCACTCTCACCACTGCTATTCAACATAGTACTAGAAGTCCTAGCCTCAGCAATCAGGCAACAAAAAGAAATAAACAGCATTCAAATTGGCAAAGAGGTCAAACTCTCCCTCTCTATAGATGACATGATACTGTACTCAGAAAACCCAAAAGGCTCCACCCCAAATTGCTAGAACTCATACAGCTATTCGTCAGTGTGGCAGGATACAAAATCAATGCCCAGAAATCAGTGGCATTTCTATACACTAACAATGAGACTAAAGACAGAGAAATTAAGGGGTCAATCCCATTTACAATTGCACCCAAAAGCATAAGATACCTAGGAATAAACCTAAACAAAGAGGTAAAGTATCTATACACTAAAAACTACTAAACACTTCTGAAAGAAATTGAGGAAGACACAAAGAGATGAAAAAATATTCCAAGCTCATGGATTGGAAGAATCAACATTGTGAAAATGTCAATGCTACCTGGGGCAATTTACACGTTCACTGAAATCCCTATCAAAATACCACGGACTTTCTTCAGAAAGTTGGAACAAATCATCTTAAGATTTGTGTGAGTAATCAGTAAGACCCAGAATAGCCAGGGGAATATTGAAAAGGAAAACCAGACCTGGGGGATCACAACACCAGATTTCAAGTTGTATTACAAGGCTGTGATCATCAAGACTGTGTGGTATTGGCACAAAAACAGACACATAGATCAATGGAACAGAATAGAGGACCCAGAAATGGCCCCTCAGCTCTATGGTCAACTAATATTCGATAAACCAGGAAAGACTTTCCACTGGAAAAAAGACAGTCTCTTCAATAAATGGTGCTGGGAAAATTGGACATCCACATGAAGAAGAATGAAACCGGACCACTCTCTTTCACCATACACAAAGATAAACTCAAAATGGATGAAAGATCTAAATGGGAGACAAGAATCCATCAAAATCCTAGAGGAGAACACAGGCAACACCCTTTTTGAACTTGGCCACAGCAACTTCTTGCAAGATACATCCATGAAGGCAAGATAAACAAAAGCAAAAATGAATTATTGGGACTTTATCAATATAAAAAGCTTCTGCACAGCAAAAGAAACAGTCAACAGAACTAAAAGACAACCTACAGAATGGGAGAAGATATTTGCAAATGACCTATCAGATAAAGGGCTAGTATCCAAGATCTATAAGGAACTTATTAAACTCAACAGCAAAGAAACAAACAATCCAATCATGAAATGGGCAAAAGACATGAAGAGAAATCTCACAGAGGAAGACATAGACATGGCCAACATGCACATGAGAAAATGCTCCACATCACTTGCCATCAGGGAAATATAAATCAAAACTGCCATGAGATACCACCTCACACCAGTGAGAATGGTGAAAATGAACAAGACAGGAAACAGCAAATGTTGGAGAGGATGTGGAGAAAGGGGAACCCTCTTGCACTGTTGGTGCGAATATGAACTGGTGCAGCCACTCTGGAAAACTATGTGGAGGTTCCTCAAAGAGTTAAAAATAGACCTGCCCTAGGACCCAGCAATTGCACTACTGAGGATTTACCCCAAAGATACAGATGTAGTGAAATGCTGGAACACCTGCACCCCAATGTTTATAGCAGCAATGTCCACAATAGCCAAACTGTGGAAGGAGCCTCGGTGTCCATCGAAAGATGAATGGATAAAGAAGATGTGGTTTATGTATACAATGGAATATTACTCAGCCATTAGAAACGACAAATATCCACCATTTGCTTCAACGTGGATGGAACTAGAGGGTATCATGCTGAGTGCAGTAACTCAATCAGAGAAGGACAATCATCTTCTGGTTTCACTCATACAGGGAATATAAAAAATAGTGAAAGGACTTTTAGGGGAAAGGAAAGAAGATGAGTGGGAGAAATCAGATGGTGACAAAACATGAGAGACTCCTAACTATGGGAAATGACCAAGGGGTTAGTGGAAGGGGAGATGGGTGGGGGGATGGAGTGACTGGGTGATGGGCACTGAGGGGGGCACTTGACAGGATGAGCACTCGGCGTTATACTATAGTTGGCAAATAGAACTCCAATAAAAAAAATATACGAAAGAAACAAGTCTCTTCTAAAAACATTCCATACACCATCTTCATGTATACCATGAAAGTAAAACACCAATATTGAAATGAAAGGTAAGGGATTTTGTGTCTGAAATGAAACTAACATGTATGCACTCTCTCCAATATTAACAAAATTATTTTGTTAATAGTTCTCTAATTGCTACCAATACCATTATTTTATACATAAAACAAAGAGAACTTAGGAGTTTTTGTTTCAGCTCTTATGCGATGTGGATTTTGAATGGTCAGTATGCAGTGGAATAATAAATATGCTTTAGACAAACTGAAGTTGCGAAGGCAATGATATGGATGCAAATTTGAGAAAAGATTTAGAGTTGATTTATTTTTATAAGTTAGGCATTGCTGAATAATCAAGGTTACTGAAGATAATTCATCAGTTAGAATCCTTCAAGAATGAGAAATGGACAGTTAAATTCACAAGAGCCTGCATAGGAAAGAATAAATTACTATTTCACATGCCAAAAGAATGGCATCCTGGAAAATACTTTCTAGGCAGTATTTTTTTTTTTTTTTTTTTTTTACTGATTCTTCCACGAATCAAACTAATTGCTGATTCACATACTGTTTAACAATGAATTAGATTTTTATTGAAAAATAACTCAGTAATTCCATTATTTGTCACTTCTTACAGTTTCATAGAACATTTTCTTTCAATTAAATATCATTCCTGAACAAATTTTGGCATCAATTTTTTATAGTCATATCAGCTCAAAAGTTTGATGTCATTTTTTTTCAACTTTGATGGATTTTATCACAGGTAGGATGAACAGTTATGTCCTAAACCAATTACTCAGAGGAAAAATGTATTACAATTGTGTAAATTACGATTTGTGTTTGTCAAAAAACATAAGTCAGTTGATGTTCTTGGAAGAAAATAGTCATCCTTAATAAAAAGAAGCTATTTTTTGAGGACAAAATGCAAATACTGGATTTTGAATGTGATCAAATCTCTAACAGGACATGCATGAGAAAAATTTCAGGACATCAGGAGATATTCAACTAGGCTTAACTTTTATAAAATCAAACAGAATCATGTAGTTGAATCTCTTCGCATTGAATAAATTCAATGTCTCAATTCAGCTTTGCTTTTCATATAGGTTCATCTTATGTTACTATTATCTATGTTAGATATTAGTAGCTTTCACAATGTTTTTCAAGGTTTAAAAAAAAAATCCTGGTTTGTGTTTTATCTTGTAAATTCATTGAACTACCTAATTGTTTGGCTCTTAGTTACCAAGTTTCACTTTGAGTGAAAGTGGACCTCTTCCAGCAAAAGTACACACAGTGTGCATGAATCTTAATTTATTTTAGTTTTGCTTTCATGTTCTTCCAATTTAAATCATTTCAACATGAGATTTTGTGTGTAATAAATCACCTGTTTGGAATTGAAGCAGGGAATAAATGAAAAAATAGAATCAAAAATACTAGATTGATAGGGCTGGCAGTTTACATAACTGTGAAGAAAAATTATAGGAACTGCTTAACCATTTTTCATTGCAGACTCGAGGTTTATGTTGATTTTTTTAAATGTCAGTTATTTTTACCTTGAGACATCTTGTATGGAAAGTAGCTTGGATCTTGCTGCTACTTTTCCACCAGGGCAATGTATTTTACTTTTAAGTAGTTATGTATACCTTCTATTAAGTTCAGAAGTTCTCCTTTTACTACTCTACCATTGGCTTTCAACACAATTGCGTATCCAATGTTTTAATAATAGTTTTTTTGCCAACACCATCAGCTTCATGATGACCACAAGTATGATCTTCATCATCTGAAACATCACCCCTAGAGCAATTAATTAAAAAAAAAAGTTACTATGTGCCAGTGGATGAATTAAGAATATAAACTGTTAACCAATGAAAGACAAAAATTGCAAGCTGCAAAATAACATTTGTATGTTCATTTGGAGTCTTAGGAATTATACTCTGGGAGACACAGATTCGACAGAAATTGAAAACATGCTGGAAAGAAAAAGGATATCAGTGTTTTTAAAGGGTAAAGAGGGGATTTACATAAGCTGTTTTGGAGAAAAGGTGATTGGTGTTAGTATAGCTACAGTTACACTAATGTATGCGTGATTAGTTGCTAGGGCTAGTGTTAGGCAGAAAGTCCATTTATGTCCATCTTAACATACACCAGATGCCTGGGCTTTTAGCTGAGTTCAGCAAAATTTCTGAGAATTTGAGACAGAAAATGTGCATTAACCTGACCTCCTCAATATTCTCCTGGCTCAATTTTAAATAACTTTCTTAGCAATGTTTATTCCATTTTATTGTCTTTATTTTCAAAATACATTCTTTTTGTATCATTTATCACAACTCTAGGTATTATATTCTAGGTATTATATTCTATGAAGAAAATGTGACTGAGCAGTTATGCAAAGAATGTAAGTAGCATCTGATTCTAGAATATTTGATTCTATACAGATCTCAGTTGGGGAGATGATAGAAACCAATTTTAGGGCAGTGTGTCTCCTTTTCCACATTGGATGTACAGATATACTCTTAAAAGAAGATTCTCAATGTTCCATGGTAGTCATCTTTTGTTTTACCATCTATACTATTTTCATCTACTCACATTTCTACTTCATCTGATATGTTCTTGTTTAGCCAAATCGTCTGAATACTTATTTGGTTTTAGAAATAAAGTCCTCAAAAATAAAGTAGTTATGAATGGATTTGAAGTAAACTAGAAGTAGAAGGAAAACTTCTCATCCTATAAATACCATTTATGTAAATTCTATAGTTAACAACAGTTTATGATCTTGTTGGTGAAAACATGAATGCTTTTCCCACAAGATTGAGAATAATGTGAGCACGTTTACTTTTATCCTTTTTTATTCAACATTATGTTTGAGTTCCTCGCAAGTTCAGTAATAGAAAAAATGAAATAAAATGTGTATAGTTCAGAAAGGAAAAAATAAAGGAGTTTTATTCACAATAAGTATAATATTCTACTTGTGAAAGCCTAGGAATATATGGAAATACTAATGGAATTAATTTGGTAAGTTTACTTATTACAATATCACTATCTAAAATGCAATTGTATTTCCCTATACTATCAATCAACAACTATAAAATAAAACTAAGATGAAAATATCATTTAAGAAAGCACTAAAGAATATGAAACATCTCTGGATGTATGTAACAAAATAAGTGTAGGACCTTTATAGTAATACCCATAACACTTTAAAGATAGAAGTCAGGGCAGCCCGGGTGACTGAGCGCTTTAGCACCACCTTCAGCCCAGGGCATGATCCTAGAGACCCTAGGATTGAGTCCCATGTCAGGCTCCCTGCATGGAGCCTGCTTCTCCCTCTGCCTGTGTCTCTGGCTCTCTCTCTCTCTCTCTTCTCTGTGTATTCTAATGAATAAATAAATAAAATACTTTAAAAAATAAATAAATAAAAATAGAAGTCAAAGAAGATGTAAATTGAGATTTACACACTGTTTATGGTTTCAAAGTCTTAATATTGTTATAATATTATTATCCCAGAAATTATTATTATAAATAATACAAATCTTAACAAGTTTCTAGAAGAATTGTTTTTGGAAGTTGACAAAATGATTTTTTTTTCAATTTAAATTCTAGCTAGTTAACATAGAGTGTAATATTGCTTTCAGAAGTAGAACTTAATGATTCATCACTTACATATAATGCCCAGGGCTCAACACAAATGATTCTTAAAATTCATGTAGAGATTTAGAGGATCAAAAATAGTTCAAGTAATTTTGAAGAACTATTTTATTTTTAAAATTTTTTGAAGAAATATTTTAAACATTTTGAGAAATCACACCAATTTATTTCATAATCAAGACATATTATGGTGTTGATATAATTACATATTAGTAGGTCAATTGAACCAAATAAAGTGTCCAGAAATATAGATATATATTTATATGGCCAAAGGATTTTTTTTTTTAATGCACCAAATCCATTTAAAGGAGAAAGTGTTTTCAACAAATTGTTGTGGTACAAGTTATTCATATGTAAAATAAACAAACCACTCTTTAACTCCAAACACTATTTGAGATTAATCAGTGTCATTAATCTCAAAGCTAAAACTACACATCTTCTATAAAACCACATAGTACAATAAAACTGGGCATAGTCAAGATTTCCTAGAGAGAAATTAAGAAGTATTAATAACAAAGATCATTATTAAAAAAAAGTTTGGGTCACCTGGGTGACTCAGGAGGTTGAGTGGCCTACTCTTGATTTGGACTCTGACTGTGATCTCAGGGTTGTCAGCGCTCTGGGCATGGAGTCTACTTAGGATTCTTTTCCTCCCTCTGCTACCCCCCCCCCCAAAATAAAGAATTAATAAAAAAACACAGGTATGAAAATGAATAGGAAAGCCACAGAGGTGGAAGAAAATATTATAAATATGTTTGACAAAAGGTTTGTTTCCAAAATATATGAAGACTTCCTACAAATCAACAATGGATAAATGAGAAAATCAGCAAACTATTTTAATTCAGACTGCAGAAAGGAAGTTATACATTTTAACAATAAGTATATAAAGAAGCATTTAGCACTATTAGTTGTTAGAGAAATGCAGATTCAAATACAGTGCTAGTGATGAGGAGTTCAACTCTGGCCAAAAACTTTTGTGTGATTTTTCAGGCTAAATCATAGACAATTAGAAAGGTTTACCTGGCAAACCTCTAGTGAGAAAGCTGCACTCCCCACAGCAGAATCCGTATATGTAGTTGACACACTGCTACTGTAGGGAACTATAGTCAAGTACTCAGCCCCTCTCTTGCTGGCCATGTTCTTATGTATATCTGCATTTGTAATCCAGGCACCTATATTCCAAAGATTATATAAATGGATAGGATCGTTAAAAGGATTGTGCCTTCTTTTAGATAATGTGCTTTGTTTAATTCACCTAAAGAAAATTGATTTTACTTCTCTTTTCAGTATTACATTCATTTATTCAACAGATAATTATTAGATATATCCTCTTGTTTTGCACTATATAAGTCTGGGTCATAGGGATGAACAGGATCTGTTCTCATGGAGTTTCTGGTCTCCCGAAGAAGACAGTCTTTAAAATTATTTGTCAAATGTGTTAAGTTTTATGACAAAAACAGCGAATAAATTTATTGCAAGAATATTTTTAAGAAAAATATAAATATGTCCTGAATGATTATTTTTGAGTGAATAATTGAAAGTTCACAGAATAATTTTTTTAAAAAAGTCATGCTTTTTAGTGTTATGTCACATTATAATGGTCTGTATCCTATTTTTAAAATAGATCCTAAATACAATATTATTATTATTATTATTATTATTATTATTATTATTACTTTAGAAATTACAGAAAACTGTTTTTAAGTGGGGGAGAGGCAGATGGAGATTCGGAGAGAGAGTTTTAAACATGCTCCACACCCAGCAGGGAGTCCGGTTTGGGCTCAATCTCACAACCCTGATATCATGACCTGAGCTGAAATCAAGAGTTGGATGCCTAATTGACAGCCACCCAGGCACATCAATAATTATAGAAAACATAAAGGCCACATTATTATATAGCTTACCTTTTTAAGCATTTTATATGGATGAACTCTATTCTTTCTCAAAAATCATTCTGAGATGGGTGCTAATACTGTTCCTATTGTAGGAATTATAGTTTCTATCTATAAGATAAGCTACTGGATTTTTCAAGCTTGAAAAATAAGTGTTGGCCATTAATAATATCATTATTAAAGGTGTATATTTTTAATAAATTAATGATTCTAGACAGACATGAAGAAATTTTGAGAAATGATTATTTGATCAATTTTTAAAAGAATTTCAGTAATGTTACATGTAATTAGATTGCAAAATAACAGAGAAATTTCACTATGGTGAATGTTATGATTCTTTATTGTAATTTTTATTTTGTTAAAGAGAAAAACATGACTAAGGAATGAAATTTTTAGAAGAGTTGCTCTTTTTCTCTTTTCTTGATTATCAAAAAGAGGTTTTTTTTACCCCCAAGACAATTATGACACCTTAATTTTTCCATTCATTCCATGGTAGAATGACATACCTAGTTGTTAAATCTAGAAAAAAAAATCACTAGACTTTTACAGAGCTGCTTCTTTTTCTTTGCAATTTCTTGTCCAGTATTGGCGGGGGGGGAGGGGTGTCTGCCTTAATCATTGCCACAGGTAACTGTGTCGGTGATTCTGGAGCTTGATATTAAAACTACAACATCTTCTGACCTAAGATTTAGTATAAATAATGTTGAATTTGTTGATCTCTTTTTACCATTCCTTTGCATCGTTTTGAATTTTTTCGGATCCTGTGTGAGAGATGCTATCTATTGAATCTTGTTGAAGAACATAATATACATGTTATTTTTATACAATTATCTTCTTTGGAAACTCATTACTAAGAGAATTAAATTATTTTTAATATTGTATTTGTGGCACAATTTAAACTAAAAAAATTATGAAGATTACCTTAGTACAGAGCCATGTGCATGTCTTCCACGCTACTTTACATAAAGAATGATGATGTCATTTGATTTTATAACATGAGAAAATGAAGGGTAAAAGAAATACAAAATTAAAAAATTCAAATGAGGACTTTATGTTTGAATGGATAATAAATTAATAGTCAAATTTTCATATCTAAATACTTGAATTCAGGCCTGAACATTAAAAAAAGGTGGATAAATCTCAATACCTTATAAATTATAACAATTTGAAGTTTCCATGAGTATGCTAGAAAAATAAATTATTCACTGACTGACTTCCTCAGGAAACCCTTATAAATTAAATCCTGATTTAAGTCTTTTTTCCCTCCTAAAAATGGATTAAAAGACAGCTTTTAGAAAAAAATTTAATTAGCACTTTTACTTTATGATGCTAGTACATATGCTATTTATGAAATCTTCCTTGGGACTATCCTCATCTTAAGGTAGATCAAATTCTGTCTTAATAAGAATATCTCAATTAAGATTTCTTAGACATTTCTTGTGATGAGGCAAATTAAGGATTTGTTGATATAAGCAAATGATTTATATATTGATTTACTTTGCGTGGCACATTGTTGCTTTAGCAGTAGGGGATGGTTATTTAAGGAGCTAAATTGCTCTGCAGGGTGTAGATGGAGCCAGGCAATGAATGGCTCCAATCAAGCCACCCACATTCTGGCAGGATGTCTGTGAATGGCATTATGGATGCCATTACCCAAAATGTACTGCTAATTGTAATCTCTGTTCTGAATCCAGGAGAATTTAAATGACTTTTGACTGGTAAAGACTTATAGCAGTGTTGAATCTCCATAATTTAACCACATCAGAGCATCTCTTTATTTTCATTAAAAGACTATCACAAGACAGCAGACTATACTATATACATATGCACACACAAAAGCACAGACATATCAAACACTGGGATTAAGACATATTTCTTGCTGTATCAGGGAGACTTAAGGCTATGAGACCTTTTATATGAAGACAGGATTTACATCATTCTGAGAGAAGTATCCAGGCATAATAGGCTTAACCCAATGTGAACCCTTAATCATATTACAAGTAATAATTTATCATAGAGTGTTTTGCTGTCACATTAGTTGTTTCCAGAGTCAGGACCTTTGGGGTATGCATGTGTGTCCTAGGACAAGAGAGTCCTACAAAAGTAATTCACAAGGAACTGGGACACATGTTACCCTACTTTGAGAATCCATAGAGGATAAAACCCAAGCCAAAGGTAAGAAGGCATTCATCTTATCCCCTCACCCTGGTCTTTAATGGAATGTCAGCAGCAGCTCCAAGTGAACCTTGCCACACAGTAGAGCAGGAGAGTGATCAAGCAGAGCTTTGAAAACAGTGGAGACAAAGCAGCCTTGTCAAGCCTAGCAGAGTCTGGCAGCAATGAGGTACCCAGTGAAGAAGTGACACTGGCTTAGATTTTTTGCTACAAGGCTGCAACCACACTCAGTAGGAAAAGTTATAATAATAGCAATTCTCAAGGTCCATTCATATGAGGCATAAACACATCCTCCGAGAAGTCCCAGACATGCTTTTAGTAGACTTTTTTGTGGAGCTAAGATCCTGCCCTTTATAGGTTGGGGCTCAAGTAGGTGAAAATTTCCCATCATTTCTATCCAGTGAGGTAAGGTCTAAGGAACTTTGAGAAATGTACTGTAAAGTACATCCACTGTCCTGTCATCTGGAGCTGACTTACACAGAAATTCTATTGCAAAATACACTTGGGCTTCCTTTGGATAGAACAAAGCAGCTTGGTCTTGGTTTAGGTTGCTATTTCAAACTTGACTACTGGACTATGATAACCTGACTTTGCCTCTGGGAAGGGTGAGATGGGGTGATGTGCATATAAGCTACACTGTTGACTACCTCATGCCTTGGTTTTGGTTCTTGTGTTATTTTTAATTTTTTAGAACTACAGTGACTACACTCTATTAACAATTAATAGAAATGCAAAAAAATCCCAGAAAATATGCAAATTTTATTTTTATTTCTCATAATTACTACGTCTACATATGACTTTATATACATAAATTACTTTTGAGGAATCAATAAAATCACATTCCTGTTTAGCCCTCATTTACCTTTCTTATACCTCCCTTTTCAGATATGTCCTCCTTTCCAGTTACATGAGGCTACTTGCAGTGATATTAACACATATACAGCATAACATACAATGCTTTGAATGCTTTGCATACAAGCTTTGAAACGAGACAAATCTCTACCTAAATTCAAATTTCAATAATTTGAACTATTATATTATCACCATATATAATCCTTCCTGGCCAAGCTCACATCCAATAATTGATTTCTAAGAGTATGATAATTATCACCAGTCATCACCATTCAATATTTCAATGACTTAATTATTCTCTTTACGTTTTTAAAAATAATTTATATATTTGTGAAAGAAATGAAATAATATACATAGTGATTTTAACAATGGCAAGGCTATATCAAGTACTTGATGAATGTTAGGTCTTAGCACTTATGTTCCTGAGACTTTTCTGCAAACTACTTTTCTGCTTTTTGCATTAGAGTCAACCAAAATCCACATATATATTTCAAATCTATTGTACATTCTGGAACTCATCTCAGCAGTTCGAGGTTTAATATAAAGAACTTTAGACTAAAAGTTCAATAGCTCAGCATTGAACTTTCCCTTATTCAACTCCCAATTTTGTCTTCCATCTTATTGTCAGTAAGTAAGCATTCATTTCTTTTGATTTCTGTGCCTCATCCTACAATTGAGATTTGGAGTTTCTGCTTTCCTCCATGTTTTTAATCATTGTGATGATAATATCAATGACCTATTCATTGAAAGTGCCTACATATAAACTTCACAAATTCCTTTAGCAATCCATGTAAATTTAATAATATGTTTTCAACTCTAATGCACAGAAGAGAAAATTGATACACAGAAAGGCTAAGTAAGTTGTTTGAACTCACCAGACTGTACATGACAATATGGGATTGTCAATGTTGGCTTTCTGGCTTCAGTGCCCTTACTCTTAAGCACTATGTTATACTGCTATTTATAAAATACTGACCAGAGTCCAAGTACTTATGTGCTAAATGAGTGTAATTACCCTTTTCCCATTCCATATCTATTAAGTTTCTTGTACACTAGCTGTGGTCTCTCTAGGGTTGCTAATCTACATTTAACCTTCCTGTTGCTTGATTACCTGACTTGACTTCTACTCTGCATTTGATATCAGACCCTTCACCACTGTTTTGGATTTTGGATTATCGTTTCTTCCCAAATTAATATTTCCTAATTATCTGTCTAGCTCTTGGAGATTTGCCTCCAGTTCGGGATATATATACCAAGAGTTAGTTACATCTTCCCATGTCATCCATAAGACTAGCTTTTATGTTAGTGGTAAAGTTTTCTCTTGACCTATCCAAAGCTGTTATTTCACCTGTTCTTAGGATCACAACCATTCTTGTTTTCATAGGACTCAAGGGACTGTTAATGGCAGATAGCCTTCAACTGCTACTACTGCTAGTAGTTCAGTTCTAGACATCCACCTTGCCTAAAAACATAGCCATTTACAGACACAGCTCACATCTAATAACTGATCTGCACAAGAGTATGTTGCTCTGGCCATTATGGCATAATTTGGAATCATTGTGAAAAGCCGGTATAGATACCAGCTTCTTATGGAGTTGTTCTAGGCTGTTGTTGGGTCTGTATCATAGTTGATGTTTCCTGTCCAATCCATCTTCTTTCCATTGGTGTCTGTCTCATGGGTTCCACTCAATAAATAGCCTTCATGCTAAGTTTTATCTTAGAGGCTGTTTAATGGGGAAACTTATCCTACACTATTAGTTCATTATCTTAGGTCTTTTCTGGACTTTGAAGTCTTCTTTTTTACAGTTTTCTTCTATTATTATTTATATGTATTCAAGTAAATTCTATATTCCAATGATAACAATGATAAAAATTTCTCTCAGGGACAGCCCGGGTGGCTCAGCGGTTTAGTGCTGACTTCAGCCCAGGGGGTGATCCTGGAGACCCAGGATCAAGTCCCACGTCGGGCTCATTGCATGGAGCCTTCTTCTCCTTCTGCCTGTGTCTCTGCCTCTCTCTCTCTCTTTCTCTCTGTGTCTCTCATGAATAAATAAATAAAATCTTAATATATATATATATGTATATATATATATATATATCTCAGTATCAAGCCATAATAATCTCTTAATTTTGGCCAGATACAGTGAAATGTTTGAGTGGTTGTCCACATTATCTACCTTCATTATTTATTTTATTCTCTCGGCCTCCTTAATGCCCTGCCATATGTTTGCAAATATGTCATTCCACTAAAACTGCTCTTGTTAAGATTCACAATATAGTCTAACTTCTAAATCCTATACACACTTTTCCATTCATACTATATTTGAATTAGTCTTTTAAGTGACAATTTTCTCCCTAAAAAACACCCTTACTTTTTAGCTTCAGGAATACTGCACAGTTTGATTTCCCTTTCAATTCTAGAGCTACTACTTTTCTTTTTATAGGTTTCCCTTTATTGATTTTGATCATCAATTACATTGAGTGATAGGGGGCTTCTTCATCCTACCAATCAACTCTTTGGCCAGCTGAGTGTTCTAGACTTCAACTCAATCCTGACACTATCTACCTGGAGATAGCATCAGATTACAGACTTTAAAGGCTTGGTCCTACAAGACTGCTAGCCCTGCCACCACCACCACCACTACTTCAGATGCCAATTCTAAATCCAAGTTGTCACTGTCACCTGTGCTTCTCATAGACCAGCTATAGAACTGAGATTCCTGTAACCTCTTCCTAGGTTCCATTAATTTGTTAGAGCAGTTCATATAACTCAGAGAAACATTTTACATGATAGATCACTAGTTTATTATAAGGATATAACTCAGGGACACCTCAGTAGTTAAGCTGATTAAATCATTGGCCATTAGTGATTGCACTCAATCTCCAGGAAGTCTGGGGTGGGACTAAATTTTCTAACCCTCTATACTGGTAAACAGCTCCCATTCTTAGATTACCTAGAGATCTTCCCAAATGTCATCTCATTAACATAACAAAAGATATATTTAGTGCTGTCACCATTTAGGAAATCCCAAGGGTTTTAGGAACTCTGTGTCAGAAAAAAGGATGAAGTTCCAAATATACATTTCTTATTATAATTCACAATATTACACCCTTTCTCTTCTCAATATTAAATGTTGTCATTCCTTTCCCCATTCTGTGCTTGGCTTAATTCTCATTCTTTTTTTTTCTTGCTTTTATTTAGGTAGTTGACACATAGTGTTACATTAGTTTCAGGTATACAGCATAGTGATTCAACATCTCTATATGTTATGCTACGCTTACCACAAGTGTAGCTACCATCTGTCACCATACAATGCTCTTATAAGATCACTGACTATATTCTCATTCTTCATATCATTTGCATCATCTATTTATCTAACTTCCAAACCTTACAATGTGGATGCTATATTTCATGGGAAACAATAGATGTTAAAGTAAAAGCATAAAAAACTGGCTTAAATCTTACAGGGAATTAAATATCTGAGATATTTAGGGGAATTATTTTTCAAAATACAATGGTATAAAAAGATGAATGGATAAAGAAGATGTGGTTTATGTATACCATGGAATATTACTCAGCGATTAGAAACGACAAATACCCACCATTTGCTTCAACGTGGATGGAACTGGAGGGTATTATGATGAGTGAAATAAGTCAATCGGAGAAGGACAAGCAGTGTATGTTCTCATTCATTTGGGGAATATAAATAATAGTGAAAGGGAATATAAAGGAAGGGAGAAGAAATGTTGGGAAATATCAGGAAGGGAGACAGAACATAAAGACTCCAAACTCGGGGAAACGAACTAGGGGTGGTGGAAGGGGGGAGGAGGGCGGGTGTTGGAGGGGAATGGGTGACGGGCACTGAGGTGGACACTTGACGGGATGAGCACTGGGTGTTTTTCTGTATGTTGGTAAATTGAACACCAATAAAAATTAATTTAAAAAAAAATTTCTAGAAATGTCAAAAAATAATAGTCTTTAGATATAATAATTACATATAAACATTTTGAAAATTATAAATTATAAAATGAGAAACCCAACTTAAAGTCTTAAACTGTACAAAAAAGAAATTACAAATTGCCTATAAAAATAAGATTTTCATTCACACTGTTTCATATCAGTTACACACATGCAATAAATCAGTGTTAAGACATATTCAAACTGCCAAGGGGGTGCAGGGCAAACAACTGTCAACCTTAACTATGCCTGAAGAATGAGGGATAAATAAGGGTATTAGAAAAGTTTTAACTAATGAACAGTATTAGAATTTAACCATACCAGGCCACTGCTGAGAGATTTTTGGAAGAATCGTCTCTAACAAATTAGACCTAGAATTAGGAAAAGTAATATAAAGAACAATAATATTTAATAATACATTAAAGATATGGTAACCATCAAAATCTGTTTGCTAGCAATGGAAGCACTTTAATTTTGAAAGATTTGTTTTAAGAACCCTAATAACGTGGATTTATATTTTCATTATTAATGTACCTAGTAAATAAAAATACATTTGTTAAAATATTTATGGAGAAAATGTATTTGTTCACTTAAAAATTGTAGAGTATGCTTTTCTACCTAAAATTCTATGATTATCTACATATAAGATTTAGCGAATTAATTCAGATCATTAACTTATTGAGCCCTTATTATAGTTCTCCTGAATTCCACCTGCATAAAAGAACTGCTCAGATTTTCTCAATTTAGGAACCTGATTAAAACATGCTTTCCTTTATGTTTTTAACATTCTACAAAATAAAATTAAAATGACTTTAAATTTAAAGTCATTTTATGGGAGATCCCTGGGTGGCTCAGAGATTTAGCGCCTGTCTTCAGCCCAGGGCGTGATCCTGGATCTAGGAATCAAGGGCCACGTCAGGCTCCCTTGCATGGAGCCTTCTTCTCCCTCTGCCTGTGTCTCTGCCTCTCTCTCTCTCTCTCTCTGTCATGAATAAATAAATAAAACCCTAAATAAATAAATAAATAAATAAAGTCATTTTACTTTTAAAGTCCAACTCATATCCTTAATCTATCAAAAAATAAAAGAAAAATTTATAAATATATATTTGAATAAATTTCAATATTGTCAAACTTGAACTAGAAACTAGGACTATTTTCATTCTTTTTTTCTTTTTTTCTGCTAACAACATTATGCAATAATCTTATAAATTTCATCATGGTAAGAAGTGTTTTCCCAGCATTACTAATTAGTCTGAGGACATTGGGTAAATATAGGGCAGGAGCAATTTGGTAGAAAATTGACTTGGAATATAGACGGGAGGGAGACTAAGAGGAGTACATAAATATTAATTAACTGGAAATTTTCTTAGCTTGCATATGCTTTTACCAGTCCGTATATATGATTAAATTAATGCAAAATATTTCAGCTAAATACTGTTTTTAAAGACCCTAAGCAAACAAACAAACAACAAACAAAACAAATCCTAAAACAGTGACACAGAAACAAAAAAAGGATGAAAAAAAGGGATGGGAAAAGAGTACCAGACAGATAGCAGGTTACATTAAGCTGATGTAGCAATATAAAGAGGACTGTTATTTAGAAATAGAAGAAAGAACTCACCACGAAAAGAGGTTTGTTGCCTTCTAACCATAAAAGTTGAGGAATTTATGATGGGATTTTAATATGTTCCAATTCTGAAAGATGTGGCTCTTTTTTTTTTTTTTTCCTTTAAATGTCTAATATAGGGGCACCTGGGTGGCTCAGTTAAGCATCTGTCTTTGGCTTGGGTCATGATCCTGGGGTCCTGGGATCGAGGCCCATGGAAGGCTCTCTACTCAGCTGGGAGCCTACTTCTCCTTCTCCCTCTGCCTCTTCCCTGGCTGTTCACACTCTCGCTCTCTCACTCACTCTCTCTCTCAAATAAATAAATAAAATCTTAAACAATTATAAATGTCTAATATATTTTCCCTCAATTTTTCTCTTTCTTGTTTCTCTACCTCTTCATCCCATTTTTATTACTAGTCAGTATATATCATATTCACATTCCCTTCTGAAATGATATGGAAATCTGCAATTTGATGATTGGTTCTAGAAATTTATGTCTTTAGTAGCTGTGTTTACTGGTTATATTTATAAAAGCAGTATTACCCATGGAATCATGTATGTAATGGCACCAATAGAAAAATAAATGTATTCTTTTCATCAATTCATGTCCTAAGAGGGACAACATTCAAAGAAGAAACCAGAGTGCATATTAGCTAATGTTTCTTTTGTCTGCTGTTTTCTTTTTCATGGCCTTACTTTGTGGAGTATCTCCTCAAATAATATATATTTCTCTTAAGATAATCTTTATAAATAGTAAACTTTGTATGTTCTTTTACATCCCAAAATAACATTTATTCACACAATGGTTTATTTGGATAAGATAAAAATATATTATTTTTCATTAATACTTTTAGTTAACTGCTTGTTGTTACAAACCACTCTATTATTAAACCTATTTCATTTTGTTATTTGATCATGTTTATTTAATGTTGAAGAAATCTTTTTTTTTAAATTCTCTGGTTTCTCTTTTTACCTTCAAATCAACTCAGATGATTAGCATTTCACCCTGATCCTTCTAATACCATAACATACTCAAAATTAATGTGATGTTTGGTTGGTTGGTTTTATTTATGTATAAGAAATTTAATGTATTAGTATCAGCAGCTAACTAGTGTTGGTTTTTTGGTTATTTTGTAATTGTCATACTCTGACATCAATGAAAATATTATTGCAATTCTTCATTTCTTTTATAGATCCATATTTCCATTTGGCAATATTTTCCTTGTGCAGAAGAATGTCTTAACACTCCTTATAGTGTGAGTCTACTAATCTATTAATTATTTTAGCTTTTGTATAGTTGGAACAATATTTCTTTTTTTGTTTTAAAAATTGTTTTTTCATTTATTATATATAGGTGACAATATAAAACAATAAATAAACAATAAATAATAATAATAATAATAAATAATAAATAAATAATAAAAATTATTTATTTAAAAAATAAATAAATAATAAAACAATATATCTATTGTTTTAAAGATGTTGTTCCACTGTTTTCTCACATTATTTCCAATAAGAAACCTGTTGTCACACTTATTTAAATTTTGTGTGTACATGGCTGCCCCCACCCTCTGTTGCTTTTTAAGACTTTATCATTGACTTTGATCAATTTTATTATAATTTGTCTTATTTCTTGTGCTTGAAATATTTTAGTCTTTTAGATTCTAGCTCTATGTGAGTGCCAGATACTATTCCTTTTAATTCTTCCTAATAATTCTTTCTCAAACATTAAGTAGTTTTTTTAAGCCCATGTGCTGATCAATATCCTATTGAATACTTGAAGAGGATCCTTTGCAGATCTCTAGAGCTCTTTCTGTGAAGATCTCTATTCTCTAATACATATCCCACAAATTCTAGACAACTTCATCTCCTAGAATCTCAACTCCACTTTCTTAAATGAAAAAGTGCCCTTGCTCTGACTAGATTTATCTCCCAATCCCCACTGCGATCTGGAAAGTCAAGACAGTAAGCTTAGGTAATTATAAAGCTCACCTTGTTTGTGTCCTGTCTTTAGGAATCACTATTTTTCATTGTTTGCTATTCAATGTCTTGGAAATCATTGTTTCAGATATTTTGTCTGAATATTCAGTTATTTCAGACAAAAGATGAATCTGTCTTATGTTTCTTATATGGGCTGACAATATAAAATAATGGAATGTCAATGATAACATATAAGAGTGATCTTTGGGACACCTGGGTGGCTCAGTCAGTTAAGCATCTGACTTTGGTCAGAGCATGATCTCAGGATCCTAGAATTCAAGCCAAGCCCCATGTGGGGTTCCACCCTCAGCCAGGAGTCTCCTTGTCTCTCTCTCTCTCTTCCTTTCTACCCATTCGTGCTCTTTCGCGTTCACTCTCTCTCAAATAAATAAAATCTTTTTTTTTTTAAGAGTGATTTTTGCTGGCTCTCTCTGCTTTGCTTCACCAGGTGGTATTCTTTTAAGTATTTCCATTAAGCAGCACCTGGTTGGCTCAGGTGGTTGAGCATCAAGACTCTCCGTTTCAGCTCTGGTTAAAATCTCAGGATCCTATGATCAGGCCAGCAGCGCTCTGAGCTCTGCATGGACTCTGAGACTCTCTCTCTCCTTTTCCCTCTGCCCCTCCCCGTGCTCACACGTGCACTCACACACTGTCTCTCTTAAAAATAAATAAAAATTTTTAAAAAAGAATTTTCATTAAGATCATATAAAGTATTTACTCTACTGGCAAAGTCTGTCTAGATTCAGAAAATGTCAGTAGGCCAATACTTTGTATAGAATGTACCCATGATATAATTGTATTTGTAATTAAAGAAAAAGAATATAAAAATCCTCAAAAAGATAAAAAAGTATAAAGTTTGATAATTTCTCTTGTAAAATATTAAATTGAGTTTCAAAATATCTATTTATTGAGAAAAGTACTTCACAATGTTTTGACATGTCTACCTAGGGTCTTTGTAAGAGTATATAGCTGTATCTATATGTAGATATATCTATATATTTCATTATATTTATAATTCACTATATATAAATATATTGTATATGTTTCATTGTAGACAAAATAGACTGATTACATTTTACTCAATCTTGAAGGTAGTAATATCTGAGCTATTTAAATGAATCACTTTTCAAAACTGTAGTCCAAGATTCAGAAAGATTTAAAAAATTTCTACTGCAAATAATTTTCCCTGTGGCTTTTTAAAAGTTAATGATAAATTAGATTTACTATCATAAAAAGATTATGCTTGATACTGAGAAATCTAGAAACTGAAAATTGAAAGGTGAATATCTCAGGGCTCTAAAGTTAATAGAAGTCAATAAAAATATATACTCAAGATTTCTTATTTCTGAATCTCCTTTATAAGTATCTGTGACTCCTGATGTGCTTGTGGCATTATTCTTGTCATACACACCTGGAGTCTTTCACTTAGAAATGTAATATCTGTTTTGAAGGGAGTGGTGGATGGGCAAGATGGATGAAGAGGAGTAGGAGACACAGACTTCCAGTTATGGAATAAATAAATCATGAGAATAAAGGGTACAGCGTAGGGAATATAGTCAATAATATTGTAATAGTGTTGTATGGTAACAGAAGGTAGCTCTACCTGTGGTGAGTATAGCATAACATGTAGAGATGATGAATCATAATGTTGTACATTTGAAACTAGTGTAACATCATGTGACAACTATGGCCAAATTTTAAAAAGTAAATTAAAAAATAAAACGATGTTTACCTTTATATATACTTTTGACAAAGTATTGTTTAGGTTCTTATGCTTTCAATTTAAGATACTACTATGCTAACTATATTAGATTTATTGACTTCATAGCATTCTTTATCAAAATAGGTACTGATAAATTACATCCATTCACCTGTCACCAAAAATTTTATTCTCACTATATTTTGATATATACCGGGTTTTATATGCATTATGTGTTATTATTAGAACATAGATATTTAATTCTATATAGTATGTTATGTTGAGTAGAAAAGACACTCCAAGAAGTCTTGTTAACACTTTTATTCTCTTGCTAGGCCATAGATGGTTATTTTTATTACTTGGAAGTCTCAATGTTTATCATTCATCTCCAATTCCTACCATTGCTATACCCCAGTTACCTGTGCTTACAGGTCAGATAAAAATATATAAAGATACAATCACTTATGATAATATCTATGGCATTTATCTCACTAGTGCTAACATCTAGGGAAATACTGATGGTAAAATATTTTCTTTTGAAGAAATATTAACAAAATTAGAATCAATAAAGTTTCTCTCTTTACTTTTTTCTTTCATAAGAGTATTATAATGAGATTATAAGAAATGGTGATATGACAGTCCCAGAGTGGTAGCTAGCTCATAGAAAACTAATCTTTTGGACTACTTGGCTTGTAAAGGGTCTTTTGTGGAAATATTCAATACTTATTGCTTTTGTTTTGGGAAAATACATCTATTAAAACTTTAAAGCAGCCAAAATAAACCACTAAACATCCATTAGATAGCTACTATAAAACAACAGGAAATAAAATGTGTTGGCAAGGATGTGAAGAAATTAGAACCCATGTGCACTGCTGATGGGATTGTAAAATAGTGCAGCCACTGTGGAAAGCAGTATGACAATTCCAAAAATAATTGAACATAGAATTTCCGTAAGATTCAGCAATTCCACTCCTTGTTATGTACCCAAAAGGATTGAAAGCAGAGACTTAAATAGATATAGGTATTGATACCTGAAATAATCAAATTTGTAGAGACAGAAGGCAAAGTGGTGGTTACCTTGAAGGAAGGGAAATGAGGAATGGGAACTTATTAGTTAATGGGTTAATGAGTTTCCATTTGAGATAATGAAAGGGTTTTGGAGATAGTGGTAATCATTACACAACAGTATGAAGGTACTTACTGACGATAAAATGTATACTTAAAAGTAGCTATATGGTAAATCTTATATATATATATATTTTACTATAATTAAAAAAAATTTACAGGACTACCCACATTCTAATTGTTACAGCCGTAATAATTAGCTATTATCACTTAGACACTCCAGGGATTACAGCAGATAATATTACCTTTAAGGTGTACACTTCAAAACCTTATTAAGTGAAATTATTTAATGAAAACACATGGACACAGTGGAGCAGTGTATGCGCTGAAATGAGACCTTCATTGCTAAATAGCTGGGAATAACTGACATAAATTTTCATATCAAAAAAAGGATTTCTTTTTCTGACCTTTATCATGATTCTTGTCACTCATCTTCCATTGCCAAAATATCTTTGATGAGTGGATATTCTTTCTTTCTTTCTTTCTTTCTTTCTTTCTTTCTTTCTTTCTTTCTTTCTTTCTTTCTTTCTTATATAAAATTATTTTCTAAAACAAAAGCATTATGCTTACAAGGTTATTATATTAGGCTATTTATATTTTTAATCTGTTATGCCACACATAATAAAAGAACTTTCAGACACATTGGAGTATATGGGACCAAATAAAATGTCACTGCTTTTCTTTGATAACTTATTGCAGCTGTGTGTTTCTATAGCTGCTGATTTACAAACTTTGCCAGGATAGGGCAGTTCTAGTATATCCTTGCTGAGGCACAGCAGAGCCAACTACTACCTTTTAGTAGGAAAATATATAGACATTTTGTCCCCCTTTATGAAGGGAATAAAAGGGATTAGTTCAGCTAAGTGGAAAAATTTGTTTAAAAGAGAATTAACCTTGAGATGATAGAGGAAGATTCCACAACATGGTTGCAAGGGGTGATAATTCTATCAAATGTTGCAATGCCATTGGGATATATTTTATAGATGAAATGAAGTTCTTAAGGGACTTAGGCATTTTAATTTTATTTAGGCAAGCAAAAGTGGTAAATGATTATGCACATACTCTAGTTATTTCCTGGAAAAAAATTAGATGAACAGGGTATAGATAGTAATCAGCACTCTTTCAGTACACAAATTTCTTTGTGAAGAGCTGACTTCCATTCTTTACAACTCCATGAATTATCTCTTGGAAATTATAATCAGGTGAATTTATTTCTCTAGTAGGAGTCTTATATAGGTATCTACTGCCTATAAAAGATGTCTACATTTCTTAGAATGACACATCAAGAAGTTCCTTAATGATTTGGAAAAAGTTCCTTTTTCTCTTTTGTTGTTCTCTGTCACTCTCCCCATACATTTGTATATATTGCACCAAACTTATTACTCTAATTATCAGACTTTCTTCCAAAGCATTACATCATTTCACATGTTATTTCTTTAACTAGGATGTGGTAGACATTTCTGTTTAGTAAGGTCAGTTACCTATATTTTAGGCATCTGGCAGGCAAATTGGCTATTTCTGGTGTGTCTGACTTCAGCAAAACCATTAGAAAAGCATAAAACCATAAATAAATACACTTAGAAATTTCCATCAATTTAAGGTCAGTATTGAGGAGGTCACTGTAACACCATCTTTTTAGTATCACTTTCATAATGAAAACCCATAATACACATAAATTTTTAATTGTATTTTAAGTTTGAAAAATGTAGACTAATCAAGTCATTTATTCTTTCTGTTTTACAGATGTCTCCTTACTAGCCATAAATTAAAAGCAATAGCTATTCCATGCTATTCCATGCTGAAAATATAGTTCTGTTGGCTTAACATTTTAGTAGTTATCGCTTTAAATAAAATAAACACCTGGTCTGCAGTAAGAATACTGAAAAGAACAAATCTGTTAAAGAGAAGAAAAAAAAACCTAGCCAGTTGGGGAAAATGAAAATACAGGAAATCGATTCATTTAGAAGTTGGAAAATTGTCACATATTGTCACAACCCACACTGAAAATGAGATCATTTTCCTGGAAAGACTTTCTAGGCTTGCTTCAAAGCAAAACTTGATACAAACACCAACTTAATCTTGCTCATATCTAAGGGCCTAAGTAAGTATTGGAAAGTATTCTTTCTTTAATTGAACACACAATTTCTGGTAACAGAGAAGTCAAAAGTAGCATTAAGGAATATTGAGGACACAAGGGAGAGAATTTCCCAGGTTTTATACAACAATATACAATAAAAATTACTAGGGTATAATTGGCTATGTAATCTATGACACTCCTTAAAACTATAAACTTCAGATATAATGGAGTATCAAATAATTGATAAACCTGATTTGTGTTTTTATTTTTATCATCCTTCATTCATCTCATGAAATTAAAGTTACTTTCTCTGATTCAGTGGAGTAAGAATTTAAAGTCATAATCTGGGTTATTCTGATTCGAAGAAACAACTGTTTGCTGTAAAGGACTAAAAAACTATTTAAAAAATACAAATACTGGAGTAATTTAGAGAACAAGCAGTAGGGAGGGATAGAGGGAGAGAGAGGGAACAGCAGACTCCCCCTTAGCAGGGAACTCAATGCAGGGCTAGATCCCAGGACCTGGAGATCACAACCGGAGCCAAAGGCAGATGCTTAACCGAATAAACCACCCAGGCGCCCCTAAAAATTGTTTTTATTGTTCAGCAAATGTTTTATTTTTTTTTCTGATCTATTGCTAGCATTGCAACATATCAAAACTGAGTATGTATCTATATCTTTTTCTATGATGTCTATTCTGTTCCATTTGTCTGTTTTTCTATTTTTGTGTCAAATCCACCCTTTTCATTATTATAGTTTTCTAACATCTAATATTACTTAGTTTTATTGGCTTGTCTATGCTGAGACTTTTGCATTTCCACACAAATCAGCTTGTCACTTTCAATAGAAAAATCTGCTAAGAATGTCAATTTGGAGAGAATTGGCATCTTTTCATTATTGTCTTTCAAGCCATGCTCATTGTATGACCCTCAATTTACTTTGGCATTTTTAAATTTCTCTCAAAATAATTTCTAATTTTTGGTGTAGAGGTCTTGCAAGTCATTAAACAGATTTATTCTTGGTCACTTTATCAAGTATGCATGCATATAAGAGCATGCATCATAAATGCAGGGCTGTCTGAATTTTGACACTTTGAACATACCCCATGAATATTTCTCACTAACCTTCCTAAAAAGAATGAGAATGGCACAAAACAACTGGAAAGACAGCTAGTGGCAAAAGGTGGTGGCACAAGATAGAGGAAATAAGTGAGCCTAAGGTGATGATGATGACTTCTACCCAAGAGAGGTAGAGTAGCTTCCCTTGAAGTAGATAACTTTGTAAACCCCTTTTAAGTCAAAAGCTAAGGCTTTTGAATCAAGGTGCTGCCTGCCTGGATCTTCACACTGCTGTATCTGTACAACTCCACCACCAGGACCACTGTGTGGCTAAGAGGCCTCTAGGGCTTCCAAGCCTGCAGGGATCAAAGATGAATCCTCAAAGACTTGGCAAAATTATAAGACTTCACTAAACAACACAGGCATTTTTCTATAGGCATAAATGTGATATATTATTTTAATCCAGCAACTTTTGCTCAAAATTATGAGTGTCATAGTCATTCACATTTTCTAGTAATTGTAAATGTTCTAATCACACTGTTGTATTAATTTCATTGTTTAAAATGATTATCAAAAGTGTATTTCATTATAGGAACCTATATTTACAACTATTTACTCAAAGAGAAAATCTGAATTTCAAAATGTTATATCAAAATATTTGCAATTGGATTACTATATGCACTTGGACTGTAATTATAAATGAAAAGTCATCATTATAATCAATTCTGTAAAGTGACCTGTGGAGAAGCTAGAGGGAACCAAGAGCTATACTATACACCATACATCTTTTAAAATATGAAGCTATGATAATATTAGCTGCAAATCTGACTGTTGATCATATTTTAGTATAGTTTCTTAGATTATTTTAAGGAAGAGTACTGAACTTATCAAATAGCTCCCTTTAGAAATTTAGCCACCGATAATAATGTATCAATATCCAACTTACACACTTTAATTATAATGATGCATTATTAAATGTACCAATTTTTAGATTTTTAGATTATATGACAATAACTCTTAAATATACAAAATGGTTAAAACCAAAACCTTTTTTCTCATTTGAGAGGGCTTTTTCAGTACTGTGTAATCTGTATTGTGGAGATGAGCTAGAATAGAACAATTTAGTTATTTTGTTTCCTAGGACACTGGAATCCTGCTTTCAGATATTCCATGATGTTGAAAATGTGAATAATGTAACGTTCATGCCATATTGAATAGTGTGCTTATGTTTTTTCAAATAAAATTTAGGGATATAAGGGTTACAAAGTGAAAGGACCAGGAATCTCTGTGTAGATTATTTTCCCATCACTAGGCTGTTTCTGTACCACTGTAAATTATTCAGTGGGAGGGAAATTAGATTGTGACTCTTTGAAACATAGTTTTCTCTCACACAAACACATTTCCATTGATGTTAAATTTATATGCCTGGATTTGCGTGTGTATGCATATATGTATATGCATACATATACATGTATATGTATATATGTATACATATATATATACACATATATATGCATTTATAATGATTTAAGCAACACTAAACCTGCTCATATTTTGTATAATCTGTTTTTATGTTGTATCACCTATTTTGTTTTAATTTTCAGATTCAGTAGTAACCAAAAACTTATTTTTGGAGCTGGCTTTATTTCAATTCACTTTCCTTATGGTTTATTTGTCTCTCTCCCTTGAGACATTTCCTTAATAGAGAACTGGTAAGTCGATAAGAAAACTGCAGAGGCTATTGAATTTAATAGTCAATCACCTGATGGAGCTTGATCACTATGACCTTCTCACCCCAATATTCTTGTCTCAAAAGAAGACAATCTGTGGTGCTTATCTTATCTCTAGAATTTATCCTCAGGAATTTATCCTATTCACTTTTACTCTGATCTAAGTTCAACATTGTGTAAAATGATTTTTCTCTTCAGAAATACTAAGCTGTTCAACTATCTGTTCCTTTACTTTCTAAATAAATCAGCTGGGAATCTTCTGGTCTTTATATGGCCTGTTCTATTACTTTATATTTACATTAAAATTAGGATATTTGCAGAATATTTAAAAATGGCATTGGTGATTTCATTACATATTGTCAAATAAATGATACAATTATACATTTATACTAAGAGTTTAGCTTGGTTAGATAGATATTAAGCAATCACGTATCATTTACTTACTGCTACCAAAATAATACTTCTTAGTGTTTGATTCAGCAAATTATTAGACAGTCAATAGTTTTTAGCCAGAGAAAATGGAGAATTTTCTTATTTCTGAAACCCAGAAGCCATTGAACAATTGTTAGACATTTCAGAGGGTAACATAATCAATTCTCTTAAAATTCACAGAGGTATAAACAAAGAAGTTGATTTTAAGTACATTCATGAAAAGATCTCGATAAAATATTGCTTGTAAAAACATCAATAAGTTTTATTTCACCCCACTTATATTAGTGGAAATTTCTAATAATGTAGTCCTTTTTTATCTAACTTCTTTCACTTAGCATGCTTTTAAGGTTTGTCCCTGTTGTTGCATATGTTAGTAATTCATTCATTTTTACTGCTGAAAAATTTATATGAATAAAAATATTTTATCTATTTACTAGTTAATTGATATATAGATTATTTCCTATTTTTAGCTTGTATGAATAATGCTACAATGAACATTCATGTACAAGTCATTGTATGAATATAATTTTACATATTTTAGGGCTAGATATCTAAGAGTAAGAAAGTTGAATCATTTAATAGTTATATGTATACATTTTTAAGGAACTCTCAAACTCTATTCTAAAGCAGATGTACCATTTTACACTGCAGTTATTAATGTATGAAAGTTCCACTTTCTCCACATCTTTGCCAGAATTATATGTTATCAATCTTTTATATTCTAGACGAAACAATTATTGTTGAGTGTCTTTGTTTTATAAGAAGCACAAACTATACATTTTATAAGACTTGTATGTATCTTATTGGGCTAAATGTCATTTATCTTTTTGCAGATTTTAATGGATTGTAAGAATTCTTAATAAATTAAAGATAAGAAGTCCATTTTTAGATGTATGGTTCGCAAAATTTTTTTCTTTCAGTCTATAGCTTTTGTTTTCTAACCTTCTTAATGGTACATTCTGAGAAACATTTAAAACTTTTGTTATGTCTAATTTATTACTTTGTAAATGTACTGTGCTTTTGCTATCACATTTGCGAAATTTTGCCTACGTCAAAGTCACAAAGATTTCTCCTATATTATCTTCCAAAAGTGTTAAAATTTTAGTTTTCAAATTTAATAATAAATTTGTGGGTATAGAGTTGTTTCTTATATTTATTTATAAATATACCTGGGATCGTTCATAATGGACCCTTTCTCATTTGGGGATTGATAATTTTTGTCTTTTGTGTTTTCACTTTTTTTTTTTGCCTCTCTAGCATTTTGTTTTTGTTTTTAATCTCATTGATCTTGCAAAAATAACCCGCTTTGAACTTCATTGATTTTTGGTTTTCTATTTGATTTACTCTGCTCTAAATTTGATTATTTCATTTTTCTGCTTGCATTAAGCTTAACTTGCTCTTCTTTCTCTATCTTGCTAATATAGAAGCTAAGATTATTGATTTTAGATCTTTCTTTTTCTTTTCTTTTTTTTTTCTTAAGATTTTATTTATTTATTTTACTGAGAGAGACAAAGAGCACAAGCAGGGGGGGACAGCAGGCAGAGGGAGAGGGAGAAGCAGGCTCCCTTGAGCAGGGAGATATATGTGGGGCTTGATTCCAGGACCCTGGGTAATGACCAGAGCTGAAGGCAGACGCCCAACAAACTGAGCCATCCAGGTATCCAAGACCTTTCTTTTTCTAATAATGCATGCAATGTTATGAATCTCTAAGTACTGCCCTCATTGCATTCTGCACAGTTTAATACATTGTATATTCAGTTTTTTTTTTCAAAACATTTGAAAAACTCTTGTGATTTCTTTGCTGGCACATACATTGTTTAGAAGTGTGTTTTTTAGACTCTAAGTATTGTGGAATTTTATAGCTTTCTGTTATTGAATTTTATTTTATTTTCTATTCCATTGTTGTCTGAGAACATATATTCATATAATTCTTATTCTTTAAAATTTGCTTAGGTGTGTTTTATGGCTCAGAATATGATCTATGTGAGCTTGAGAAGAATGTGTGTTCCAGGGCTGAGGAATGAAGTAGTCCCTAACAACCAGCCTCCATCCTTAGGGGCTTTCCCGAAGTCATCTCATTAACATAAATTCAGGTGTGATTGAAAGGGATTTGTATTGATTAACAAAAGATTCTTTTTTCACCTTTCTTGCTCTGGAGTTGTTTTAGGCGCTGTAGATGAAAAAAATATAACAAAAGATGCTCCTACCATCCTTATCATTTAGGAAATTATAATGGTTTTGGGAACTCTGGCCAGGAGTTGAGGGAGATGGATTGGAGGTTGAATTAATCATCAACTGCTAATGATTTTACTATGTACATAATACCTATGTAATGAAGCCTCCATTAAAAACCTTAACCAAAGCATTTCAGAGAGCTTCTTAGTTGGTGAACACATGGAGATGCTTGGGAGAGTGATGTTCCAGAGAGAGCATGAAACTTTATATCCTTTCCCCATTAGTCTGAGGTGTACATCATAAGATTTGACATTTGTATACATTGCAAAGTGGTCACCACAATAAGTCTTGTTACCATCTGTCACCTTACAAAGGTAATATAATGTTACTGACTACATCCTAATGCTGCACATAACAGCCCACGACTTATTTATTTAAACTGGAAATTTGTACTTTATATTTCCTTCCCCCTAATCCCCCCTCCCTGGAAACTAATCTGTTCTCTGCATCGAGTCCGGGGTTTGTTTTGTTTTTTAGATTCTACATATAAGTAAAATCACATACTATTTATCTTTGTCTGACTGATTTCATTTAGCATAATACTAAGTTTCATCCATGTTGCAAATTGTCAAATGTCATTATTTTTTTATGGTACACATATATCATATATTCTTTATCCATTTATCCATCAATGGACACTTGGGTTATTTTCATATCTTGGCTATTGTAAATAATGCTGCAATGAGCATGAAAGTGCATCTTTTTTTTCAAATTAGTGTTTTTGCTTTCTTCAGCTACCCAATAGTGGAATTGCTAGATCACTTGGTAGCTCTAATTTTAGCTTTCTGAGAAACATCCATACTGTTTTTCATTGTGGCTACAACAATTTTTATTCTTACCAATAGTGCATGAGAGTTCCCTTTTCTCCACATCCTTACCAAACTTGCTATTTTGTGTTCTTTTTGATAATAGCCATTCTGACAGGTATAAGATGATATACCTCATTGTTTGATTCACATTTCCCTAATGATTAGTGAAGTTGAACACTTTTCATGTGCTTATTGGCCATATGCATGTGGTAGTAGAGAAATGTTTTTTTCAGATCTTCTATTTTGTATTTATTTTTATTTTTTATGTTTATTTTAAAGATTTTATTTGTTTATTCATGGGAGACAGAGAGAGAGAGAGAGAGAAAAAGAGAGAGAGAGAGAGAGAGAGGCAGAGACACAGGCAGAGGGAGAAGCAGGCTCCATGCAGGGAGTCTGATGGGGGACTCGATCCTGGGTCTTCAGGATCACGCCCTGGGCTGAAGGTAGCTCTAAACTGCTGAGCCACCTGGGCTGCCCTTATTTTTTATTTTTTAAAGATTTTATTAATGAGAAACACAGAGAGAGGCAGAGAGAGGCAGAGGAAGAAGCAGGCTCCTATGGGGAGCCTGACGCGGGGCTTGATCCCAGGGCCCCCAGATCACAACCTGAGCCAAAGGCAGATGCTCACCCACTGAGCCACCTAGGCACCCCAGCATATTTTTTAATCTGAAATTTCATTTTATTTGTTATTGAGTTATATGAGTTCTTTATTTTGGTTATTAACCTTTGTCATATATTTGACATACCAATGTCTTTTCTCATTCAGTAAGTTGCTATTTTGTTTTGTTGATTATTTCCTTCACCATGCAGAAGTTTTTTTAGTTTGATATAGTCTCATTTGTTTATTTTGCTTTTATTGTCTTTACCTTGGAGTCAGGTCCAAAATCATCACTAAGACCAATGTCAAGAAGCTTACTGATTATGTTTTCTTCCAAGAATTTTGTAGTTTCATGTCTTACATTCAAATCTTTAATCCATTTTGAGTTGATTTTTGTATATGGTATAAAAAAGGAGTATACCTTTATTCTTTTGAATGTAGCTATCCAGTTTTCTCAACACCGTTTGTTGAAGAAACTATACTTTCCTCATTGATATACTCCTGCTTCTTTTGCCATAAATTGACATTGCATGTGTGTGCTTACTTCTGAACTCCCTATTTTGTTCTATTGATCAGTGTGTCTGTTTTTATACCAATACCATTCTATATTTTTAGGTTTTATTTATTTATTCATGAAAGACATAGAAAGAGAGAGGTAGAGACATAGGCAGAGGGAGAAGCAGGATCCATGCAGGGAGCCCAATGCAGGACTCATTCCCAGACCCAGGGATCATGCCCTGAGCCAAAGGCAGATGTTCAACAGCTGGGCCACCCAGGTGTCTCAATACCATTATATTTTGATTACTCTAGATTGTATTATAGTTGGCAGTCAGGGAGTAGTATTCCTCCAGTTTTGTCCTTCTTTCTCAAGATTCCTTCCATTTTCTTGCTTTTTGTTTCTTCATTTTTTTAATTTTTAAAAGATGTATTTACTTATTTTAGAGAGAGAGAACACATGAGTGAGAGGAGGAGTAGAGAGAGAGAGAGAGAGGGAGAGAGAGAAAGAATCCTCAAGCTGACTCCCCATTGAGTGTGGAGCCTAATTTAGGGCTCATTCCCAGGACCCTGTGATCATGAGCTGAAATGAAAAGTCAGCTGCTTAACTGATGGAGCACCCCAGTCTTCTGTTTTTTTAGTCTTCTCACTTTTCTGATTTCTAGGGTTTTAAGTAAGCATTTAAATTTATCTATTTCCTCTCATTCATTAGTGAATCAATTATATTTCTTTTTAAAATATTGAAGTCCACTTTCAAATAACATTATACATCTTCACAGGCAGAGCAAGTAGTTTTTATAAGAGAATTTCCAATTCCTTCCTCCTTCCCATTATAAAATTCCTGTCAGTTGATTCACTTTTCTGCATGTTATAATCACTCAAACATTGTTAGTATTATTATTTTGGACAGACAGTTATCTATCAGATTAATTAAGAATAAAAAAATTTTACTTTACCTTCACTTATTCCTTCTCTGACATTCTACCTTATGTAGATCTACGTTTTTAATTGATATAATTTTCTCTCACTTTGAAGAATTTTTAACATTTTTTTGCAAGCCAGGTGTTTGGGAGGAAGAACTTCCTCTGCCCTATGGTCCTCCTAGCTAGACTTAGAATCCAATTGACAAGACAGATTAACAGGAGAAAATCAGATTTAATAGTGTACATATGGGGAATCTCTACTGACATGAAATTGCAAAGACAATAAAGCAACAAAGTTTATGTAAGTTAAGGAGAGGAGTAGGGTCAGAGGATACTTAGGGGAGAAAGGCCATTAGGAGGAAAGTGAGAGGAGATGTTTTGAAAAACAAAGGTTGCCCTATTAAGTAGATAAATTTCTTAGAGTCTCTGTTAATAGCTCTCTCTTCCTGATAGGTCTGTCCTTTTCAATGTAAATTTAGGCAGTTGAGGACCCATGAGAGAGCTTTTTCTGTCTGCTGGGTTTTGATTATTTTTAACTCAAATGTTCATGGCAAAGGAGCCCATCTTTGGGCATCCTGCAATAGGACCCCACACAGGTCTACTGGTAACAAACTCCCTAGATTTTATTTGTCTGAGAACATCTTTATTTCTTCCTCACTTCCAAAGTATAATTTCACTGGATAGAAAATTCGAGGTTGGTGATTTTTTTTTTCAACACTTAAAATATTTCACTCTACTCTCTTGTTTACATGGCTGGTGTTCAGGATCTGGTATAATTCTTAACCTTGTTCCTTCTAGGTAGGCTTCTAGCTTCCTTTGAGATTTTCTTTTCATCTTTGTTTTGCTGCAGTTTGATATGCCAAATTATTGATGTTTTGGTATTTGTTCTGTTTGGTATTTATTGTAGCTGTTGTGTCAGAAGTTTCAATTTCCTTTAGCGTTCTTGTCCTCCACCCAATTGTTGTTTTTGATTTTCTTAAGAACTCTTTCTTAAATAGATTTTATTTCTGCAGCTCTTGCAGTTCTAATTCTCTATTATACTCCAGCCTGGTGAAATGGATGGGGATAGGACATGTGGAGGTCATTTTCCTGGGCTGGTGTCCTTCACAAGAGACTTTCACAAGTGTTTTTTTAGACGTTTCCCCTCCCTTTACATAACGCAGTAATGCTAGAGGAGTTTGGGGTTGAGTGATTACTCTTTTTCTGATAAACTCCTCTAATAAAACTTGGTGTTTTGGTCTTTGTTATGGAGAATGCTTTGGGAGTATTTTGCTTATTTTGAATGTGTGATAGCATTTCTCTCAGATCTTCAACAGAAGTAATTTGCATGTTGTAGCTAAAACTGTAAGTCCTACAATCACATTTCAATTCCAAAAAATTATTTTACTAGTTATAAAGACAAAACTGTAATTTATTCTGGGTAGCACATATCCAACAGACATTAGGAATTGATGAGAAATTATCTTTATTGAGTAATATTTATAAGGATATAAATCAATTGCTTGATGAGAGTTGGTTTTTTAAATTAATTATTCAGTTTTCTACTTTTTTTTCAGTTTTTCAGCATGAATATGGATTATTTTGTCAAATAATTCAAATGACAAAAGCATTCTAAATAGCAGTTTTTTAAAGAGTAATTTCAGGTATGTAGGTAGATAATTACCTAAAAGCAATAGAGGTTTGTTTTTCCATATAAATGATGTTATTATTTTATTTGTTAATTGATTGTAGTGCTTTTGAAATAAGGTTGATTTCCCAAGCATCAGAACTAATAATCCTGAGTATATTTAAAATATAATAGCAGTTTGCCAGCAATGTAAATTATGTGCACTGCCTACTGCTGAAGAGGTAACCATGGTTTTCTTCTACCTTTATTTAACTCAAAGCCTCTGTGATGCCTCTAAGGGTGTTACTGGCATGCAAACATAATGACCATTGTCACCTGCTAGATTTAATATTTCATTTGAATCCATTCCTTAAAATGGGTGTTTTCTGCAGTTTTGAAATTGGTGTCTATGATGGTCAAATTAAGATATTTGGGAAGTGTAACAATGAGGATCTGGCATGAACTAAAGAATGATCTGATAGTCATGAGATTCTAATAACAATATGACCATGAACATGAAGAATTTGTTCAATGCTCTTTCATCATAACTTTCCTTTTCATCAGGAATAAAGTTGTAAAATCCAACACAGAGGCTGACTTGAAAATTTCCTAAGCAGATAAAACCAGTTTAGTGTTATAAGCAAAAGTTAATTTGGATTATTTTTCAAGACAAAGGAGACTAACTTGATCTGGGTCACTTTTTATTTATGCCTTTTGAAATCATGAGTGAAACTTAAATTGATCCCCAAAATTGATATGAAGTAACCACTAACCAATTCCTTTTCATTAAAAAAAAATCTAATATTGTAACTAGCCACTGTGAAGAATAAACAGTCATAATCCTCACACATGTAAGTTGCTTTATTAACAATATACCTCTGAGCCTCTTTCCATGTTTTGGTCTATGACCAAAATGGAAATTTTGGTTTACAGATTGTCTTTTTTTTTTTTTTTTGGTATGTTCATTTTATATATATATATATATTTTATTTTATTTTATTTTTTTACTAATTACCACTCTAATGATTCATTGGTTTTATTTCTGTTTTTTTTTTCTTGAACTTTTGACAAAGTGACATCTTCATTAGAGAAAGGCATGATTTATTTGTCAGAAAATTCCATTTACAGATGTAAGCTTTTAAAATTAATACTTTACATTTTAACAAATGCCTCAACTGAAATATATGTATACTCAGGGGCTCTAAATGTCATCATTCTTGAAAACCAACATTCTTAATTATTTTCTTTTTATAATTTATTACTACTATTAGATTCTGGCCTATTAATTTGCATACTATTTTATTACTTCCACACCACTGCCAATATATAGGGTCCAAATTTAGGCTCTCTGAAAACCGAAAAGTAATGTATTGTCTTAATAAGTACCTTTCCTATTAAAATAAATGTTTCAACTCATATTGATCCTAATATTTAAAAATGTAGTAAAATGTTAAATTGATTTGGTTGTTAGATTTTTTATTGTTTATGAAATATTGAAGGCTGCATATTAACAACTGACAATTTGACTCTTCTGGGAAATAAATACAAATTTAACCTGTTTTTAAAAACTTCATAAATTGCCTCATATTTGTTGGTTTGAAATTTATGTTTGATCCATTTTCCCTGGCATTAATACTATTGCTTCCCCAGAATAATTATTATATTTCTTAATAATTAATTTATTAATTATAAATTATTATAATAATTATAAATTATTAATTAATTTATTAAATATCAATAATTAATTATTATATTTCTTAATAATATGATCACCTCAAAAATGTAAAGATATTTGATAGGGATAAGGGCTCATACAATATATAAATAACAATATATAAATGACTATTCAATTTTTGGTTATTAAAAATACAAATATGTATAATCCACATCAGGAGAAGTCAATCAAGTCAACACAGTCTATCACTTACTAAAGTCCTAATTATCAGTATATGAAGAAAGGAAAATTATATAATTTGACATTTGTAGTACAGGGTCTCCAGTCTTGACCATTTGAATATTAATTCCCTTCTTTCTAAATTAATGATGATGATGATAAGATATTTTAGGATTCATATCCAATTAGGTATATGAAAATACCTTTATAAATATTAATGTGAATTAAATACTAATATTTTTGTTGATGGGATTTTTTCCTCTTAACTATTAGTGACTTGAATTCAAGCAATGAAAAATCATTGGCGGTATTATCACTGGGAGTTGGCATTTCTCTAATATTTTTCCTTTCCCACATATCTCAAAATATTACATGTATTATTTTCTGTATATATATATAATATGTAGTAACCTATGAAGCTGAGCGGAGATTTTTGTTCAAAAACTATGTGATTAAGAAAATTTATGATTAAGTTATACTGTCATTTTTCTTTTAGGAAATCATAAAAAGTACATCTTTTATGTGCCCATTATATGCCATGATAAATACTGGGTACTAAATAATTAATAAGCTCTACTTCTTGCCCTCGTTCTTATCTTTCCATAGTGGTTTCAGTTACAGGGGTCTTAGAGACTCTTGACAAAGCTTATTATTCACACAGATTGCCTCACTCCAAGGAGAATCCTACATGCCTTCTTCTCATAAAATTTATGGCTTAAAAACTGGTACTAATCAATTTCTTTCATTCTATCTACCTATCATTTTAAAAATTTATTTCTATATTTATCCTATCAAGAACTATGTCCTGATTAGATGTGTTCCAGGAAATACAACAGCAATTGAAACTGAGACTGATATCAAAAAGTTTTGTCTTGGTTGAGAAATAAAATGTGTAAATAATAAGGAAATCTTCTAAAACCAAAGAGCAGGTTACTTCCACAATTCTGTGAACATCATCTAATCTGACATAAAGAAACTGAAAATAAGTTAATATGGAACCCTAGAGATGGGAAAACTTGAGTAGTGCAATAAAAGATGGCTTTGAGAAGGTGAGATTTAGAGAGACATAGAAGATACATGTATTTTTCGTTTTACTCTAACATGGATTTTTGAATTTTTAGTAATTATTTAATTATTGTATAGAACTAATGTTCCTTAACCACATCAGTAAGAAAAGTCCACTTCTCCTACTTGTGTCTCCTTTACTCTCATACTACTACCACACTCACAACACTTCTGACACCAGATATGTGGGGTTTTTTTTTTTTCCACAATAAGCAATTCTGTGTGACACCAGCTGAGGGTTCTATATTTTTACTAAATTCCAACACTATCTACCTGTAGATGTTAGATCTCTCAGGTTAAGAACTCAGTCCTACAAGATTGCCCCCCACTTCAGATGCTTATCTCAAGTACTAGATCCCTAGGTTATCCACAACTTTTTTTCAACTTGACAACAAATTTGAAGTTTCCATGACTTCTGATGTGGAAATGTTGGAGTTCAGAGTAAACAGCTAAGAAAAATTCTTGAGATGTGTTCAGTGCAAAAAGGTGGTTTTATTGAAGCCCCAGGGACAGGATCCGTGGTCAGAAAGTGCTGCACTGGAATCTCCAATTATATCCTTTCACAGTGGGAGCATGTTAGGGACAGCACAAACCTCCAAGGTATTCTGGAAGCAAGGTTTCCAGGATCCTGAAGGTGCTAGCTATTGTTGGGAAAGGGTTATTCATTACCGTTCAGTAAAAACTCATCAAAAGACCCTTTAGATGTATATCAGTGGGCCATATGCTTGAAGGATAATTGCCAACCTATATCTTGAGGGATAGAGATAAAGGAAGTTTCCAAAGGAATATTCACAGGATCCTGGGATGTCAGGCTAAAATTGCCTTTTGCCTTTAACCAAGTGTCAATATTGAAGCAGCTGAGGTCCCAGAGAAAGGTCACTCTTCCTGTTTCAAGGACTTGTCAATGGGCTCTATGTAGAAAGGAAATTTAGTTTTTCTTTTGCCTTTGTTTCCCACATCAATTTCCACCACTACCTGGATTCAATTATTTGGTAGAACAGGTCATAGAATTCCAAGAAATACTTACTAATGTTTACCAGTTTATTATATAATAAAGGATATGATAAAGGGTACAGATGAACAGCCAGATGAAGAGATAACACAGGGGAAGGTCTGAGAGAATACTGAGTGTAAAAACTTCTGTCTTGGCAGTTTGGAGTGTGCCATCCTCCTGATGTATGGATGTGTTCACCAATCTGGAGGCTCTCAGAATCCCAATCCCATACTTTTGAGATTTTAATAAAAGCTTCATAATGTAGGTATGATTTATCATTAACTTTATTTTTAGGACCCCTCCCATTTCTGGAAAATGGGGATGAGGCTAAAAATTCCAAGCCTCTAATCATGGTTTGGCCTTTCTGGTAAGTAGCCCCTATCCAGAAGCCCACCATGAGTCATCTCATTAGAACAAAAGGCAGGCAGCCCAGGTGGCTAGCCGTTTAGCGCAACCTTCAGCCCAGGGCGTGACCCCGGGGACCCGGAATCGAGTCCCACGTCGGGCTCCCAGCATGGAGCCTGCTTCTCCCTCTGCCTGTGTCTCTGCCTCTCTCTGTGTCTGTCTCTCGCAAATAAATAAAAAAATCTTAAAAAAAAAAAAAAAGAACAAAAAGCACAGCTATCACTCAGGAAATTCCAAGGGTTTTAGGAAGTCTGTCAGGAACTAGGGTCAAAGGCCAAATATTAGAACAAAAGATGTTCCTAGTGCTTTACTTAGGAAATTATAAGAGTTTTAGGAGCTCTATGTCAGGAATTGGGGCAAAGACCATTATATGTTTTCTATTATTTTACAATATCTAATGCCAGTTTTATATAAAAATAAAAGTCATTATATAGATCATCCAGAAATATTCTACTTTAATACTTAAACTAGCTTAACCTCAGGTAGAAGGAAAGAGAGATAAAAAATAATTAATTGGTACAGTACAAAAAAGGAAAAAATAGAGTTCTAACAAGATTTAATGCTGCTCTGGGAATGTCATTCTGAAATGTGATGTTCTCATTTATCATTGTTTGCCTTTCTATTTCATATGTTTTTGAGAGAATTAGAAGAAATGATATATTTTGGACTTAGTAACATGTTGGTTATTTTTGAATTTGTTATTTTGCTTTCCCCAGGTATTATATTGTACTAGTAATGATTCTGAAAGAGTTTCATTTGAAGTAGAAAAATACATTGAAAATGGGCATCTTGTGTCATTCCTCATATCCTATTGTCATCTATAATGACTAAACTCTGAAGGATATGGAATTACCCTTATACCAAAAAAAATCAATAGAAACAGGCTTCCTTTTGGAATTGAGAGGACTCTAAGGATATGTGGAGCATAAGAGTTTGTCAATTTTATTTTACTTTATTTTATTTTTTAGAATGATGTATGTTGCATGAAATGTCACTGTGTAGGAAATGACCATTCTATAAGTAGTACAATTTCCTTCACCTTTTATTTTTTAGAAAATAATTGAAGCCACTTTTCTCTGTGACCAATCTTTCTTTTAGAGTGAGGATTAAAATGTTATTCCATTGTTCACCTGCATGAAAGCAGTTGTCATGCACATTTATATCAAGTGCTTGAAAGGAAATGGAATATTTCAG